>NW_026844264.1:9429221-10085471 GCF_029955315.1 Cylas formicarius | reverse complement strand
ACAAAATTACCAGCAACTATCACAAACGAGGAAGGAAGGAAAGGAAACATTTCAGTAGTCGTTAGTTAAGGTTTTTAACTTGTAGCAGACGGTGCCGGTCGTGTTATTCGTTCTTTGTTTATCTACCTGCATGCCATGTGCGTGACCGAGCTTGCGGTGGGACCCATGTAAACGATAAGACAGGTGAATCGTGCGTTGGGGTGGTTTTTCCCTCGCGATTTCTCTCTGCGTTGAAAAGAAAAATATTTGTGGACCTGATATTTGTTTTGTTACCAGCTCGTTTGGGAAATTTAACGACGAGCGGGCCTTTCCCGAGTAGGTATGTTGACTTATCTTCCGAATGTTCTCATACTTCTTATTTGAATTCGAATCTTCCCCATGAAATGGATATTTTCAACCGATTGTAAGATGCACATCAGAATTAAGTTCAAGATTATGCTCACTGTTAAAATTATAGTATTATATAAAATATAACATATATTATAAAAACCGCAACTTACTTACATAATGTGACACGACTCGATAACCCAGATGGCAGAAAAAAGAAATTTTTATTTTTTTTTCATGCCTTTTTGTATTCTGTAATGATAATAATAACAAAAAGCTAAAATAGAGAAATACAGAATAAATAAATGAAAAAAAAATAACACAACACAAGAATTTTCGGGGAGTCTCGTGTTACAGATTTCGGAATTTTGATTTATGTCTTTGTTTTCAAGTTTAAAAGATATCTTATCTTGTCTAATCTGGGCCACATTTTAAAAGCCGTTCACTACACATTCTTTAGATTTGCGTCAGGCATTGTGCATTGAAGTTTTGGATTTTTTTAACTTTCTTATACTTAACTTTGGTTTTACTTTGTGTCTTAGATTATTTAAATTTTTTTATTGTAGTGCCTGATGTGTGGTTGATGATTTTGTTGGAATAAAATGTTAGTTTCCCTCTCTGCCTATTCATTAGATTTATTATATATTTATTGTTAATTAAGTGTTATTTACTTACTTAGCACTAGTTAATTTTGAATGTTGTATTGTTAATCTATCTATCTGTACAGGGTGGCCACATCTTTATTATTGGGATTGTAAAATGTGTTAAATGGAATAGAATTTGTGAAACACTTCGAACACTCGAAGTGTTTTCGGAGCGCGAGCATTGAAGATGCCAAGTGAGATTTTGGCGAAACGTCTGCAGGATTCCAGTCGGAGTTCAACGAGCGAACGGATGATATCCCGGAATATAGTGTCATCATATATATATATATATATATATATATATATATATATATATATATATATATATATATATATATATATATATATATATATACATGTCTATTAATTTCAAATGTAATTTATCAAATTGTATGTTATTTAATTAGCACAAGTCAATTTTTAATGCTGTACTGGCTACAAAATGACTTTTAAGGAAACAATGTATATTGTTATAAGATATCTTCAAAACAAACTTATCTATCTATCTATCTATTTTTATTGGGATTGTATGGGTAACTTTTAAAACGTTAATGATTACAAGGTCGGTTAAATAGAAAAAATGTATATTGCCCTGAAGGTACCAAATTTCAGTCATCAAAGCACATTCATGTCCAATTTCACAAAAAGAAAGTGATACAAAAGTTGTTGGGTGCAAAATGAGATTCTTCGGTGTCCATTTGTTTTGTCAATTTTAAACTACAGTCAACATTAAATTTTTATGAATTTCATAATCAGTACTTCATGTCTATTGTTGTTCCTTTTCAAGAAGATAACTGCCGGCATTCGGAATTTTGAGTTAAAACCTGTCGAAATGGTTCGAGATTGGGGAAAACGGTTTGCACTTTTCGATCTTACTTTTGTATGTACTCTTGAATTCCACAAAGGTTATTTCTTGTTTGAGAAACTTTCATCTAAAACCCCAGTATCTTTAATTTTTTTAAACTTACTTTCACAATCCTGTTGAAAAAGTGATGAACCAAAGGTTTAAGAAAAAATTATAAATAATCAGTTGTCAGAACACGTGGAGAAAAATCAGGTTCTTCCCGAAAATCAATCTGGATTTAGGCAGTATCACGAATGTTCCCTACAGGGGCAGGTAAAGTCACAGTTTTAACACTATTAGATTTTTCATAAGCGTTCGACACAATAAATTACAAAACAGTTGGCAGTTCTGCACTAATATTGGGTTAAGTGGTCAGGTTATACAATTTTTTGAAATTTTTTTAAGTAAAGGAACACAGCGTGTTAAGATTGGTGAAACGGTGTCCGAAGAGATACCATTGAATTGTGGGGTACCACAGGGGTCCGTTATTAGCTCCCTGTATGCTATTTACACTTTTAATATTCACAAAGTACTCGATCACTGTAGCTTCCACTGTGCGGATGATACTCAAGTATATCTGTCATGCCATAAAGATAATCTGTCCCAATCTTGTCGAGCAATAAGCAGTGATCTGGAAAATCTAGAAACAATCTATTTAAAGTATTCCCTATTTCTCAGCCCAAAGAAATGTTGTTTAATGATTTTTGGTCCAAAAAATGACGTTTTTAATATAAAAAATTGTATTCAAGGCGCATACTTAAGATTAAAGCTTTTATATAGAAGTCGCCATGCACTGTCAGTATAAATGAAAAAAATGTTGTGTGACTCGCTTGTACTCTCCATATTCAATCACTTGTTTAACGGCGGTTCAAAAAAACAAAATACAAAAAGTGCAAAATTCTTGTCTTCGTCTGATTAAGGATGCCAATTGGTTGAATATGGAGTGTAGGAGAGAGAGGCATTTAGTTTGTTTTTATAATCTAATTTCGTTTTTTAAATCTCCATCTAAATATCTGCATAATAAAATTATATTTAGATCCCATGTACATAATATAAATATTCGATTTAGAGGATTGATAACACCACCTCGTCACAGATCGTCCTTTTTTGAAAGAAGTTTTACTTATAACATAGTGAAGCTATATAACTCACTCCCTAGTCATTTTAAATCTTTTTCTGCACCAAATTTTAAACGGCACATTTTTCAGTATTATTTTAACAAATCCTACATTAATTAATGATTAATATCACCTGTTGCAGAGTAAAAAAATTACATATTGGTTTTTATGTGCTGTGCCAAATGTTATATTTCCCATATTAAGTTTACGGTTGAGTGGAGTAGGGTGGTCTGGTCACCTGTGGCTAGTTCATCACTGAACTTCACCGATTTCTGCATTGTATATGTTCCGTTTGCTGCTAGAATACATTGTTCATATATTGCTGAGACAAAGTGTATGATGTGGAAATAAGAACATTATTATTATTATTATTATTATTATTATTATTATTATGTGTATGATTTAAAAAAAAACTTATTCACTGACTGACTTTTTCAACTTCTTGAACATTTTGCATAATCGACTTTCTTTCCGAAGAACAAAACCCTTTATTGCTAGTCAAAGAGGATATTGTTTTCGTCGAGAATAAGTGTTTAAGGTTGTCTTCGCGACGCCCCTGGTGTGTTTCGTATTCATTATTTTCGTCGACAACACTGTCAAATATCAACAGTGCGATTATAATAATATCGATATATGTTAATTTTATCATGATTTCAGAAATGAATTTAATTAGACCGATTGAGTGCCGTCGTTCAGAGTGGCTTATAAGCATTTCCCTTCTTCAATTTACGAATGCCTTGTTCTCAGTTTTTTGGTTTATTAGGGTTAACGTTTTCAACGCAAATAAACCACATTTAACACGTCACTGATTTGACGTGGAATTAGGGTTCCCACAGTCCCTTCGATCTATAACCAAACCCTATTCCGCGAACATATATAAAATATATTTTTGACGATAATTGAATATAACTCGACGACAAATTCGGTTTTGTTGACAACGGATAATGGAATTTTCGGACTAAATTTTCACTGGCAATGCGCGATTTTGACAAAAAAACGCGCGGAGCTTTTACAGAAAAAGATCGTGGATAGAGATGGAATCGTCCTCGACTTTCCCAACTGGATCTGGATGATGCCGCCTTTAGCAGATATCTGGACGGACTCGTCCGACAATGCATTGCCGGTTTTGCTAAGCGGGATTGATTTATCTGCAATTAACAGATGACGGGATCCAAATTGAAACGTTTTGGAACATGATTAATATACACCAGGTGGTCCTTAATAAACTTATTAAAGTAAAAAAAGTGTGATAAAGTCTATATCTAAGCTCGAATTTGCTTTTAAAGCCTGAGCGAAAATTTCTTTATTTCGGTAATCAACATAATATACAAATATTACAATTTACAGAGTATATATAAGTATTCCATTACTATTTCCACATAATAATTAAAAAAACCTTAAAAAAATAATTCAGCACACAACAAAAGAAAAAGAGCAGGTAACAACAATATGATTAATTATTATAGGAATGCTACTGGAGAGGACCTAATCTGACCACAACCTAATGGTTAATGATATATGGATTCATAGAATAACATCAAGGTGGAATCATGAAAAAACATCAATAGCTACTTTTCTAGTAGAATTAAGACTTGTTTGAAATATGGCTATGTGGCTAAAGGAGTGATTTCGTTTCTTTTGCATTTGATGGAATTGACCCCGCTCTTAGTACCATTATTATTACTAACTTGTGTTCGATTTGTTGACTCATTTGTGAAGGTTATTATTTTTTGAGTCAATAGGGTCTAATTAGATAGTGAGATCTTGCGAAGTCAATAATCGACAGATTTATATTAAAAATATCTTATAACAATTTACAGTGTTTTTTTAAAAATCATTTTTGTACCCATAACATAAAAAAAGAAACTTATTTTAGGTAAATAATAATAATAATAACAATAATAATAATAATCTAATCGTACACCTGAATGTGTTTTTTGTAATAGTATTACTTCCGTAATGTGTTATTATTCCTGTCCATTTTAGTTTTAAAGATTAAAATAATAATAATAAATAGCTTTCTTGCTTTAATCGTCAATAACACAAAAATTACATTCCAAATTAAATTTGATTAGTTTTGGCAAAGGCAGACATTTGGAACTGCCAGAAACTGTCAATGCCCAAAATAAAATTAACAGACACAGAGAAACAGACAACGCTTAGAGTCGGAGTGGGAGGGTATTAAGGCCAAGGAAGCATCTAAGTAAAGTTTTGATTACAAAGAAACGAAAAGGAAATCTTGCATTTTGCTTACCCAAAAGCAAACTTTTAGACTTATTTCTCAGGGTCAATAGCGTCAGAGAAAAGACTATTAAGGAGACATATTGATTAATAATATTAACAATTTGGTTTGAGAAAACCCCTTTTAAATACTCTAGCCTAGAAAATGATTCGTTAAGTATCTTTTTTTTTGTGTTCATTTAAAAAGGATTATATGAATTTACAAAACACTTCAGTGAATCTTATGTGATGAAGTAGAAAATGGAAATGATGAGGGGTATGACGCGCTTGTTTCCGAGCTTGGGGACAATATACTGTGACAATTGTGAAGCAATAAAGTGAAATTAAGACTGTGCGTTCCTGTTGCCTTAGTCTTAATAGTGTTAATTATATTAAGCAATTCGACTTCGTCAGTTTAGTCCAAGTTAAACTGTTCAATAATTTCATCCATAAGAAAGTAAACTATCTAAGAGAACACTATCTGAATGCCCTGATACATAAACCTTAATTTTTATGTGTAATGTGGAGTAACTTTCAAGGCGAATTTTAAAACGATCGTGACTCAAATTTGATATTAAAAACAGGGTTTACCACTGGGCTCATCAGCGAAGTAAAGATCTTAACAGCAGAGGCCAAGACAGTCTTCAACATGTCATTCTTCAACGATCCAAGCCATAATTTGTAATATTTTATACAGCTTACTAGTCAAATCATGACTTTTTAGGTCTAGGAGAAGTACATATATTTGATAAAGGACTAAGCGGCAATATCTTGTGTTTTTGGAATTTTTTTCGAGTTTGTGCTATCGGTTAGATCCGTTATCTAGTCATGTTTGTTTTGCAGGTTTGATATTCAAGGTCATAATCAGCTCAAACGATTGTGCATTCTCCCGCGTTTTTGAGAGAAAATAGTAAATATCTCAAGAATGTATAGAGTTTTCTGTCATCTTGAAAATATTTTTTTTACAAATTTTTGATAACTATAATTTTTGAACAATATAGCGAAACACTTTCAGGTCGGATACCCCCTAAATATATATTTCGTCTAACTGTGTAAGTTCTGCAGTTACCTTTGCCACTTGTGCGTAAAATAAATGCCCCGAAATGACTTCGTTCACATAAAAAGCGTTTACATTTAAAGATAAGCACCGGAAATTTATAGCCGAGTGTGGGCTGTTGCTAAAATATACTTTGCATTTATAACCCGGTTTTCATAGAGATTAAAAGCGTTAGGGGACAGAATACAGCCACGACAATCGTTTATGGCACGATGCCGAACGAAGACACTTCGGACTGGGGCTGAAAACTTTTTTCGGATGAAATGTAGTATTTTTAGAATTATATATATAGTACTCTTGCAAAAAATGTAATACAACTCAATAAAATGGTTATAAATGAAACCCATTACGTTGTGTTTATCTAAAAGTTGCAACTTAACTTTATTTCCGTACAAAAACGTTATATGCCTCGCAATAACGTATTTAGTTATTTTTATTCATATTTTATTTATTTATTTTTATTTTATTTATATTTTATCGAAAGACTATACTTCCAGTTTAAGTTCACGCACTAAACAGAAAAAAAAACACATTATGTTAAGGCATTTTTAGATCAAAAAAGTTACAAATTTTATACAAATATTGTAACGTTTATTCGACCAAACTACTCACACAACTACGTGGGTAATTTGCTGCCAAGTTATATTTTCAATTTTCAATGCAATTTCACTTTTTTTATCGTAAAAATCACAAACTGATCGAAATTCGCGGTAATTTCTACACAGCGAACAGCTAATTTACTTATGTGCATGCGTAGCGATCTCGACATACTCAACTCGTCTTATTGATTGATTTGAAATGATTTTGGGCTTGTTCAGATGTTCACAACTCCTTCAGTGAAGCAGTTGAACGACGTGATCTGTAAGTCATTTTGATAAAGCTTTGAACATCAATCAGAGGGAAGCAAAACTTTGATGCTTTTTATTCATCCGATGTTACTTGTGGTTAAGTTCAAATATGACAACTGTGATAGATTATGTATAGGATGGGCCGTTTATTATGGGACACTATCTTATCTCAGAAACTATAGGGGATTAAGCCAAAAATTCCATACAAAAGTTAAATGATGTATTACAAACCTTTAATTTATTTGAATTTGGTATATACAGAGTGTTTAATTTTTCGTGGGCGAAAATCAAATTTCTTATTTTAAATGAAACGCTGGATATATTACTTTATTTTTGAATTCTATACAATATTCTAGACACATTTTGTGTATAATGCCCTATACTCAAATCTAACCGTTTTTGAAGTTTCAATTTTTTTATGAGAAGAATGACGTTTGCTAGAGGTAAACTATCTGCCAATTTCTTTATTCGGAAGCATTTATTGTTTCACTCGAGTGTTTTATCGTAGACAAAGGACTCGAATAAGGGATTTTATAAGAAATTTCGATACATATTAATACAGGGAACGCGAAAAATTAGATTAAAGATTAACATTTTTCTTAAATGGAAAAAAACCTATTTTTATAATCTTGACATATTTACCATTAAAAATTAATGCCATTTTATATAAGGCTGTATATGCCTAATATTTCCTTTTAAACATTTGTACACACAAGTAATATGCTATTGGTATATAAGTTCAGTTAGTGTAAGGTGGCTATGACGGCCTCTGAACAAAACAAGTGCTAAAGTGCTGCCACTATGATTTACCATTTCATAGTTGACCATAATCTTGTCGATGCGCTTATGAAGATTCAAAGATTATATCAATGTATGTATGCATTATTTATACAAAATAAGACCAAAGATACGCGATAACGTTGGTGTATTTTTTAATACCTTCTCTTATCCGACGTTTTAGTTCTTTCGCAGTTCACGTTTTGTGTTTATAAACTAAATCTTTAAGTGTACCCCATAGAAAAAAATCTGGAGTAATTAAAACGGGGCTCCTTGGAGGCAGGGCGTAACTACCATTCTCCTCAACCCATTCTCTACAGTGTGCATTTAAATAGGTGCTAAGTTCTTGTCTTCTGTGATAAGGAGCACCGTGCTGCTGCCAAATTAAATTTCGTCGTTTCCTTTCGGGCTTCATTTTCAAAGGAATTGTGATAAAAAAATACTGGTCCTATTATTCTGACTCTTCAAATGGCGCAATGACAATGACAAAAGTTCTACCTGATCATGTAACTTCCAGATGTTTTTTTATTATTCTTGTTGCTCAAGTAATGGATATTTTTCCGATTAAAAACTTTAGTTGAAGTTGTGAATATGGACTCATCTGTCCAAATAATTTTAGCAAATATATTTTCTGAAAAATGGGCGCCCTCTTAATGGAAATTTTGTTATATAATCCAGGGTATATGAGAAGATTATAAAAATAGGTAGTTTCCATTAAAAAAGAAGTTTTTTTGGCAGTTTTTTTTATTTCATTTAAAATCTTATTTTAAACGTGCCCTATATTGTAATTATCGAAATTTCTTCTTTCTTTAGCATAAAAAATTAAAAAGTGTCAAAAATGGTTGTTAGACTTAGGTATCGCACATTATACAGAAAATTTGTCCAGAATATTGTATAGAATTCAAAAATGAAATAATATACCAGATATTCGTCCACGAAAAATTCAACACCCTGTGTTTACAAAATTAAAATAAATTGAAGGTTTGTAATACCCCAATTAACTTTTGTGTTTAACTTTTGGCTGCATCCCCTGTAGTTTCTGAGATAAGGTGGTGTACCGAGATAACCCCCCCCCCCCCCCCCAAGCAATGTAATTCAAATATGCATGACTGGTAGATCTGGACACTGGATCATTTTCGACTTCGGTAGAGGATTTTCATACTTTATTAACCACAAAATTTTCATATTTTTTGTATGTTTACATACACGTTTGTTGCCCCGCCATTGTATAGTACTCAACAAATCAACTTCTAGTCCTTTGACTGTTAATAATAGAGTACATCAGGGTAGTATCTGAGGTCCACTTCTATTTGCGATTTTTACATCCAGGTTTACAACATCATTACAGTATTTACTTTACTTTTCTTTTAAGTATCTTAACGAAGCAAGTATCAGTATTAGTTCTGATTTGATAGGTGTTACGATTCTGTCACTCAACATATCCTCGTACTTAATCCTAATAAATTGGCAGTGATGATATAGGGAAATGATAATATTAAAAGCAACGTAAAATTCTATATAAGGTAGTCTGTTGTTTTTGTGACAGTTGCCAAAGTTTAGGACTTTCTCTAGATTCTCGGCTAAAACTTAGAGAGAACGTTATAAGCAAATTATGCAAATTACAAGAATTAAAGATATGGAGAACTATCGTCTGAGATTGACATATGAAGTTGGACGTAGAACTTTTCCACCATATCTAGTTAGGTCATTCTGGTTGAAGAAATATCTTCAAGCGATATAAACTTCATGCCCTCATATTTTATTGCAAAATCATTGAATGTGCGACACCACCCTATGTGAACAACAAAGTTAGATTTCGGACGGATGTGTACAATTTGAATCTCCGTAGACGCGGTCCCCTTACTGTGCCACAGCATCGAAAAGAGTATTTAAAAAGATCCTTTTCATACCAAATGGTAAATATGATGACCCTGAAAAATAAGTTTAAAAATTGCTTTGTTGTTTGTTTAAATGCTTGCTAGCAAGATTCCATTTTCGTTTCTACCTAATTAAACCTTTACTTAGATACTGGCTTGCGCTTATCTTTGAAAACGAGGTAGTTTATTATCAATATGAGTAGACGCTAAACGTGGCTTTCGCCTGTTGAGAAACAGCAAAACCATCCTGCTAGTGATTATTAGTTCAAAACCATATTTGGAATGATCGCTCATGAGCATATTGAATGCCTCTTCTCAACATTTTTTGCATGAGCGTTCCAAAAATGCCTGTATTATCAGCATAGGTAGCTCTTTTATATACTTAGGGTGGCTAAATCTTGCCGCATTCTTCTTAGCGGCCGATGTAAATTCGCGAATTACATTTAAGCATCGCGTTACGGCTTACAACTTCTCCCTAAATCGACTTTTCAAGTCGGAACCGCACTTTAATCCGGGAAACGGACGGGGGTTATTCTGCTCGTTGCTCAACCTCTGATTACGTACATGCTCTTTGTCGCTGTCTTTGCAGCCAACCTTTTGCTTCGAAACCCGCCGACGTCGATTTATCAGCGCGGCATAAACGCGGCGCACAACACCAGCTTGATAAAAGAGTCGATAATACGTTACTCCTATGGATACTTGATTTATTGCCGCTGCTCGCCTACTTTGGTAGTATCTTAAATTCATCGAAGTCTCGGAAAGAAGAAAACGCACTTGATTGACTTAGCAAATTACTTCGAATTGTATTGACAAATTATACAGGGTTTTATTAAAATTACAGTATTTAATGAATGAATCTTATAATCAAGGGAGAACTAGGCAAAAATACTAGTTATGACGGTTGCGGAAAAATTTCTTCCAAGATTTGGTAGATATAAAATGCTTGTCGTGCCAAATTTGCAAAAAATCTGTTCCAGCGGACTTATAATTTGTTTAAAGCTACAATTTTTTAACACGAACATTGCTAATATCATAAATTAAAACTCCAATTATAATTTGGTTTCTTTATTAGTGTTAACAAAATTCGGCCAGTATTAGTCAAAGTGGTCTTTGTTTGTTGGCACGATAAATGATAATGATGATAATGTAAATGATAGTAACTGATTAACACTATTAATAGGGTAAGTCGGATATATCGTACCGTTTTTTTTTCGAGCCCTGTGCTCAAAGATGAAATTATTTATTTAAAACCAAAAATTGACAAAAAAAGAATACACATTCCCTTAGCAATTGAAACATGGTTATATCTGCATCCAAAAATACATCCTTAAAAATGTAAAGCACTGCATATCCAGTAATCTGGATTAAGAGAGATTTCAATATTATTGTTTTCTGGTGTAGATGAGGGGGGGACGGGAAATCTTGAACTGGAGGGCATTTTCAACGCATTTGAAGAAGAGGATGGCATAAACACTTTTTGTTTGTTTGTTGATTTTCCAAGTAATCTTTGCAGGGTGTATTGCTTAAAATTACAGCCGGCTAGGACATCTTCCGTTTCCTTCCATTGTTCTTTTATTCTGGCAATGGACAAATTTTATGGATAGAAACATACAAACATGTTTGTTATATGGGATGTCTCTCATTTGCCTACTTGTTCTTGTTCATTTCACCGAGTTCAGTATTGTTATCTGTAGCTTGGTTAGGACAATCCGGTACATGATTGTTATTTGATTCAATCTCGAATAATAAACATGCAGCAATAAAATCAGCTTGTAAAAAACTGTCCGATCAACTGTTATGTCATACTAACAAACAGTACTATCAGGTTTGTTTGTTCGTAGGAAGCTTTTAACAGCCTGGGTAGCTTTCCATAGGATTGAAAAAACTTGAGTCCAAGGGTTGTAAGTGGTATGTTGTATGTATAGGGAAGCTATAAGACCACAGTGTTATGTTTTCTGATCAAAATCAGCTGGCTTAACATTTTTTTAGTGGGTTGTATATCCATCGAGCAACAGTAGCAGTTTTTTCTGGACCGGATTTCACATGTTTAATGAAATGTTTTAACCATGTAATAAATATTAGCTATTTATGTAACCAGTTCCAGAGATAGTGACAATAGCTCCAGAAGATGCAGCAATTGCAAGTTCAGGAGCCACAGGTTTTCGTTTAAAAACAATAGGAGAATGTATTGACCTGCAGTATTAACACAGAAAACAATGGTGATGTTTACCCCTGTCTTACCACTTGATCTGCCACCAACCTGATGCATATTCTGTTTTTGCTATTTTTTTCTTTTATACCATTGAAACCCGCGATCAGTGATGTTGAAAATTGTGGGTGCTGTTTTCATCAACGCATTTTTTCAATATGTTAAAGAATTCTGACGCATTCACATTCTTTTGGAATGACCAAGTGATAAAAAGTCATGCCGCTTCACACATGAATAATACCAGACTTGTCCTGTAATTTACCTATTAACATTAAAATTGTGGGAAATATAATGTCGCACAGCTATTTGGAATACCAAGTGACCAACATCGTTATGGTTATAAAACTTGATTTGTTAGTTCCAATTCAATGTCAGCATTCATCCATAGATTGAACAATGTCTTCTTAAAGTAGGTTTTGGAATGTTATACCTCCTCCAACACTCGTTAAAACCCCATTGTTTCTCTTTGTAGGCTGTAAGGGTATGTTGCATATTTTTTGAGGTTCATCGGCAGTATCTCCGTTTTTCTTCGTTTTTTGACTCACTGACTTTTTTGTGAATTAATATAACATAAATTAATGATAAAGGTCATATTACCTACCTTAAATGGAATATTTAATTTTTTCCCATGAAAATTGGTAGTCCGGAAACTCACACTAATATGTCGTATCCAACAGAAATTCTAAGAGATGGTCGAATTTCCAATGTTAAATTGAAATAAAGCCCTAAAATCTAAATATTCCAACACAAAATTGCCACAACTACGGAATCAATTGTTACGTTGTAATAACATATCGTTCTTAATGTCAATTTACTTACCAAATTAAAAAAAAAACGCTAATAAACAAACGCACAAAATAGGAAAATTAAGACATTAGGTGCAATGTAACAAGCTTTTAGTCCCTGTTAATAGATGTCGTAAACGGTTTCCTATTTTAATAGCCCAAAAAGCAAACAAAATCACAGCTACCTGAGGGTTCACTATCTGCAATAAAACATACTTTGCAAATTATTCAACATGTCACATTTTCATTATTTAATGTTTGGTCGTGACTTTCATTGACACACCAGCTACGAAAACTTCCATATCAATCTAGATTGGACCGAACAATTTGGCATCAGATGAGATTCACAAGTTGTATTAAGTGATGGTTACTAAGAAGCGGACCACAAAGTGGTCTTTGTTTGTTGGCACGATAAATGATAATGATGATAATGTAAATGATAGTAATTGATTAACACTATTAATAGGGTAAGTCGGATATATCGTACCGTTTTTTTTTCGAGCCCTGTGCTCAAAGATGAAATTATTTATTTAAAACCAAAAATTTATATCTGCATCCAAAAATACATCCTTTAAATTATTCAAGATGTCACATTTTCATTATTTAATATTTGGTCGTGACTTTCATTAACACACCAGCTACGAAAACTTCCAATTCAATCTAGATTGGACCGAACAATTTGACATCAGATGAGATTCACAAGTTGTATTATGTGATGGTTACTAAGAAGCGGAAAAAATTCAAGCAAAACACAACAATATGCATAAAATTTTCAGAATATCTGCATTGAAATGAACAAAAAATGGAAATATGCATTTTCATTATATAAAAAATTATTATTATCATTATTTATTATTATTTAAATTAAGCCCGAATTATTTCTTTATGATTGAGTCCGTTCTAATAGAACAAAAAAAATTGTAATAAAAGTTTTCTAGTCCTAGATACACACATTGATACTTACATAACAAATTGCAAAACATAAAATCTAAAACATTGAAATCTTACAGTGGCAAAATATAATTTGCAATTATAAAAAAACAATAATACAATTAATATATCAACAATAGCATTGACACATTCAAATAATAACAACTTGCACAACATGAAATTCGTAAATTAACAGATTATTCCTTGCAGTTTTAAAAATATTAATAACTAAATGTATTTCAAAATTTCCTAAAAGAAAATTGTGCCTCTTATCCATAAACATATGTTTAAAAATGTAAAAATTTCGCTCAAAATATACAAAAGTTATTGGATAATATTTTATTTTTGGAATTAAGTGTGTTTCTAACTTATGCAAATCTAGTTCTCTTTCGAAATTACTGAAATTGTTTATAAAAACTTCTGAAAGATTTTTTATAATTTTTTTTATAACCGCAGTCCCAACAGTACCTGAAACTTTACCTCAAATTGATTTTTTGAAGACAATGAATCTTTCACAGAATCAGAGGCTACCTCCAATTTAGTGAGCGCTTTAGGTACAAAATAATATTTTAATAAATATTAAATTTTCTTTCACTGGTTAGAATAAAGAGTTTTGGTTTTGGTTATTAGAGCTGTAGAAGATGAGTTGTTTAGATCTTCAATAATTTTCTTAACTAATTCAAAGTTCTCGGCATAAAATACAGCAAAGGCTAACCAGCAAGTTATTACCGGTTGTGGTAGTAATTAAGTAATTAGTGTATTTAAACGATTTTCCTTACAAAATTAAACGAGTGAAGGCGCTTTTAAAAATCCTTTTTCTACTTCCGTCTGTAAAATGCTTAAATACACACCGATCTGGTGTGCGGGAAGCGTCACTTTACCACGTCAGTTTTGTTTCCTGCGGATCCGAGCCACTTCGGTCATTTCCGGGATTTTACCGCGCGGGTTTCAATTTTGACGTTTGTCAACTCTGACGGTCTTGTCAGTTTGTTTTGCAAAGAAATGGACCCAAAAACTAACGGTCGTAGAAAAAGTATAGTATGCAACACGTTCGGTAAACTTTTTAAGTCACTCGTTAGTCAAATGCTGTTTACCGTACTTGTTGCATAGTATACTATTTTATACTTGATTAATTAAATCATTTGCAAATGGAAACAGGCCTCTTATACATTCTACCATCCTTTTGATACCATGAGCCAAACAAGTATCCTGAAATATTTTCAAATTTTGTGCTCCCTTTACAATATAGGGTACAGTGTGGAGTATGAATTTTTCTGTCGGAACAGTATTGGTACGCCTTTAAACTATCGGATTCTGTTGGCAATATTATTGAATTAATTTAATAAAGAAGCAGTAAAATACCTGAGTTGGTCCATTGTAAATTCTCTTATATTGCATTATGGAGCTTCTCCGTTGCTTAATGATTACATATGATTATATTTTTTTCAACTATAACTAAAACAAATTTCTTATTACAGTATTAACGCATATGATAAAGAAAATAATACCCATCCCATTACTACCGGTCTAGCTCTAAACAAAAATTGCATCACAAAATCGATACTGACCGCATCAAACGATAGACGACTTCCCTACGGGTAACATTTTCATGGTAAAATATTAGAAATTTTAGAAATGACCTGACGCAATAATCCAGAAAGCTGAAAGATACAAGTTCATCAACTTTTAAGTATCTGAAGTCGGCTTTGTACGGGTCACGATTAGTTAGCAAAACTTCTCGAAACTTCGAAGGCAACTCCATAAGACTGGGCGGAGTCGAACGATGCGTGCACCTGCTTACCGTTCCTAATTAAAATGGCAGTTAACCAACTTGCGAAGAGTTGCGAAAGCTTTAAAAGCGAACGAGCTCATTTGTTTCCAGGGAAACTATCCGATTTCGACCCACGTTGTGCCTTTTCGCAGACGTACTAGGAACAGAGCGCATTATCTTCATACTATCGCAGCTTGCGTGGGATTGTTTCACGGAAAACTGGAAACATTTCCAGCAAAATCGTTTTCCCGAGGTAAGCGGGTATTATCCGCTAGTATTTACGATCCCGAATTTTCCGATGAAAATACTGCCATGGTAGTATTTTTCTGGGTAATTTTTAGCTTTACCGCTAAAATATTAAATGCAATTATTAATAAAGTCAAGTTAAATTTAAATTATGTTTTTGAAATATTTTATGTAGTACTTTTAAATAATAAATAAAAGTACTACATAATTTATGTATATATAATATATTAAAAGAAAACGCAAGAAATTTATAAATGGTTTACAAGCATTTAGGTATAGGCGTTCTATATTTAACACATTATGGTATATTATGCAACAAGTGTAGTAAAATGTTTAGACGAGTGACTTAACACGTGTTGCATACTACACTTTTTCTATTTACATTTTTGCACATTCACTGACATGACCGTCAGAGTTGAAAAACGTCAAAATTCAAGCCGTGTGGTAAAATCTCCGAAAACATTCGATTATTCCCAAACCGTGCCAGACTCGGATCGGTGGGAAACGAAACTGGCGTGGTAAAATGCACGCTAGGTCGTGGTATAATTAGGTATTTTATAGAAAGGAATAGAAAAAAGTAGTTATAACTATAGCACTATTCATGAAAAGTGCAAGACTGAATATAATAATAATAATAATATGATTTCTTATAATTTAATTTCTATGTAATGTATTTTTCGTATAATTAATAAAAAACTATTCCACCCAATAAATGCATACTTTTTATTCTGTTAAAATAAAATTCTTTCCTTTTTACGAGGATTTTACCCCGACGCATTTGGTATAGTATTTTCTTGAACAAATGGAATCATGTTGCAAACAATGCGTTAAGTATTCGTGGGGGTACCCTGTAGTCACTTTGCATACTTTCTATTCGTTGATTAGTTGCATGGTTATTCTACTCTTGTTGACTGTAGCTCAAGAGTCCAGCCGTAGTGAGAGAGAACTATTTTCTCAGGTTCTGGAGCCATGAGATTCGTGCACCCTACCTTGCGACATGAGCTGTAGCAGGCTGCATTGATACTTCTTAGGCATGATGTAAAACAGGTATTCCAGTTTTTATTTCTTATTTCAAATGAGGCTTCGCATTTTTTGTTCATTCTGCGTAAGACCCCCTCATTAGTGATTCTGAAAACCCATTAAATTTACAAATACGTAGTATCGGAATTGAGGGACCTTAGTTTTTTATGGCAAATAATGACAATGTTCATTTTGGTGAATAGTGTGAACTGGCTTTTTCTATCCTCTGTATAATTTCGACTGAGTGATATCACTCGTCATTTATATTCCTTCTAAGGTAAATGTAGCTTGAGACAACAGTTAGTGGATAATGATTAATTGTTAGTTTTCTCAGTGGGATGTTGTTCTGGCTGACCATCATACAGTTGTTTTCTTATCAGCATCTGTAGCTATGTAGGACATCTTTATAATGTATTCCGAATAAATGTTAAAAATTATATTGCATAGTACACCCCCTCTCTATTTTAATGCTAATATATATTCCTACAAATTTTTTATTATTGAAATATAGTTTAATAACATTCAGAAACTTATCGACTGTTAATGATGATGATGATGATGATGGTTGATGAGTATTGGAGCTTTTTTGCTATAACACATAACGGTTGAAAACACCAAATCTTTTAACACTTCAAGTAGAAAATCAAGGAGTACATCTTGACAGCATATTTGTATTACTGGCCTGCCTAGTTTTTCCAAAAAAAAATTAATTCAGCATAAAGAACAGGCACATATCTCATCACCTTTTTGACTCTGTAAATATGAGTCAGGTAACTTGTTTTCCATTTTTAGACAGAAGCGTTTTCTGATCATTTAGCGCATTGCCCACATATCAAACGTTTCCGAACGTTCTCAATTCCCAGCGTCTAGGATTCAGTTCCATACGGAAGGAAGCATTGAGTAAACATAAGCTCTCACAAACCAGTGTTAGGGATTTAACGTTAGTTGTTTTTTTTTAAAAAGAAACTTCCACAGGCTACTGTAATACTTTGTACAAAACTTCTGGATTCCTTTTGTGTCAGTGTATAGTTTGTGAGCAACTTTATTTTGAGGAATGTAGTCTTTACATTAACCATGTGGCAGCGTAATACCGTTTTTTCAGATTTATATTCTCCCTAAAGGTATTTGAATTTATCAACCTGCTCCATTTATATGTGTATTTCTGAAAACTGATATTGTCTTCTTTTGTTCTCTATTTATCCAAATACATCTCCTTCTCTTCTAATTATGCTAATAAGATTTTAAAAGCCTTATTGGTTATTAGCTAGTATCTTGCCCGAGCATGCGTTGATAAGATTTGAATACAGTATGCAACCCTGTCTTACATCTCTTTTGCTTTCATAAAATTTTTGTTTGTATAAAAACTCTTAGCCGTGTAAATCTAAAATTGCCTTTACATTTATCAATGTTGGGCAATCATGCCCATAAAAAAAAAATTGGGGCCTAGGCGGTTTCCAGTTCTGGTGGTAAATGGGATGCAAATGTGCGGAAAATTTTGTTTGGCGCTGCGTGAAACATTTCAAAGCCATTAAACAGTTTAAAAAAACATTGCTTGCCCAGTATAGTCCAACATTATTTTATATCTACGTCGGCCCGCTTCCGATGCGCTTTTTGGCCTCCTGTTGAATTAATTAAAATAGTCAATCAATCAAAACTCTCGGCTTTCTGCGTGCGACAATCCTGCATTGACGGCGGATGGAGATTTGCTATTCAGTTTCACGCTGTCGGTCAAACTTTGCGTGATGTACTGCCCCCATGGTACCTAGTTTTGAATATCGATTATAGACTTGTTAAAATCTCATTGACAGTGCGATCAATTTTGATTAATTATAAATTAGTACATTATCCCTAATTTAACATCTAGCACGAGAGTTACCTAATCCAGAAATATCACAACGCTCAAACTGGAATTTTGTGGTATCAGCCTGCGTCCAATAACTTACAAACATGAAATAATATATTTTGGACTTCCACCGGTTGAAATGTTGTAGAAGTAATTATTAAAGGAAATAGTAATCCAAAATCACTCATTTCACCAATATTTATCATTGCCTATGAACCTTTAAACAAACACTTGATGCCGAGTATGGACCAGTTACTAATAATTATTTTCGTACGGTATCAAGCTGAATAAAAACAACGGATCAAAAAGATTTTTTGAATAGCCAGTCAAGAATAAATCAGCTGCCAGCTACATACAAGACGAAATTCTTCGAGGAAATCAAGAATTACACCTTGGAGCAATTTAGTCCCAAAAGATAACCAAAGCATTCACATTATCAGTGCACCTGGTCGATCTTACAAAACCGCAAGCAGATGACTTCATGGAAGATCAGAAAACTAAGCCTCCACTGCAAAACGGTGGCAAGGAGAAAATGGTAGCATTAATATACATTCGGAAAGAGTGAAGCATTAAAGATCTAACGGAAGAAAGGATGCAAATCTACATTTCAAAGATCGAGGATGTTCTGAAGAATGGAAACTACAGCATCTTTGTTATAGATAAGCTGGCTATATTTCTTATGCTTCTTCTCAAACCACATTATGAACGATCCACGATGATCGTAAAGAATTTTCAACATTATTAACCTGCAGATGACTGGAAATACTTGATCAGTTGACACCTTGTGGATGTAAATAATGATTGACAACGGAAATCTAAAATAGTTTATTTCATCAGCATTTGTTGTTGACCATGACTTTCAAACAAGCCCATGATCATTTGTCTCTTTATTGCACATCGAAGTCAACTAAACGCATCTTTTCCGTGTTCGACAAAACTATCCAATAATTTGAGACAGTACTGTCATATCGGCAAGAAATAAATAGCAAAAATTAATAACCCAATATTCAATGTATAGAGGTTTATTTTGTTTAGGTCTGCTTTTTGTAAATTTCACGTAGATAATATCGAAAAGTACTGGGGAAGGCTGCGGATTTCTAAAATAGGTACGATGCTGTTTATAATGAATTTAATCTAAATGCTTTGGAAAATGAAAGCTTCATTTCGATGTATGATTGTATTAAAACTAATTACTGGTATTGAACGATGGTAGTGTTATTGACTGTAGCTGTAGAGCAGCAAATTATTATCTTTTTTAGTTTTTGGGTTATTATTGTCTCGATTGAGTTAAAAGTAATGTTAGCTTATACCATTTAGTACAAAATATTTTTTTTTAAATAAATTGGTATGAATCCTTATTCAAGACTACATCAACCCTAAATGTTGCTCAAAATATTGTGGGCGCCTCGCTTAAGCATTGCTCCTGTATTTTGATTTTTTTTTTTTTGCTGGATGGATCTTACTAAGGAGAAATGAAACGGTTTTCTTGTATAGCATCGACTAAAGTTATGGCTAACTAACACAGTTTTGTGAAGCGGAAAATCAAAAAGTACTTTTAGAGATTTTTTCAAATTGAAAATGACAACAGATTCGTGTTTCGCACTACCTAAACGTAACTAGACGAATCATCAAAGTTTTTAATGTTTAAAAAAAATAATTATTGTAAAGTTTGTAAATAATGATTATTTTGTATGTGATTTTAAGATCTTACAAATTTTAATTATGCAAATTTCAAAAATAATGATTAAGACTTTTTAAGGGACAATAAATCTTAGTATTCGAAACATGTAAACAAAATTAAAATATAAATTAGTGAGTGAATTTAACTGTCCAATATTGGCTTCTCCATGGCAAACTTGGTTTTACAAAGGAAACAGTATGCCGACGTTAATCAATGTTGATATTTCCGTTATTTTCATTATTACATGAGAATTAAAAATCCTTTTTAATTAAAAAAGTACAGGGTTGTAACGTCTGATTAGTTCATATCTAAGACTCTCTAATCATATTTAATTTTAAGAAAATCGTTATTGTCTTTCAGTGAAGTCTATTCAACAGAAAAAGAATTATCATTATTAGGTTTTATGTAGTCCTAAATAAAGATTCGTTGACACCTTATTCTTAAAGAAAACCCTGATAGCCCTTCTCGACATTACTCCCAGTTAGCCACGACCTCAGGTTGATGTAATAAGAAACATAAAGTTTTGGTGCATATTTGAGAGAGCTTCAACAAAAAAAAATGTCAAGATGAAACCGTTATCAAAGATTTTACAAGCGGTGCACAAACGATATTTCAAACACCCTTTATTGAAACATTATAAAAGTAGTTGGGTTCTAAGTACTCCTGAATAAGAATTCGTTGCCAATTTATTTTTTAAAAAATCCCTAATAATACTTCTCTCCTCTCTCTCTTTTGTTAAATAGATTCAGTGGGCCATGATAAGGTTTTAGTGCATTTTCAGAGTTCAATCCAACAAAAAAAAAATATCAAAATCGAACCATAAACAAATATTTTACAAGGGTGTACAGTTCTTAAGTGGAACACTCTGTATATATTGTTGGAACAATATCTAGAGCTTATGAATAAATGTTCTCTTATAAAGATCCATTCCTTATCCGGCGCATTATTATTTTCGGGTAAATTTATCCAAAAGGCTCATTGGGACATACAACAAAAACCCAATTTTTCACAAAATCAACTGGGCGTGTTGATGACATATCACAGAAAATGATCGCTACAATGCTCAAAAAGTGTATTCAACATTTATTTTTACCATTTTCCACATTGTTAGGGTATTGCAAAAAGTAACTATATTGCTCGTTTTACCATGGCAACATTCATCTAATAAGGATGAAAAAAAAAACTTTTGGCTAGCTTCGTAATGAAAACTCCAAAGAAAAACTGTTCGCCTTACGTCATAAGATACTCTTTTTTTCATAAATAATCTAATAATATTTTTGGGAAATATAATTATCGAATAATTTAATTCGTTCCAGGTGACATAATATGACGTTATTACGTCCCCTCGCTGTACCAGACGTAATCCGTCGTTTAAACACCCTTTGGGCAATAAGGACCTGAAATTGAATTTGCAATTTCCACCCCCGACGTCCTGAAGGTGCGGAGAACGAGAGTGGTTGCAGTCAAGCGTTCAAGAGGGAGCGAGTTGTGCAGTAAAGATGCGTGAAACTAGCTCCAGAAAATCTAGGATTCCGGTTAGGATAAAGAGAAAATTTGTTTTGAAGGATGGCGGCAAGGTAAGTTGGGAAATGCATTTTTTTGGAGATTAATCATTTTATAATACACAAACGCAGAAAAAAAGTTTGGCACCAAAATCAGAGAATTAGTTCGTAAAATCTGACGGTCCATCTCTTTGTCTGACGTTTTTCATGGCGGAAAGTGGGAATTTATGAAATACGAACGTTTCAATTCCGATTTTCCCCCAAAAATATTAAGCCCATTGTGCGTCTCGTTCCGCTGTTACGCAAAGTTAATTGGTTCGATATATCCTGGTTATTCTGTTTAAATATCGCGTTTCCACTGTCACGAACATTATTTCAGTATTTTAAACAAATAACTCTCAAACACGCAAAACAAATTAAAATTACCAACGAATCGTTTCGGCAAAAATATTCCGGAACTTTATCTGGGTTAAATATATATAAAATAAATAATACGTAGGCAAAAAAAATTAAGTTACAGCTAACAAACTCGGTTTTCTTAATGGTAGCGTGCTGGATGTTTCGCATGGGGCGCAACAAAAAGAGAGTAGAAAATACATCTATACTGTAAGTTTTATCCAGAGTAGTTATTCTAACGGGTGATTCAATAAGTATTTCCACATTACAAACTGAAATATTTTTGAAACGCCACTGTATTTATTTATTATCATATGAGATTTCTAACCTCAAAACATAAACAAAATTAGTCATGGAGCAATATACGACTGAACAACGTATAAAAATTGTGCAAGTCTATTATGAAAATTGTCGATCAAGAAAAAATGCATTTCGGGCTCTACGTGAATTTTTCGACCTTCTGGGAGGATAATTGGGAATGTCGTTCAAAAATTTGAGCAAACTGGATTTGTAACTAACCTCAAAGTCCCACAACGTGCTTTTGCAGGTCGGTCAGATCAAAATATTGCCATTGTTCTCGAAAGTGTAGGCGAAGATCCAGACACATCGATTCCTCATCGATCGCAGCAAGTGGGCCTTACGTATTCAACCACACAGCGAATTTTAACAAAAGACTTGCATCTACACCCATATAAAGTCCAAATAACTCAGGAGTTGAAACCTCGAGATTATCAACAGCGCCGCGTGTGTGCAGAATGGATACGAGAACAAGGGGTTCATTTTTCAACGAAAATCATCTTTAGCGATGAGGCACATTTTCACGTTGGTGGCTTTGTAAACAAACACAATGCTCGTATTTGGGGATTAGAAAATCAAAGAGAGATTGTTCAAAAAGCAATGCATCCTCAAAAAGTGACTATTTGGTGTGCGTTTTGGTGCGGAGGAATAATTGGCCCTTTTTTTTCGAGGATAATGCGGGGAACCCTGTTACGGTTAATGGTGTTCGCTATAGAAACATGATATCTGATTTTTTTCTGGGAGCAGTTGGAAGCATTGAAGATTTGTGGTTCCAACAGGATGGAGCCACTTGTCACACATCCAGAGAAACGATGCAATTGCTGCGGGGCAAGTTTCCTGGTCGGATTATCTCACGTAACGGCGATATCAATTGGCCGCCGCGATCATGTGATCTTACTCCCCTAGATTTTTTTTGGGGTATCTAAAAAGCAGAGTGTATAGAAATAAACCAAACACTATGCCAGAGCTGAAACAGGAGATTAGACGCGAAATGGCCGGCATAGAACCTGAATTGTGTCAAAAAGTGATAGGAAATTTCAATAAACGAATTACGTCATGCCACATGAGTCGCGGGGGTCTTTTGAATGTCATCATCTTTCATACCTAATTGTAATACACTAATCTAAAATGGCAAATAAAAATATTTGTATATTTTTATATTCTTCAGAATTTTTTTTATTATTTTAATGTGGAAACCCTTATTCAATCACCCTTTATTAAAAGAGAAAAGCTTTATGCTTGCACTTAAAAGAAACCGAATTTTGTGCCATTTGCAAGAATACAGTATTCATGTTCCTGACTGACTTATAAATCTACTATTTGCTTTCCGTTGAAACCCACATTTCCTTTAAAAATATCAGTAAGTAAAAAAATATTTGTTATTCAATTTGTACCATTTGTAAGAATACTAATGAAGAGGAAAAAAGGAAATAGGTGGTTTATTATCCAATATTAATCCTTTTATTTCAATTTTAAGTACCAGTCTTATGTTCTTAATGTAATTTGTGCCAATTGTAAGAATAAAAGAAAAAATAATAATAAAGAGATTCTATTTAATTTGGAATATGTACAATAACATTAATGTTTCAAAGTGGGGAGACTGCCATTTGCGTTGTGTTAAAAACAAAGTAAGAAAATTATTCTCAAGTAACTGTCGACTCACAGTAATTGTGTACAATCCCTTCCTGTTAAAGCTCGAAATGCAGTCGAAAATGACACAAAAGGCACCCAATCCCACTTCCTTTGAGAGTCGAGTGAACGACAGAATTGTTGAAGTATCTCTCGAATCGTCACTAGCCACATCCGGGAGCTCTTTGGTTACGCTGTCCACGTCCGAGCACGTGTCTATCGAAGCCCTCGATGATTCCTTCGATGTAAATTATACGGGGGGTAAGTTAATCTTTCATATTCAACACCTGAGCCTAGTGGCATTTACGACAAATTGAATGGGCATTTCTGAGCGGCGCGTAAATATTTTAGATGTGTCCATATTGAATAGGCGACCACGCTAACGAAAACAAATTTTAAATAAGCGTAATGAAAAGTTCTAATAAACACTGGATTTTAATGAGCATATTGAATAACAATAATAATAAAATAACAGATTAATAAAAAACGTTAAAAGAAAAATTCTGCCAAATTTTCTAGAACATTTTAGCCAAGCCAATGTTTACCATATCAGAATAATATAAAATAAATAGGCTTTTATATGTAAATTAATTTATTTTTGAAATTTATTTATCAAATATGTTGCTTTGCTTTGTTGTTTGGCAATCTGTCATATGCCAATCTCGTTCTTACTGAAAATAGAACTGTTAATTGAGGGAATTGAAATTTGTAAATAAAAGCCCAGTAAGCTTAAAGTAAAAAACTTTTCTTGAATATTAAATAATAACATCAGCTTAGTTAATAAACAAGTGATTGAAAATGCTTTCGTCAGAAGTTACCCGTCTGTATAACGGGGTCCTAAAATTCGTCCTTTTTGTATTATTTTATTGAAATTTATACCACAAATACTATTCACTGGATTTTTCCAGGTAAATTTGTTACTCCAGTACACAGGCTCCCTAAAAATTAACGTTTCTTACGTCATGCACAAAGAAACGGTGAATACTTTATTTTATTTTATATAAAATTGTAAAATATAAAAAAAATGAATTTAAAATTTTGTGGAAGAGTGGTATAATAATGATCATTAATATTATAATTAATATTAATTAAGTCTAACATCAAGTAGATGATCCTTTTTGGTTTCGAAGAAGACAATAATATTGGATTTTCTTAAACTCTGCCTAATATCCATCACTTACTTACATAGTCTCGTATTTTAAAAATTAAATTTTGACCATTTTTCTATGTTAATCATTAATAATTAACAAATAAATATAATTACAAGTTTCTAATTACCGCTAAGTTATGGTTTTAGTTCTTTCATTATTAGTGTATGTAAAATATTTTATTAAATTCTATTTCAGAGAGTAATTTTCAGAGAGTAATAAAATCTCATTAAGTATGCACAGGAAATACATTGTACAGAAATTAAATTATGAAAAATCATAATCTGTAACGGGTTGAAGCTGCGACGCATGAAGAAGTCAAGATCTAACACTTTCTTTTCTTCTTTAATCACATGCTGGACTGGTTTTCGCCAGTTCTCTGATGTCACTAATTCCTTAATGGCACGGTAGCTTAAGATCTTTTATTTTGGTTGTGCCTTCTTACAAATCCTTTTACTTGCACATATATGAGTTCAGATTAACACTATGTCCTGCTATATTCTGTTTAGTAAAAAATTCCTCTTCGCTGACAGTATGGACGATTATCAATCCCTTTATTATTATTTTTGTTTTACCATATTTTTGGTACTACATAAATTTCATCAATCCATTTCTTCTCAGGATAGAAGTTTTTTTTCTAATCTCTTCGGTACTGCTTTATATTTATGGAGTATTTTTGCCGCCAACAAACAATTTAATCAAAGGAATACGATTTGCCGTCAAAGTTTTCGCTTTACTCCGTCATTGGCAAATAATGAGAGCAATGTATAACATCGTAAGTGATCAAACACATTTTATTTTTCACGAGCTGATCGCAGCGGAGTGTGTGCTTAATAAACGAGTGACTTAGAAAGTTTACCAAACGTTTTATATACTAAACTTTTGCGACAACCGTTAGTTTTTGTGCAGATTTTTGAAAAACTACACCAATACAGTCACTGAAATGACCGTCGCGTGCGCTAATATCCCGGAAATGTCCGACAGAAGGGAGTACAAAGCTTATTTGTTTTTTACATTCTGAGGGGAACTGGACGGAATTTCCCATTTTATCATTCGTGAAATATACCTATAATTTGGTAACCAATACTTGCTAAAAAGAAAATAACTCCAAAACCAGTTTTGAATATTGAAAGAACCAGTCAAAGTTGTGTGTTCAAATTTTTATTAAAAAACTATTTTTGGAGCCCCATTGTTTATAGCCTTTTTGAACCTTGTGAACCAAACTAATGTTATTTTTAATAGATTCTTTTTATTCACCTTAAAACGATTGAATTCTTCTTGGGTTTAGGTCTTTGAAATATAGTAAAATTCTTTTTGCTATTATTGAACAATGTCAACTCAAGAAGAACTCATCATTATAAGTTATTTTAAATATTCTATATACTCCGAAAATTAGAGGAAGGTTTGCCTCGTCCAGTAAAGCAGAGGAAGTGGAGCATCGACAAAAATGCTGCATTTTTTATTACCTTGGTGCGTTCAAGAATTTGCACGCTTTTAATCGTACAATGAAAGCAGCTAGACCACGCCTTTGTCACTTATTTGCTACGCAATATTAACGATTCTTTATTAAGTTTATTATTTTTTGTATTTGACGTCGGTATTATTACCTACAAGAATTTTTTTTTTCTCGATTTCTCGCCATTATCTGAAGAAGCTCGGCTTCGACCTTAAACACAACCACCACGATTATTGTTTTCGCAGAATAGAATCGTAAACGTACGAGATAACACAGCTACGGGTATATAATCACCACGCACCCTTGCATCTAAATAATCGAAAGTCAATTTCCTGGCACTTTGGTAGGTTTGACCTCGGGGCAATCCCAGACAGGACGTCAATGTTATGACGGAGACGAGGCGTCGGCGGGCGTCGAACTCATTGGAACCACTAATCTAAAACCGGAAGAGTGTGACCCATTGAAATCGGCCTACCATGAAGAGGAGAAGGACGGCGTGGAACCGGCGGAAACGAGCGGCAGCACGACGAACGAGTTAGAAAAGGACGAATTCACTCATGAGAGCCGGCATGAAAAGGTATGTAATTTGATACTCGCAGGACCGTATTCGATTAAATTTTGACGGTGCTGTGACGTATAAAACACAAAGCAGATTTTTGTAAAGTTACCTCAGGAGTGCTACAGGGTTCAAGTCTGAGGTGCTCGAATTTTGTCAAATCCTATGCTGATAATTCCCCACTGTTGGACACATTTAACTCAATTAATTAGGATAATGTAGAAACTAATTTTATTATAGCATTTCTCAATATAATAAAAAAAAATCTAAAGCTAAATTCTAAAAAAGACAAATTGTGCTATTTGCTCTCCTTGGAAGCGACAATTTTCATAATTTCTTTATAAATTTCATTAAATTTCAATCAGACAATGAAGATCTTCAATTTACAAAGACAGAAAATAACTTAGGCTGGATAATAATAATAATAATAATAATAGATGGTCAGTTGAGATATACATATCCCTCAAAACGGTATATGTAAATAAACAAATATTGAATTCTAAATTACGTAAAAAACTGTTTAAGGCATACATCAAAAGTTATATACTCTCTTCCATTGTACTATCAATTTTTAACGGCTATTGAAAAAAGCATATTGCAAAAAAATCCAGAACAGTTGTGCTCGATTCGGTTATGGTTTGAGAAAGTTTGATCTTACATGAAACAATACTTGAGATGAAATGCCTCAACATAAAATACCTTTAGTGTTTAGTGTTTTGGTATTATACCTATAAAGCGATTAAAATAAGAAGATGACACTATGACAACTGTTAGCAGCATCTTGCCGCATTCCGTTATCCTTCTCCAAACTTCTCTATCCAAGGCATCCTCTTCCTGTAGATTTCGCTATGATCGTTTCATTCCACGATCAAACTGCCTCGTTTTCTTTTTCTTGGCGGTCTCCTCTTTTTGGGCGATTTCTCTTCAGGCATTCCTAATAGGTGTTCAGACCATTTCATAAATCGTCTTTCTATTCGATTCAGCACCGTTTCTTCTGCTTTCATGTGAGCTCTTACTTCATCATTGGGTTTTCTTTCTAATCATGACAAATTCATTTCTATAGCTAAGATCCTTGTTTCTAGATCTGCAGTCCACACTTATGATTCATAGCTCAAAACTGACTCCACCATTGCTTTCCTAACTCGTTTTTTGTTTTTATTTGAGGAATTTTTATCCCACCAGAATGAGTTCCTACAATTTTCCTGCTTTGTTGTATTATGTGTTTTATTTCTATATATCCCACCCCGTTTTTATCCACAAGTGCTCCGAGATATTTAAATTTCTAGAGTTGGATAATACCTACATCATCAGTGACTAGAACTTGAAATCGAGCATCGCTGTTTGCTACCAAGTATTCTGTTTTCTCAAGACTCATCTGTAACCCCCACGTTTTATATTACTCGTAAAGCCGTTTCATCATGAATCTCATCGTCAGCGATAAATAAAGTGATTCGAGTATCATTATCATCTATCGCTACATCGTGTTTTCAAACTTTTAAGCGCAGCTGCCACATATAGATCAAATAGTGCATCAGTGTCTCACTCCCTTGGTGAAAGTGTCTGTATCTGTATTGTGTGTCTTCGCCGACTCTGTGACCGATGTTTTGCCTTATTTTAACAATTTAGACTTTACTAAAAAGTCGGCTCTTTATACTATTTGCACTTAGATCTCGATAGTATTTGGAATATGTTCTGTTTCCTTTTTTTAAAATAGGTATTAGGTGCCCGACTTCCATCCCGACGGAACTTGTATTTGTGGCAGCAGTTTTCCATTAGTCGAGTTATTCTATCCCTTATACCAGGCTCTCCTGCTTTCAACAATTCAACGGGGATATTTCCAGTGCCAGGGAATCGGCCATTCTTCATTCTGGATTGCGCCCTTGCAATCTCCTCAGATGTTATAGTTAGACTTCTATCAATTTCCTCGTTATTTAATAGTGGCTCCACCAGTATGAATTCCGATCTGTTTTCGCCTATCAGATGCGTTTAATATTGTCTCCATTCTTGTATAGAAATTAGTTGGAGGTTTGTATCTGTTTTCCATGCCTCTATTTTTAGTACGAATGCACTTTTGTCTCAGAAGTTGTTCTTTTCTATTTTTATTGATCTCCTTAGTTCTCTATTTTTAGTTTGATATTCTTCTCTATATTGGGGTAATTTTGTGGTTAGCCATCTATTTTAGGAATCATTTTTATCTTTTAATTTTTCTGCCATCGTGTTAGTTGTTACTGTTTTAGACTCTCGTATTCTTCCTCTATACTATTCTTTACTGATATTTTCTATAGTTCATGTTCTAGTCTTCTCTTGAATAGATCTTTGATGCCGCCTTGTTGTAGAAGAAATAATTTATATCGTACTTTTCTTCCAGTTTCTTCAGCGGTATTATTATGGTCTTCGGTTTTTGTAACAGTTCTTCGAAATGGATCTACCAGTTGGACCACGATCAAGTAATGATCCGATCCACAATTCGCTGCCTGTTGTACTCTACAGTCTTGTGGCTTTGCTAACGAACTAACTGACAATAATTTAATAATTTCCCCATTAATATTAACTATAAAATTAAATATATTAAAAAAACACACAATGTTAAAACAAATGTCAGCTTTTTTTGGTTTTTCTTGTAAAAGTTTATAGTTATTAATTTATTCTCACTTAATTAGATAGAGGCAGGATGTACATGTAAGGGACAAAATTATTATTATCAAATTCTCACAGTCATTACATATAAACTTAAGCACAGCCTCAAAGCAATGACAAATAATTGTTTATGTTTAATTTCACTGACTTCATTACATCAAATTGTTGTAGTTATTCCACAAAACATGTCTTTGCGACAATTTAATAAATTTTTCAGTTGCTAAAAATGCTAAAAATATTAATCTTGTTACCTTTTATTTGCAATATCCTGGATGTTATATATGCATATATGTTATAGGTGCAATTGACAACTAAACCTTAAGGTTTCTTACATAACTGAAAACTAATTTCAATTCTTCGCATGCTGTTGTCAAAGTTATCTAAGCGAAATTAATAAAGCGAATAAGAAGGATTTGAAGTGGATGTGAGTTTATTAATTTCAATGACATCGTTTAAATCCCGGAAAATCTGAATTTCTGAAACGGAAAATGGCGTGTGTTGTTTTGCGCGCGAAACTTGCTAATCGCAAAAAAAAAGATTAAATTAACCACAAATTTGGCGCGTACCACTTGCAGTCTATCCCATTTCATTCTACTGCGAAGCGCTTTTTTACAAAACTCGATATCACCGAAACTGAATAATAAATTCCTGATATCGGCGGAAGTTCGTAAATTTCATTTAACCCGAATATTTTTCCAGTTATTTGACTGATTAATTAAATTTTATGGACGTATATGTACGCCGAAAAAATATCGCTCGCGCCCAAACGCAAAGTGTTAATAGAAATCTATTATTTCTGTTAAATTAAAACGTATATACGGGTTTTTCCCTGTGCCGTTCGATTTTAAATAATGAAGCGAATGAAGAACAATTTTTCGCGAAAATAACCAGCCTCCCGTTGTTGGTTTATTGTTTGTGTTTGCCTGATTATTAAGCATAAAATATGGTCTGTTTAATAAGTTAAAATATGAAAAATACTGATTAAGCCTTCTCATTTATTTACTTATGCATTTATTTACTTATAACCAAAGGCTGGATAGGTAGACGAGGTTGTTCAATTTCAGGATTCCGTATATTAAACGTATTAAGTTACATAGTCGGGAATACAAAAATAAACTTCAGTAGATATTTCTAAAACTTATCGAACGTTTTTTGAAGGAAATGACAAAATTTGTATACATTTGTTTGAAACAACTGCAGGCTTCAGTGGAATAATTCAGTATCTTCACTGCAGAAAGGCACAGTTGTTATACATACGAGCGCATCTAATAATTGGAGAGTTTGATCAGAATCATTCTGTAGAAAGCGCACTTGATAAAGATTAGCATTGAAAGATTCGATAAGATTATGAAGAATTTTTTAAAGAAAAATTATATTTGAGCAATTTCGCCGTGTTTAAAGTGACCTTATAAATCTTGATAGTGGCTGTAATTAAAATTCAATTGTATTTTTTTTTGGCACTCTTTGTCTGGTCGATATAGCTGCGATAGATAGGAGTCCAAGCACTGAAAAAGTATTCCAAGAACGAGTGATGTGTGGCTATGATAACCTAGATTTCATATGTTCATGATTCTCTTACTTACTTTATTAACGGTACAAATGGCTCGGAATTCTATTAGTTTAGTGAATGCAAATACTAAAAAAAAGGATTTATTACTATTCCTAATTTTTTTTATTAATACTAAGAGATCGTCGAACTCCCTTGGTCTTTATTTTAATAATATGGAGAATCTGTTAGTATTTCTTCTGAATCATTGTATACTACCTTCCTACAGACACCCTGTAAGTGTACACAGGAAAAAATACTGACCTGATATTAATGAGTAAGCAGACACTATTAGTTTCGTTAATCCAAATGTATAAAAAAAGGATTTATTTACATTTTATACCACTACAATGGTTCTTGATTTGAACAAAATCGCTAGCCCTGTATAAATACTAAAAGATTGTCGAACTTGTATGCCTTTGATTTTATAATAATAACGACAATGGAACTTCAACAATCTCTTAGAATTTACACTGAATCATTGTCTACCAAGCAAACATCCTATATGTGTACACACAAAAAAATAACTGACCTGAGGTTAATGAGTAGCCAGACACAAACCAAATACCAAAAAATACCACCTTAAATGGTTCTTGCCTATAACAAAATTAATAATTCGGGAATTCGCTATTTTCAAAATAACACCCTGAATAAATAGTAAGAGATTTTAGAACTTCCATAATAAATAATAAAGACAATGGCAGTTGAACATATTTTTATTATGACAATGACTGAGAATGAACGGGACGATGTTTCTTAGTCTATAAATATTTTGTTCATTAGCCCTTGGCTGAGTAAATATTTTGATGAATGTTTTGGGATTAGATAAAAATTATTCTATACAATATTTTTTTTTACATTGTTACTAGGAAAAATTTACATTATCTTATTTGGCTCAATGTCAACTTTACAATCATTAATAATCATGGCACTAATGCAAAATTGTAACTCATATCAGAAAATATTATGGAGACAGGCTACTTAGTGCATGGTTTATTGGTGATATAGGTAAGTCTAGAAATCACAACGAACAGTCTGACATTCCTAAACCTCTACACATCTATATATATTATCTTCTACACTGCATCTACAGTACTAATAATTGTGTACTTTTGATTTCTACTGTTCAGCATTGATTTTTTCGTATTATTACAAAGACAGTTTCTATTATGTAATATGCTAGATAGTATTACTGTAATTAGAATAATATATATCACAAAAACATTACTAAAGGGAGGCTCCTTGCTGACAGTTTATTGTTAATACAGGTAAGTCTAGAATAAATGTATGCCAACTTCTAAGGGGCATCCTACTAGTTTCGGTTTCTAATGTCCAGAGGTTTCTTCAGCTTAAATTACAAAAAATTACATCATTCGTATCGAGACACATTTTATAACAAAGCCTTTTGTTGTAAAATGCTTTGTTATAAATTCGTCAGAATTATTATATGCAAATCTTTTTAACTTACAATTCCTTAATAATATGTTATATGTTCATAGCGATTTTTGCAGGGTATACGAATTTGGTGAATCTGCAAACTCCTTCAGAGGAAATTTATATTTTGGCATATCCGATGATCATCGCAGAACAAAATTAAATGTAATGTCTTTGCTTTTGTAATTACTACGTATTTATTTGATTGGTTCATGTTGATGAAGCATTAATTTTATTAAAAACTTATGTATCTGGTCATTGCGAATTCAAAGTATTCACAACATTATTACGAGGGTCGTTCAGTAAGGCCTTACAAAAATGTTTGCCATTGAATGAGTTACATCGACAAAAGGTGAATATAAATCTGGACGCAGTGTGGAAGTGTCGACCCTCTCATTGATTGAAAAAATACATGAAATGATTTTAAATGATCGATGAATAAAATTGTGGTGTGAAATTGAAAAATATAACGGCAAAATGGATGCCCCGTTTGCTCATAGAATAAACGCCATCTTGTGGTGAACTCTGGAGCTATTTTGGCGCTTTTCCTTAATCCTGATAAGTATCTGTGTAGACATATGACTGCTGGATAAATGCGGATACATTACTACTTGCCAGATACAAAAGAACAGTCAAAACAGGGGAAGTTTAAGAGGTTATGCCTACTATCTTTTGGCTGCTGACGGAATAATCTACAATGGTAACTTGGGAAAAGGAACAACGATAACATTATGCGTCGTTATTCGAAGAGCTGACCAAAGAAATAATCGAAAAAGTTTCCCATGTGAAACAGAAAAAGATCCTGTTTCAACAAGACAATGCACGGGTGAACATCTGCGAAGTTGCAATGACCAAGATTATGGAATTAAAGTTCAACGTCCACCGTATTCACCAGATTTGGCTCCCAATAACTTTGTTTCCATACTTGATGACACGTCTAACCAAGAAGTAATCGCCCAAACAAATTAAAAGGAGCTTATGTTGAAAAATAAAAAAAAATCCCTAGGATTTATTGAACGACCCTCATATTAGGACGCGCGACATGATAACAGTGGATCATTACATTAATTATTTAGGGTATTGTAGCAAAATTGATTGCCAAAAGTATTGATTTTGTCTTCATTTTCATTTCATTTGCACGCAGCCGTGGGTACTAAAAAAATTCCTCCACTTCTTTTTCAGGAGTGGCACTCGTCCGTCCCTGTTTGCCCAACCGATACTATAACCTCCATCGCTTTGAAGAAACAAAAGCCAACGGCTACGTCATCAAAACAACGTTCCCGCGGCTCTCAGTCCGTCGACGTAGTACCGCCGGTAAACAATCGTCGTGGTGCCGCTAATCGAAAACGAGAGAAACGCGTCTCGCACGTGGGCAGCGGGAGTGGTACGGTACCAACTAGATATGGCATTGTCTGCGACAAAAACGCTAAAGGTGCGCGTTGTCCCTCAAACGAGAGCGTTATCAAACGGTACCGGGGTGGCGGAGATGAAATGAAAGATGGACATCTGCTGGTCGTACCTGAGATAACTGTTGCCGCGGATGTGTGTCATAGTGCTAGCGTCGAGATTAATATTGGAGAAAGTGGCGATTTAAAGTTCCGCGCGGCATCTGCGACAAAGAAGTCCGGTGAGAATGTCGTGTGTGGTACCAGAGGCGCCCGGAAAATGCTCGATAAGTGCTGCGAAAATGTGAGTTGTGAGGAAAGTGACGGTTCATCAAACGGTAATTGTTCGGAACAAGTTTTGCCTTCTTCGAGTAGGGACGCAGTGGATGTGAGTGGAGATGATTGGTTTCAGGACGTAGAACGATCTATTGGTCGAGTAAGTATCGGAAATCAAAAGCATCGATAATGTACCTGATTAATGTTGCTTTGCATCATTCTACAGACTGCTTCAAAAAAAAATCCCTTTATCAGTTAGATATAGGAGACGAATTTTCTTATAGAAACATATTTTAGAATTTTTAATTTATGTATTTTATCCCATTCGTTCCTGATAATGTACCTAATCAATCTTGCTTTGCATTGTTATATAGACCGCTTGAAAATAAAGCACTCTATCTACCATAGGATGGACAATCAAAATATGAAAAAAAAACACATATCCTCAGTTTCTGCCTAAACTATGCAAAATTTTAATAGGAATTTCTTAAGAAAGTGATCTTTATTTTAACCAAGGATTCCAAAAATATCGAAATATACATTTAAAATAACCAAATTTTTTGGGAGGGGACACTTTTGGGACTCCCTGTATCAGCAAATTTATAATATTTTTAATGTTCAGGAGAGTCCAAGAAACTTTTGTTCTAAGCTTTAAAAAAATCCATCTATCTATCATAGGAGACACATTTTCTCATTTAAACATATTTTAGAATTTTTGTTTGCGATAGTTTATCTCATTCATTCCTGATAATGCACTTATTAATCTTGCTTTGCACCGTTCTAGAGACTCTATCTATCATAGGAGACATCATTCAAACATATTTTAGAAATTTTGTTTTATATATTTTATCTCATTCATTCCTGATAATGTACCTTATTAATCTTTCTTTGCATCGCTCTGGCGACTCCTTGGAAATAAAAATCTCTCTATCTATCATAAGAGACGCATTTTCTCATTTAAACATATTTTATAATTTTTGTTTTCTATATTTCATTTTATTTGTTACTGATAATATACTTAATTAATCTTGCTTTGCATCGTTCTAGAGACGTCTTGAAAAAAAAATCTCTCTATCTATCATAGGAGACGCATTTTCTCATTGAAAGATATCTCTAGTTAATTACTTCATTTTGCGGCAATATATAAAATGTCAACACCACGGTAAAGAAAAATACGCTTTGCTATTTTTTCCGGTATTTTTACTTGTAGGGTATTCGTGTATTGGTCGACGTTTTGACACCACAAAAATTGCACTGAGATGCGGGTCAAGGTTTTTTAATAATTGCATCTGCAGATAACTTTCTTCTCTATAATTAACAGTTAATTGCTATCAGTCGTTGAAAATGCCTTTAGAAATCGTTCGGTTTTGGTCTGGCATTTTTACGACTGGTTTTGTTCATTTGAGAGAGTAAACGTATGATTGTCAGCATTTCATATTATATTTCATATATTATTACGAGGAGGTACCTTGAGGTACGACTATAGATAAGTTTTGTATCGAACAAAGTGGTCGCCCCGTAACAATGAACACGAATTATAATTGCACCTACTAAAAAAACACACTTTTTGCACCTCGCTTTTACACGGCCTATTTTACCGCTTTCGTCCAAACAAAGGGAGGATTTTAATCTCTTAGCGAGGCGAATTTAATTAAAATGCTAATTCGGTTTGTATAGTTAGTTGCCCTTCTTTTGGCTAGAGTCTTTCAGGTTTTCGTTTCGACCTCGCTACGTTGTTGTTTGACGATCTAATCGAATCTATTTGAAAGTTCTTTGCCGCGATTTAACCAATCGGAAAAACGCGTGACCGTAAGGAAATGAAAATAAAGTAATATTTTTCGGCGTTCTTGGATGTCATATGGAGTCTCTAAAACAGAGATAGCGCAAAAGTGCAAAATACATACTTATACAAAACGTTAAATAAGTAGTTCCAAATTCTGATCCTCTGTTAGAAAATGTTCTAATTCTGGATAATAGTTTTTAATTCAGAAACTATTAAGGGCGCCAAAATACACAAAGAAGATCGTATTGATTACATAAAGAAAAAATGTTGCCCTTCAGATGACCTTCAAATTGATAGTTAGGATAATAAAATATATCCAAAAGCGCATCGTCCAGAAGGCCGTGTAAAAGAAGTCGAGAAAAGTATTGTCTTCGAAATGGTTCAAGATACCTAAATAAATGTAAGACGACACCGCTGATTGGGTGGTAAAAACTTCTGCAAAGTTTAACGATTTTACCATTGTAAGAAGAATTTTGTATTAGACTCCTCCAAGCTCCAAGCTTAGCTTAATAGGGTATTCGGAGCATTGTTCACTTTAGGCGATCAATCGTATCTGCTTTTAGAGTAGGGGTCTCAGCTCCATATAACAACACGCACCAAATATAACATTCTTTGACGCAATTGTTGGTTTAAGCTGTCGTTAGTGAAGAATGATTTTATTCTGTGACAAGTTCTGCGAGCTGTTTCAGTTCTACACTTAATCTTTTTATGTGGATCCGGCTGTTCTGTGATATAGTATCTAAGAAATTGGGTAACTATCTCAATGTTTTGTTGGTCTAGCTGTGGGCGTGCGGTTGACGATATTCGTAAAAACCTGAAAAAAATTGATATTTAGTACTGCAGCGTTGCCAAAGGACTACCAGCTATTTTGCTCCAACAGTTTTTTGTTATGGGGTAATGTTATTTTTGGGTGAAACATGATATTTTCGTATTCAGTAATCTAAGATTCCCGGTTTGGCAGCTATCGGATCTTTTCTGTAGATATTGGCTTGTGTTAGTTCTGATGGTCAAGTCACACGTCACTCAATTCTCTCGTTCTGTGGCGGATTCTGCAGTGGGATGAGGATGTTTTTAGGTTCTTTATCATTTTCGCTATGGCTAGCGCTTTCGGTTCGGTGCTTTGCATAAATGTATTCATCGAAATTTTTAAATAATTTGTAACCGAAATAATAAAATATTCTAAAAAATTTTCATACGTAATTATGAAGTAAAAATATTGTAAATTATTTGAACTTAAATTTTTGTTAGCAGTAACTTTTATGTTACAAGCAAAGGAATTTGAGCTCTAAATTTGATATAGGTATAATAATAATAACAATAATAAAAATTAGATTACTTACTTGTGAATATATTACTATTACTTAAAGAAGGAAAAGCATCTGATATCTCCAATTATTTTAGTCAAGTAACACACTTGATAACCCATGAACAAAATGGTTTCCTTAAAATCATAAAATTATGTCTGTGTGGCTAGTGGCGGCGCTCCATAGGGTAGTGATTTAGCGCCATTGATGTTTTCGTTTTTCATTAATAATATAGTTGTATGCAAATGTATAGAATGTATACATTTGCAAAATTATTTGGGGGCTATTAGTTCGTAATGCCGCTTTCAAATATTATCTAGTAACTTTTAATTACTACGTGGTGTAACAAGTACATTACCCAAATTGAAAACACGCATTTTTTTTTTAAATGTTTGCATTATTTGTTGTTTGTATGTTTGTATGTTCCATGCGCTTAGGAGACCGCCTCACTCTTAAATCGAAGGAGGTAGCTTTCATTTCAGATTTTGCATTAACTTAGTGGACTGCCTGGAGTTGCTGAGCAAACTGAATTTTCATGCAAGTTACCGCAATTTTTTTTATCAAAGGTATTCTCTATCACTTGATGATATTATTTAATCACTTCTCTAATAAGTGAAGTTTTCGGTATTGGTCCCTTACAGTGTTACATATTAATTAAACATAAATTTTTGTTAGAGTGAATATAATGTTTATGTAGTTTTACTATTACCTACTCTTACTTTACTGGGGAGGATATAGTTGAATAGTTATAGTTTATAGATATCATAAAATTGATGGCTAAAATTGTCTCGCAAATGGATGATAAAGATTATTGTCATTGTTAGATTTAAATGTTGGTTCGACTGACTAGGGAGTGTTACGAAAGTTATGAAGTTTCGATTATGTTATGGTTATGTGAGATGCAGGATATGTTAATATTTTTGTTAAGTATTAGTAAAGTGATCCGTGATTGTTTCATCCATCCGCCAACGGTCACTACATTATTATTATAATTATTGTTATTATAACATATTTCACAACGTCAAGTTGTAGTTATAATTCATCACTCGCTCACTGCAAGTATTAATGATTCAAATAATAAACAAAAAATCAAATACAATACAAAAGATCATGTGACATGTATAGCCAGCAATGAAATTTTTAACATTAATAATTATTAGAAAAAGTTAAAGAAATTATAAAAATAACTTTTTGGGGCCGGTTTACGTATCCTGAAGAAGGCATTATCCAGAAGCAGGCATTTTTTTAAGTTCTATTTGCTATAGAAATTAGCGGAACATAATTGAGAACAGCTAGTATATAGCATTTAAGTTACATTCATTCGAAACTTTTTTTCGATCAATGTGCACCAAACGCTGCGACACCGTGAATACTATTATTTATATATTTACAGAACGGTACGACGATGAGCATCGACGGTGAGACCGAATCTCCTCTAGCCTCGACCGCCGACGGTGCGGAGCGTGGCGTACCGAGCAACTTGTTGAACGACCCCCCGGCTTCCCGGCAGGATGAGCCTCGCGAAATTTGCGAAAACTCGCATCAGGCAAATTGCCACGATCAAACCGCGACCTGGAAAAGTGAAAACGTTGAAACTGGCGGAACGTCCGCGACGAACGCCGAGGAAATCCTCCTTGCCGCTGATTGTCGTTCGTCGAAAACGATCCCCGACGATCCTTCGTCGACCCACGGGGATCCATGTGCGTCGGACGGGGTCCCAGAGACGGCCTCATCGATCGGAGTCGGCGTTGTCGGATGCGCAACTTCGCTGAGCTGCAGTCTCGTATGTACGGCCAAAGGCTCCGCCAGTTTCGCTTGCGACTGTCCGAACTCGCAGGACTCCAGTCCATCAGCAGCGGCGGTAGCAGCAGTAAAAAAGTGCCGCGACGACAAACTCAACGTCTGTGACTCAACGGTCGGTGACACGGTGCCAAAAGATGCCACCCGAAGCGACGGAGTCGTAGAACGGCCGCGGAAACGCGAGCAATTGTGCTGGAGTTTCCGAAACGGTAGGCTAGTCTTCGATGCTGTCGAGGAGGAGGAAGACGGCAAGAGTGACCTTGACGGTTCAAGGCATCGGCGGGAACAAGTGGTTGACGCGGCCGACATCCTCTACAGCAAGGATATAAACAAGCGTCCCGATGAAGGTAGATCTAGATTAAAACGTTTGGGATGCAAGCTTAAAGAAGCTGGACTGACCGACGATAACCTCGGCGATGCGGACGTCAAACGAGACTTAGAAGGTGGTTTTGCTCGTAGTGGCTCTTTCGAGGCTCACGCGTACGACCTCGAACTGACTGAGGATTCGCCACGCGAAACTGTCGTTCCCAAATATATCGATTACGATCAATTTCAAAGAGGCGCCTCGTTCGAAACCAAAGGCGTTCTGAGTTTAGATTCGAATCAGAACGTAGTGAACGAAGACGATGGCGATCCGGAAGATCTAATCCCGGAAGAATCTCACGGCTTCTCGCAATTCGACGTGAGCACTTTCCCAGGCTTCCTAGACGATGAATCCGACGCGTGCAGCGATTGCGAAGAAGAAGAAGAACATTATATAGTTATCAAGCGAGGCAAGATGCGTGGCGACGGGAGCGGTCTTTCCGAAACTGTCAAACATAATCCGGATCGGGACAACTTGAAGTCGCTCCTGAAGAAGCCGGGACGCGGCAAAGAGAAGAAACCAAATCGCGTGGTCTTCAACGAGAACAAAAACGAATTCTTCGACGCCGATTATATTATCCTTATCCGCGAGGAGTGCGATTATGACGACGAAGACGACGACGGTATCTGCACCTGTAATCAGCACGAGATCGTCCGGTTGACTTGCTGTGAGCCGAATTGTAACTGCAACCAGGGCTACGATGGATTCGACCAGACGCCACCGAGTCCTAAGTTCGCACCGCCGATCGAGTTCGTGGACGCCGTGACCTTGAGCCCGCCGGAGGGTTACAAAGACCTGGAGCTGGGGGAGGAACAGCTCATGGCCCTGCAACAGATGGCGAGGAGGAGCCAACGGACGGCCGTGTGCAGGGAGTGCAGCGCGAGCCAAGAAGAAGCAGCGGTTGATGAAGGTAAATGTTGGAAAGCCTATATGCGTATAGGAACAATCGATTGCCTTGGTGGGTTTGTTTGGTCTGGCGTGCCTCGTTGCGTAGGCGTAAGGATGTTGAGTCGATAAGTGTCCCGCGATTAATCCTAAATGGAGCGAAACGCGAGCCATGTTGTCGACACTCCCGATATGCCGAAGCTTGTTGCTATTTTTAGAACGGCAGCACCGATTATATTCGATTTGTTTACTACCGATATAAAAATATGAGGTATAAAAGGTGGAGTAGTTCGAATTAGTGATCGCCAACGCACATCTGTTATTTGTTTCACAGAGAAGAACATTCCCAAGTCCAGGTCGACAAATATATTAAATTAATTAAATAATTAGTACAGATACTTCAATTACTCAAAATTTCATATCAACGATGTGCAATTTATACCATCTGATTGGTAGTTAATATTTTTTTACTCCACCAGTAATTTATAATAACCATACCAATGAAAAATTCGTTTTTCTACTCCCTTCTGTAAAACGCCTAATTACACACCGATCTAGCGTGCGCGATGCGCCACTTTACCACGTTCGTTTTGTTGTTCCCCACGGATCCGAGCCACTTCGGACATTTCCGGGATTTTTCCGCACCGGTTTGGGAGCAATCGGATGTTTTCGGAGATTTTACCACACGGTTTAAATATTGACATTTGCCAATTCTGACGGTCATGTCAGTGAATGTATTCGTGTTGTTTTGCAAAAGTGTACCCAAAAACCAATACATAGAAAAATGTTATGCAATATATCAGACAATTTAAATACTACGTGCTATAAGTTACATTAAAATCTAGTGGACTAGTCAGTAAGTAAAGTGACATTTATAATTTAAGCTTCCCACAGAAATTTAATTTACCGTTCGCATGAACTTTAGTGGTTTATTACAGTTTTTATATTAATATCTTGCCAAGACCAATTGTACGATTTTCAAATATCCATGTCTCATCAGTACAAAAAAAAAAAACAAAAGGTTAGGACCCCCTTTTTCTTGCTTATACGGTCTTAAAAATTTAATCCTCTTAAAAGCCCTAACCTACGGTCTCTTTCTTTCAATAAACTACTTATTGATCAATTGTAAAAGTTAAATAAACAACATAACGTTTTAAAATTGTGTTGTTTATATGACATATTCAATAATACGTCTTTCTCTCTGTCTAACGTACCCAGTTTAAAAGAGACAACAATAACAGAACCGGAATCTGTCATAGCGAGAATGTTTCAAACATTTTTCAAATTCTGCTGCTTTGTCCCGGTAAAGAAAATGTTTATGTTAGCAACGTGCTGCAGTGTTGTCACATTTCGCATTTTGTAAATTACTCCATATCTTTAAATCGAAGCCTGTATATATTACTCTATAGTTAAATTGGGGTTGCATTGGTTGAGATTATCAAAATTGACGTGAATAACCATAAAAGTATCTCTTTTTTCTTGGAGTGGACATATGATTTCGAGAATTAATTAATTTTATTGAAAATAATTGAGAATACACGAGATGCCTTATTATCATAAACGTTTACGCTGTATGCCGAGAACCATCTTAATAATGCAAATTGCCTTGTAAAAAACAATAAACAAAAGATCGAGAGAAAAATCCGCCTAGCTGTATGACTCATTCTCACCGCTAGTAAATTATCCTCAATTATGCAAGAGCTGATAATATGTATAATAATAATTGTGGCCCGAGGCTGCAAGTTGGCAAATATAATCAACAATAACATGCTCTTAAGCAAAATCGCATGTACCTAGTTGCAAGCAAAGCCCAGCAGACTATTTCGTAACTATAAAAGTGTCAGTAAGAGTAACATTATTTAGAAAATCGGCCAAGAGATAATTCTGGAAATTACTTTCGATTTTTCATATTGTCAACCAGAGGGCGTGATTGTTATCTTTTTGACAACAGATTTTCAAAAAAATTTCTTCTTTTCTTCTGTTTTAAAGCTGAGACAAATTCAGATTTTTTTGTTTGCTCTATCTTTGCAAAAAATGTGGGTGTAGGGTGTTATTTTCGGAAGTAAATGTTGATAACTTCCAAATAATCTTGCAGTCGTTAAAAAGGCGCAATCTTATGACATAACCACAAATAAATTAATGTTCCAAAAAAAAGCGATATGACTTTTCTTACGATATTACTTAAATAAAAACCCAATAAAAATATGTTGAAGTTTTACATTTCACTTCATTGATGTCTGCCTCCAAATTTCTTATTCAAATGCTAAATGATATTTAAAATCGGAATCAAATGTTGTCACACGTCTTTATTACTTTTTTCTACTACAACCTTCGAAGGACACCCGCCACGTCATGGCTGACATTACTTTATTTTAACATTATCAACAGTTTTCAAATATTTAGTATTACCTTTACTTACCACTAACTTGGTCACTAATCGTTTCACAATTTTAGTACCAATTGAGATATTTAGGTTGTAAATTGTGGAAAGGCATTTCAGAAATCAATTTAAAATAAAAATTTGTTATTATTAATATTTCGAATTTACCTAACATTTGTATTTTCCTACTGCGGTTGGTTTGTTGCCTTAAAAATGTCTTATTTAAACCATAGTTCGTCTTAATCCAATGCCTAGAAGAAATACGCGCATTTCACAACTTGGGGGTGGAGTGGCTTTTTTGGTGAAACTGCTTACTTCGATCAACATTTTCGGAACATTGATTTCCTAATTTGTAAATTCCTAAAAGTGCACTCTACAAAATAATTCATTAATTATAGCAATATTGTATCTACCACCTTCCGTATCCAATGATTACTATGTAGCATTTTTACCCATTGACAGCAATAATGTTATTGTTTTGTTAATATTGAATACGTTAACTATAGCAACAGTGATCGAAAAACTTTTGCTATCAAATGCATGGTACATTTTTTTAACATAAAACAATACAATTCTGTACTAAACAACAAGGAAAATCTTCTTGATTTAGTGGTATTAAATAATAACTGTTCGGTAGCCGGCGATATTGTAACTCTTGTTAAAGAAAGCGAAGATCATCCTGCGTTAACAATTCGCATTCCTCAACTCACAATAAAAGAGATTTTCATAACTAATACATTTCAAAAATGTTACAATTTCAGAAAGGCAAATTACGTTACATTATATGCTGAACTTCTACATGGCAGTTGGGAGTTCTTAGTTCAAATCTACATTGTGGATGAAGGATTGCCGAGGTTCAATGAGAGATTGTATGAAATTTTTTTATCGAAGTGTTTTCAAAAATTACACCCGTAAATATGCTACGTGCTATGCTAAAATTCACAAAAAATACAAAAAAACCGATCGAGTTTCAAAGATTAAGATATAACCAGAATCCCCGGTTCCGTGGTTTACAACGACAATCCTCTTGATGATCCTCGAAACCATCGTGGAAACGTTTGCTAATTTTTTAAGAGTGCATTACTTCCACCCGGTTCTTGTCGCACTGCTTACGATGTAGATTTGAACTCGAATACCATTAATCTCTATCCAATTACCGAAAATGAAATAGTTAAAGCTTTAAGGAAATTAAAAGATAAAATGTTCTCAGGGCCTGATGGAATTCCATCTTTTTTGGTTACAAATTTCATTACTGCTTTCTACAAACATTTATCGGTGATATTTAATCTAGAATCTAAAATTTGTAATCTGTAATCGACCCTGGATACTGGAAGAAACTAAGAGTGTGTCTTATTCTTAAAAGAAAAAAAATCAAGTAATCATAGACCGATCACATTTTCAACTCTGCAAAGTAAAGCATGGTTTTTATAATTCCTGATCTACGGTTACCAATCTAGTACACTTTACGGAGTATACAACAAGAGTGCTAGATAATCAAGGTCTGGTAGATGTATATACCGATTTTAATAAGGCTTTTGACAAAATTAGTCACGCTACTTTACTTCAAAAACTTAAGAGATTTGGATTGGTTGCAATGCGTGTACTACAATGGATATAAATCTAATAAATACGTCACAATATCAGGGGTGTCGCAGGGTTCCAATTTATTGAGAACGTTATTTCAGTTCTCAGCAATACTCAAACACTGTTATTTGCATTTTCTGTGTAGCTGACTGCGTTACTTTGCAGAGTGTACACTATTTCACTGGTGTACTTTAAACCATTTACACCTTAACATAGAGAAGGGAGTTTCAGTCGAAAAGATGTAATTACTGATTTTCCATATCGAATTTCAAATGTAAGTCTCGATCGTTGTACAGAGACTAAAGATGTAGACGTCAATTTCGATCAAACACTTACGTGTGTGAATCATATAGCGAAAATTGTACCTGCGGCTAATCGTAATTATGGTTTTATTGTGCGTAATTGTAAACCTTTTACAAATATCCTTGTTTTGAAGACCCTATACTTTAGCTCTGTTGAAACCTTATAAACTCTCCCAGTTGAATATTCGTATACCACGGTTAAATTCTCGCACTAAAGACACTTTTTACCGTGTTAACGACAGAAAAAAATCTGTTAAAAAGTACCGTGTTCCAATTGTAATAATTTGTCAAATGTATGTGATATATTTAACTGCATACAGAATGGATTGAGAAACATATGTTTGGGGTCACGTTAGCTGTATATAACCTCAACGTAGATTGCAAACTGTCTTAATTGTGTACCAAAGGGCATATCGCTGTTGGAGAATTTAGTTCCGTTACTAAGTATTATTTTTGTTTTGATATTTCTATACGTTGCTCTGTAAATGAATTGTTTTCTGTTGAGCAATAAAGCAGTTTTTATTATTATTATTAATTAAATAATTTATAAAATTAGTTAGTTTTTAGAAATTGATTAGTTTTGGTTAGTTAACTAAAACTAGTTTTTAATGAAAAAATAAGTGGTAATGGCAAGGATATCAAAACCTAATAATTGTCAACTACTGTACATAATTTTCTGCGCCTCTGAGGTATTGTAAAATAAGTAAAAAAGACAAGTAACAAATTTTAATTTCAATTTTAATTATGATTTGGTATGCTAGGTATTAACAACAATTTGTTTAGTGTAAATTTTTCACAAAACTCAACTTGTTTTTAGTTTTACCTACTTTAATCCATATTTTTGTTCTGATATTTAGATGCAGTTTTAACTGTTCGAAATCGCTATTTGGTGACAACGCAAGTAATCGCAATATTCCTACTGATAGCACGATAACCTAGGCAAAGCCAACAAAAATGAGTTATCGATGTTTATTTCCGGAAAGTTTCCAACATTCCCTACCACTTTCCTTGCAGAGATAGAACAACGAGCAAGTTATATCCCGAATTAAATGTTTTTATATTTTCTTTACCGCGCTGAAATGAATGCAGCTATAACCTTTACTTGTTTGTTATACGTTCGCGCTTCATTTGTAGGTGAACTGCTAGTGTTTTTTTTGGCGTTAAGATGTTATTCTCTTGACCGATATAGCGGATTTTTAAGACTTAATCTCCATAATCTTTCAAAATAAAGTTTCTTAACCATTGCCGAAATAATTGGACAGTCGAAATCTCTCGAAAAAATCGATAGATTATGATCCGAATCGTAGTGAAAGGCACACAAACCTGGCAATTCGCTCGACTTTAAGCAGGTGGACGTTAATTTTGCTTCGGCGCATTCTAAAACTCGTTTTGTCGTAATATCCTGTGTTTCGTGGGAACTTTTGTCTTCGAATTGCCACTAATATTTCTTGACGGGTAAATTTTCCATCGCCACTCTCAAAATCTCGCCGCACGGTGTACCAGGGAGAGCCCAAACTATTAAAATGAACCCATAATATATTTCGTACAATGAACGTTTTCCTTATCATAGACTAATTAAGTAATTTTCGTTTCTTTCAAGCAAACAAACTTAAATATTTTAAAAAATGCGATAACAATATTTTGTTTTAATCTATAAATAACTTTTTTTGGTTAATTGTTACTTTTGGAAGACCCTGTATTATTTTTTCTTATTTGCTTAAATGTAACTATTTCAAAATGTTTCTACATTTTGTGTAGTGTTATTAAACCGTTTTCATGAATTAATTATAAACTGTTTGTAAATATAGAGTTTTTTTGTATAATAATTATATTGTATTAAAGTTTGATGTTCGTCATTATTTTTTTTTTTCATTGATGTGTTTTTATTAATATTAAGTAAAATTTATTGGCATTACAAAAAAATCGAATTAGTCAAACACCTAGGGTTTGCGCCGCGAATTATCAAAAAACGCCACGATAAATGACCCTTGAGTGAACCTGCGTTTAAAGCGTCTGAAATAATTGTATGCGATAATTGGAAAAGATTTAAAGTGCCTTTAAAAATTGAACGGTTGTGTCGTTGTACATGAATAGTAAAATGTGTTGTTAAATGCAGTTTAATTAATTGCACGGTCATAATTTGTCGCGAAAATATGGCCGACAACACGTTGTTTTAACTGCTACTAGTGAAACAGTTGTACGTATAAACATGAAAGCGTTAGTCGATGACGTTTTTCAGCACGTGATTTATATTTTTGCAATGGCCACTGTACTCTGCACGATAGGTGATGTATTATGGTAATAGCTAATTGTTGTTGTAGGCGTACATATGGTTTACGTACCACAGAAAACATTGTGTGTCCCAATAAACGCTCACAGGCGATCTGCTGTATATTGCCAATACGATAATAATAAAATATATTTTAATATAAGTATGCTGAAAGGCCTATAATGGTATATTATGCGACAAGTTTGGTAAAGGACATTTGAGTCTCGAGTTTATTTGGCACGAGCGGAGCGCAGTGGAGTACATTTTTGCAAAACGACACAAATACATTAAATGACATGACCGTCAGAATTGAAAAACGTCAAAATTCAAGCCTTGCGGTAATATCTCCGAAAATATCCGATTGCTCTGCGGTAATATCCCTGAAATGCCCGAAGTAGTTCGAATCCGTGGGAAACGAAACTGACGTGGTAAAATAAGACTTTTCGCACACTAGAAAAAGTTTATTTCTGTGCAACTAACAACTAGAATTCAAAAGTAAGGAAAAAACCAATGACAATTAAATTTTACTCCAAATTCTATTGTACTTGCACTTTCGGTGTAGTGGATAGATAAATTTAGTCACTGGCAAAAAAGTATTTTAGAATATTTCTTATTAAAAAAAAAAATTAAAATTGAAATAAAGTACAGGGTGGTCCAAAATAATGAGAATATCCGTTTATCAAAATAGAAGTACCATAAATTTAGAAGATGTATGGCAGCGGTAAACAATTTATCAAAAAACAAAAGAAAAGCCTATCAATATTGAATACAAAATTGAAACTTTGTTAAACTGGTTTTTATCAGAGATTTGCATACATTTACGAAAGAGTCCGATGATGATTCGGTGTCAAGAATCCCAAAATTTCGCGGGTATTTTTTTAAGTTAAGGCACGAACCATATGCCAAAACGATTTAGATGACAATATTATATAGAAAATCGTTTAATGCTAAACTGTATGTGTTCTGTTCTAAAAAAATATATTTCAGTGGTTGTGTGTGGTGTTAATTTTAAGCGTCTTTTATATATCAGGAGCGGGATACTGTGCCCGTGCCTACCAGACAAAATGACTAGAGTTCAATTGTGAACACGTGATCTCGGTGACCAAAATAAGATGTCTTATACATAAATAGATCCAAAAGCGCCAGTCCCAACGTCTGTATTACTATCTGTTAGACCAGCAAATTGGAAGAAACAATTCATTACTGTAACAAAATACTGCCGTTATCTCGCGTAAACACCATGAACTCAATAGACTGCTGCATTAGAGCAAACGACTGTTGTATCGAAGCAGTTTATTAATGCTGTTTCTATGTATCTAATTGGGAAATTAATTATCGCAAGTTCCGTTGGAATGCTGATAGGTGCTCTACTCTCGTGATACATATGGTTCCTTTGATGCCACCGACAGAGGAAACCGATGATGTTGTTAAGACGCTAACTATATTTAGGTTGATTTTAGATGAAAATATTATTAAGGAAGTGTTGTGTTAGATGAGTAAATGTGAATGTGGATTCCCCAGTCGTTGTCAATTTCAATTTTAAACCTATTCAATAAATAGATATAAATATCCTAAAATAAGGGTGCTTGAAATGAAGTTTTATGCAGAAATGTCATAATAAGTTCCAACCACTTGCAACCAAAATGTCCATAGCGTTCACCATGATTTTTGATGCATTTAATGATTCATTTTTCACTCCTTTTTATTCATAAGTTGATGCTTATATGACAAGTGACGTTGTTTAAATTTAATTTTTATTGATGATGTTTTTTTGTATCCTCTAAATATATGATAGTTTATACTTAGTATAATTTGATATTATCATTATTTGTGTTTTTTTATTATTTTTATTTCTACGGAGGCCGAGTTAATCGATGATTTATCTGGTCTCTTTTTCGTATAAAGTTATCAGCAATCTTTCTATTACAGCGCATACTTTTTTGTTCCCGACTGTTAACTCTTATATTTAATTAGACTGGCTCGTTGGGCATTATAACAATTAAATAATTAATTAACTTATTGCATCGGACACGAACAAAGCACGTATAATACTTTTTTCTCCTCTCGCAGTTTATTTTACTGCTGTAAACAACGTCCGTACACAGCAGGTATTGAATTCCGTTAGATACACGATACTTGTGTTAAACATTTTATTGCCCGCTAACTGTTTTTATAAACAATACGAAAATGTCCGTTGTTTGGGTGAGGTACCGTTTTTATGAACGTTTGTTTCATTGTCGGTGCGCTAGCGATAATAAAAATAAATCGAATCAAAAATTTCAATTGCAACAGAAATGGCTATTCGTACGTACACGTATATATCAGCCCGAACTGATCCCTAAGGAGTTATACGCTACTACTTGGAACTTTGAAATCTTTGAAATTGGATAATGCGACCCACATTTTAACTTCTTTACGGATTGAATTACGAAGCATTTAAGCTTCGGTTTGCAGGATTGATTTGTTTTGCCTTTCCTATGGGTTGTTCTAGAATTAATTCTTAAATCGGGCCTTGAAGTTGTTGAATTTTAATGGAATTAAGGAATTACACTCGCTATTTGGCATTTAAATGTTTGTTTGAAAACTAACGTTAAAATATTTGTCTTTTTTCTTGCAGATATTTATTTGTTGGTTTTTATTGTCTCTTTTGTAGGATAGCATGAATGATGTAAAAATCATAATTTTAAGGACGGGTTGGTTCTCAATATAGAGTTCCTAATATCGGCTGTATGCGATATAAGGAATTAAGGATAAAGGAAAGCAAAAGGAATTAACTTTAAAGGTTTGTTACCTTAAAGCACAAAAGGCACAAAATGACAGAGAAAGTAAAAAAAAAAGGTTATTAATCCTAACAATTTCACACCTTCATTTCTTACTAGTAGCCGCGTAAGGACAATGTTTTTTGATAGAAGAAAAAAGTTTTGCTAATAGATTGAAATATAAATTGCGACCTGAAATTGGGGCTTAATAAACAAAATAATTAGTCTTATCTCTCGAAAATATGACGATGATAAAATAGGAATTTTTTTAGCAGACAATTTCAATCACAGCGCGAAGTAAGAATTTGTAAGCTTCTGCAATTTTACCAGAAAATCTAGTTGCCTGTTTTAAGAAATATATTTTTCTATTTTCCTGTAGTTTTATTAAACTATTGTTAATTTTCGCAGGCAAGGATTAAAATTTTATTAAGTAACCTTTGCAAATGTTTCGCTTTGTATATGTGTCACTGTTTTTTTCAGATAATTTGTGACAAAAATGACGTTTGAAATGAAAATTTCTTTGTAACGAAATGTCTAATTAACACATTATCGATGCTCGTTTGATGAAAAATTCTTCATGTTAGATTTTTCAATTTAATTTTTAATCTTATTTTCTTAACCTTTTGTTTGTCGTCAATATCAAAATTGAGCATAGCATCTGTCAAGTTTTTTTCATTTGTTTTCAGGCCATAATAACGCAAAGTTTTCTCAATACGCTCTCGCCTTTGCGGGGAAATTACTTTTGGAGAAATGCTGTTGTTCTGGAAATGCGCGTTGTTCATTTTCTGACAAATGATTCTCTCCTAGAAGATGAATTCGAATTTCCGACGGGATAATGCTGAATATATTATTCGGTATTGGCTGTTATATCTTTCCCCGGCACTAAATAGATCTCAAAATTGATGCAGTGTCTTGACTATGAGTAATAATAAATCGGGTCAGTGCACAGAGAATAATTTCCGTTCTTAATTATATACGAGTTATGTACGAGGTGTACCACATAAGATCATATTTTATCGCGAACGATTTGCTAATAAAATTTGAATTTGAATTGAAGTGTGAACACTATGGATGCCGTCGAAGAAATACAAATTCACTATTAAATAGTTTTAAATAGTCTATTATCTAAATAAATTTATATGATAGATGGATAGAGAATTAATTGCATTTTCGTGTTACCTTTTCCGTAAGAAATGAAAAAGTTGATTAACATAATGAATTTCTTCAGCAAATACTCTGTTCAACCAGAAAGTTAAGTTTTTGGTGGAGATGCTTTTGATGAAATAGCTGATTCTAACAGAAATTTGGTCGAATTTTGCTAGAAATAGAGCTTTACTAATGTTGTCTAGTAAAAACTATTCGTCTTTGTGAACAAGTCGCTGCAACACATTCAACTTAACTCATAACACTCTCCTATTTGAGGAACTCTTTTTTTCTTAGAAAAATTCTTTTGAGCATCAACTCCGGGAATCATATGTTGTAAACGACTCATTGGACACTCAATTTCCGATTTGGCACGACTCAGTGTTTGAGTGGAGCAATGTCTTCTTCACGCCGAATCCACCACAGAAGTGTCGAGCACCAAATATATTTGACGTCACCATCTAAGTTATTCCCCGCATCTGGAGGTAATCGGCATTTTACAAGAGAGAATCTTCTTCCTAACGGCGCGACATCATCTGCTCTGAAAAATAAGTTGTGCTGTTGTGCTGCTGTGCTGTTTTAATATGGTTCTTAAATTTAGCCGCATGATATTCCTGTGAATCATAACTTATTCTAAGGTGCGTATCATCAGCATAAACTTAATAACTCTTATAGAATTTTGCTGAATGCAACATGAAAACCAGCGGTCCCAAAATTGATCCTTGGGGTACATCAGATGTTACCGGTAAAGGGGAAGATGCTTTGCTTCCGACCATCACCCTCTGAGACGTGCTCCTCAAATAAGAAGACAAAAGTTTCACGGCCTCGTGCGAGAGTCGATAGTGCTTAATGTCATTTGGTAGACTTAGTAGAAAGCAGTTAGTGACTAATGGTATCAAAATTTTTCGAGTAGTCATGCAACACCAAATATAGTCTCTCACCGTTTTATCTAAAACGTCTCAATTCCGGTATCTAGGAATCGTCCCTGGAACAATTTGAGACACGCAGTGCTTTTTTTGAAGTCTTATTTATTCTAGGCAAATTTTCTTAGTTGTTTAGAATGCACAAAATCGCCATAAATTTCCATTGCAAACGCTCTTTCTCAACCTCTCATTAGCTTCTTGTTTTTTGGTGTCAGCCATAGTGCCATCGGCCGAGTTATTCGACTTGTCTTTGGATTAAATATGTCTATAAGTTGTAACTGAAATTTTTCAACCTTCGAAGAGTAAAGTAGAAACTAGTGATTTAGCTACAATGCAAGCTAGAACGTGACATTTTTTACTTGAAAAATACATACCTTGCTAGATATTGAAACACTTAATCATCTGAAGATGTTATCGATGCTTTGTACTAAATTTTCTGTTAGTCACTACAGCATTAACCCAAGCTCATTCGGTCTAAATTAATTTCTTCATTTCGCTATACGCCCAAGTCGATTAACACACAAAAAGGTTGTCTAATTAGCCAAAGATGCTCCCACGCTGTACATATGCGTTGTATTTTTTCCACGGACGGTTAAGCTCGGTACGTATGCACTGGAATTGCTAAGATTTAGTTTAATGACGGACTTCCTGGTGTGTAGTTTGCAATCGCGTACGGTTTTCGATCGAAGCCCGTCGATTGGTGAGTCAAAGTAGTTTTATTAGTGTTCCAATTCGAAAATCAATCTCTGTTACGTCCTCGATCGAGGATAATTACCCCCGGCGGGCCAACAGATCGTATAAAAATCGTTCAGTCCTTTGTCGACGACGGAAATTTATGTTTTGGACCATTGCGCCCGTATTTTTTCTCTTTGCTTTCGTTTTAAGCGGGTCCATCAAAATAATGCCCGCTGTTTCCGTGATTTATCCGACGTTCGTAAAAAAAATTAGCCGTAATGTCGCAGATATCGAAAGGGAAAAGCGAACCGAAAGTAAAGTCCGTTGATGTTTGTGTGGAAGAAACCTTGAAAGGCATTTTGCTTAAGTTTAAGTGCGGACACGTACGAGTGACATGGATGCGCGGCCTCTGAAGATGCCAAGTGATATTTTGGCGAAACGTCAGGCGAATGATCCTATTCCTATTCCTATTCAAACAACGAACGGATGAACACCCGGATTACCACGAATACACACACACACACACACACACACACACACACACACACACACACACACACACACACACAAACACACACACACACACATATATATATATATATATATATATATATATATATATATATATATATATATATATATATATATATATATATATATATATATATATATATATATATATATATATATATATATATATATATATATATATTCCAACTGACTGATTTGGGTGCAGTAAACCGGAAAATAATGGCAATGGAGGTTCGAAGTTCTTTTAATTTCAAACACTGAAACATTGACTCCCACATTCCAGGAATCATTTTGTATATGACAACCGGAATATTTAACGATTGTCTAAAGAAGGGTTCCTCGGATTTAGTGAGAACGAATAAAATTTTTAATCCTTTTATTGTTTTAGGAAGCTATTAAACGTAACACGTATTTCTTACACACGGGAATCATCAGGGGATGAAATAATATTTAAAATTTAGCAAATTATTCATAATATCATATCATATGCATGTTGTATTTTTTTAGCGATGTACTGCACTTAGAATTTATTTCTCTTCTTGTTGTGTTTTATATTTTAAACCACTGTATCCCGAAAATGTACGTTTCCATGAATCCAGAGCTTGATTGGTGTACATTTTTAATATAGTGGCGAAAACCTTGCTTAAGTCTCTTTCAGATTTTGAAGGGATTTGCATTTTAATTTTTCATCTTTACTGCACTTGAGTCCTTATAGATATTCTGGATTGCGTGAACATATATTTTGCTCAGGTTATTTGTCGTCAAAGTTTGAAATAGTTTTGCTTTTTCAATGTCGATGAAAATCAGATGAGTGGATAAATTGCGGGCTTCTCTCTTTTGCTGCAGGGAGTAAATATTATCTAAATACGAGCTTCCGGCGGGAAAACCACTTTGCTCTTCAAATTCTTGTCACTCTCTCTCAATTCAAAATTCTGCTATACTCGTACAACCTTCCCATTGAACTAGTAACACTGATGCCTCTACGATTTCCGTATACTTCTCTATCTCCTTTCTAATATGTCATATGTTGCAGTCTGCTGTTTTTCATCTTCTTAAGATCTGTTTTTATCGCAGTCACATTAATGATTTCTGTGTCAACCTGTGTTACCTCAATTTCTTCTGTAGATTATTTAGCAATATATACGTGCAAACAAAAAAAAACGTCAACTGAGACGTAAACAAATTGGAATAAGGCCGAATCCATACAAAAGGTCAGTAGTTGTAGTTGATTTCGTCTCAATAACATCAGTTTTCTTGTCCTTTTTGACAATGCACCCCTGATCTAGAAAAATCATTGACAAGATTGTTAGAATGGTTAGAAATTGTTTTAGTGTAATGTTTATTTTAAGTTATGGAGAAATTCTTAAATAACTTGTAATGAAATTTTACCGAAGAAGGTCAAGTATTGGAATTTATGCTTTTAAGATTTTGAATTTATTGTATTTTAAGAGAATTTGTACTTGGTGGCTAACTTAAAACAATTTATTGGTAGAACAAATTGAAAAACCAATATTGATTTGTTTAAATTTTTTAAGAGCTTCTGGAGTTTACATAATTTAGTTAGATTATTCCAACATCATAATATAATTTTCATTTTATTAATGAGCTTATATTGCTATAACAATATTCCAGCTTTATTTATACATGACATCATAGTTTGGCCTACTGCAACGAATCTTTTGCAGGATTTTTTTCTTTACTAACCCCCATTCCTCAATTTAATATATTTGAACACGAAAACTTTTCATGTCAATAAAAGAATTTTAGCTAAAATACGAGTCCTGCTCAAACTTTCATTTTGATTACAGCCTTTCTTTAAAAAGCAATTTTCTTTGACACCATAATATTTTATATCATAATCATTTATTATACTTTCTGCCTATTACCAAAATTTATTCATGGGCGTCACATATTTCTTTTAAATTTTCATAGCAAGGTGAAAAAGTGACATATACTAACTTAATCGTATGGGGGCAACTCTCAGCCCTATGTAAGATTCTCATAATCATGGAATAGAGTGGTGACGCAACAAAAAATATTTCTCTTCAATTGTTCTACAGTAGATGATTCTAGGTAATTGCTTCATTTTGGCTATATAAGCGGCGGAGGGTTGGAGCTTTGGTTCAGTTTTTTTGAGCTACCTAGGTGCGATAAGCGATATATTAACTAGAGCTATCAATTTGCTTCGTGACTTTGTGTGCATCGTGAGTGCTTACTAATTTTTTGTATCGAACAAAAAGTAATTAAAAATGATATCAGGTGGAAAAAAACGGAAAGTAGATGCAAAAGTTCTCCCAGTTTCAAGAAAATTAGACTGAAAAATTATTTTGCACAATGTTGTACTATTTGTTTGTTGTGTAATGAACTGACCTATGCTGTACTCACTGACAGGACAAATAAGAAAAGACAAAGTCCAGAAACTTTACGCAAAATTTGAAAAAACAACAGCAATATAAGCAACCCAACAATCTAAACCGCGACTTAGGTCTTTATTTGTCATCAATATGGGAATGAGGAATGAGTGACTCAACAAAAACCGGCGCAGGACGAATACAGAAGTTTTGTACAAAGTAGCAGCAAATATTTCAATAATTCACAAAAGCTGAAGTGGAGCTGTGCGATTTCTACAATTTCAAAGAAGGCCATTTTCCTGAGCTTAGAAAATTTGCAAGAAGATTGATTTGTGCGTTAAATGTGGACACTTCTTTTCAATGATGAAAGATAATATAAATTAATATAAATAACATAAAATTGTGTTAGGTTATTATTATTAATGTTAGATAAATAGCAAATATATAGACAATAACAAACAACTAACAGGTATCACAAGAAAGAAAATCCTTAATATTGTAAAGGCGAGTCCTAACAATCTATTTTTAAGAGTGTATTTGAATTTTTGCTTGACTAGCTATCTCCTTCAGTTCGATAGGTAATTTATTATAAATTTTTAAGGTCAAAACAAAATTACTATTTGATGTAAGAGACAGTCAGTGATTAGTTGATGAAAATCCATTTATCAAAATAAATTAGAACTAAAAGTTCAGATTTTGACGAAATTATATATTTTTGCATGACACTTGTTTCGACAACACCGTCTCTTTATCAAATGTAATATTTGCAAACTACCTGCTACTATATATACCGAAAAATGGCAATAAAAGCTTAATTAATGTTGTGAGAATTTAAGTTCAATTAAGGACAGTCATTTAAATCTAATTGATCGTTAAGCAATACATTTGAATATCTCATTTTGTTAATCTCCATAGCTTCCAATAAATTTAATTTTCTAGTTTTTGTGGCTGTATGTAAAATATCAAATCAAAAATGTTCTAATTATGCCACACACTTAAACACAGAAAAACACATTTTTGGATATTTTATATACAGCCACAAAAAATAGAAAATTAAATTTATTGGAAGCCATGGAAGTTAACAAAATGAGACATTCAAATGTATTGCTTAACGATCAATTAGATTTAAATTTTGAACTAAAATTCTCACAACCACATTAAGGTTTTATTACCATTTTTCGGTATGTATACTAGCAGGTAGTTTGTAAATATTATATTTGACAAAGAGACGGTGTTGTCGAAACAACTGTCATGTAAAAGTATTTAATTTCGTGAAAATCTGAACTTTTAGTTCTTATTTATTTTGTTAAAATTCGGTCTTAAATTGTACTGAATATCCGAGTCTCTACATCTGCCGAAAGAGTATTTGTATCAGGCGAAAACATATTTTTCAAACTATCTCTGAATCGACGAAAAAATTGTTAAAACAAATTCAATCCCAAGTCCAATAATAACATTTTTCCCCTCTGTATCAATAAAAAAATGCGTTGTTTTTGTGGCACATTTTATTTCATTGTTTATTTAATGCCATGCGGAACGCGGTTTTTTTTTCAGAATTCATATATGTGCTTTTTGTGAACTTTTTTTAATTGTTTATAATGGAACATGAGGCTTTTCTTGTGCGGATTCACCCTGGGAATAATATCCCTCGTCAGCCACGGCTTTTCCCTAAATGTATTTCACTAAAGAAAATGATCAATGAAATGCCCTTAGAAAGAGTTCATGAAATGTATTAAATTGATTCTCAAGGTTTTTCCCTGGATCATAGATCTATATTTTAAAAGGTTCCATGTTACTTTTTTTCCTGAATAGTCGTACATATTTTTGCTCTACTCTATCAAATTAACTTGAATAAGATGGTCAGAAATGTCAGTATAAACAAGGAATTCATTTTTCAGAAAATATTCAATCAAACAATTTTTATGTTCACTTATAAAACCGTATTCGTGGCAAAATTAAAAATTCACATTTATATCAAAATGTCAACAATTAAAGAAAGTTTATAACTGGGCTATCGCTCCACCGAGTGTTTTAAACTTTGTTGCCAAAACTTCGTAGTCAAAACACTCAAAAAATATGTTGTCTCATACATGTTGATTATTTTGGTGTCTGTTTTGTCAATTGAAATTGGGGCAACAAACGGAGGAAGCCGTATTCCAAAAATAATCGGGTCGACCGCAAAACCGCCCTCATAATACCATAATGGTGTTAAGGGTTTAGCGTATTTTACTCGCGATGACTTTACCACATGGTCAGTCTGCCTTGGACTGCCTGTCCGATAATGTGTTCGAGCTGTTTTTCATCCAGAGAGGTTCTCTTCGTGTTGTTTCTATTTGAGTTTTAGTAAGTAAGTAAGTTTTAGCGACTTTGCGCGTGTTAACTAAATGTTTGGTGGTTTCTTGGAGAGCAAATTGCTGCCTTGGATAGAATTTTTAATCTTTTCTTGGCTGGGTTTCTTTTACAAATTTCGCCAATGCTACTAAATTCATCTATATATACACAAAATTGTACAGGGTGGCCAATTTTGAGAGGCGCCTATGCCTTATCTCGAAACCTACGGGAGTTACAAAAAAAAAAAAGAAATACAAAAGTTGTTTCTATTAAAATGACCTTTATTTTTTTTATTTTCCTAATTGTCACTTTTTTATATATTTGATTGCATTTTTGAATAGTCCTTTCAGACAAATTCAGCGATATATATGAGCATGGGTCTGTGATTTACCGTTTCGAACTTATTGGCGATCATCTTCAGAATTCGTGTTATGTTTAAACCATCATTATTGGGTTGCTCATTTACTTTTTAAACTTTTTTGCATCTATTATTTCTACGAAAATAATGCTTTTTTTACCTGTATATTATTGGATTTTCGAATATCCACAATTATATAACAAAGTACGGGTCTCTTACTTACCGTTTTGGCTTAATTGGCAATTATTTTCTAATAATACATAAAAAATTACATTACATACATACATACAAAAAGTTATACTTTTCATACTCTCAATAATATATTGAAACTTGCCTGACACAAATTGATATTACTAGTTTTGACATTTTTGACATAATCATCGCAGTAGCTTTAAAAAACAATAGTAATTCTCTGTTGTGGTAACATTACTGATTTTTTAACAGGTATCAGTGTATTATAATATTTTAAGCGCATTTTTTCGGATGTCTACTATTTTTTATTTTGTGTAATGTATACGAGGGAGAAAAAAGTTGGCCTATTAGAATGTTACATCGCCAATAACAAAAGTCCCGCTCTTGCTCTCAGACAATGTAGAGACAAATTTCCCCATAGGCGATTTCCAGGGAAAAAAATGCCAAAATATACCAGCCGTCTCGAACAAATGGCAGTGTTTCAGATGTAGACGTAAGACGAACCACACTTCAAACATGTTATAAGCCATTTAAATTCACAATTCATGCTACAAGAAGTAGATTTTAACTTAAGACTTTAATTTTGCAATATAATGATGGATAGGCATTTTTAAATAACATAATTCAAAATACAATTTGGACCGATGAATCAATATTTACAACGTATCGGTGTTATACGCATTATTAGAGTTCAGAAAATAAAAAATGTGTTTTTGAAGTAAACAGGCACGGGCGAAGATTCGTGAAAATATGGTGCGAAATCTGTAGATCTAGAATTTTAGGAATTGTGAAAACCCCATTTTTGCCTGCTGTTTATACGTTCCAATTTTTTTAAATTTCATATTTTCGCGTTCGACTTTCATCGCTTTAATTTATAGCGAATGGTCAAAGATAGAACCCATTTGAGAAGGAAAAAAAGCAACAAACACAAAAAATATCCGAATGTTGGCAAAAACGTAAATTGTAACGGGAAGGGAACACGAGATGTTGTACAGAGTTGTTTACGGGGACAAACCATGAACTTCGGGTCTACAATAACAGCGTTAATCTAATAGAGCGAAATTGTGTTAAGGACTGTGATCTATATTCCTATTTCGGTAACGGTTCCGTAGTAGTGTACATGTCGAATTTCCTATTCCATATACATCGCGATTATACAATCACGCCCGCAGCAGGATGTTGTCCGCTTTGACTGTTTTGTTCCAAGTTTGAACGCATTGAGATTTAAGTGCACCGATTGGATTATAGGGGTTAATGCATCACGTCGGTAAGTATATCTTCTTACAATGTTTGTGAGCAGAGTTTATGGTCAGATCACCAGAATAAAATTTACCACGTTATACACGAGACTATTTAAGAATATATATTAAGAAATAGAGGAAGGGGCAAATAGCAAAGATTTACAGTCCTAGGAAAACTGAGAACGATTTTATATAAAAAATAAAAGTAAATGTAGCAATTAACAAGAAAAACGCAAGAAAATATAATAAATAAAATATCGAGTAGCAAATATTGGGAAAAATTATTTTTCAATCTAACTTACTTGTTTATGTATTTAAATTCCTAAAATTTAATTGTTACACAAACCGTTTGCTTTGCAATATTGCAGTTAAATTAAAAATTCCTTACAAATACCTTTTACTAGATTGAGTCGCATTCAATGAAAACGTTTTCAAGGTTCAAAAATATTCAACGCATAATTCATTAGTTGAAAAAAATAACTTTAACCGCGTTAAAATTTAAAAAGAACTAAGAAATATATTTCAAACTCAAATGATTGACTCCATTGATAGGATTGTACAACAATATTAAGTCATTACATTTCAAAATATTTACGAGAGTGTTTCATTTATGCGAGAATTCTGTGATCCACAAAACCCCACAAGAATCTACGTAACTTACAATGATCTCTAGAGAAACTTAAATTAAATAGGTTATTATATTGCAAACGTAACTTCTTCGACTACTGTGTGTTTGTAGAAGTTAGCTAATTTATACTATTGTATTTGATTGATTCCGTTTGTTAGAATTAGAAAACTAGACCCTTGCGAAAATAAAAATATTCTTGTAGTCTAAAATGAATGTTTTCGAGATACAGGATGTAATTTTATTTGAATCAAAAAGTGTGTGTTCAATCATAGGATCAATGGTTTTCGCAATATCTTGACGTAATCGTGGCAGGTGTTTTTTGAAAAAGTGAAACAAATTTTGTAAAATAACTTTTTTTAATCAGCATATAATATTTTTAAATAATATTAAACAAATGAACACTAAATAAAAAAGGGGTGAAAAAATAGATCAAAACGTTGCAAATGCACGTCTCCACACATTTAAAACAAATTTTTACCTTTACCCTGTGAAATCATTGTATCATTATAAAATAAGACTTATTGATATTTGTAATTCAATATTTTTATATTTTCATATATACTAGTTTATATTATAACCTCACGATTTAATTCTTCGTTCATATTTTAATACCGCCGTCTCTTTACAATTTGCAACGCTGCGCTTTTCTACTATTTCGTTTTCATGGCACTATCACTTGCGAAAACAATGTTCTAAATAAAGACCGAAGAAAAAAGGATTTCATTAAAAGAAAAGTCGGTCTTTTGTAAAAAACAACAAAATTTGCAATTAAATTGAAGTAACTGCGCCACTTTTTGTAATAAATATTTTTCATTTTAGTGCCGGTAGCGACGGCCTTTAACGGTAATCATTGTTCTGCCTTGAAAATGTTTTCCAGCGTTTTCTCTTTGCCCATTGACCCAAACCAAATGAAATCCGCAAAAAGCTTTATGTCACCGTAATTAAATACATTAAAACTAGGAAATATTGCAGTGCTATTTTATTGCAAAATAAAAAGAAAAAATTAGTAACCACAATAAACATAATTTCAGTTTAGGAAAAATCAATATGAAAAAATACTCAGTGGTTAAGTTCGCTCGTTGACATCTATTTTGTAAATCTACCAAAATGATTGAGTTAATCTTCGAAGAGAACAATAAGTACCTGTCTCTTTTTTTATTTAACCAAATACCTATTATTTCTAGAATGTTTGTTTTTAGAAATTTTGCTTTATGTGGTATACCATTTTTATCAGGATTTTATTCTAAGAATTTAATTTTAAAGAGAATAAGAATACGCTATATAAATATATTTATATATTTTATTTTTTATTTATCAATTGGTTTAACAGTAATATATACTTTTCGATTAATTCATTATTTAATTTTTGGTGATTTTAAGTATTGCTGGATAAATTTTGTAAGTGAAATTACTTTTTTTTATAATTCTCGGACACTATTATCTAATTAATTACTTTATGCTTGTGTGTCCACATTCAACCGTTTGTTTTCATTATAAATATTTACAAAGATTTATCACTCTGTCAAAAATTGGTGGAAATAAAGTTTTGTCAATTGTCTATGTGAATAAAAATATTAAAGATATTTAAAATAAAAGAGGACGTTTAAATTCATTAATGAAATCAACCAAATCGTTATGAATCGAAGCCCGTATCTAAAGCTTTAAATATACTCAAGTCGGTTGTTGTCCGCGCGTTTGCGATACCTATTTTTTGATGCGCATAAAAGCGTTATTGCATTAATTTGTTTTCGAATTTTACCGGCAGTAAAATAAAAACGGCCTGGAAAACCGAAATAAACGAAATTTACATGCCGCGCGATGCGAAACAAAAGTTCGCTAAATTTAGAGCCGGGCACGATCATTTTTGCATTTTTCCGCTTATTGTGGGCCGACAGCGTGCCGTATAAATGTTTTGGTTAGTTTTGGTGTTGGTGGAAAGTTTGTTTGGTTAAGTTGATATAAATAGCGCAAGGCGTATAGGCGAAAATTCGTAATACCCATGATTTGTTGAATCATTTTTAAATAGCTATCCCACGTAAACCATCTCCTTAATTTTTTCAATTTAATGTACAAGAAGATTCATAAAGAACGGACCATCTTTGGTGGTACTGGTGATATTATACACCAAAATATTATTATTGAGCTCAACATGCCTCATACAAATATGACTGGGTTAAATTTTTTTATTTTATTCTAAATTGACAAAGTTTTTGCAGTATAATAAAATTATTTTTAAGTTTTTTGAAATGACCAATACGAATTTGAAACTTGTTTGTACGTTGTTATATTATGGACGAAACGTTGTGAAGATCTGAACGAATATTCAATTTTTCATAGAAATAGGCATTTTTCAATAAATATTTAAAGGATGAAAAGGTATGGGGAGCAATAAAAACCCAATATTTAACAATAACAGTTTTGGTAGCAGTAATAAAAAAACTTATTTATTATTTATAATAGAATTAGCTGCTCCTTGTATTTCCCGCCACAACTTCTCCAATGAAGCAACATATTCAGTTTGGTGTCTAGTCTATAACTAACCAAAACTAAACAAAACAAACAATTCTATTGTCTTGTCCCAGTTGTAATATACAGGATGTCCCACGACATGAATGCCATAGCATTGGAGTGTGTCGCTGGGGTGGTTTCAAGTTAAAAATATTAAACGAACATATATCCGGAACGCTATTCTATCTCTGGTACAAGTATGTAAAATTTTAAAGACCATTTCAAAAGAAACCGCGTTATTGAATTAGTTGCTCCAGTATTACGTTCGGCTGTAAATATTATTATTAAAATGTTCAGGTGGCTGTGAATCTTATGTATTGTGACAGTAAACGTCAATTAAATTAATTTTGCATGTATATTTTCGTGTGTTATATTAAAATGTTTTACTCTTCGAATGAAGAATACGCCGACATTCACTTTATTTATGGATTGTGTAATGGAGATGGACTAGCGGCATTGATAAATATCGTCGACGATTTTCCACTGTAGAACTGTTTTTAGCAATACGCATCAATGTTTGGGAGAAACAGGCAAGTTTCCTACAGCTACTTCTGAATGTCCCGTTCAATACCAGCTTTCTCAGAAGAGGCAATACTCGATACGATTGATGTTCAACCTTCTACTAGTGTCCGAAGAATAGGTAATAGAATTAACGTAGCCCAGATGAGAGTATGGAGAACTTTACACAATTTCGTTTTGTATACTGCGGCCAGAAATATAGTGGTTTTACAGCCGACCCCATGATTAGCTTTGCCTACGGTTTATTACTCCTAGGAATTTATCTACCTACACTAACAAGCGGGATATAAGTATGTTTTAAATCTTTTTGGCGAGCAATTCTTGAAACATGTACATGAAAAAATTAGTACAAAGTAACAATTTATTTCGTTTTATTTCATCGCTGAATTTTGGTGCAGTGTTATTTATTCTTATATGTGATTTCAATTCGGACCAAATCATCTCCATCGGGTTAAATATACAATGATACGGGGGCAATCTCAAGATTTCATATCCGTTTTGTTGTGCTATCGAATCGATTATGTAGTCTATTAAAATGTTTTACTTCTTTATTCTTCTTTAATTCTTTAATTCTTCTTTAATTTTTTCTTTATTTGAAGAATTACTTGGAATTTTTCTAATTTAGGCTGAATGATACGAGGCATCCAACGAAATAACACTATTTGGCGTTAGTTTTGGCAACAGTAATTTTCGAACCAGTCTTCAAATATTTTGCGTGAAGTACCAGAACCTTTTCTTTATCTACCGCGGATATAATCTTAAAGAAGACTGTTGTTGTTTACAAATCGAAGAACTAAGTAGAAGACACAAAAATACAAAAATGATTATTTTCAAGCTTACCTCTAAGATAAAAAGAGTACAGGTACTTAAATACATACTTACTGAAAGGATCACAGTCTAATACCTCCGTAATGTATACGAACATATTGCAATTAAGAACAATACCTATCACATAAAAAGTTCAAGTTTCTACAAAAATTCGTTACGGTCCATCTCAGACCTACTTAATGCAGAATAAACATTTGTTGGGATGGGTTTTACAACGGTCCTGCGAAAGTCAAATCAATAAATGAACTATATCTTTGGTCGTATTATACCACATCTTCTTTGCACAAGCCTTAAAACCCACCGACTACGCTTCAAGACTTGAACTTAGTCGTTGAATATTGGGAACTCAAAAAATTTGTCCGTAAATATTATTTAATGATGAAGCCTCATTCACCTGAAACGGTATCAATAACACCAAAAATTCATATTGTGGTGCACTTGAAAATCCACGACAAACTCGGGAATCTCATTTTGAAGATATATTTTCGGCAAATATTTGGTGTGGCATTATTGATGACCGCCTCATTTTTACGTTTATAATTGAAGAACGTCTCACGGCCATTCGTTACTTACGTTTTACTGAAAATGATCTTCTAATATTACTGGATGATGTTCCTCTCGATGTAAAACAACGAATGTGGATTCAGCACAATGGCGCACTTCCTCACTTTGGTCGATAATTAACAGAATTTCTTTATCAAAATTATACAAACTGGTGGTTTGGAAGCGTTCAGCGGTTCCTTGGCCAGCAAGGTCAAGCGGATGTCTGAAAAGTTTAGTTTATGCAAAAAGTATTGAAAATAGAGAATAACTGATAGAGAGACTGAGACTGTTGGAAGAGCTAAACTACGTATGCTATAACTGGGTGAACATTTCAATCAACTAATTCATTAAAGTAAACTATAAATAAATTAAAAGTAATAAAATAAACAATAAAGGGGTTTCTTTTAAATGGTCTTTAAAATTTCATATTCTTGTAGCTCATTTAGCGCCCCGGGTATATATTCAGTTGACATTTTTAACTTGAAATAACCCCAGCAACATACCCCCAAACTATGGTAGTCATGTCTTGGGACACCCTGTATAATATACATAAATTTTGAATAATAAGTTCTGATTTCTTCAAATGTTCAATAGCTTTTTAAATTAGTTGCTAAAATTGTGGATTTTTTTTCTTAAAATGAAGTAACGTGGTGGTAAATTTAGGTACAAGATACAAAAATACTGTTATGTTTAGTATTGTAAATTATACCTTGACTTCAACTTCCAACTTTGGGAGCGTTGTTATATGGCTAGTTTTCAAAGTACTTACAAGCACTGGGGTTACAAAATATTTTTATTATTCGAATTAAAATTTTATTAAATTAATGGAATGTAATGGTGTAAACATTTTTTGGCGGGTGCGGGGAGTGTGGGAGAGCAGAGCAAGTTTACCCGACATTAAAACGACTTTCGTTGTTGATATTTAAAGTGTACTTTGAAAATGAGTGAAGATGAGTCGACTTTTCATAAAAATTCCGTCGGTAGACGCCAGTTTCATAAATTTTAATCTGGCGAGAAAGACCATTTTACTCTTGAAAGTAAAATTAGTCTGTCGCCACCAGCTTAATAACGCAACAAAGCGCGCGGCTAATAGCGTTTTCAAGTAAACATAACTACGTATCTACCAACGCGTATCTAATCGTTTACAATGTAAAAAAAAAACATTCCCATAGGAAAATCGCCATTTCCTTTCGACCTTCCCGCGACACACGCTTCCCACACCATGAACCCGCTCTCCGTAACTCACTGTTCGCATGATTTTCACGCTTCGCTCTCCTTAAGTGGGCACATACCTTTACGTTAGCGTTAGTTAATACGTGGCATTTGCAATTATGATTTTCTTCAATCGCTTCTTCTTCTCGTTACGATTGCTTCTTAAATTTAAATTCGTAGAACGGGCGGCAGGTGTCTGCTTCGTGGGAATTTTCCCAAAGAATAAATCGACGCAAGGTCGTATAGAGGACAATGTTGTTTTCAATGTTTTCGATCGCTGGATTTTTTTTTGGAACGAGTCGTCTGCGGGAGATCGTATTTTTTAAAAAGATTTCTAGCAGTGAGTGAAGAAAAGTATGCTCGCGTATAATTGGTTGCATACTCCCAACGCACGTAAACTACGCAAGAGAAAGACATATTTTGGTCCCTTATCCCAAAAGCGCCTTTTATTTCGTTGCTATGGCTCTACGTTTAGGGAGTTTTATGGCGTTTTTGTGTATTAGTACGGAATTATATTAAGTTGTTCTTTAAATTGCTAGACACAAGCATCTAGATGTTTCTAAAGCTTGCCCTGCAAATACCTACTCTAAAACGCTTATGCAAGAAAATTGTTTTTTCTAAGCGTGCGGAATGTCAACTGTCACGAGCTACTTTAGATTTTTTCGGTACATAAGTCGCGGTAACTTTTAGCCACGGTATGAGGTTTGTTGATGCAACGTCATGCGCGTCCTGCGAAAATGTTCTCGTAAACTAAAGAAGAAGTATAGTATGCACAAACTTCGTCAATCACTTAAATGGTGTTTATTAAACTTGTGTGATAATTTTAGTTTAATATCTAACCAACTGTTATTTCATGAACTTTGTTTTGAAGTAAAGTGTTTTTTCCGAGCTTCGTCTGTGGTGCACAAGTATACTATTAAATGTGTATATGAAAACTATTAAATGTGTATATGAAAAGTATGTAAAATTTGAAAATTTTTTGGATGTTTCTTTTCCAAAAAGATATAATAATAATATTTATTTATGTGGTCGCCTTATGAGATACAACCGGCTTAGACCCATTGAGTTATAAGTTAAAAATTACACAATAAATATACAAAAATAAGAACTATTTTTAGTAGATTACAAACTAACGTGCTTTATTAGCGATTTTAACTGAGACTAAAAATGTTTCATCCTTAAGTTTATTTGAGGCAAACTTAATCAATGAGATCATGTGAATTACGTTGCAGTAAGAATTAATTATTATGCAGAAGAATACTCACTTTAACACCATTTTACATATTAATATTTAAATATAATTTCAACTTTAACCAGATCTAAACAAGAAATCTAACATTCGTATAGGTGAGCACAATACAACTATAAACTTAATTTAGTTTTATAACTAATGAAGTAAACAAATAAAAATTAGATAACTTATTTGTTTACTCAGGAGACAAGCATATTTAGAGGCATATTCTGGGCATGTCTAGTATTACTTAGTGCGCAAGACAAAGGGTGACCTCCTCCAATTGTCTAAGAGGAACATAAACGGTAAAAAAAATGTGAGGAGAATAAATAACACTGATGACTACTCTAAAAACAAAACACACCCTCCATCTAACTCCCATCTGAAAACAACTCAGGTCCCTCCTATACCTAAGATACCTCAACAATTTGTTCCAATATGAATCGCACATATGAATTGTAAAATCTGACAATACATTTCAAGTTTTGAAAATTACCAGTCATAGAATGCAATTATTGATGACAACATCCGTTTATTATTATGCCTAAGTCTTTCACAACATCCGATCTATTTAACAAACTCTGTAATTCTATACCAGCGCTCAGCAGCATTCTCATGATGAGAAAAGGACGTACATTAATCATGCACCACTCCACCAAGAAATTTATGTCCTTTTTCCAGTTTTCACATCGAAATGTTTAGAGATCATCTGCAAAAGAAGAACCGATTGACCTTGGCCTGTTGAGTACAACCATGAAGATATTATGACAACCATGAAAATAACGAGTTCTCAATACGTTCACGGTTTTTCAACAATACTTCGAATAAATAAAAACATAAACATAATGTTGCTTAATAATAATATTTTGGAAGACTCCCGCCAGAATTAGCAAAAATATCTTCTCCAAAATCATCGCCAAAACCACGGGTATCGTTGATTGTATATAGAATTAGAATAGAAAATAGAGGTGACAAATATGTTTGGAAATATGCCCAAACTAACACTTATTGAAGCAATGAAACAGGACCACTCTCTAAGCTTTAAGTCTTATCTTCATTAAACGATAGCAAGGCGTTCGACAAACTATCCAAAGTTAGATCAATATAATTTCATCACCTTTCACACTTTTCACGCTATAAATTGAATTCAATTGGGCTGCAGAAAACTCCTTTCCTGTTTCAACATATCTCCTGGGAATATAATGCTAGTGATTTTACGCTTAATATATGTTTTATGTCTTACAAACTTCCAGAAAGCTTATTTTCAGCTCTCTGATGTTTAACGGTAGACACATACTCATTATAACAACATTACTTAGCTCCCTACAATTCCATCCTCAGTCATTGTCCTCAAAGTCATTGTAATGACATCAGAGACCACGTAATTGAAATCTCCTGCGCCCACTTGAAAGGAAGATTTCTAAATATTTAGGCACAAAAATATGCACAGCGTTTGACAATATCATAAAGTCTTGGTAGCGCAACCAATCAAATGGACGAATTAATATGACGTTTTTGTTTTAAGAAATATTTCAAAATGTAAAAAAGGTCCCTTAAAGGCTCTATATATATACTCCTCTAAAAGTTCTAAAAATTCTGGCTATAGCTTAATTTTCATTTCTTGTGTTAATTTGCGAGCTTGCTTGAATGATAAAAATATTCGCCTGATTTGCATTCAAAATTAGTATTTCAATAATTATGTCCTTCGGAAAATAATATAACCCGTCATTCCTCCGAGTGAATAATGGCGATTTGGGTTTAACGAATTTCCTGGAAACTACGGACGACTGGAAACAATAGACCGAAATTATGGAGAAAAGACGATTTTAAAACGTTTATTTCAATGTCGGAGCAGAGGAAATTAGGGTTATAAGACGGTTTAACTGACGCCTTGAACTTTGGAACCGAGTCCAAAACAATGAGTGACTTCGGATCGATTTAATTCGCTTTTCAATTAAGTTGGAGGCTGGACTTATAAGAAACTCTATTAAATTCTCAAGCATACTTTCTTGATAATTTGAATTTGGGTTGTTCAAACTAGAGCTCCAAAAAATTCGTTCTTTCTTTAACTCTTTTATTGTCTTCTTAGTTTTTAGCTAACTAAGCAAACATCGCACTAAATCTTTGGTCTGGAAGTATCTCTCAGTTTGTAATAAGTTCTTCTCCATTATTTAATTTCATGTTTGGAACCCTTTTTTGTTATTTCCTTTTTCTACAAATATAAATGTTTGCCTGTTTGACTGAAAAAAACGTAGTTCGAGTAAACTCTTTGCTTAACTAACTATGACATTCCAGTTTTCAATATGGCCTGGTTGTTGCAGCAAAGGTCGGGCGTCATTAAAATGCAAATCGTTTTCCCAAAATTAGGGTTTAGGATTTCCGCCACCTTCCAAATTCTCAATGACCCACTGGGGCCGTCCCCGTTATACACGAAAATATAGGTCGGAATCGGGACCCCAGGGAACCGGCCCCGTTCCTTCATTTACTAATCGCTGTGGAGCTCGTTAATTTGACTGCTCCAATGTGGGAGGCCCTTGAACAGGATGAAACTCACGTGGAGCTATTTAACTCCGTGCGGTGTTCGATGGTTTAACACAAATATGGTTCACAGTTTTCGTTGCCTGTTTGGTTGGTATCTTCATTGGCATTTACGTCGGATAATTATGTTTTTAATCAAATATTCATTCTAAGGGAACATGCAGTATCGAAATAGACACGATTGTTGTTATAAAGTTTTATAACCGATTTCGTGTTTCTATTGTTGAGAAAATAATTACCTCATTACGCTATTCAAAAAAAGATTCTATGTAAATTTCTCCGTATGATATTCTCTATCCAGTTTGCATTGCTATAATTTCGTATAAGTAATTAAATTTAACGAGGGATAAGGCGGATCTAACCAATCATATTATGTTGTTTAATTTTTCACTTCGTCACATAAATATTTAATATTTCAAATGAAATTGATATTAACAGAGAACTCATATAGTGCTTTCACAGATAAACAGCAATAGAAAGAGGTACCATTATTAATTATAAAAATGATTGCCTGCTATGCGCCGCCTTAAAACGTTTATTTGAAAACTAGGCAACAATCTTTGGATGTGGAGCAAAGCGTAAAAACTGTTTATAGGTTTTTATAGACGACTATTCCAAATGAACTATTTGTTTTGGTTAAGATATTCTGACTTCTTCAAAAAAAAAAACAGTGTCAGATCCCACCCTAAGCGGGATGCGTAAATATTTGGATTCCAGCAAGTGTTTTGACCAAGGAGATAAGGATTTACAGGAAGTTGTTAGTGATTATTTTAATATCTGGGTTCTCGTCTGGTCTATCTATGTGAAATATTACAAATAAAATGTTAATGTTAAACTAAATTGACTTAATGCAAATTATAAAAGTCGTTGGGTAAGTATTGTCAGGAATAAATATCATTTCTACAAGTAAACCCATATAGTTATACATTTTTAAGAAGCTCATACCAAACGGAATCAAATTGGCCTATAAGATATAGGGTGTTCTATTAAAAAGACAAACTTTTTTTTTCTAAAAAAAAACGAACTACGCCACTGAATTCTATGTAAAAATTTATATCGGATACCTGTTCCCGGCATTTTATAGAATTTAAGAATCTCGTAGATGTTTAATTCCCCTGAAAGAAGTACTAATTTTCGACTCGGTTGCGGCGTGCATTGTCTTGTCGCTGTACAAACCGGACGTCTACGTAGCAAAATTGCGCAGTAAAATGTTGATGCGTTTAGCTCGTCGGTTAGCGTGACCGTGCGATTCGTCAATGACGTCGGAAAATTGAATTAGCTCCACCGTTCCCCCGTTAAATCTGCGTTCAATGAAAATTAATTATCCGGCCAATCGATTAGCCAATTTTGAGGAGAAAAAAAAAGTCGTTGCGGCATCGACAGAATCGAACGACTGTGCTTTGGGGTGGGGGGGGGGATAATTTGCGCGCGTCCTCGTGCACCGCGAATACATACGAGCGCGTGCAACTACTGAAAATTTTGAAAATAGTCAAAAAAGATTAAAGGTAAATTTACTGCAAGAATTGAAGGTCCAAGAACCAAATGATTCGGATAACTTTTTTTAATCAAAACTCTTACTGCCGATCCTCTAAGTTGTCTATTTCAATATTCTTCGCTTTGTGAGTTCCGTAAACATGGATATAAGTTATAACTGTTGAGAAACTCCGCCCAATATTGGCGACCTACTATGTTGAAGTAAAACTGTTCTATATTTTTAGTAATGTGACAACTGCCAATTGTACTCCACAGTGATACAGATGGCGATGCTATCTGAGACTGATACAGCGACACTGAGAGAGACGATGTATCCTTCTGAATGAAGCTCAGATAGGATACAAGCCACAACCCAACGGCAATTCCAACATAAACCACCATGGATGAATGTATGCAGAAAATCGATCAAAACTGAACAGTCTCATTGCTACCGTGAAAACATTCAGTGACGATATGGATAGGATAAATACGTAACAATAGGAATCAAGAAAGGAAAGCTTGAAGCATCAGGTGAAGGAGGAGAATCTTTCGAAGGCATCGCAGACCTAGAACCTTTATACAAAGATCTTGGTATACCACAAAACATGAAAGTAGAGAATTCCCAACATAAGCAGCAGTTCACTGAAAAATCCAAAAAATGATGATTAAAGTGTTGAACACCAAACTAACCGGCGAAAACGTCATCGTCGCAATTAATAGTTGGACCATATCAATTCTCACATATTCCTTTGGAATAGTTAACATTCAAAGACACATTCATCGACAAAACATCATCACTATAGTAGTAAGGTTTATCTTTATCGTGAAACTGAGTGCTTTATGCTCACAATACAAGGCAAGGTAATTAGAACTAAAAATTATAAAAAACATATATTGAAAATAAACATCATCGGTAAATGTAGGAAATGAAGCAATACTGAAGAATCGATAGAAAACATCATGGGTGGATGTAGCGCACTAGCAGATAATGCTTATCTAGGAAGACACAATTAACTGGCAAAAATCGTATATCAGCTTGGAATGGGAACTTTTGTCGAATGAACGAAAAATCAATTCTCGAAAACAGGTCACATCTACTATACTGGAATCGTCCGGTACTAACAGACATAACGGTCGCTCACAACAGGCCAGATATTCTCCTCATTAATAAACAGGATGTTGCCATACCGTTGACCCACAGTTTGAGATCTACGGAAGCTGAGAAAGTTCGAAAATATGAAGTAATAACGAAGTAACCATATGTCCATTGATTAGTTATTGATTGGTTACAAAAATTTCAAGAAAATCCTGGAGAAATTAGACATACAAAATAATAAAATAAAATATAATAAATAAATAATAAAAGCTGCAATACTCCAGACATGTTATATTCTTCGAACATTTTTGAGCTTAGGTGAAGTAGGATAGGAGGAAGCTCCTCTTCTAACAATATCACATCACCAATACCTGTAAAGCAGAGACATCTGAGACCGGTAAAAATAATAATAATAATAATCATAATAACATTTCCTTTTTTTATATGTCGGTAACAATAAAAAAAACTCTTTATAGTTAGTCACTTCAATGAAACAGAGGTGTTGCAATAAACTACAGAGATTAGGAAAATAAATGGACAAAAAATAGTATTAATTGAACAGTAGATTAGTCTTAAGACGCTTTCTAAAGTCGGAAGCGGTGATACATTTAGTGCCATTATAGCTAAAAGAACACTGATAGAAGGTACCGCGGGACACTATACAGAGAATTATGTCGAGCGCTAATGGATCTCTCGGCAAGTTTTTCGAAAAGATACTTTAGCTGTTCGGCCTGTGCGATTTTAAACCATGTTGTAGCCGTATGTCATCTTTGTTGAAGGAGACAGGCCAGTATACTACATTACAGTGAGATAAAAGGAAAAGAATTAGAGTGGCGCATAACCTTAGTTTGATGTCTATACTTTAAAAAAAAATTCTTTGAATATATATAGAGTTTTTAGGTTCCCATAACTTCTCCGAAGTAATTAAAATACGTGCTATTGGAAACGAATATTGAACTACAACCGTAAAACCAATATTCTCCAATGAGCTAGCGTTTTTTCCGAATCAGAATTAATTTGGCTGTTGGCCGGCAGTGAGTTTTCTAAATTAATCGATAAATATAACTGCATATCATCAACATACTGATGCAATTTCAGATATTTTAAATTGTCAGCAAAATCCGCGTGGTAGCCGGAAAATAATAAGGGACTCAATATACTCCCTCGCTTGAACTCCTCGTGTAATATTAGAAAATGGTGAAAATGAGTCCCATAATGATACTCTATTCCTTCGTTCACTCAAATAGCTTTGAATGAAACAAATGGCCAACTGACGAAGTAATGGAGTTCACCACAAAGAACCTTGTGATTCAGGCATTGCTGTAGTGGATAAGTATAAGGCAGGCTTCCTTTCCTTTGTTGCTTCAAAATATTATCGCTTGCCTTTAACCAGGTGGTAACTGTACTATGCATTGAAAGAAATCCAAATTACACTGGTATTCTTCGGATTCCTATAAAATTCTTCAACATTCCGTCAGTTTTAAGCATTAAAACCAATTAATTATTATCTTATACTTATTAGAAACTAAAAGTACGTTAAAATACAGAAATGAAAAAAAAAAGTTTATGAGTAATAGAATTCATATATTACTATATAGTGTTATAGATACAGACTAACTCATGAGCAATAACTGAATCGCTCATTTCAAAAACCACATATAATTAAATATACTTTAAATAAAAAAATATTTATTTGCACCAACCAAACATACCCAACATACCATTTTAAATTAATTTATGTATTTTAAGTAAAAGAAAAAAAATACCACCAAAATCACATTAGACCCGCGACCTACGATATAGCAGGAAACGTCCGATTAGCTAGTATTTAATGAAACTGACATCTTGCGCAAGCGTGATTAGTGCGTAATTGCATATTTACCGACAAAACTGATAAACGGCAAAATACGATCGACTTAGATCTACCGAAAACTTCCAATCGGTTTCAAACTCGTGACTAAATTACCGGAAATGTCCTAAATAGCTCGTGACCGTGGGTAACGAAGCGGACATCTTAAAGTGAAACCGGTGAATCGTACAAAAAAAGGGAAGACTTTCGAAACTAATTTTTATTTTTAAAGAAATTGCTGACCTATCTCTTTCTTCCAAAAATATTCGGTCGAAACCCAATGGGTGATAAAAATCTTTCGAAACAAAAAATTGCCTTTTGATACTGAAATTCCTTGAAATTCCACTGCAATTTTTCGAAATTTCTCGACGTAAATAGTGGTGAAGAAATTCTGCTGTGAAAGTAAAATGAAAGTGACAGCAATTTCAATACGATCGACAAGGTCATCTTTGAGGTATCAAAAAAAAGCAAAACCACCTTTTAAAAACAAGCATTTTAAGACACGTATTTATAGAGTGTGGTGACTTTTAATAATATCATTTGAAAGGTCTTATTTAAAACATTTGTTTCTCTTAAAGTTGCTATTCTCTCTACCAGTTTTTAATTGATGACCCTTCACATTTTATAATAAAAGAAATAGAAAAGTAATTTAAAAATTCTTTTTCATAGGAGAGCTTTGAAAGCGATTTGCTACGCCATTTCGCTTGATACACTTACAGATGTGTATAAATTGAGAATAAATGATTATCGTAATTCGATTTTTTAATTTTCAACGGTCGCCATTTATAATTGTCCTGCACGAATGGCGCCGAAATTTAGGAGCTTGCTATTTAAGAAGTTAAAAACCCTGTGTCTCGAGTAAAAAAAATATTGCGGACGCTTTCGATTTCAAAAACACATAAATTATGTGAAACTTTTGACAAAAAGTTCATAAAAAACATATTGAAATTTTGCGTTATTTTACGCCCGTGGTGCCAAAAGCATTATAATTATATGGTTAGTTAGACACGAAACCTAAATCCTTGTCAAACTATGTGTTTAACGCTGATACTGAGGAGATTGCGGGAAGCTTTTCGGACGATGTTCCTGTGGTGCACGTAGACTCCTGCAGAGAATTTGCCTAATAATGCGGGTTCTCTTGAGGGGACGATAAAGGTAAGACACCCGTTTTGATATTCCGGTGGCGGAGGAAAATAAAAGTCGGAACGAGAGTGCATTCGCCGTAGTGTCACTTACACCTTCTACCGTCTGGTTAAGATGCCTTTTGCGGAATGCATTTTCATCCGGGTCGATAATTTCAAAAAGCTTCTGACGTGTTCGCGCACCAGATGCGTTTACAGTCGCCCGAGTGAACGGGAATCTTTACGAACGAGTTTAATTTGATGGCATCGTTTTTTGTCAGCAATCGGAAAAGTCGATTTAGATAATTCGCCTGCCGTATTTTTCTAACCGTTACTGAAATGAAATTCGAGAGCTCTTAGCCTGGGCAAATACTTGCGATAATACCTAAGAATTTGCGATCTGGTGCTGGTTTTTGGGCAATGATATAAATATAGTTGTTCGAAGCGGAGTAAATTGATAGTTTAAAAAGATTTACTTTTAAATTAAAGGACATTTCAACATATTTGAATTTATATGTGGAGTATGTCCATTTTGCTTTGTTATTACTCAGTTGTTAATAGAATCAGAGATGCTGTTTCGGGAAATTTCATCATATTAGTTACCCTTTATATTTTAAACACCCTGTATCTCAATGAAATGTAAATGGTATGATATGACACATCTTGCTAATGAAACACTTATACATTTGTTAGAATTTGTGTAGATAAAAATATAAAAATTTAAAACGTTCAAAGGATATTTTTTTTTAAATAAACATATATTTTAAGATTTTAAACAATAAACCCCTATATATTCTATTCTAATTTTATTCCTCTTAACATATTTTAATTCCAAAGATTTTTCGAATTCTTTGGAATTTAAAAATAAAAAACATTCTAGATTCACTATCCTGGTAAATGCCCAAAGAAGAGCTCCCAAATTATGCGGAAAATGCCCGGTGGCAATTTCAGCACTTTTTTTGAATGTTTATTACTTTTTGTATTTTATAAACTGGAACAAAATTAAGACAGAAAACAAGGATAATTGATAAAATGTCAAAATATATGTGTTTATTTAAAAATATATATTTAGGCAACTTATACATTTCTGAAATGCGTATATAAAATTATAAAAACATAACCTTAGCTCGTATCTTAAAAATTATACCTTTTTCTTCTACACAAGATGCGGAGTACACCACTGCACTCTACTTAAGAAGATCTATAACATCCGTTTTCTTAATGTCATTACGACGCAGGGTGGTTAAAATACAAAATGTAACTAAAATTATCTGTTTCACCCCGTATATCAAAAACCAAGTCTGCTAACATTGTTTTAAAAATGCAATCACGATTCACGAAAATCGAGCACGGTAATCGTAATAACCACAGAAAATGGACGCACTCTATAGACAGCCTCATTATAAGTTTAGGCATTTTTCTCGCTATTTCCAATTTCCACAATGGTCCTCAGTAAAGAAAATTTAATAGTAACCGAAATAGCTGACAAATATGAAGTATATATTGTTTTCTTAGAAACTACTGTTCGCTTAAAATCTCTGCCATATTGTTCAATTATTCTAAAGACCATTTTAAATGACAAAAGCGAAGTTATAAAAATATTCAACGATATATTCTACTTCACTGAGTGGTAGAGTTCGCATAGAACGCACGCTTTGATAATTAATTCAGATACGGTCAACGCAAGTTCAAACTCTATTGTTTTCGTTTCCTAGGATTAAACGTACACATCGCAATGTCGCTTAAGTGACGTATCAGTCTCGTTGGGTACACTCCTATCGTAAGGAAAATGTGAGGTGCGGTCAATTGCTTCTAAAAGACAATAGGAGAAACCATTTAGAAGATTCAAGCTGATTTGATTTCTCTTCTTCGTTCTTCCTAAAAAAAAATTAAACTACAAATTCGGAACTCGGAATTTTTATATATAATCGAATTAAAATATTTTCGCAGACGTTTTACCGATATTCAAAACGAAAAAAAACAGAAATTTAACAAATTTCAAAACGCTCTACTGATAACTTTCGAACCCTAATTCCAGGGTTTCCAATAAAACGATGGGGATATCGGCAACCATTGAATGTGTACCTATCCATTTGCCAGGAAAATTAGTTTGTGCTGCTAACGCAACACTATTGTCTTTTGATGTACAAAACTTATTTCCCAGTATTCCATCCATGAATGTGATAGATTTAGTAAATTTCACCCTCACTCGGAAACAGGTTAACCCATTGGTGAAACAAGATTTATTAGATTGTATAATAGTATCTTTACACCAAAATTTGTTTGAATTTGATGGACAGATTTTCATCTCCAAAGAAGGTTTGATTATTGGAAAGCCACTTAATCCTTTGTTAGCCCAGATTTTTATGGATAATTTGGAAAATATTATACTAGATCATCGTTTAAGTAAAAGTTTTCTATGGTGGTGCGGATACTTAAAAATGATATTTTTGCTTGCTTTGTTGGGGCGGACAGGCAATTGAATTCTTTTTTAAATTACATTAACCCATTACATAATCGTATAAAATTCACTATCGAGATTGAACAGGATATCTCTGTGAATTTTTTAGACTTAACTATTACGAAAGCGCAAAACAAATTAGATTTTTCAATTTATCATAAACCTTCACACCCGGCACAGTCATACATAACAGCTCAAATCACCCTTATACACACAAAATGGCTGCATTTCACTCTTTTATACACAGACTTCTTAATACAAACGGCAGCCTCAATAAAATAACACTAAAAACTAACTAACTTACTAACCAGGCTTCCAAAGATCTTTTGGTTGAGATTATTTCTTTCCATTTTTAAATTAAAAGGTCAAGTAACTATTTAATTTCTGTATTGTAACTGAAGTTAAACTGTCAATAAAGGCGTTTGTTAATAAGGACTTTTATTTTTTCAAAACTAGTTTATAGCAGTAATTTTATTGTCAAAACTTTTAATTTAATTGGACTACTATGAAAAAAATTGAGTAATGAAAATATTCAATATGGCGCCCATTAAATCAAGAGACGCGTATTTTGTGGTATATGGACAAAAACAGAAAATCCACCTTATTATATTTGTTCGAATTTCTCAGAAACCATTCACGCCTTTTGCGTTCAAATTTAAGTTTCTTCTAAAATATTCCATTCCTTATGTTAGGCACATTCTACAGTTTAAAGTTGTCGACTTAGTCATATTCTAATTTGTTATAGGACAACATAAAGTTTTAAAAACTTTCCAAAACTGAAGAAAATATAAAAAATTAAAGCACTGTTAATAAAAAATTATTAAAAATTTGAATTTGAAATGTTTTATGATAAATTAAACCCACAGTAGACGTGTGAATATTAATAAATTATTTAATATTAGTAAATATAAATATAATAACTATAGAAACTCATTATGTTATGTCAAAATTTACATTGCCAGATAAGCTACTTCTTATCTTTTCTGAAATATGAACAAAATAACCTTGATTTTATTTAGGATTAGGAACTAAATACGTTTTTTTATTTTAAATACAATATTAACTGCGCAATAGAAACGAAAAGCTTGCTACTTACCTAGACACAGATTTTGTTAAGTAGTAGATAATTCCATTATAATGGTTGACTGCCCAGAAATCTCTTCCTCTCGACATCGCAAACGTAATTAAGCATATAGTCTAAGAGCCAGTGGGCGGCTACCTGCATGTATTTGACCAGACCTGGGTTTTTGTACATTGAGGCCCCTATACCTACTATACATGAGGTGGGGACCCACTAAGCCGAAAGCGGTGAACCCAGGTACTGTGCAGGTGAGACAGGTATTGATTTTTGGCGAATTTTAAATATATTTGACCACGGCTGCCGTTTTGAAATCTTAAAATATGTTATTATTATTATCAAAAAATAATAGTGGCAGACCATTAGCATGCGGTTAACATTATGGCAAACAGTTTTGGAAATGCTCAAAAAAATAGAATTTTGAAAGTATTTGACCAGATCTGCAAATGAGATATATTATTCGTTATAGTCTTAAAAGCTTATATAAATAACGACAGACGTTTTCATTGAATACATTCCTCAGTAGATAACAAAATCTTTACTATTACCCTGTCAGATGTATATGTATTACGATTGCTGTTTTACATAAATTTAACTCATTTAAAATTAATTTTATCACTATATGTATAGAAATTAATACTTTTTATGTACTTTATATACTAAACTTTATAAGATTGATGATAAATGAAGTAGATATATTACGAAATAATCTGAAATCTTGGGGTATAATGCAAGTAACAAAAACAATTCAAATCTGTATTTCAATTTTTTTTATTTATTTAAGACAAAATTTGAAAGGTGTCGGAGTCATGTTTGTCATAGGTTAACTCTTCTTCATCTTCCTTTGAATCGGACTCTGTAAAAATAAACCGTAAATTGTAAAATATAGATAATTAGTAAATTGATCCGAATATGTTTGATAAAGAATTAAATTTTATCAACTGACCAGGGACATTGGTAATTAAGTGAATAACAAAAGATGGAAGTTGATATCTCCATCGAACCATTTAAAGACAAATGTGTTGCCCTGCTCAAGCCAACCTTGGGTCCAAGGTTGAAGATTGCTTTTTGTAAGCGTTTTTCCAAATAGTTGAAATGTAATGGGCTCTCAGAAGTTGTTGGTAGAGTTCTCTCTTACATGGTGGTATTGAGGTTGCGTCTAAATTTTGTATTTTTTTACTAAAATTTTCATTCACATCCAAAGCTTTATAACTACTCACGGTACTACAGAGGATTCATTCTCGAACGACGGATCTATATCTTTTTCTATGACTTCATCTGTCTCAGAAACCTTTACGTCTTTTACAAGATTATCAAGTACTATTGTATCATCAGTTATTGAGCTGTCAGCTAATCTTGATGGTTGCTCAGTTGCAGACGACGACGTAGTGGGTTGTAATACAGCTTCTTTGTTGAGATCGATTGCATTTTTTTTAAGCAGTAAACGCTTTGTAACAACTACTGTGATATACAGAATCAAAAATTTCGACCAGTAGAATTATTTTATTGTATTTTAATTTATAATGTTTTCTTAACCTCAAAATTTGTAGACATTTTTCCATCTCTCTCTCTCCACACTTCACTAGTCTAATTAAAGGAAAATAACATAAAGCAACACTGTGTATTTTATTAAATTCACTAAACACGAGGCATCTGTATAGAGATACTGAAAACATCTGACAAAAACCGTTAGGTTGGGATTATAACAGAGCTATCTCAGGTATAAACCATAAATTATTTATGTGGTAGTAGCTATAAAATAAAATACTATAAGCTGGAATTGGTAGAATAGTAATACATAGGAGAAAGAAAAAAGATAGCTATATGCTGTATGTGCATACTGCTGTCCGGGTAGTAGTAAAGATCTACTGAGGAGTGTGCTCAATAAAAACGTCTGCCGTTATTAATATAAGTTCTAGCACTATAACGAATAATATATCTCAATGGCAGATCTGATCAAATACTTTCAAAATTTAAATTTTTTGAGCATTTTCAAAACTGTCTGCCATAATGTTAACCACATGCTAATGGTCTGCCACTATTACTTTTCGATAATAATAATAATATATTTTAAGATTTCAAAACAGCAGCCAAGGTCAAATATATTTAAAATTCGCCATAAGTCAATACCTGTCTCGCCTGCGCAGTACCTGGGTTCACGGCTTTCTGCTTAGTGGGTCCCCACCTCATGTATAGTAGATATAGGGGCCTCAACGTACAAAAACCCAGGTCTGGTCAAATACATGCAGGTAGCCGCCCACTGGCTCTTAGACTAATATTTCAGTAGCGGGAAACCCTTTCTGCTTAATTAATCAAGTTTGAAAGTTAAAAAGTTTCGAACTTTTTCTTGCTGTTTTAGCAGCTCCTGTCCTAGCATAAATTCGCAACGATGGAGATGTTTTGGGGGACTTTCTTTTAATCCCAGCGCAATTTATCATTTCTTATCCTGCGAAGCTTGACTATACCCCGCGTTTTTCGTCGTAATTTAAGCCATGTTCACATAACTTAATCAATTTTATTTATGACGTCTTATATTAGACTCTCTTAATTTGCCGACGATAGTTTTTCCTGATTATATAAAATATTAAATGAACCCCTCCAAGATATTTCATTGGTTTGTGAAGTTTTCAAGAAAATTAATTTACGCATATTTTATAACTCGCCCAGTATCTTGGGAGAAAATCGTAATATGCCAACACTGCGAGGGGCAACGACTATTTCACTAATTTAACCGCCCTGATAGCATTTTGGAGGCACTACTCGTTGTGATTTTTTTATATTGGTCAAGTCTAAACCTAAAAAATTAAATTGTTTATTTAAAATACAAAAACAAAATAAAATTACAAAAATATGAACTAATGTTAACAATCTTTTTACAATTTTACCTGCAATCACATTTTATAAATATAAAATATAATATTATAAATATAAAATATAAAAGTTATTTTTGGTTATGTAATTTTTTTTTGTTCATAAATTCTCTTTCATTGTTTCAATATTTGCTGACGGTTCACCATTCACCCCGTGAGCTTAAGTGAAAATCTTCTTCAGAGCTCTGAAGTTAGCAAGCTGTTCTCGTTTCAATTCGAATTTTTGAAAATAAATGCTCTTAAAAAATATGTAGCCTTGTGAATTGACTGGTTAGATAGATAGGTAGAAATACAGTAAACATAAGGTGTCAATTAATTGTTCATATTCGAGCCTGAATAAAGATATAGACGTTAAAATTGGGATTAACGATATATATATTTCATATACAAAAAAACATGTTGCCACATGGGTTTATTTTTTGAAGTAACGTTAACCATGCAATCAACCTACCTATGCAATTCCAAAAAAACTGTTTCACTATAGGCCTCTATCAAAATTGAAAAAATATTATTCATGCGGAGCCACTTCAATTTAGCTGACGTAGTCTACGGTCCAAGACTGGATAATTCGTGTGTCCAACAATCTTATTGAGATTTATCTACAATATCCGTTGTCATTAGCTGTTTCAATAACAACAGCTTTATCCAATTTTTTTTTTATGGCTTTTAACTACAACCTGATATTGTAGAGGAAAGGAGTCCCTTGTTCTATCATATTGCAGTTTTACTTTCTTTGCTTATTCTGAGTGACACTTGAGGATGTGATGTTGAATTTTTGGTTGCAATTGTTTAGTAGTAACTGAAAGTTGAGGTTTTAGCATTCGGCTTTATAGTATTTAAGCTGCCGATTCATTAAGGTTTACAATAGGGGAGTTCGAATAATACATGTCTAAAATAAAAATTGTCTTGATGACTTAAAATTGTCTTGCCGTTTACTTTTTCTCATATTGCTTTTTCATTGTAATAGTTTTAGCAACAATTTAAAATAAACTGTAAATATTTGATTGAGTTGATTGTTACTTGATAATAATCCATTACATATGTAATTTAATAAAAACAAACACTTGTTTTAAGATTACCACACATATGTTTATTGCTTTGACAATTGTTTCGGTACAGTGTAACTTCTTCAGAAAGAATCTCTAAACTAACTATCACAGGGTTGATTACAGATTATCCATACAATAGGTAGAATCTTTATGTAAGGGTTTAAGAGGGGAGAATTATTTAAGTCGGTTTGATCGTTTAGTAGCAAACTTGTATATTTCAGTTTATTAGTTTCTATTGTTTCTAATAAGTTAAGTTTTTTGCTTTTGCCTTGACTATGTAATATTTTAATGTCCTGTTTCTATTAAATGATTACTATAATTAGAGTCATTTTTAGAATTCAAGAATGAATTTTTGTGTTCTTGAATCCGTTTCTTGAAGCTTCTGCCTGTCTGACCTATGTATATTTTTGGACAAGATCCACATGTTAATTTGTATACTACCTTACATAACTTATGTATTTTCTTTTTGTTATTTTTAATTACAGATCCTAATGTCTTATTGCCTTTAAAAGCAATATTCCGATTTAACCTTTTTTAGCTATTATTTCACTTGGTTGTTCAAAATAAGTTAGTGTGTTAAAATTTTTGTTTGTTTTATTAGAGTATTGTTTAGGAAAGACTAGATTCATGGCCTTGTTATATAGTTTTTTTTTAATGGTGAGTCAATTAAATTGGGTTCGTAACCGTTGTTCAATGCAATTTGTTTAATTATATTTAATTCCTTGTCGTAATCTTCTTGATTGAGAGGGACCTGAAGTAATCTATGTAAATAGCTATTAAAAGCGGCAATTTTATATTGGTATGGATGGTTAGAACTATTGTGAATTACTGTGTCTGTATGTGAGGGTTTATGATAAATGGAGAAATTTATATGTTTCTTTCTTTTTGTTAGTTATAAATCAAGGAAGTTAATTTAATTATTATTTTCTAATTCGATGCTAAATTTTATGGAGCTATGTAAGGAATTTATATAATTCAGAAAACTATGTAATTGCCTTTCTGTTCCCGCAAAAGAAGCGATAACATCATCGACGTATCTATACCAAAATAAAAACTGTTTGGCAAGAGGGTGTTGATGTATAATGGATTCTAAATGGTCCATAAACATTTCGGCTAGCATAGGACTTAGGGGATTTCCCATAATTAGACCTTCTTTTGAACTAAATATTCTGCAATCGAATTCAAAGTAGCCTAAGCTAAGCCTAAGTCCTATGCTAGATTTATAAATCCTATCATAAAGCAAGAAATATTAGACACCCTAACAATATGTCTAGACCTAAACTACTTTAGTTTAGACATTCTTTCTGAAGAAGGTACAGTGTACCGAAACATTTGTCAAAGCAATAAACATGTGTGTGGTAGTCTTAAAGCAAGTGTTTGTTTTTATTAAATTACGTATAAAGTGTAAATTATCTGCTATAATAAATTCTGGTAAATATATCCCGAAAAGAACTAATGTCTGATTCAGAGGTTTTATACAGAAAATTCTAAAATGTCTATTTCTATTTTAATAAATCGAAGGAGTGGTGTGATAGCATATGTTTTCCTCACACTTCGCACTGCTTTCGGTAAAATGTTATATAATTGAATAAGAAAAATGAATTGAAAATGTGAGCTTTGTGCAATAATTTTGGGGAGTGAATCTGAGACTTTAATAAATAATAAACCTGCTTCGAATCATTAAAAGGATGACAGGTTTTACGTTTTGCAGGAATGTAGTTTTGTTTTTGCCATTGTGATAGTAATCTGATACTTTCATTAATACGTTATCTTTGTTGGTCTCTTATATAAACTCATTTTTCTTTTCATTATTTATAGATTTTGTGATTGAGTGGACTGTTTCTAACATTTCTGAGTTGTGAGTATTTTCTTTTCAACTGGTAAAGTACATATAGACAACATGTCGCCAAAATGATGAACATGTAATGTATAACGTATATTTTAATCTGAGACGTAGCCTAATTGAAACAGTTTTACAAATACGTTTTTTCATTATTTATTTCAACGGTTTGTGGTATATAAAATCATGAAAGTTTTTGGTGGAGCAAATTTTTTTCAGTTTGACTATAATTTGAGCATTCATAGTGCGTGAAACGCAAGAAATTAATATTTAAAGTTGTGTTTTCATGTTCTTGAAAACACGAAAACACCTCCATTTTTAGTTACGTCTGTCTCGCATGAGTAATTCCAATTATTGGAACTTAAAAGTCCCAAATGTAAAGTTAAAATGCATAGAATTATAGGTTCATTTAATTATATTAGAAGATCTGTCACAAATATGTCTGCATATATACATCCAAAGAAGACGCATATATTATCTCTTCAAATTTGTTTAAAAAATTTGACTTGACATGAATTTTTTCTATTTCAAACTTAGTTCCTATATTTCTAACTTTTCATTTACCGCAATATCTTGCTCGTTTCGGGTTTTTCCTGAAACTATCATATCAACATGATAAATTTGAACATTTTTCATGTCCCTATATTTTTTCTACCTGATACTGAAAAAATCTTGCGATCTTGACAAGCCGTGTGCTAAATCACAAAATCAATCTATTAATCCACCGTATAAGGTTCACTTTCGATAGCTTCAGCACCCTAAAGAAAGCGAAAGAAGGTGAAGAAAAGCGAGCCGTGCTCATCCCAGTGGAACCGTAATATCCCCTTCTAATTATAACAACTATTTTCAGACGTTTTAACGTTAATTTCGGCCGACATTTAAACAAAACGCAAATCTATTATTTGGGCAGCGCAAAACTGCACCGCGAGAGCAAAATGGATTTTGGGTGTAAATAATTCGGTAGAATTTTGCAGTTTAAAATTGGAACGGGGAATTGGATACGTAATTTATAGAATAATTAACATACGCATTTCGCGGATTACCGGGCGGACTTTTTGGTGGAAATTGCGAATCGAATTGGCCTGCAAGTGTAAACGTTCCAAGTAAATTTGCGGTTTCGGCGTAAACACGCCAGGTTATTAATCAAATTCGCTCATGTACCCTTTCTGAATGGGATTGGATTTGGTGTTTTCAATTCTTGCGTTACCCCTGATGGCCGGGGAGGGGGAGGTAACGGTTTTACAATGCTGAAGAAAATAAAAAAAATGATTTGACTATAATTCTTTTTTCAAAAGAAACTTCCCCAGGCTACTGTAATGCTATTTACCAATCTTCTGGATTCCTCCTGTATCGGTTGCTGATGAATCGAACTTTCTGACGTTTCGCCAATCATCCTGTTGACTTCTTCAAAACTTAACTGAAACTGGTTTGCATTCTCCTATATAGCGGCTTATATGTTGTTTTAGGAAGGCGGAACTAAAGGAGGAATATCAACATTGTTTCGGATGATTGATTCCCATGTTGATGAAAGGTAAAGACCTGATTGTTTGGTTGTTTAGAGATACTTATGAATTTTTCTGTTGTAAACGAATAGATAACAAGAAGCAAGCATTTTAGTTTGGTTGAATAAGATCGGATGACCGATTTAATGATTATGTTGGGCAACTGCTGTTGAGTTGATTATTTATTATATTATTATTAATGGTAAAGTAAGAACTGCGAAGAAATTGAGGACTGCAAAAGGAAATATGATAGCTTTGATATGCATAGGAAGATCAACGAGATCGCCGGAGTGAAAAGTTATAGACCAGCTGCCGTAATAAAATGATTCAATGGAAAACTAATAACCTATGAAGGTATACATCGATTTATATATTACCGACGTATACCATGTCTGAAATAAAACGATCCATTTTACCATTTGGAAACCCACAGGAGATACGAAAAAAAGTTTCGTACAAAAGTTTCCTGGATTCTCCTGAAAATTTGACATATTATAATTTTGGAATTTTTGGAGTCCTTGGTTAAAATAAAAGTCATTTTCTTAAGAGATTCCCATTCGAATTTTGCCTAGTTTAGGCGGAAATTGAGGTTACGTGTTTTTTTTTCATATTTTGTTTGCTCGTATAAAATTGTGTTGTTAGGCGACCAATCCAGGTATTGCAACCAAAATTTAACCGCAGTTTGAGAGATGCGCCTCAGATTATACAGGGTGTCCCAAATACGTGATGCCGTTTTCACGGTTTCAATTTACAAAATCTCAAAATTTTCAAATATAACACACTATATTTTTATTCCGATATTAATTCTGGGAAATAAAGTAAGGTAAGGTCGTAATTTATCGTATATTTAATTTTTACTTACTTTTTGAGATATTGGAGGACAAAAGATAACACACGTATAAATTCTTGTTGAATTTAAAGCTGCATACATTAGGTAACTTGTTGGTAATTTAGCCATTTTTTAAATAGCAAAGACATGATACTACTCTTTTAAAGATATAATACTCCATACTTTTTAAATAGAAATATGAAAAACAACAAAAAGAAACAGACATGTCAAATTGTGTTTATATCTTAATGCGTCAAAAAAAGTTTGTGATGTTATAGCCAACTACATTTTTAAATATTTTTATATTTCTTTGTTTTGATTCCAGATGAAACGAGTCTTTTAAGAGGAATATTTTTAACTAAACTTTTTAATTCACTTTTTGTTTTATAGATTTATTTATTCAAATTTTTTTACCTTCTTTAGTTGTCTACAAACTTTACTTTACTATTGTTGTTAGGAATTTTCAATCAAGCTAGGTAATTAACTGTTAATCGTTTCCTTAAATATGAATTCTAAATATTCCTTAAATCTGTTAAATTGTGTAGTATAGAGTCGTGTTTTTTTCAAAATTTCCACGTAATAATGGACACCCAATATTGTTAGCAATAGGTTTTATTCGTATACCTGGAGTATTATATCTTTAAAAGAAATAGCTATTTAATTTAATAGCTAATAGCTTTCAATTCAACAAGAATTTATACGGGTGATATCTTAAACCTAGAAATAAATATACAAATTACAAATTTACCTTATATTTGTCCTAGAATTGATATCTGAATAAAGTTCTATTGGAAAATCTTGAGATTTTATTAATTTAATTCGCCAAAACGGCACCCTGCATCAGCAGGCACATCTGTCAAACTCATTGAGTAGTGTATCTTCTCGTTAGTCTGTGGTTAAATTTTTGTTGCAATACCTGTATCAGTCAATAGCGTGACAAAACAATTTTATATGGTGCAATCAAAATATGAAAAAAAAAACACATAACCTCAATTTCTGCCTAAACTATCCAAAATTCGAGTAGGATTTTTTAAAGATATATTTTATATTATTTTAAGGGACCCTTTTGGGACCCCCTGTATCAACAAAAGTATAATATTTTAAAACTTCAGAGTGCATTAGAAAACTATTTAAAGATAATAGACGAGAAGTGCTAGTGGTGTAGAAGTACTAAATGAAGAAGTTAGGTACGCAACACAACAGACTAAAGGAAGCAAAGCGAATGGCCCGGATGAAATCTCAACTGAACTGCTGAAGCTCATCTACCATGACTATTGGTATTATAGTAGGTCTTTTTAACAATATCAAGAAAGTGGCTATAGTCCACTTTTGTAACACTTCCCAAAAATCAAAATGCCAACGAGTGTTTACCCTAATTAGTCAACATCATCATTATCATCAAGGCTTTACTGAGAGTTATACATAACGGATTCTTTTAGACACAAAAATCAGCGACAATAAAGTAGAAAGAAAGAAAAAACGTTTGACACAAAAACTTATAGCTATTTTAAAGTGGAAGAATATAGATAGCCAGGACATTAGTGAAAATTAGAATGGAAGCATAATAATGTGAATCTTACACTACAAACAAGTACTTGAGGACGTGGGTGAATTAAACTGCTGACTGAGCACAGGAAATATAGGATAGGATAGTAATTGCGAGAATGACCTTTATGAAATTTAATAAATATCTTTGTAGTAGAGATATAAATTTACAATTAAGCAGAGGATTGGACACTCAAGCCAGTCTACAAAAATGAGAAGAAGAAGAAAGAAGTGAAAGGTGATGCTACCGTCCGATCCTAAGAAATCGTGGGTCTATAGGGTTACAAAATCAAAGGAAAGCGTTATCAAGGCAGACTTAAAAATTTTGGGGAATAGTTTGGAATGTCATCTAACCGTTTAGAATAGCTGCCAACAAAGTCATTATGATAGCCAACCTCTGCTAGGAGATGGAACCAGAAGAACAAAATCAGTTTATTTGTCATAATATTAAGGCATTATCATGTTCTTTAAGCTGTCCCTCCAATTTATTCTTTGTCGCATTTGCTGTAAACTTCTGCTGCCTTAAACGGAATTTTATCTTTGATGGAGCGAAGATGTTGAGAGATTTTTGGACAAGGGGTAAATTTGGTTTCAACAGTATATTTCTTAAGAAGTTTGGATATGTGGTCAGTAATGTTTTCGATTTAAGGAAGGACTATAGCGGCATGTGTAGGGTTATTTTCGGACTCATTTTCTTTGGGAGTTTGTGGTGAATTTTTGCGTCAGATAATCATTTGACAATGCTTTAAGGTGTCGGTCTGCGTGCAATGGTTTTCTGTAAACCCCTTTTTTCTATTATTAAGAATGACTAAGAATTTCAGATTATTATTAGTTTCTAATTCAATAGAAAAGCGTACGTGAGAGTTTAAATGGTGTGATTCTTGGCCATGAGGTCAAAAAATATAAGTATTATTAACGTAGTTATTCCATAGTTGTGCTTTTAGATTTAAAATGTAGAGAGCTTTCTTCTCACAAGCTTCCATAAATATTTCGTTATAAGAAAAATGTGTTCCAAACTAGCATTTTTCCATAAAGATTTGATTCCAGATTCTCAGAGTTTCAGGAATATGGACTCTAGTAAAGGAGGACTCTCTCTACGTCGAGACGAACTAGAATATCGATTGAATCTAATGTAATGGTTTTTAATTGGTCAATGAAATGAATGCAATTAAGCTTTAATAACAGATTTAATGTTACCTTCCATAGATTCATTATCAACTGATGCAAAGGGAATCAATAAGTTTTTTAATATGTATTACCAATAAAGGCACTGTTTTCTTATTGGATTACCTAATAACCGCGCAACTTTCATAGGAGGAGCATTTCCTTTGTCCTCAAAGATGTTCAAGCAATTTTGATACCCAAAAGCATTGTCAGGGCTTTAAATACCATTTAATTAAATATTTCTCTCGCCCTTTGTAACCAGGTTTCAAAGGATCGCAGTATGCAAAAGAAAAAGCAACTTAAATGCGTTTAATGGTCATTGAAAAACAGACTGTCTGATTCATAAGAAACTTATAATTAATAACAAAAGTAATGGGCAGTGTGCACTAAAACTGGATTTTTATAACAAATTAATTTTTATTGTACTTCTGTTGGACTCTTATCTTGATCTAATGATTGGTTCACGCAAGCATCCATTATTAACATTAACACTAATTTAAAATTTAGATTAAAAAGCTATCAAACTTTTAACTTTTAATTTATTTATTAAGTGAAATCAGAAATGTTCATTTGCGTCACTAATGTCAGTTTCGTCTATTGTTTAAAACTCAACCTTTTGAATTTATGACCACAAAATCCGTCGCGTGCACCTGAAAAACTGAAATCTTTGGACAATTTGCTATTTTCTTTAAAAGAGGTCGAAAATGAAATTCTTTACTATAAAGGAGAATAACTTGTTAATGATTAATTATGCCAAATTAATGCTATCGACAGACGATTGACATCGCATTTCCAGATTATATATTACCGACATATAGATATGCCCGATATTTAAATTTCAAAAGGTCTTAGTACGTCCATGAGACGGGTTTTGAGGATATTAAATGACGAGTCCCTTGTTCTTACTTTTGGATATTCATTGAACTATTTCTAACCTTTTTTCAATTTTAGAAGTCTTGCAATTTCAAATTGCAATTTAGATTTGTAGAAATCGTTAACAAGTAATAATTGAATTACTGATATATTGATATTCGCATTTTAATAAATGAAACCAAATAATGTTTGTTATACTGAATGTTTATATAATTTTATTTTATAAACGCTATTCGTTTGCTATACTCGAGAGTACACACCTTTATATTGGCTTTTGCTTCGTTTGTGTAAGTTAGTAAAAGGTGTAGAGTATAGAAAAGAACTTCAATTGTTTTTGATTTGTTATTATTATTATTATTATTATTATTATTATTATTATTATTATTATTATTATTATTATTATTATTATTATTATTATTATTATTATTATTATTATTATTATTATTATTATTATTATTATTATTATTATTATTATTGTTATTAGTACTAAACATAATATTTACGTCCAGCTAACAAAATGGGCATTCTAAAATATCCATATTAAGTCCACTGTACCTGTAGATTTGTATGTACGGGTAGAGATGTCCGCGGTATATATTATGTACTTTTTCGTGCTGTAGTGGTAATGTTGGCTGCATAACTATAGTGTCGAATATACCTACCTATATGTTTGGAACATTCAAAAGGTTGTTTTCATTACAATTGCTAATTCTTTTCAAGCAAACAGAGATAGAGTTTCGGCTCGGCTCTTAAAGAAATCAAACTTCAATATTTCACTTTTTACGGTCGACATATCGGCCGGAAGCGAAATCTGAATAAACTACAAATTGCAGATATGAAAATTTACAGCGGCAGAACCTCCATGTTGGACTAATATTGAACTCCGCTGTTTGCTTTTCCCTGCAATCGAGCCGGGTAATGAAAACTTAAATGCAAATATGGTACGTGTTTGAATTCCGCGGCGAACACAGAATTTCCCATAGTTTCTGGATATATATGGGCGTGCTTATAGTGTTCCGCGAAATTTTATTAGAAAACAATTGATTAAATTCCGATATAACGTAGTGAGGAAAATAGGCAAGCGTATAATTGGTTGCATACTCCGCGTACAACGTTTTGATTGGATTATACGATTCGAATAATAGGAATAGAAAGTGAAACCGTTTCCCTAATGCGTTTTAATAAAAGAAATAGTTTTATTTTTGGAGGAAAACTATGTTTACTATTATTGAAAAAGCCATGCTTGCTGCATAAGTGAGAAAAAGGCTTACTTGTACTGAAAATAGGTATTATTAGGGGATACGTTCAAAAGAAACGTGTAATGAAAAATATTACGTAAACTAACCACAACTGATTGTTCAAGTCAATAGATTTCGTATGTGATTCAGGATTTGCAAATTGCATTAATTAAAGATTAATAACTATTTGTAAAACAAATTGAATTTTGAAATGGTTTTTATATGGTAGGTTAGTTGGAATATATATTCAAAATTTGCAGTTGGAAACTTCACACATTCTTATTTTAATGCAACGACCTTCAACAAAATTTACGCTGTTAAACGTTCGTTTTAATGGCAAAAATTGTGGCAAGTCATTCCTTTATTAAAAAAAATAAAAAAAGTAAGAACGGTCGTAATATTAGTAATATATTCCGGAGAAAATAAAAGCAAATCGAAATAGTACACTTTTACTTGTAAAAATGGTGGCTGCACCTGGTCCATGGGCTTTCGCGTCATCTGGTGTTCTCAAGGTCTTTTCAGAATTATTTATTTCAGAAGAAAGCGGCCTTATGCGGAAAATGTGTGATCTATTACGCTTTCCTTCGGGAAGCGCGACGTAGTGGGGATCTAAAAAAAAAATAATGAAATTTGCTAATTGCTTTACGCTAAAGGGTCGGTTCAAATTCGGACGACGTCCGCCTAATTCTGATTAAGAATTAATGAAAAAGGGTCGCTGCCCACACGCGGAAAATTGCTAAGCGCGCTTTCGTAAAACACTTAAAGACATGATTGCTTAATTGAAGTTTAATTACGGCTCGAAAAGGCGCCAAATTCGTGCACGAACATGAACAAATTTGCTTTTAGGTATACGTTATGCGTTAATCATCTGGGTGTAGCATATTAACTACTTGACGCAGCGAATATGCCCATTAATAGTGGCATTAATTAAGCGTGCAGGTACTGTTCTATAAGGTAAAGTATGTAATTGCTTAAACTGAGCATTTTTGCAAGGTGTTTCATAATTGAAGCGGAGCTGACATTTGTAAAGGGAACACTTTATTCATGGTTATGAAGTATTTAACAATATTTAGAAAAGTGCGTAGAAACGTCTTGTATTGTCCAAAAAAAAAGTTATTGACTTCTAATTTTTGTAATCAGAGCAAAACAAAGCAAATTTGATTCTTTAAAATTTTAATTTACTCGGACCATTTCTTCCAACGTTCTTTAAGTCCTCGAAGTGTCTTTATAAAAGAAAACTGGGATCTGTCATTGATATTTCCGATTACTTTTCATATACGTTAAAAATAATAAAAAGGCTTTATGTAAAACTCGACATTGAAGCGAATATCCAGGCGGTTTGTTGTTACACCCGGCATTTATACGTTTCGTTCCTTAATAAAGCTTTGTGCGTTGTTTATTCAGTGCCTTTGTGTTTGAGGAAAATACAGGACTTAAATAAGTAACTCAACAAGTAGAACAATGCCGGGTTCCTATCTCAAGTAAAACAAACCATTCGCAATTCTCATAAATCATAAAATCGATGAATTATTCACTACATATTGTTAGAATTTCTATGATCAATTCAACCATATTTTGTGAGTTGTGTTTTGTCAGGCTTTATAAGTACCACATTTTCGAAACATGAGACGATTTAAAGTGGGTAAATCGTTATTACCGATTCCGAGGCCTTAGCGTAATTGGTATCACTCTAAGGCAGGCCTGGTTTCTCTTTGTGACCTCACAATTAAATGATCCGTACATCAGGTGAAGTAATTAATTAGAAACTAAAAAATACGATCTTAGTTTTATTATAAACTAAGATTAGCAAGTGCTTCAAGAAATAGGTGAATATAAAAATGTTAAGAATAAATATCAACCAGTAAATAACAGCGAAAAAAGCCTTGAGATATACAGAGACTATGTGTAAAAGAACCCAGCAACTTGAGTGGTGGTCGGAGGAAATAAAATAAAAATAAAAAACCTGTTTAAAAAATACAACAAGGACGTTAAAAAACGGCCACATCGAAGAAAATCGAAATGTGGGGAGATAAGTGTAAAGAGATTGAAAGATACCTGGGTGTCAAGCTTGAAAAGCCATAAAAAAACTTAAAAGCGAGAAGGAAACTAATTTTATTCAGATGGAAGTTTAGTGGACAAATAAAAGAACCCGATTTAGATGAAAACATAGGAACAAAAGTATTAATTTACAAGAGATGAAAAGAACATGAAAAGGTATGGAAAACGATAAAGCCCCACGACCAGGAGACATTTCTGTTAAACTGAAAAAACGGACCAGACATTTTGTTGGAAATATTAACAGATATTTTTCATGAGTATCTACCGAAAGGAAAAGATGTTTCGTCACATAAAAAGGTAATTATCAAGGAATTAAGTGTTCAGTAGCAAATTTTAGGGAGCAGAATTGAAATAGAGTTTAAAGAATTAGAAGAACAAAGGGGCTTTTGTACAGGACAATCATGCTTAGATAATATATTGACCCCACAACAAGTAATAGGAGTAGTCTAATCCAACCGCCTGCTCTCATTTTAAAAAATAAAGAAGTATCCAGAAAATGTGTTTTTGTGATAGTAATACTTCCTAAAGAGTTTGTTGTTCTCCCTCCGATTTTGACCCAACGTTTATATAACAAACCACCCATTATTTTATTTAAACATCCCCTTAACTTTTTCGCATTGTTTTTGAAATACCTTGGGTATGTTGTTTTGCCCTTTGCATTGTCAAAGTAAGTTCTTTTAGGAACATTACTTAAATAAAGTAGAGCGCATGGAAGTTGCTTTAAAAAATGGTTAGTAAATGACTCACTCTGAACCCTCAGCAAAATTTGAGCTTACACCTTGAGCTAACATCTCCTCGATGTGCTTAGCACCCATTGAACCTCACCTGCCTTGACCATGGTCGCCCCCAAGGATCAAAAACAGGGTTTGTTCATGCGGTCATAGAAATTGCACCCCTTTTTTCAATGCAGCATTCTGCAAGTCGTTCTCCTGGTCTGGATGCAGCATTTTTACGTCAGTATTTTCTCAAAATCGAAATCCTATTAAATTTTCAGGCACAAATGAAGTTAAGGTCTGGAAAATCAATGCAGAATTACAGCACTCACGTCGGCGTCAGTATTTTTGTTCTTCAAGCCCTGTAGATTTCCACATGAATTTGTTTATGCAAGCTATATTTTTTTGTAGATCGGCGCAAAGCGTTAGTTTTCATAAACTCATAGGTTTAACCTCCATTGAAATAACTTTGAAATGTTAGGTATCGCACACGAAACATCTAAGTGAAAAAATGTCCAGGAAGCAATCTCCTATAGACAGTAACTGACAAGGGGTATTTATTATGCTTGATCTAGTAAAAATTCAACTTGTAGCCCAATTGTTTTTTTATATTTTCTGTAATTCTTGTACATCAAATCATATTACCCAAATATTTTTTAGTAAATTTACATGTAAATATTTGGGTAAGTCCATTTTCCATATTTGCTACATTTGCTGTAATTTCGTGAAAACATAGTATTGAAAGCACAAACTATACAAGTTTGTGAGAAAGGTTGATGTTGCATTCTTATAGAAATTAATCAATCAAGAAAAATTACGGCAATGTAGCAACCCAGTCAGTTGGGGAGTGGCGCATGCACAAAAAATCCATACCTTCTCTACGAAAATATCATAGCCACATGCGGCGCATCAATTTTTATCTTAGTTGGACCACTATATTATCTTACCCGTTTACCCGTTGCTAGGCATATAAAAAATCAGCACTCATGACAAATTTAGGCCCATATTAAAACATATTAAATTGTCTTTTAAACAGAATGATTCTTTTTTTGATCTGCTAAAAAAAAAGTAGTTAAAATCGAAGGCTTACGGTGGGCCGATTTCTATGGCCGCAAGTATATTTTACTTCTTCCCTCCTTTTTTGCACTTTGTATCGTGATCGTAAATTGTTTTGGGAACATAACATAATTGATGTAGAACGCATGAAAATTGCTTTGCAGAATGTTTGCTAAATGCCATCCTCTAAAATCCCGGCAAAATTTGAGCTTAGATTTAACTGGCTGTGGTTTACCAGATGTAATACTGTTTCTATTTTGTTTTCAAGAGTCTTGATCCAAGAATACAAAATGACAAAAAACGCTCTAAAGAGTAAAGCAACACTTGGATCTTTAAAGCGTCTTAGGTAATGTGTTGATTTCTGGTTTAACCGACTTTAAAATTAACTAAAGAGAAAACCAAAACTTTAACCATGGTTATTACCAAAGTGTCGCTTTAAATCGTTGTTCCTAAAAATTTGATGAAACAAAATCGTATGGTTGACTTGTTGGTTTCGATAGTAAGTTCATTAGTTTCGTTAAAACCAGTACGCCATCATCGGTAAAATAGGATTGTTTCAGTAGAAAAATACGATGGAAACGTTTTCCTCGTGTAACCCGACCTATCCCATTTAAAGGAATACGACCCGGCGGCGGTAAGCGTAATCACGCTGTTTCGGGTGGATTTCGGGATTCCTAAATAATGAATTTTCCCCATCGTTTTTGTTCCGGGAAAGTTCTTTTCCACGTAATTTTCGCCTGTAGCTCGCGGCCAGTTCGTGAATCTCCATCGTCAAATTGTATTACCTGGCGGCGACGGTGAAATTTCCAACAAACCCTTGTGTTGCGTTTCTACCAATAATACGGTCGCTCTATTGTTCTTAGTTCGGTATTTCCTTATCAGGGAAAGGGTATGCTGCCAAAAGCGCAATTTCCTCTGAAAACGGGCACAACATTGGACGTAACGTGCGCCGACAGAACAGAAAGCTAGGCGATATCGTTCTACGTGAAAACTCGTACGAAGAAGATGAAACAATGGCCGTAGTAATAATCCCGTAGGAAAAGTTATATTCGTATTGCGGTTGTCCGGCCGGGAACTTATGTTTAAGTAAATTATGATAATTTTGAAAAAAAAAAGAAATTTTGCCAAGAAATTTTGAAAAGAGTGCAAACGGAAAACTCTAAATGCTATTGCGTTTTAAAATTCCTCAAATAGTTTTTTATCGATAAAATAGTACCACCCGGGCCACTTTATGAGTTGCGTTGCGAGGTGCGTTCAAAAAGTAACGTGACTTGTAATTGGGCGAGCTATGTACATTCCATCTTTCTTCTTTTTTTTTGTTATGTTTGTACATGTGTTCCTCACATATGTTTAGTTCCAGCCATTTTCCACATTTACTTTTTTTTGTGAGACAGAAAGCGTTTTAGACGTGTTTTGTATGCTCGGCGATTTCCTGCTCTAAAAAAAAAATTGTGTAGAAAGTGGAATATGCTGCTGCAACACACTTAAAATGTTGACACCGGCTACAAGCTGTTCCAAGATGGCCGAGAAGACGTCGATCACGAATCAGGCTCTGGACACCCCCGCCCCCCAAAATGGTGTTGAAAAATCGTCGAATCACTATTAGAAAATTTTGAACAAAAGTAGGAAGATCGCTCAAAAGCTGTTAAACGACGTTAATAATGATCCAGATGTGCTCAAAGAGGTCATAACTGGTGACGAATCATGGTTATGACGTCAAAACCAAAGCCCAGTCGTTCCAACGGAAGAACCCAGAATCGCCAAGACGAAAAAAGCAACTCAAGTTCGGTCACATATGAAAGTTTTTGCTTACTGTTTTCTTTGATCATCAAGAGTTCTTACCACAAAGTCACAGAGTATTCCCTTGAAGTTATGGTCTGTTTGCGAGAAGCAATACGAAGAAATCGTCCCGAATTTTGGGAAGACATGGATTTTGTATCAAGATAATGCACCTGCTCATTCATCGTTACTTATATTTAACTTTTTGGCCAAAAACAAAACCACAATCATGTCTCGGCCACCATATTCACCGGATATGCCCCCCTGAGACTTTTTCTTGTTCCAAAAACTCAAGAAACCCATGAAAGAAGGTTTGGAATGATTGAGAATATAAAGAAAAAATCGCTAGAAAAATTCAAGGCTATATCTGGGGAGTGGGGAGATTACTTTGAAGTTTACATTACACATTATTACATTAACAAACAACAAAACATACTTTTTGATCAAACTTAAAAGTCACCTTTCTTTTTGAACAAACCTGGTATTGTTATCCATTCGCCGTTTCTTCTGACGTTTCGCCTATAGTTGGCATATTGCCTTTCTGAAATGACGTCATTTTTGGTTATTTTTGTTTAGTCTATGTCAACTAAAAAAACCAAAAAAAAAAAATAAAAAACCATAGCCGGTTTTGGTTAAGTGTCTTTCAGAACGTATTCGTCAAAATTGACATTGATTCGTTGTGACTTTACAAACCTTTGCAAAATACCGCGAAGTTATAATCATCTAATAGTTTTGGATATCTTGGCTTTTTTTCAATTGGAAAAAGATCAAGCTAAAAATGGAATCCTTTCTCATATTTCTCAAATGCAATACAAACTAAGCCACACAACAAAATATCACTGTATATTTTTAGGCTAGGGACCATTGCTTAAAAGTAAATAATACAAGAAATGCATTATTTGAAACCACCGTGACGTCATTTCAGAAGGGTCATACGCCAATTAAAACATGCTGCTAGAACTGATTTGATGATTGGTCTTTGCGCACTTTAAAAAACTGCCGGGGAGGGTCGAATGGTAGGGGAAGCTTTAATTGTTTCACTGATGGCCGCATCCTAAATGGAAGCCAGGTAGAAACCTGTGTTGCGATTTCTATTATTTTGGTGTTTGAGTATTTCGATAGACTCACGAATTTTTCTTGCATAGAATAGAGATGCCAGTATCTTGGTCCTATCGAATTTGTTGTACACTTTTGTACACTATCTACAACTAAGCAAAACTTACCAAAAAAATAATTTTAATTAAAACAATAAAGTCCTTGGAGGAGTTTTTTCAAAACAACTAGTAGAATGGGCGCATGATTGCTGAGGAAATATATAAGTGGTGTGATTGGAGGAAATTTTATATTTTGTCTTATTGTCTTGTCTTGCATTGTTTATATTTGAAGGTCCTTTCGATAAAACTTATGTACCTGTCTTGGGTGGCAATATTGTTGTGAATTTGATTAAATAAATAAACACTTGCTGTCTCGAGAGGAATTATATCTGTTACGGATCATGAATGTACGGAGATTTTTGTTTTAATGCAATGTTTTTTCAGAATTTTTGATATTTGATCAGTGACATTTTGAGGTATTACAGTGGCAAATAGGCCAGTGAGTTACTTTTTGTGAGTGGTTTTGGTAACCTATATTTTTGAATTGACCGTCTGATACCTTGTTAAAGGCAATTATTTAAGAAAAGAACGGAGTTGAGATATGTTAAATCCTGGTTAGGAGATTTGGGTTGAGACAGGGATATTACTTACTTACACCTTGGATAATTTTCTTCTTCTAGCTAAACTGGAATTTTTCGGAATATAAGGTACTGCTCTTTCATTTTTTAAAAATTTTATGGGGCAAGGGATACTAAAGGGTAGTTATATGGAATACTCATTCAGATGGCATTGCTGTGGAGAGGGGTGTTCCCAGGGAAGTATTCTGGGACCTATTCTGTTCTCAGTTTATACAGCTGACTTCTCTACTTTTCTTAAATTTTGTAAATCTTATTAATACGCCGATGATACTGAGTTATATTTATCTTTTGTTGCTAGTGAAGCTTAAAAAAATAATTTCGGAGGTACCTGCGGCTCACAACCTTTTATTGACTACTAACAAAACGCAGATGTTATTATTTGGAAATAAAAGTGAAGATATTGTAAAAAACGCCTTTTTTAAGATTACACTAAATGATGAGATTATCTCTTCTTCAGACGGGTATCAAAATTTAGGATTATGGTTTGCGGTTTTCTAATCATTTTGGCTTACAAAAATCCTTCTTTAAGTCGAGGACATTGAATGTTCATAAACATTTTCTCAGAAGTCAAACTTAAACTCTGTGATATGTTAGTTATCCCATGTCGCTTATTGCAGTATTGTCTATTGGCCAGCCATGCTTAATCGAGATAAGGAGAGACTCCAACGACTTCAGAATGCTTGTATTCGTTTTAGTTACAATCTTAGAAAGTATGACCATATTTCACAGTGCCTCTCTGATTCGGGTTGGCTTAAGCTGGAGGACCGATATAAAGTTCAGTTAGCTACTTTTGTTTTTTTACTAAACTCCACTAAGACCCCGTCGTACTTGTTTGATAAACTTCGCAGAGAAAATGATATTCGTAATCATTGTTTAAGATATTGCGTTCCTAAACACACTTCGGTAACTTTCCAGAAATCTCTTAGCTATAACGCAGTTAAATTATTTAATGGAATGTCTTATGCTATAACGTCCATCCCCACAATAAAGTCCTTCAAAAAAGGGTTAATATTGTTTATTAGGACCGCCAGTATCTAGCAAAAGCGTATGAGTTTATGATGTGCGCAGGTTGCGAATGTCGCCACCCTTGTATTATTACTTATTATATATATATATATATATATATATATATATATATATATATATATATATATATATATATATATATATATATATATATATATATATATATATATATATATATATATATATATATATATATATATATATATATATATATATACTCTGAAAACTAAAGAATTGATCACTGGGGATTTTTGGACAAAATGGTGATGTGATAATGTATTTAGATACTGATCTGTATGAGTCGGTTTCTTGCAGACGGAGCTGTCCAAGGTCAAGTCTGGTTTTCGGTTAATAAGAATTTCTAGAAAGGGAAGAGTGTTGTTATTTTCTAATTCGATTGTGAAATTGATATGTGCGTGTATGGGGTTCAGATAATTCAGAAATGTTTGAAGAGACGACACGACACGACAACATCATCTTCATATCTCTTTCACAGTTTGATTTTAGAAGGAAGTTATTAATGTCCAGTTTTGGAAATTATTCCATAAAAATCAAACTCAGTTTGAGACAGAGCTCTAAAGAAGCTAGCAACATTTTTGGCGAAATGTCATTGAGTTGTGTTAAAGGTGTATTGGTAGGATACTCGTAAAAGCGAACTAATTTTATTTTACCAGATAAATAAAGGTTAAGAAATATATAAACATAGTAACAACTATCCTTATTTTATTAACCAATGTACAAAAAATACATTATAAAGAAATTAAATTCTCTAACAGTTCCAAACAGTGCCGCTCAGAATCTTTTTTGAATGCTGTGTTTTGCTATCAATCCTTTCACTTGTGCCCGTATATGTCAAAACAATGTTTGTGCAATAGTTCCATTTTTTCAAATGATCTTCAAATTGAATATTCTTCTTCTTTTTCTCTGTCAAATAAGGATGAGTTTATTGTTAACAAAAAATACTAAATAATTATTTGCCTATTTATATAAATTTAAACCATGCAGCCAATGTCGACCTGATAAAAAATCTTCCTTTAGTTACTGAACAGAAAGTTTTGTTGTTCTATCTTTAAAAAGTTTGAGGTTTAATTACTATTTCCAAGGGTAGACTATAATGACCTCAATTCTCTAGGGTCCCTAATGCTTCCACGTGAACCCCCAGGAGTCCATGAAAGACTCGACTTGACAAAAAATACATTTATATGGAATTTATATGGAAGGTGGTAGAAATGCAGCAACAGGGGTGTCGCTGTAGAACCAGCTGCATTTTGAAAGTGTTCTGTGAAAAAAAAGCTGGAAACCAGCGCCCTAAATAAATGCCTAATGTCAATCAAGTATGTACTTACCACTTGGCAATGTTCTGAAATATATATGTCTGGTTACGCTTCACTGAGATACTTAATAATATCATTAATAGAAGAATAAAGAAGAATAATAGCTAATTCATCGTTATAGCCTCACCTAAGAATTTGTTAAACATTAATTTTAAAAATTACTTTTGGTATTAAATGTTAAAATAAATAAAAAAAACCTTATACATAAGTACGCCTCTGTCACCGGCAAAAAAAAATACTGAACTGAGGTGTTTCATTCTGCCGGAAAAATTGCCCTCTGAGTTACACAGCAACGAAATTTTGCAGAACCGACGTTGTGAAGTGGCGAGAGACCAAGTGGAAGACGGAATAAAATTTAATTTAAAGGGAAGGGGGAACATATTAAAAGGTTGCTGGCTGGGGATATAACTCGAAATGGCTTTTACGGTACGGTTTGGAAGTGAATTGCACGGAGCGGTCAAACTCTCGATAACCTTTCATAGTGCATCTAAGTAAATTTGTGAACTTGAAAATACGGTGGAATTTCCAAATGAACTTATTTTTGACACGGTATAGAAGGAGATTTTTGTGAAAATATGTTCCAATGTAAAAGAGTGCCTTTAAAGATACTTTAAAGATAAATTGTATATTTAAATTCTAAACTAACTAAAACTACCAAAATTAAATTGCTATAGGTGGACTACAAATAATCAAATTCTATGAAGTTATATTACCTTCCTAGCTCATTTGCTTCCAATTTTAGCAAAAAAATCGCCAAAAGTTGTAGGATTCAAAAAGATATTCTTTAGTATTCATACGTGTTGTATACACTGTGTTCCAATTTTAAACTACTACTATCAACATTGGAATTTTAAATTAAGCGCCCTCTATTTTTGCACACTTTTAGATTGTTTAAAAAAAAGTAAGTGAATTTTGTAATTATTTAAAATTATTATGAAACGAAAAATACTGAGCTTTCAATTTAAAATTTCAGTGTTGGTAGTAGTAGTAGTCCACCTTTAGTATAATTGTTTTGTTTATAAAGTCTAAGATAAATGTGTCTAGAAAAAAATGCTCATTTAGTTTTCCTAAAATACTTCTTGGCCCACCTCTGCTAACTTAATTTTGGGAGGTTCAGAACATTATTCATTTAAATATGCAACTTTATATCTGTATCTGCTTTCAAAGTTAACCTAACAACAAACAAACAAAACAAAACACTTATTCTCCAAAGACGACATTTTGCTCATAAGACGTAACGTAATGTAATGGCCGCCGCGCGGAAAGTAGACAGAGAGAAACAAACAATAAGACAACCGACGAGGCTGGATGACTTGGGTCCAAAACTAGCGTGAGCTGGTTTCGCACGACGGACGCTGGTTAAGGGTTAAGGCGTACTTTTAAAAAGTAAATGTGTTCATAAGCAAAAGACGAAATTTGATTATTAAATACGTGATAAGTACAAATTCTCGAGTAGAAACGCGAATAAAAGTTCAAGTGACGTGTAATATGAAGAATACTGTAAAAAAGCTATTCACTTTGTTAAAAAATATCCGGACCGCTTAGTCCATTCTCTAAGCAACTCAAGAATACCCTGTATACGAGGTGTGTTCGAAAAATAAAGTAACTTTTGTAATTGGGCGGGCAACGGGCACATGTCCCTAACATATGTTCACACTCTCAGCCAATTTGCATGTTTACAGTACTGCAAAACACTTGCAATGTTGACACTTTGAGCAAAAACAATGTTTGTAAGTGTTCCAAGATGGCGGAGAAGACGCATAAGGAGTTCTTACCACAAGGTCGCAAGGTCCTTGAAGTTATGCGCCGTTGTCCTGAATTTGGGAAAACAATTCATGTATCACCATAATGCACCTGCTCACTCATCGTTGCGTGTGTCTAACTTTTTGGCCAAAAACAAGACCACAATCATCTGTTCCCAAAACTGAAGAAACCCATAATAGGAAGGGGGTTTGGAATAATTGAGGAGATAAAGAAAAGTTTGCTGGAAGAACTCAAGGCTACACCAGAAAGTGCTTACCAGAAGTGCTTCGAGGATCGGAAAAAACGTTGGCACAAATGGATTATATCTGGGAGGATTACTTTTGATAAATAAATAAATAAAACTTCGCCTTACTTTTTGAACACACCTTCTATATAACATGTAATTTGCCAAAGAGCATTCGTTAAATGAGAACTGCCTATAAAAACGGTCAGTGACTTCCTAATTTAAAATACGATAGCTCAATATGTTCAAGGATGTAAAATGTACTATTGTTTTAACCATTTGCCAGTCGGATACGTCAGTTGAGAACGAATCTTTGATGTTATGCTTTGCCGGCAGAAAAGCTATAGCGAAGCAAAATTAACAAACCAATTTGGTTCTTATAAGAGGCCATTCATAGTCCTCGTGGTTTTTGTTTAAATCCTTCTTTGTTAACGACGTTAATGGATTGATCTATCTCTTAAAGTACCTTCCACGTAAAATAACCTTTTGACGATGCACGACGCGTAATCAAAATCGGCTTAGCATTCGCCTCGGGCGAAATTAAACAACATGCTTAGCATGTTTGCCTGCACGTGACAGTTTAAAAGATTACAGCGGCAGCGTCTGGACCCGCGGTTTTTCTAATCCATTAACGGTCTGATTTAGCGCTCGTAGTCGACCCTGGCTGTCCTAACCTCAATTGGCGATTGCAAAGTTGCTCGCTAAAGGTTCATTGTTTTTGGGGATTCTTCACACGTACGCCTGAATCTCGTTCCCGGACTGATTGGTCTGTCTGCGACTTTGAAACGAACGAAATAGAGACGCTGAAGTAATTGACTATATTCTCAACAATTTTTATTTTAGCTCTGCAATAATAATAATAATAATAATAATAATAATAATAATAATAATAATAATAATTATTATTATTATTATTATTATTATTATGATAATAAATAATATACAATACTAAAATTTCAAGTGGCGAAGTGTAGCTGACTAAGTCATTAACCAACGTTAACCCAACACACTTAATCTATATATTATACACCTATTGACAATACAATCTCGCATAACAACCGAACCCATAGTAAAAAAATATATACAAAAGAAAAAGAAAGTAAGTAATCATAGAAATAATTCTGAGATTAATTCGACGAAAAACCCAATCAGCACTTTATTTATTTAATAACACGTGTTTAATGTTCGTTCGAATCAGTTTTGAGGATGAGAAGGCAAAGAAATGTCTATGCCGTTTAAAAGTTTTTTTCTACTCCCGTCTGCAAAATACCTAATTACACACCGATGTAGCGCACGGGAAGCGTCACTATACCATGTCAGTTTCCTTTCCCATGGATCCGTGCCACTTCGGACATTTCCGGCATTTTACCGCAGGCGTTTTGGAGCAATCGGATGTTTTCGGAGATATTTCCTACGCCTTGAATTTTGACGTTAGTCAGTTCTGACGGTCATGTCAGTGAACGTATTCGTGTTGTTTTGCGAAAATTCACCCAAAAACTAACGGTCGTAGAAAAAGTATAGTATGCAACACGTTCGGTAAACTTTTTACGTCACTCGTTTATTAAACGCTCGCTCTGCTGCATTCTGTTCTAATCATATAAACTCGTGACTCAAATGCCGTTTACCGCACTTGATGCATAGCATAGCATTTATAATTAATAAAATTTCAAGTATGTATTTTTACTTTTTTTTAAGCTGGGCTAGAATAGTATATTATGCAGCGGTAAATGCAATGTAAAATGCAATACTTTTGGGAAACTTTTTAACTCACTCGTTTGTTAAACACTCGCTCCGCCCGTGTCAAATAAACTCGTGAGTCAAATGCCGTTTACTGCACTTGTTGCATAATATGTCGCATTATAGGTAAACTCTTAAAGAGCAGTTCTGTGATAAGGCACAGTTTTCGTATTTTCCCTAATATTTACATTGTGGGTTTCACAGCGAAAAACTAGCGTATCTTTTAAATAGGAAGAGCCTTTAAGATCTTGTATTTTAACACATATATAACAGGACATCTTGTGTTTTAACACATACATAACAGGACATAGGTATTCAAATAAATTGTCTATTATCAATCACTGCCACTTTTTTTTAATGTAATTTTAGGGAACATGTGGTCATATTTAACCCATATACAAACCTACAACATTTGTTTTGTATTTTTGAAGGCTTTGACTATGAAGGAGTGTTAAACATGGGTAAAACAATACAAGGCAATATAACAATGCAGACATAATATATGACTCACAGGGTTTTTTCCTAACTTTATAACTTTAAAGTTCAATACATGCTTATTAGCATATACCGGATTATTCACGGAGAGTGTCCTACTAGACGTTTATGGAGAATGATGTTCGTTACTTATGTAAGCGACTATGAGCTACCTATGTAAAATATTTTTGGCCATGCGGCGTTGCCAGATATACCCTTAACGTATATCAACTTTCGTTTTTTAAATAGAACACCCTGTATATTATTGCATTTTTAGATTCTGCGAAATATTTTGGAACTTTTTTATGTAACATGTACTATACCTATCTTGAATATTTTCCGAGATAAAAAATACTTTTTAAGAAATTTGGCAACAAATACCCCGATATATAATAATTTTTTTTTCGCAACCCGTATCGCCTAGAGGGGGTTCATAAGATAAGGCCCAATTGGTAAATGAGCAACTAATTTGTCATCTAAAACCAATTGCAATGAAAGCGAGTTAATTTATCTTTTAAGTACATTGCAGTATCGCGAGCAAATGGTAGTACCGGAGTTTTAGTCGCATTTAACCTTAAAGTATGTCTCCCACTATAAGTAAAAATCCTGCTGCACATCGAAATTAATATCTGCTTCGACCTCAGCGTAATAGAACGGATCAAAAATATAAACAAGCTGGGTATCGTCAACATATGACTGAGATTTGCAAAATTGTGGCGGGGTACCCAAATGAAATATATACAGTAAAAATAATAGCGGCCTCAAGATTGATCCTTGAGTCATCGCTCCATACCACTTCACCAACTTTGAACACACCAGCTGTCGTCCTAACAACTTGTCTTCTATTTTGCAAGTAGTTGCAAAAGAAGGCCAGTGGACCGTCAAATAGTACAATTTAGCGTATAAAAGAGCATCAAAAGCTCAAGAAAAGTCGTTAAAAGTTTGTCATCTAAACTCAACAAATTCGATCCGTCACATTCAATAAAACTGTTACAATAATGTGTTATTTTTAACAAATTCTTAGAACTGTAAGTAGACAACACGCTACAGAACCTTGCTCAACACGCGTAGTAAGCTAATCGGCCTTAGATCATTAAGCGATTCCGAACAACTTAGGTAATTTAGGAGTGGGACACACAGCAGCGGTTTTCCAGCAGCCTGAATTGACAATATGGGTTATATGTTTAAGTAAGTTTTAATATTAAAAGTGAAATTTCAACTACTGACTTTATTTCGTCAGATGTAGAGAAGTGAAAGTGAAACTCAGAAGCGTTATGTCGCGTAATCTGAAAGCAGTTGATCAATTCGGCATCAGTCTGTGTCCCCGAAAAAGCCACACGAAGATGTTTATTTAGCGTCTCACAATCCTGCATGTTATCTGGTAACTCCGGTCTTGATTGAGTGGCTATATGTGCAGATTTCAAACGTTTCCACAGAGTCGACGCATCCTGATACTCCACATACCTAAGATACGCCGCTTTTTCTCATCTAATGTCGGAATATGCTGTTCGGAAATTATGTGCAGAGGAGTAGTAGGTGGTCGACTAGTCAAAAAATATGTCTTTCAATCGAGCGTTGATAAACTATCACCATAATATGAAATGTAATATGCTTCAGTGGTCTGGTACCCCATCTATGATTTCCATACTGATAAAACGAAAAGAGTTCATTAGAAAACCTGGCGGCCTTCGGCATTTATAACAAGTATAAATTATTAAGGACCGCACAGACGCTCAGTTTTTTAGCACAGGCCAACTGTGCAGGCCAATTTGCGCAGTTTAACTGTACTATTGCCTGTCCCACACACACGCAGTTTTATAGCACAGTTCTTTCTATACAGCCAACTGCGTAAATTCACACTCACTAGTTTTGGCACGGTTTTTCTATACTTAGTAAAAGAAAATGGCTTCTCGAGACACGGCATTATATTGCATTGTGCTTGCCTGTGCAATAAAGAAAAAGCAAAAAAAGCAACGGTTGGTTCAAAGAAACAATTGGACCAAAGATTGGACTTTTTTGACTGACCGTATTAGTGTTTCAGTAATATTCTATTACCTTTATTCCATGTTCTTCATCGTCTAGGTTACTCGTTGAGGCATGTGGTGTCTCTTGATCACTTGAAAAGATCAGCAATTCATAATACCACAGGTTTGGAGTATAAATATCTTCTGTACTGGCCCCACTTACTTTGCTTTTCAATACTTTTTTTAATTGTTTCCTTAATGAACTCCTTAATTATTTATTTTTTAACCACGCCTTCCCTATTTGCTCCCGTATCAACTTCTTTGAGTTTTTCGACCAACACATCATATGCTGTATTCTTTACTCTTTACTTTCCATAAACATGGTAAGCTTTCGTATACTTCAATAAATTCGCTTAAAAACTGTTTGTTAACATTCGTCATTTTGTTGCTTACTATTTTTGGATTCTAAATAAACCTTAAAACTGAACAAATCAACTGAACGAGTCCACACACGCTCAGGTTTCCAAGTTTGCGCAGGCTAAATTCAAGCACGCTCTGATTTTGCCCAGGCCAGGCCAACGGCCTGCGCAGTCGGCCGGACGTTCACACAAACGCACCGATATGCCTGCACAAACTAGGTTTGCACATGCGGCCTGTATTAAAAAACTGAGCGTCTGTGGGCCTTTGCAGTCCAGTAGCTGAAACATTTGAGATGGTGTCATTGGTGGAACGTAAATTTTTCTCTGATAAATCATCTTCTTTACTGTCCCGCAACATTGCAAAATGTCAACTTCAATACTATTAAAAGAACTCGGCATTTTTCTGTTTTCCGTTTTATTCCGACATTCTAACCTGATAGTCATTAGAACAGAATATTAATGTTGTTTAATACAGTTTCGGTGATTTTAAAACTCTTGTTAAATGATCACTTATGTGAGTTGTGGTTTTTGCTAAATGTTCACTTTGTTTTCAGTTGTACACTTTGTTTAAGGTCTGCTTCTATCCTATCTATTAGTTTTGGATTTATTCCGTCATCCTAACTTAAGTTTTAAAATATAGTGGTTATTTTGTAATTGTCAGTTGTAAAGCCGTTAAATAAGTGTATGGCAATAAAAATGTAATTTATTTCGGAATGGCAGCGCAAATTTAAGAAATAGATTTTTTGTATTGTTAGTCATTGCTGAACCAATATAGGAGCTTTTTCAATAAGAAGAATAAATTTAGATTCTGCTATACACTTTATAGAATATACATATACATATGGAATCTATAATTACAATCAATTAAGTTGAGAGAAAGCTTAATAAAATTAATTATTAATGCTACACATTTGTAAACTACAAAATAGTATATTGTGGGAAAAATTTTATAGACTTTTATCACTTGAGTGGTTAATGAACGAGTGAAGTGAAGCTTCTCAACGTAAGTTTGAGGGCACATTTTTTCAAACCAGCGCGAATACAGTCACAGACTCATGTGTGACGTGACCTTCAGAACTGACAAAAGCCAAGAACTATGGCGTCTCAAATGGAATTTTGTCTTTGACGGACCGCAGATGTTGAGAGATTTTTGGACAAGTGGTAAATCTAGTTTTGACGTTATTTTTTGATGGAACATTTAATATCTTTAATGTGGAAATTATTAGAGAGAAGAGCAGAGGTAAGGTGTTTTAATTCTGTTTTCAGTGACTCTGGTTGAGATAGTTTTACGGCTCTGTAAACAGGAATGTTGATAACCGATGATTTTTGGGCCGGATGGTGATGTGACCATGCATTAAGGTATTGGTATGTGTGCGTAGGTTTTCTGTAAACACAACGAACCAATGTTAGATCTGATTTTGTATTGATAAGAATATGTAAGAATGGCAGGTTATTATTAGCTTCCAACTCAATGGTAAAACGTATGTTAGGGTGTATCGAGTTTAAATGTCTAAGAAAATCTACTAGGGTTTCTTGACCATGCGGCCAAATAACAAAAGTATCATCGACGTAGCGTTTCCATAATTTTCATTTTAGATGAAAGGTGTCGAGAGCTTTCTTCTCAAAGGCTTCCATAAATATATTCGCGATGACTGGTGATAGTTAAGAACCCATAGCTGTTCCCGACGTTTGTTCAAAAATTTGACCGTTATAAAAACGTGACGTGACCTTGAGAACTGACAAAAGCCAAAAACTATGGCTAAAATCTACGGAAAACATCCGATTGCTTCCAAATCCGTGACTAACATACTGCACATGTCCGAAATGATTGGCTACCGTAGGTAACAAAACTGACGTCTTGACGTAACACTTTAGGCACGCTCATTCAGTACGTAATTAGGGAGTAGAAGAAAATTACATAAAAGAGAAAGTGTATCCTAGGAATCTTAAAAAGAACATACAGAAGTATCTTAAAAACATGTCAACATGTGGAGTAAAAAAAACGTACGAAAAGAAAATGTTTCATTCACAAGAAATACATATTGAGTTATTCAAATTTTTGGTAGACTTGGGAATAACCAATAATTGACGTCACTACTCAAAAATAATCTTCCGAAAATAAACAAAATACTTTGTCATGCGCTAAGTTACGGTTAACTTGATCTAAGGGTGAAACTTGTCCTTAAGTGATGTGTCCTAAATTTAACAAAACTAATGGAATCCCCCAAAAATAAAATAAGAACACAAATACGGAGCATAATCCCGAATAATTGGGGTACCGTGCCCGTCCGCCTTTATGTCACGCCAACAAAACTCTTGAAGGTCTGACGACGACAAGATGGCCTACTTTCTTCGCTTTTCTCTCGTCCTCTACCCAACCTTCGACACATTTTTTCCGGTTATTCCGGGAGAGATGTGTACCATCAATCATAACCCTGACAAAGGTGCCGAAGCTTGGGCAACTTCGGCTGAACGAAAAAAGGATTTTTTTTAATGAGTAATATTTATTACCTGCAAAAATTATCGCATCACTTATAATAAAAAAAAAATGTTTTTGTATCGCTGTATTATTTTTTAGTATTAATTTACATGTTGTGGGTTTGAAATGTAATAAGCAAAAAGTTGTGCAAAAAATAAAGCGCACAATAGTTCATTGAAACAAAACTTTAATTCTTCAAAAATGCGATTAAAATAAAAATGTTTAATATCGCGAATCTACTTTACGAGCTTTTAATACTGCCTAAATGCGCCTCGCAAGTCCCTCAAAAAGATCTCGAATGGACTTCTGTGGCATTTCTTCCGATATTCAAAAAGGCATATATTGAAGTTGGTATACGCATCTGCGATCCCATTTGGTTCCAGACTTGCTCAATGGGTTTTAAGTCAGCGCTTCTTTCTGGCGAGCTTATGGCAGTCATGTTAACTTCCTATAGGTATTCGCTTATAATTCTGTCTGCGTCCGGTAGTGCGTTATCTTACATAGAAATGCAATTTTCCTCTATATAAGATCCCAAAAGCTTCAACAATCTCTCTTATGTATCGATCAGCGGTTAACCTAGATGAGCCTCCTACCAAGCAAAGCTCTCCATCTGAATAAAATTGCACTGGAAATTACTTTCTTCAGATCGTCTATCTGAGGCATATAAACAGAATCTGAACTCATCTGTAAAGAGAATATTTGACCATTTGCGCTTACCATTGGACGTATATTGTGTTCTCGGAGATGAGATCTTACAGTTTGCACCCGTCCCAAAGTTCAGCTTGCAACATACTTGATGTACAATGCCTTACAGCCGTAAGACATCAACACGAGTGTAATTCAGTGGCGACCTTGTCCTCCCCCTTCTAATATACTTCCCTGTTTTGTGGTACGTTCCTTTGACTTCGGCCCGCCTCAATGGATTCTAACTGCTAAGATGATTTGGAACTTCCATAACTTTACACAAATTTACTTAAATTAAACTGCAATATGACAGTATTCTGGGATTTTACTTTTTTTACACAAAAAAATGTACAATAAACAAACCGCTTCGTTTCATTTCTTATCGACTTCTCACTGTTTGCAAATATGTAATATATGCATAGCTGTTACCGTCGCGGAGAATTCAGAACCAGAATAAAAAACGCCACTCTAAGCTCGCTCTCCGAGCCCACTCTTCTTTAAAAGACAGTAGCTAAGTGCATATTATAGAAGCAGTGTACGCGACAATATTTTACGATGGAACTGGCATGCTGCAGTTTGTAATTTTTGCCCTTAGGTAGGTAGTTGAAATTTGTTATAGAATCTGTTTCAATGGTGTTTTGTTTTAATCAAAGAACTTACTTCATGCTTTTTACTTCGGAGTTCCAATGATCATAAACAGTTGCGATTCTCTTATTGAATACGGGGACACGCACTTTTACACTATTTTTAAAAGGCAAAAAAAGTTTGTGTTTTGCTGGCAGGTGAATATTTATTAATTCAGCTTATCAGCCGCTTATCTTAATGTAAACATTGTCTTTGATAAAAGTCACTTCCCGTTTAAAATTCTAGTGCGTTACCACATACAACTTAATTTTTATAACATTTACATTTCTTAAAGGTTTACGGGAAAACAAATAGGTATTTGGTGAAACAGTGACGATGCCATCGTACGAGACGAGAATTAAAATTGAATATAAACCTGTCAGATACGTAAAAGTTGGAACAAGGCATGGTAAGATCGCAAAGATTGTGATATTATGCTTGGGCTTGGGTTGATTTCAAATAAATAAGGGAATATCGCTTATTAAAAACGAAAGTGAATGAAAATGTAAAAGTGAATGAATAAGAATGGAAAATTATAAAAAAACACAAAAATTACACGAAAACTGATCATTAATTAAAAGAAATTTTCATACCTGAAAGCGATGTTCTTTCAAGATGACAATGTTTGCAATTTGGGTCAGAAAAAGAAAAAAACGCCTTTATTTTTTATGCGTGCTGACGCAAACACATAAAATTCCCTTTAGCAAATAATAAACAATGGCGGGCTGGCAAACAAAAAGCAATGTACGAAAGAGAAAACGTTGCGACACATTACTTTTTCACATTTAGTGGTTGTATGTTTTATGGAGGAATATCTCAACCTCTTCTCGCTGAAAAAGTCGTAAAAATTGTTTCAGGGTTTTATGGGTGCTTTACTTTGAAGTGCCCTTTTTTTAATATCTTTAAAAAGTCGTGGATTATTCTTATGGAGGCAATTCTAACCTATAAGTTTATCTCAACGCGAGACTTTTTTATTTTATTCCGATATTTCAAAAAGCATTAAAAATTTTGAATTTTAGTGAGATAGAAAACCGGATTTCACTATGTTCGAACAATGTTCTTGCCATTTTTGACGGCTCGCAAAAAAAGAAATAGCCATTTTTTGGAGATTTGATGCACTATTTAAAATAATTATTAATGATAATCAATTCTAAACCTTTTTTTATTGATTTAGTTTGCAAGGTTATTTGGTTAGTTTTGGTTGTTGTTGCATTTAGCTTATTTGGTTAGTTTAAGTTAGTTTGTGCAATTAATTAAGCGAAAGGCAACAACAAACTAATCGAAAAAAACGAAATAAGCAGACTAAACGGATAACAACGTTCGTTTTGTTTAAAAATTAACCCTTAAAATTTACATGACAAACAGAAAATAAATAAAAAATAAAAAATAATGGTAATATATAAAAAAAATAACGCTCAGGGTAAGTAATAAATTCAATGAATACGCAAGGAGCAATCTCAGTAATATGTAATAGAAATTCTATTCGTAATAAGACCTTAAAGGCTCCAAAATTAGTATTTAGTAAGTCTATATATAGTACTATCACCTTTGACAATATCATCATACAATCTTATAAAACTTAGAGGCGGAGAGTTAGAAATCCGGTATACTAAAAGTAAGTTTGTTCCGGACTACTTTCCACACTCTTTCCACTCTATCCACGTAATTGTGGTACATCGGACCCCAAACTTTTCACGAATACTTCAGAAAACTTCTTAGCATACTGCAAGATAATGTAATTAAAGAAGCTGTGTTCTTAAAGCTTTTGAGTACTTCTCAGCATAAAACGTAATGATGTCTATATGGAACTCGAACAATAGTTTAGAGTTCGGAATAACTCCTATATCTTTAACAGCGTTGACAAGTTTTAATAGTATCTTGTTTAATTTATAATTCACATTGGGATTCCTCGAGAGGTTCAGCTAGAGAAAACTATTTAGTGGCATTTATCAACATTTAAGTGGAGCCGATTCAGTGCTCAGAAAATCTTTTTAAGTTCGATTGCAAGTTTACTATATCTACATTCGAATTAACGACAGTAGAAGTCTTCAATTCATCAGCATACAATGAATACGTACTGTGAGTGTTCGGAATACAAGCCCCTATATTGTATAGAAATAAAGCAAAAATCAAGGGGCCCAAGTCCGGGAAAGCCATATTTCCTTAATTTAAGCTTAAGCTCTAGAAACCTCCCCTGCAGACCGAAATTTTCAGGTTTAGCAGCTAACGAAGGGTGAACCTAGTCAAAGGCTTTGGAATAGTCGGGATGATTACGCAAACATCACCACCATTCTCCATTGCCTCATAAGTTCCCTGAACGAAAGGGACAAGATTAGTCAATGTTTTAATTAATTTGATAGAACAATAGTTCCAACAAAACAGACTCAAAAGTTTTTCCAAGATTACGTGGTAAACAAATCGGCCGGTAATTCGCCACATTCCTTCTGATTAGTTTTGGTTAGTTAGTGAAAATCCTGGAGACAGACTCTTATTAAATAATATGTGCAATGGTTTACTTAAGCTAGAAGAAGAATTTAAAAATATCGAAGGGATACCAGAATGGACCAGGTATTGAAAAAAAATCCAAAAATAAAAAATGTTTAAAATTTCCTTTCATTTTCATTTTATCAAATAGGCGAAATTAATTCGCTGAAAAATATTTTTCCATTATTTATTAATAAAAAAAAATTCTGTAAGAAATAAACAGTGCAGAAGCTGTAGTATGTTTAACGATATGATTTTTGCCACTTACCCAAAATTGTGGTCACAATTGCTGTTTGAATTGGCCATTAATTTAGTTGCGGTGCTTTTGGTGATTTTTATATGGAGGATTCGCGGAGTTTTGTTTTTGCCTGATACTAGTATCCAATAATTGCGCGTTAGAGAGTCGAATTTAGAGGATGCCACAAATTTTCCGGTTATTTTCCGGAACGCTGCGTTCGCTAGACGGGTCGATTATCCTTTGTAAATGAGTGGACGAGACAGCTGGAAGTTGGAGAAAATGCTTAGCATTCCGACGTGCGTATTCTCTAATATCCTGGGCGCTATATTTCGAGGTCAAATAAATACGGACGGATCTTTTCTAGCGAATTATTATTTTCCATCAACTCAGACCGCGGGACGTTAATAAGGAGAATTTGAATTTTACCTTTCCGCGTAATAAGTAAAGTTGGAAACCGCGGGTAATTTAATTTCCGGTAGAAGGGGCAGATTCGAAACTCGGAGTGTACCTACCTTTAACAGTATTTATTTTTTTTTGTGCTCTAGGGAAAATTCGCCAAGCTTAAATTTAAAATTCGGTATCTGGAAAACTTCGGTCTGCTTTTTCAAATATTTTTGTTATTATTATTACAAAATTTAACTAGATATTAACTAAACATAATCAAAGCTGTAAGCATATATAATATTAAAGTTGAAAAATAAGATTTACTTTGTTTCGCTTATATTTCATATGTAGTTGTTTTTACTTTCTTCTGGAAAATACCCAATTATACACGGATCTAGCTTGCGGAAAGTATCATTTTGTCATGTCAGTTTCCCATGGATTCAAGCCACTTCGGACATTTCCGGACACGTTTGGTCAATTTTTTAGTTTCTCGTGTATAAAAACTTCGTGACTCAAATGCCGTTTACCACACTTGTTGCACTATATACTATTAATACGTAGTTTTACCAACTTAATTATAATAATCCAGTCTCAATGAGTTTTTGCCAATGTTGTTCTTCCTGGCAAAACCAAATATTTGAGGGGGATTTCATTGTCGTAATTTAGTGCACAGAGTCGTAGTGGAAATTATACTGGTAATTAGTGAAATTATACCGATATTATTTGGTAACTTAAGGAAATGTGAGATGTAATTAGGAAAAATTTTGTGGTAATAAGTTGTTCATTAATGGGGTAAATTATGCTGGAAAGGTTGACAAGAAAATGAATAATGCAATTTGTGTTCTACCGACTGCGCTACACTTGCTTGTACTTATACCCAAATGGTATGGGGGTTCAATATCATACTTCAGAATGATATTTTGGCCGTTGGACTATTATTATGCTAAGTTGTCTAGTTTGATTGTTCAAATTTTTTGTTTTCGCGGTGTAGGTTATGTATTTAATAGAATATTGCAATAGTAATGTCAGCTGTAATTAGTGTCAATTTTTGGTAATTTAGTGTATGAAGTGAATTCGTGACGTAATTTCTGATAGAAGTGGTAATTCAGTGTATACAAGTCCACTACCGAAATCAATGTTATGTTTTTTATTACAACAAAAAATGTAAATGTATATTTCCTATTGCCTTTCAATACATTTAAACAAGTGAACCTGGCTTCGAACAGCTGTAATTAAATGATTGTGGCAATAAGTGTGTACGTTAGCTCTTGACCATTTTGATATGTGATTGTACGTATTGATGTTGTATTGATGTGTACGTACGAAATGTGCTAATATTAATTATAATCATCTTTATTTTTCCAATAAAGAAAAACATACAATTTCATAAGAGCCCCTCTCGATTATAGTTACAAATACTGTCTAAAAGAAGAGTGTTTACGAGAATAACCTATATAATCATCCCGATCAAAATCATATCCAGTTATAAAATAGCCTACACGAAAGAATACGGAAATTAAAAAAAAAATCTATTTGGATATTTTAAATGTACATTGCAGTTAATAACCCAATTTGTCATCACACATGGCTGCATGGGACTTTGATAATAATTTTCCTCTCGTTGATGTTCTTGTCATCTAGATATAATTTAATAAATAAAATATTTTAAATCGTTATTTATTTAATAGAAGCAAAATCATTGTGATTTTGGTGATTTAAGTGGTAATTTTCAAAATAGATATTGTTAATTTTTTATAAAAGAGGTAATTTAACGTATATAGGTCTACTATGGAAATCTCTCTCACAAATACTTGTCATTCTATTTCAATACAAGTCATAAGAATGTTAACTTATTTATTAAAAATATAATTATTTTGAAGAAGTGTGAATAGAAATCAAACAATATTAGTTAAATTAAATTGTTTGAATTTTGAAATTTGAATTTGTATATTTACTATTGCCTTTTAAAGCACGTAAACAACTAAACCCGGCTTAGCACAGTTGAATTTATCACATTATTTCACTCACGTTCAAAAAAATTCTATTTCTTAATTTAAAAATAGAATAAAATTAATAAATGTGTTCATTCGCCCTTGACGACTAGGACATGAACGTATTAGATAAATCCCGAAATTCGTTTTTCAAACCGCGAGTTGTAAACCGAAACGGCAAACAAAGGCATCCAAACAGGTAAACAATGCGTTCTTTTCCCAAACGGGCGAAATAAATCCGGAACAAAAATGGCATCGTCGTCCTACAATTCTGTTGGAAGCAGCTATCAGTTCGAACAATAAAGAGATCGCACGGAAACAAAAGTTTACTTAGCGCTGGCGATATTCAGAACGGGGAAGTTAATATTGAACGTGCCCGTTCGAGCATATAGTTTTCGAATTATGCTCGAGCACTGTATTAATAAAAATAGTGGGTTGTTTAGGTTGGCCATTATTCGATGCCATTCTACCGAGAACTCGGTTAAAAGTTGTTTCATGTATAGCGGCGATTGTTTCAAGCTCTCGACGTTATGAAAAAATAAATTGATAATTGGTTTATATGTGTTGGCTTCGTTTTTGGCATGGAACGGGTTTGTGATGCTAAGTGATAACGAATAGTCGGAAATGTTAATCAAAATATCAAAAATATCCTTGTATACCTACCCGCGGACTCGGTATTTCTAGTATGTGGTAGATGAACAACTTTTTATCTCTCTCGCGGCAATTTTTTTACTGAAACGCTGTTTTCGAAGGGAAGCTTTAAACACTAATTGTATGTATGGAGTGGCCCGGTTATTATGAGATCTCAGAATCTGGGAAGAACATAAAAAAACGTAAAGACAAAATAGTATGGATTCACTTATATTTTTTAAATATTATACTGCTATTAGATAGATAGTGGCTTCACACTCCTAAAAAGAGTTGCGCTGCTTCTAGGAAGCTTTCTAGATTCAGTTGACGAGGTGGATCAGTCCTCATTTCTTCCGTTTCATACTCTTCTGTCTACGTTCTTTTCTATTGCCTGTAGTCTTACGACTCTTACTCTTCTCCAGTGCTTTTTAACTTCCTCCAACCATCTTGAGCAGGGTCTTCGCCTTCTTCTGTTCAGTTCAGTACTTCGTTATTGGTTCTTATCCTCTAATTAGTTTCGTCTACTTCAACATGGCTAACTATAGCTCTTAAAATCTTACTATCCGCCACTTTTATTTTTTCGTCATCTCTTTACGCCATTGTCATAGTTTCTGCTGCATACAATAAAGTTGCTCTGATTTTAATTTTGTAAATATTAATCTGACTATATTTTTTCTTCAATTGCAGTATCTTTTTCTCCTACGCTAGTCCTACCCCTAAGTATTGAATTTATTTACTGCTTCAAAGCTGTCATTTTTACTTCTTTTGAAGCTGTTGGTGGTTGATCCTGGGTTTGTGTCTGCAAATTATACTAATAAACAATTTGCTCCTAGTTCATTCCATTTTTGCTAAAGTTTACCCTGAGAAAATTAATAAAACTTTGATTAGTATAAAACCTTACACTCACGATTCAGATAATATTGATATAAAAATGATCCTTTGACTACTCCGTATTTAGTCGATCATATCACTTTCCTTGTTTACAAGTGCCTTATCTCTGAGGTTTTTCCGGACTCTTGAAAGCAAGCTGAAGTTATACTCGTTCCAAAGAAAGAGTGTCCAAGTGGCATTAACGATTTTAGACGAATCAGTTTGTTGCCAACCATCTCAACCAAACTTGTTGAAAAAATTGCAGCTAAACAACTTCCTCAGTTCCTATGCGATAACAAAAATCTCCCAGACACCCAATCTGATTTTCGACAGCACTACTGCGTTGCTTCATGTTACTGATGATTTATTGAGAGCAGCGGATTCTAAATTAAGCTCCTGTCTCATACTCTTGGACTATAGGACAGCTTTCGATAACTTGATCACTTCCTTCTCTGAGCTAAACTGGAATACTTTGGGATAAAATGTACTGCTTTTTCATTTAAAAAAAAATATTTGTCAGAGATACACGAAAGAGTAATTATAGGAAATACTCATTCAGGTGCGATTGCTCTGGAAAGGGGTGTTCCCCGGGGGAATATCCTAGGACCTCCTTCGTTTTCAGTTTATAGAGCTAATTTCTCTACTTTTCTTAAATTTTATAAATCTCATCAATAACCCTATGATACTCAGTTGTATTTATTTTTTGTTGCTAGTGAAGCCTTAAATGCTGCTACTAAAATAAATCTGGATCTACAAATAATTTCAGAGGTGTCTGCAACTCATAACGTCTTTTTGCATACTAACAAAATGCATATTTGGAAATAAAAAGGAAAAAGTTGTAAGAAACGCCTCTTTTAAAATTGCGCTAAATGATGAGATTACATGTCCATCTTCGGACGGGTGGAAAATTTTAGCATTAACAAAAATCCTTCTATAAGTTGAGAAAATTGTATATTCATAAACATCTTCTGAGTAAAGAAGTCAAAGTTAAACTCTATATGTTAGTTTTATCCCATGTCGTTTATTGCAGTATCGTCTATACTAAATCGAGATAAGGAGAGACTCCAACGACTTCAGAATACTTGTCTTCAATTTAGTTATATTCGGGTTGGCTCAACCTGGAGGACCTTTGTTTTTTTTACTAAACTCCAATAAGACCCCGTCGGAAGATTTATAAAAAGCATACTAATATTAATTAATATAACATCTTAAATACGGCCCTGGCTTGTGGTACATATGCTAAAAAGAATGGTCCCTTCCCCTTTATAACAGGCGGGTCTTAAACTCTTTTAATTCAAAACCATAGGAGGTTGTAAAAACGGTATATCATTTGGAGAACCCTACCTGTCATTTTTATTCAAAAATATATACATATATTTTTATAGTGACATTTTTGTGAATATTGAAATCGTGAATCTTTTGATCTTGTAACAAAAGTAATTAAAGACGCATTGAAGCTAATTAGTTTAGATTTATTTGGAGGATCGAGAGTGATTTTGCAGATATCACCTTTCTCTAGAACAGCTATTATGCGTGAATCAATAAGCAATTTCCTCTTATGAAGCGTATATTAATCATTTGAAATAAAGGTTACGCCGCCCGATCAGTTACACTTTGCCGAAATCTCAAAATAGTCCCTACACGCGATTATTGATGTTTATGGTTTTATGCCTATAGAGAACCCGATCGATAGACTGGCTATCTGCCAGTGAAACGCTTTATGTATTCGTAAAATATGGGATAAGGAAAAAAAGGAGCAACAAAAAACACCGCCTGACAGATTTTCACCCTTTTTGCGATTTATCGGCGGCTCGTTCATTCAGACACTGGTGATTCGACGCCCCTGTGATATATTTACCTAATTTGTCAGTTTTTGTATCGAGCAGAAAGGGATCAATTGGGAGAATTTTGTCGACTATTATTTTGTCGCTCGTTTAACCTCCAAACCTTCCACAATGCACATGCATATAGATGGGAGTTTCTGGCCAGTTCTGCTCAATTTCAATTCAATTCTAAATTCGATTCTAATAAATACGACATTTTTGGTTGCTTATCTGATATATCAGTATTCCTTTATGAAAGGAAAGGAATGACATTTTAATGGCAAAATTATTAAAACATACTTACGGTAGCGCTTTTATAAGTACATTTTTTTAGTTTAAGGCATCGGTAAATGGCGCCATTCACACCAACGAAAAGATGTTCCGATATTTCTTCACTATCACTATCAGTGACTGAAAAAATAATTCTGAGCAATGAGCAATTGCATTAACGCTGTGAACTGTGGGTCACTGTAAAACTGTAGTTCAAAATAAAAAAGTAAAAATAAACAGTACTTTATGTAGATGTTAGTTCATATTCGGGGTTCAAGTTCACGGTGCACGGAATATGGTTGAACTGTCCAATAACTTCACCTTTCCTCTTTTGTGTTTGATGGTTGATATCATGGATTATATTTTTATTTGTTGAAATTTATGAAATATACAAATTTAACGAAGATATAACTGCTGACGAAGATTTGTTGCAACTTATTAAATGAATGACAAAGTATTTTTGCAACGACTTCGATTAACAATAAATGCAAATGAGTAATATTTTTTGTTAGAAATCAACCATTATCAGCTTCAGAAATGTTGATATTCCTGAAATTTAGTTAGTTAGGAGCAAGTAGTTAGAGATTTTTCTGAGGTAGGCTAGTAGCAGTTAATAAAGTATCCTGCGAAAATTGCAAGAACCTCAGATTTTCGTATTGATAGCTGCTCTCAAGTATTCTGCTGTAAATGGTTATTCATGCTATCAGTTTTCTGTGCTTTAACTTCAGTACGAGACTCATTAACACACCAATCTCTTTAGCACTAAAACCCATGTTGGTGTAACTATTCCACCACCAAAGGAACAATCTATAAATTAAACAATTTAAATACCATTTTATTATCACTCTGTATCTGTTTATTGCCTTTGTCATTGTTCACAAGCTAAGCGAGGTTCTGTTATACGTGAAAAACCCGCGGCAAATATGAAAAAGAAACTAAAAATATTGGTACCAATATAATTTGATCACAGTTTTACGAAACTAAAGTTCAATTTACATCAATCAATATAATGAGGAATTAACTGAGCTCATAGACTCATGGGAGCTCCGTTGAAGATCCGGACTATTTGATGCATTTTTATTACTCTACACCTTTCTGAAATGCAGTTTACGAGGTTAGTATTTACCGTACCTTTATCATACTTGGCAGGAAGTGTGAGTAGTGTGAACCCTAACAGATAAATAGACGTTTTTCTACTCCCTTCTGTAAAATAACTAATGATACACCGATCTAGCGTGCGGGAAGCGTCACTTTACCACGTGAGTTTCTTCTCCCACTGATCCAAGGCCCTTCCGACATTACCGTACTGGTTTGGGAGTAATCGGAGTAACTTTAATACATTTATTATTATTTTATTTGAAGTTAAACATAAAGTGGCACAATTAGTTTAACGTTCATAAGCGTAGAACTTATTTTGTGTCATGGGATTGCACGTATTACGCAAGCGCAAATTTAATCTGTGGTAACAAAAAAGCATAATGTTATTTATTGCAATTCATTTCAACGAATAGATGCGTTTAATATTTAAAATGAAATTGTGGTTCCCTAAAAAAAATCATTTCTCTACAAATTTAGTGAAGGAGCAATTTTAATAAACACGAGAGTTTTAAAAACCCCATTTCATCTAAGCGATTAACATTTTGAGCTCAGAATTCTTTAATTGAAATATTTTTAGTTATTATTGAATGAAGCAAGGTGGCTGCATATTTAAACAAGTTTTTTTTTTGGGAGGGTGCCCATTTGAAAAGATTTTTGATAATATTGATATTGTTGATAATTATGATCTTTTTCTCTAGTACTCGCAAGCAAGAATTTCCAAAACTGTGTATTTTTCGAATAGAACTCAATAGTTCTTGGATTTGCTGTCTCATCTTTAATTTCATTCTTATCTTTTGAAAGCGTACGTAACAAAGTTACCAAATATTATACAAAATATACATTTGTGGGTCCTTCTCAACAAAAACTTGGCGAATATATATATAGCAATATATAAGGAGCCCCATTGCAGTAAGTAATAACGAATGATTTCAATATTCGCATAGTATTCTAAATCAACTAGACGCTAATAACGAATAATACAAAACGCTTAGGGACTCGCGTAGGTGTGAAAATTTATACTCGCTTCCACATCCATTTGTAACCGCCCCATAACCATATATCACGCGGTATTCTCCGCATAACCGGAATATTGTCAGCGAGTCCCAATGTCGTTTGTTTACGATAAGTCCTACTTTTATGCTCCTTGCATATTAACTCACGAATGTATTTTACGACCTGAGGAATGCGAATCAGTTAACAGGGCTGGCTTTAGGGAAACAAGAAAAGAAATGTGCTTTCTGTTCGACGGAACAGCAACAACAAAGTTTCCTTTTCTTTTCGTCAATTGCGTCACGAGTATTATTCTCCTTCTTTAAGTGCTCTATCCTAGAGGTTTAGCGATCATAATCATCTTGTATCTCCTCGGTGACCTTTCTGACAGAAAATGTGGTATTCCGACCGAACCAGTGGACGAAGTTTTGTCCCACGATGTTGGCCGGCGCCGTGATCCATCTTTACTTTCTATCTTTCACTGGATGATGCATGTAGTAATCGATATTCATCTTTCCTCAACTCAATTTTTTCGTTAGTGATCCTATCGGTGCATCGATTCTCGAGTATTCTACTGTATGCACACGTTTCAACAGTTTCAACTTCAATCAAAGAAATGTGGTAAAAACATAACAACGCAACAGACAAATCCTGAGGGAAATACTTAAATGTCTAGTGCTCAGAACTGCAGGTCCATAAAAGCCTGTCTGGACAGCTTGATTCGGCTTCTAGTTCAAAGCTGAAATCCCATTAATATATATATATATATATATATATATATATATATATATATATATATATATATATATATATATATATATATATATATATATATATATATATATATATATATATATATATATATATATATATATATATATATATATATATATATATATATATATATATATATATATATATATATATATATATATATATATATATATATATAATGATGACACTATATTCCGGGATATCATCCGTTCGCTCGTTGAACTCCAACTGGAATCCTGCATCCGGCTGGAATCCTGCAAATCCTGCATCCGACTGGAATCCTGCAGACGTTTCGCCAAAATCTCACTTGGCATCTTCGATGCTCGCGCTCCGAAAACACTTCGAACACTGGGAGGTTATCGGCGGTGCGTGCGGTATTTATACTCTGCGCCGGAGATGGTAACGGTGCTGCTTGTGCGTGGGGGGAGGTGGCTCCGCCCCCTGAATTGTCGCGTTGTTAATTTCGCCCGATCGTAGTTGCGATGTCCCCGTTGACTGCTGCGCATCGCTCTGCTGTTTGATTATCGTTCTCCACGTGTTGGATAAATGCAGAGCGTCGTCTCTCGTATTGAGGTGTCCGGACTTTTCTATTTCGATGGCCTCTCGTATAATCCTAGTCCTAAAATCAGGAATATTAGCTATTTGTTTACAAGTGCCGAAATCAATTTTATGGCCTGTCTGATGTTGGTGCTGAAACAAAGCAGATGTTGTTTGTTTGTTTCTTATGGCTAAACGATGTTCCTCGAGCCTGGCTGAAATCCTTCTGTTGGTCTGTCCCACATACGTCAGGCTGCACGATCCGCACGCTACACTGTATACTCCTTGGTTTTCCAGAGTAATTTTTTGTTTTGGGTTTCTTAGTATTGCTCCGATGGTATGGTCAGGTTTGTATGCCGTTGATATGTCGTATTTCCGTAATATTCGGCCGATTTTGTCAGTAACCCCCTTGATGTATGGCAGGACAGCGATCGATCTTCGTTGGGTCTCGTCCTGCACTCTCTGCTGCGGCTGTTGTTGTTTACTGATTGCCTTGCTGATGGTGCGCCTTTGGTATCCGTTTTGTCGAAGACAGGTACTAATTTTCTTCAGTTCTTTATCTCTGTTCCTCTCGTTTGTGAGCCTGAAGGACCGAGCAATTAATGTATTTGCCACTGCCTGTATCTGTGATGGGTGGTGATGAGATTTAGCGTTCAGATATCTATTAGTGTGTGTTGGTTTTCTATAGACAGTGTGTTCCAAGTGCCCAGCTTCGGTCCTTGTGATGTGCACATCTAAAAAGGGCAGACTGTTATCCTCTTCAAGTTCTATTGTAAATTGAATCCTTGGGTGTATGGAATTCAGATGATCTAGGAATTTCAAAAGCTCCTCCTTGCCAAAAGGCCATACAACAAATACGTCATCAACGTATCTTGTCAATAGTTTTGGCTTCAGATTTGCCTTCTCTGTTGCTTTCTTTTCGAAGTAAATCATGAAGAGGTTGGCAATCACAGGTGAGAGAGATGATCCCATTGCTGCTCCATCTATTTGTCGGTAAATTTTCTCGTTGTACATAAAGTAAGCGTTTTTCAGGCAATGTCTTGACAGATCCATTATGTATGGCGGAAGATCTTCGTTTTCTTCTATAAGCGAGAGTGCCTCTTCTACTGGAATACTCGGGTAGAGGGATTTGACATCGAAACTTGCCATAATGTCGTCCTTGTCCATCCTGAGAGAACCTAAAATCTGAGTGAAATGTTCCGAGTTTTTAACATAGGAATCTGCCTTTTCCACTATAGGCTGAAGTGCACTGGCCAGATGTTTTTCCAGCTTGCATAATGGTGAGTTAAAGGCGCTTACGATTGGACGCAGGGGAACCTCGTCCTTATGGATCTTTGGGAGCCCGTAGAATTTTGGGCAACGACTCGATTTTTCCCTCGGAATAAGTTTCTTCTTTGTATCCTCGTTTATTGATGAATCGAGAATTTTGGACTTAGTTGTTTTTTCCAAATATGTCGTGGGATCTCTGGTGACTAGTTTGTATATTGGGTCGTTCAAAATATCCTCCAATTTTGCATTATAATCCGACGTATTCATGACGACAGTGGCATTTCCTTTGTCTGCTGGCATTATTAGAATGTTTTCGTTTTTGTTTAGATTCCTTAAGGCTTGCATTTCTTCTCTGCTTAAGTTTGGTTGCGGTGGTTTTGACTGTCTTAAGACTCTGGCGACATCTTGCCTAATTAACTCCGCATCTTGTTCGTCTACGGTGGAAAGACTTGCTTCGACGTTGGAAACGATCTCTTCGACGGGTACTCTTTTTGGAGCTATTGCATAGTTAAATCCTTTATTCAGTACGCTGACTTCTGTATCGGAAAGATGGTATGCTGAAATATTATGAACTGTACTGCTTCGGTTTGTATTTGGCACTTGTCCTGATTTTTTGGAATTTGACTGAAGGATTTCTAATTTCTTCCACAGTTTTTTTGACGTGATGTCCTTGTCTTTCTCAGTGCGCCATGATGTTAATAATTCTATGCGGTCCCACAGCAACTGATGGATCTTGTTGCTCAGTTTCAGGTGGAGTCTGAAAAGTTGTAGCTCAGTCTCACTAATTTCGTACCGGGTCCGCCTGATCTGGTCTTGGAGTAGGGCCTTGCTAGCTTTGTCCAGAATAGCTTGTGTCTTTCTAGTGCGTGTGTGATAAGACAACCTTGTAAATGTTGGCAGCAAGTTCTGGTTGCGGCAGTTTTTAAGAAAATTCAAGTTGCACAGCGAAATAACCCTCCTTTGTCTTAGTTTTTCATAACACTTGGTGGCTGTAAAGGTCTCCTTCCCGTAAAGGTGTATGATATTCTCACGTATTGATTCACGGATGGAAAAATGTGATGACACTATATTCCGGGATATCATCCGTTCGCTCGTTGAACTCCGACTGGAATCCTGCATCCGACTGGAATCCTGCAAATCCTGCATCCGACTGGAATCCTGCAGACGTTTCGCCAAAATCTCACTTGGCATCTTCAATGCTCGCGCTCCGAAAACACTTCGAACACTGGGAGGTTATCGGCGGTGCGTGCGGTATTTATACTCTGCGCCGGAGATGGTAACGGTGCTGCTTGTGCGTGGGGGGAGGTGGCTCCGCCCCCTGAATTGTCGCGTTGTTAATTTCGCCCGATCGTAGTTGCCGTTGACTGCTGCGCATCGCTCTGCTGTTTGATTATCGTTCTCCACGTGTTGGATAAATGCAGAGCGTCGTCTCTCGTATTGAGGTGTCCGGACTTTTCTATTTCGATGGCCTCTCGTATAATCCTAGTCCTAAAATCAGGAATTAACAACGCGACAATTCAGGGGGCGGAGCCACCTCCCCCCACGCACAAGCAGCACCGTTACCATCTCCGGCGCAGAGTATAAATACCGCACGCACCGCCGATAACCTCCCAGTGTTCGAAGTGTTTTCGGAGCGCGAGCATTGAAGATGCCAAGTGAGATTTTGGCGAAACGTCTGCAGGATTCCAGTCGGATGCAGGATTTGCAGGATTCCAGCCGGATGCAGGATTCCAGTTGGAGTTCAACGAGCGAACGGATGATATCCCGGAATATAGTGTCATCATTATATATATATATATATATATATATATATATATATATATATATATATATATATATATATATATATATATATATATATATATATATATATATATATATATATAATTCAAAATAGCTAGTATTTAAGAATTTGAATTAGAAAAACTGTGCTTTGTAAAAATTTGAAAATTATTCTTATCAATGTATTCAAAACACTTCGTCACCAAAAACCAAATGGAATTGGACAGTCAACAATATACCGATTTGTGCACGAGAACAAACGCCTAACGTAAGTGCAGGAAGCAAAGAAACCATAACAAATTAAAATGGAAAGACGTATTTTACTTAAAATAACGTCTGAAATTTAAAAAAAAAAAAACATGGTTTCTTTTTACCCATGGGTAAGAAGAAATTGAGGGAGACTTTGAATAAATGAATGAATTAAATGAAATACGGAAAACGCGAAATAGAAGATCACTTTTAAATTTAGAAACGAAAACAGGAATATCTATTCCGCTGGTAAAACAAGACAGGATACAAATTTAAGAAGCACGAGGCAAGCTTTGAATAAAAGCATCCTTCGGAAAAATATAAAGGATTAATAATTACTAGCAAAAATGAATTTGTCGGTGATAGCTTACTAGCAATTCAATCAAAACGGACTGGGGACTATTATGAAGACATAAATGTTGATATATACCTATGTAATACCTACGTTCATTAAATAAGAAGCCATTTCAGGAAGATATATTTGTAAGAAATTTGATGTTTGTAAGTGTGAGCAAAGTTATTTGCAAAATATCTGCAACTAACCAAAAATTAAAGTCATACCTAATTGGAACACTTGCAGTACCACACGTTTCTCCTATCAATTTTAAATTTTCTGATCAGATATGCTAAACCTCCTCTAGTTACAAGGTTTTTTCTCTGCAATTTATTTTGATTTTTTTGATTAAGCTTTCGATAATTTCTTGGTGCGTAGTTCATTGGTGTGCCCTTTACATGAACTTCAACAAATTTTACGGTAACAGATCCTAAAAAGCTGTGGTGTTACCTACGAACAATGTGTCCCATTATTATGAATACCACTTCCAGTTTCACACTGCGCTTTTTTAGCAGAGCTCACAAATTATAAAAATAACACAATATAATATTTATACTTACTTGCACCTTCACTTATGTTACACTCATATACTTTTCTTTTTCACTGTGTGGTTCATTCCTTCCTGCAAGGCCAGCATAGTTAGCTTCTCAATTCTTGTGGAATCTCTATAAACATTCTTCTCAATCCCTAAAATTGAAAATAGTAAATAATTTACTAAACAGTATTTGAATAATTAAGTCATGAAGCATAAAAATATGCATAGATCCTTCAGATGTAGAATCTATATCTTGGTCTGAGTGTCAGAATAAAGGAAGCTGATAATATGCTATAAAACACTGTAGAGCCTCTAATTATTTCTCTAAACTCCAAAGATTATAGTTCATCTGACCACTCGGCACATGATGACTAAAATATACAAATGAAGTTTTATTATGAATAGCAGATGTTAAAAAATGTATATGTTTATTACAATTTATCTATTTTCATATTATTCTTACGTTTATATTTAATTGATCTTAAAAAAATTATCACTCTCGTCACTCTCACTGATCTAATTTGTCTTTCTATTGTACGCAAATAATAAATAAACTGAAATGTTTTCCAAAACTAAAAAAAAATCTAATTTAATTAAATTATGGTTGACCGATGGCTTTTAGCGAAAATGTAACTACGCCCCTACATATTTGGAGGCACAATAATAAGAAAATGATTTATCGGCATAGGGCTTTAGAAGAATAAAAAGCAATTTCAGGGGTGTTTCTGAGAATTATTACAGCGTACGTGTTTCGATGGAAAAAATGTACTTTAATGCGAAGGGGATATAACGTTGAAACTTTATAACAAATTTACGTCCAAAGTTTGCTGAAAACTTTTTACTTGTCCTTTATCGCACGTTTTACAAGGGAAAAACTGGATAACTCGTACGCAGTAAGAAACCGTCAAGGTGGGTGACGAAAACAAATAAAAGAACATTCAGTTGTTTACGAAAATTGTTTGCGATTCACATCACGGCTATTGTGTTCTAATTGCAACTTTTATTTTCAGGGGACGGCTCGCAGTCGGACGGGGAAATCGAGGGCCAAACAAAAGAACAAGAGGAGAAGGAAAAGACTGATCAAAGTCAACAAACTACGCCGACCACGCCACCTAATTCCGGTGAGATTTAATTATGTTTTCGGGCAATTGTGGGTATTCTACGCGGTTTATTTTCTCTGCAACGTTGCGGATATCGAAAAATTAAAGTTTTTAAAATGTAGGAAAATGACTGTACAGTCTGTTGGAGAGGCTACGACTTAATGATCATCTAATTATGGTGGCTTAGGGGTTTTAGGTGAAACAAATACAGATGCTCTTGTAAATCTTTTTGCAATAATTTTAAAACTGGTATAATACCTGAAAGTTAGCTAAGATTCATGTTTAACCTATTCCGAAGAGGAACGCGAACAAGTGCGCTGAGTACAGACTAAAACTGGTTGATGCGCTACATACTGAAACTATTTTTAAAAATTATTTATGCAAGAAGATATGAAAAATGCGACCAAGATAAGCTCTTTTCCAGGAAAAAGTTTAACGCTTGTTTAATAGGTTATGAAAAATTCAAATAATTTAATATCAGTGCTGGCATCAGCAAGCTATCGCAAAATTCGGCAATCTAGCAACGGATTCGGCGGACACAGAACTACAAAATTTTTGCCGAGGCTCTACAGGATAAAACAGATGGTATTAAAGTTGATTAACAGATTAACAGATGATTAACAACAACATAAACAACATAAACAAAGTAATGATTATAAATAAGTCACGTAAACCTACACCAAGAATAATAATAAATAGAAAAAACAATTAAGTGGTTATTCTTCTTCTTCTTCTTCTTCTTCTCAGGGCTGTTCTTTACTGATTTCTGTTTTTTTTCTAAAACTGCAGTCGTATTGGTAATGTGGCCTACCAGCTATTTCTCCGTCTTTTAAAGAGCCTTCCTGGTGGTCTGATGGGGGCTGTATTAAATCCCTTGTTCTTGGGGCTAGTCTATCTGTTCTTAATGTTTTTCCTGCTATTGACCTCAATGTTCTCATATCTGTTGTTCTAAGTATCGATTTTGTTTCTGCTGTGTCGGTTCTCGTTTCTGTTGAGTATGTCTTACACATGACTTATATATACACGTATTTTCCTGTCCAATCTCATACATTGGTTTCTAAAAATCTTGTATCGCCATTTTTAACTAAAACTTTTTGTCGTTAATTTTGACATAGCTTTTTTCACGTAAAACACAGAGCATATATTTGCAGAATTTTAAACATTTTTTTGCATGTTTGTTAAGATTTGTCAATTAGATCAAAGCTTTATACAGGTTGTCTCACCAGGCACTTTATCGAACTGTTATGGGAAAACTATAAGTTCCAAAAATGTGATGGCGGCAAATCTAAAATATTTGCCGGAAACGGATGTGAACCGAGGTGTGGGTTTTCTTATTTTAAATGCGACTACATATACTGGATGGCACATAGTCTATGGCCTATTAGAATTATCTTCAAATTATAAGGATGATAACATAAAATCTTGCTGTATATCATTTAATTTTTAGATTCTACGCTACAAATAAAGTTGATTTTGTTCAGGTTTCCCTTATGTCTTATTGTTATCGAAATAAAAAATAATTTCTTACATATTTATGCAATTTGGAGCCTTGAAGAAATCTTAGTAGTGCTTTAATTGAATAGAAAGCCGAACTTTTGCCGACTAGCAGGAGTCAGACATTCATTCCAGGCACGCTATTTTAGATGGAACATACAGGGTGTTTTAAAGTAATATTACATAAACACCGATGGGAACGGCCATGGCGCTGCGCCAAAAATCACAAAAGTGTCAGTTGTCAGATCTTATTATTATTTATGAAGAAGTATTAATGAGAACATGCCATACGTTTCCTATTCATTATTCGCAAAACAGAAACCATCACGATATACAGTTAAGTATATTACAAAAATTCTCAAAAACTTTGGATTCCCTTAAAGCGAAAACGAAAAAAAAGGAAACATTGCAAATTAAAAATTATAAAAAATATACTTTTTTAGTAAATGTTCAAGATTGCGTCCTTGACATTCAACAAATGTTTCGTATAGGAGAAATTGACAGTTTTGACCGATTTTTTGTTTTTCTACGCCGAGCCAGTCCCACGGGTGTTATTTAGTTAGAATAAATTATACGTGAAATATTTCTAGAATATTCAGAAGAATCCAAAAGAGCAATATTATACAGGGTGTTTCATTTAAAGTAATTAGACGAGACCTACTTTCGGTATATCCGGTTGTGCTAATTGAACATATTTTTCCCCCGTCACCATTAGTTCAATTCCAAATTTTCAATTTTGACACCCTCTATATTGAATTTTAGATAATAGCCTTTGGAAAAAACTCCGCAGTTCCGCCGCCCCACTCACTGTTCCTCTTTTTTCCACTCTGTGTATAATGTCATAAATTTCTACACTGCATATTAATATCTGACAGAGAAACTTGAATAAGAAAACATTTTCATCAAGAGTTAATAATCAAAACGAATTTGTGGACCAGGTAACCCTTTGTAACCTTTGTATATCTTGATATGCGAAACCAGGCTACTCAAACACTGTATTTGACTCTACCTAAATGCTACGTTGTTCCCCTTTCGCCACTCCAGGCAGTTGTGCATTCATTCTAGTTGACCAGCTTACACGCATGAAGTATTATAGCACAATCCAGAGCTTCTCTCGTATTGAAATACATATTACGCGTTTCCGTGCGCAAAGCACAAATACAATTTAATGGATTGAATGCACTACTTAGTCGTGGAAGCATTTGGAGCGGAAAGATTAAAATTGAGTTAGTTAGTTTCGTTTGTTTCTGTTCTTCTGCTTGTTCTCTGCTTTCAATTTTCAACAGCAGTTCAATTATTTAAAGGCCATTAATAAAAAAACGGGATTTTTATTTAAGTGTCATCGAAAAATTCAAATGTTTTATCGTTTCAGTTTTGAGGCGTTCCGTATAACGGAAATGTAAAAACGCGTTTAATCTCTCCGAAAAACATGTCGGATCTTTAGATTAAAACGCGTTCCAGTCCCGTGTGTTGGAGTCCCAATGAAAGACGCTCTTTCCCTTTTAATCCAAAACATTTTCATCTTCCCCTTACCCACTTCTGCTTCGAGGTTTCAAATTGCGGAAAAATTACTTAGAATTTGTATTTTATTTTACTGCCCTACCTTTATGTCTGGTAATTTGTTGTTATGGACACAATTAATTACGTTCATTTTATTTTATAAAGTGATTCAATAAGACTGTGTGTGTTGTGTTGACAAAATTTTAATGGCAAAAATGTTGTCATCCAGAAAATAGAAAAAAGACCATTTAAACATAATGTATATGCTAAATTTCCAAGATACAAGGTGTTCAATATATAAAAAACTAACGTTATACGCTACATGGTGATAACTTTTAATTTTCTTTGGAGTTAATCTTCTAGTTTATTATGACCAAAGGGTCCAAAAAAAAAAATATTCATAAAAATTCTTTTTGTTAGTTTCAATAAAATGGTCGATAGATGTAATATTGTGTAAAAGTTTTTTATTTTTTAATATTTTACACGTTTATATAAACCTTTTTAATACAACGTATTGTTTACATATTCGGCTCGATGAATAATTTGTAAACGCAAATACTTAAAAATTACTTCGAAACTGTAATGAGACAAACGGTGTTCCATTGGAAATTTCGAAGCTGCCATATTTACCAAAATATTTACGGAATATAGATTGTCGTCAATTATGACCGCACACCAAACTTGGGAAAATTCCCTTTGTTAGTTCGCCAGAACTTTTAATAGGACTCTCAGGGATCCTGGTACAGGGCGTCAAAGGCCACGTTGTCTTCGTCATCTTTGATCTCCTTCCTTATCTCCTCAATGTAAAAACAGCTAAAAAATGGTGCTACATTTACGTATAATATGAACATTGCTGTCTGCGTTGCTGAATTTGCATTCAAAAAAGTTAGTGTTGATTCAGAATAACGTCACATATTTGCGTGCACGCTCCAATATGTCACGTTTTTTTACATCCATCCGCATGCATGTACGCAAAAAATCGCTGATGACGACGTTGACAGTTATGTTTATGTTGACAGTAGATACGATTTCGTTTCGTTGTTTTTAGTCTACACAAAATAATATCCTTAAATAAGAAGTTGAAGACGAAATAATTATTGGTCCTCGTAACACTTTGTGCCTTAGTGACCAGTAAATCGGCAATGTATTCTTTAACTCATCATCTAACAAGCATAGAGACAATTATAAGGAGAACGACGGTTTAAACGAGAATAATCGATATACACACAGCAACAATCGAAATAACCTGTCGACGGTAATAAAACAAGTGACTAGCAAGTCTTGTAGGACAGAGCATTAGGGATGGACGTTATTTTAAAAATATTAAAGTTAAATATTTGATTACTCTAAAGACACATTAGTACTAACAGAAAGTACAATGACACAAGTACGTTTTAATTCATAATCTAATTCAGTTACACTCTCAGAGTCGTCATTCAGAAAAATTACAATGGGCTATATCTTATTTTATATGCAAATGTAATAATATTCAATTTTTAATATGGTGTGCTGTCAACAGGTATATTATAATTACATTTTGGAATACATTTATTACACTCGGACTTAAAGGGGAATGATAATGCCATAAATACTCTCCAATTAAATGGATGAAGACATACAACACTATCACTTACGTATTGTTCTTTAATATGATATAGCACTTCCAAAAGTTGCCGTTCTATATAACTGGATACAATTAAAATTCCATAAATCCATCTTCTGATCCAGCGTGAATTGTAGTGAAGTATTTTCCTTTTGTTTGAAGGTGCTTTTGTATGATGGTTTATACTGGAATTCGGTATTTTGTGTATCAAACCAAGTTTCATCTAGGTAAAATACATAGCCATTTTCGAATCAACACTTTTTAATTTCTTGCGGTATTCAAGTTCCATTTTACCAATAACTGTATGGAGGGTGGCACTCATAATTATATTTGCTTTATCTTTTTCTACCTTCAGTTTATCCCAAGTAGGAATAATAATAATAGGTATGAAGTTCGTATTTATTTTTTGGCGGAGGCTTCATCAAAGCCAAGACCATATACTTTGCTCTACCATTATACTGTGCCCTTAGTACAACTGAGACGACTCAAATATGGACGAATTGAGTTACAATTTATGTATGCGTATCGATCTTCAACTGTACCAACTGGGATAATTAAAAGATGACAAAACAATGGGTATTAATTGATCAGAATCAATTGATGCACTCAGAAAGACGTTTTTTTTATTTAAGGAAAATAAGCCAAATCTACAAATCGAAGGCAAATTAAAATTGAGATTATTGTATAGCTAGCATTTCGTTTCCAATAATTCAAATGCAACAATCACATTTAAGCTTCATTATGTGTATGCACTGCACTGGTATTATTTATTTCTGTTATGTTGCGGTTCCGTCCTACGACGACTTATAAATATACAACTGGAACCAACCAGTAATGGAAGTTACATTGTTCGATTTGATGATACGTTTTGAATTTTTATTGTGCTTTTTGTTCCGTTTTATATTAGGCATTGTTGATATAAAGCAATTTTAAAGAAGAAAAACAATCTTGTCTTTCTCCGTGCCAATAGTGGTTAGGAAGTTTTATCCTCTTTCCCTCTCTCTCTTCCCCCCCCCCCTCTCTCTCCCTCCCTCCCTCCATCCCTCCCTCTCTTTCTCTCCCTCTCTTTCCCTCTCTCTCTTTCCCCCCTCTCCCCCCCTCTCTCCCCCACTCTCCCTCTGTCCCTCTCTCTCTCTCTTTTCCCTCTCCCTCTTTCCCTCTCTCTCTCTTTTCCCTCTCACTCTTTCCCTCTCTCTCTTTCCCTTTCTCTCTTTCCCTCTCTCTCTTTCCCTCTCTGAAGCTTCTGTTCGCTATTTACTATTGTTCTAATTACTTACTTTCCTGGTATGGAAATGCAGAAAAATTATAAGATCACCGCATAACGAAAGCGTCGAGAATGCTCGGTCGCTCAAATTATAAAAAAACGCTTCAATTATGTTTAATCGTCGCCCGTAATTTTGTAATTCGAGCAGGGCGCTGTTATCGCCGAGCCAGCTGTCTGAAATTTACTGCAACGGCAAGAGTTTCACAATAGATGTAATAAGAATTTACGACCGGGCGGACCCCGTAAGAGTCTTAATTAAATATTTTCCTCGTTCTTAATCGCATTAATTTGGCACTTCATTTTTGTTGTCCGTGCTCCAAAAAAAAGCAATTTATCGGCTTTTATCGCGATTCCGGACACGTACGTTCAATGAATTTAAAAAGTGCCTCGAAATATTTACAAGCGATGCCCAAAGAATCCAATTGGTTAGTCCTTCTCTTCAACTGACCTTTGCCAGATCGAAGAAGTAACTTTGGAAGACCAAAGTCTTTAAGTCGGCGCTGTGCAGATGTAAAGAAATATTATGCCCATGCTTGAATTTTACTCGCATTTTATGTGACTAGAGAACTCTACAGATAACTAGAGTTATTTTTATTATACCTCGTTTTTCAAAAGTACGTGCTATTAAATATTTAAAGGAATGGTTTTCTTACAATTTCTTAAATATGTTTTGTCCAATTTTATTTAAATTTATTTATTGTCTCCTTTCCTTTCGATGTTGTCTGAAGACCAGTTTCCACTGCTTTTCGTAGTCACATTGTGTTCATCTCTCACATCTCATAGTTTTTTAAATAACTTTCGCCAGTGTCTTTTTTGGTTTCCCTCTTTTTCCTTTAGTATGAGGTGTGTTTTTCATTACTTTTTTGGGAGTTCTACCACCTTACGTACAATTCTTCTCAAAAACCACTTTCTATTCATAGGGCCTGTATTCTTGTTCTCAGGTCCTATAAAATTCTTCCTTGCAGTATGCTAAAAATGCTGGTTACAGATAAGCCCCTATAGTTTTAATAACCTTGTTTATCAGTTTTTTTTATGGAATGACGATATGTGGGCTATAGCGATTCTTCAGAGATAGAAATCCATTCATAAATTTATTAAAGAGAGTGGTTATCGTACTAAAGAGTTTTCTGTTCTATATTATGATTCTGATTTCTGATCGATTTCTATTCGATCACTTTTCATTAATATATTCATAGATTGACCAGATGAAGGGGAAGGTCTAATTTTGTTTAGTTAATTCGATTAAAATTGTGAAGTCTACTTCCGTTCAGGGCGAATGAATAGTAATAATGCATTAACTTTTTGTTATTTACTTTCAATAAGTCGCAAAAACTACAATTTTTGAGTTGTTTTGGGTATCTTCCTTCGTTTTGAGCCAAGAAAAAAAAGTCATGAAAATTTAATTTTTTCACAAGCCGTTGTTTTTTTAAAACTTGAACACCATGTCTCTTGAAAACTAACTATTTCCTAACTTACTTTCGTATAGTCGCCGTGCATACGAAAAGTCATATCTCAAAGTTATTATTTTTTCACGACAGCGGTTTTAAATTATTGAGGCAAGTGAAACTTATCACAGAGAAATGCCAAAAACTTTTTATGGCTTTAGTTTGGTTTTTTAATCCAAAGAATAATAATAATTATATAAATATAAAAATATACCTTTGAAATAGACAGAAAAAAGAAATTGAGGTACACGCTTTTGCATGCTGGTTAATTTAAAGTCAATTGATAGTAAAAAAGATACCCTTGCTAATGATGATGCAAAAATATGTATTAGTTCAAAACATTAAGTTAACTTAAGGATTAAATTTAATTACAAATATTTTCCTTGCTAATAAAGATTCAAAAAACATTCAAAAAATTAACATAAACACTCGAATATCTTTAAACTAAGGAATAAAGTTAAATATAAAATTATTTCTATATTGACATTTTACTCCTATGGAAGTGCTCTGTAGAAGAAAATTTGATCTAGACATTTCATCAACGGGGTGCTTGCAAAGCAGAGTGAAACCAAGTTGTGGTTTTTAGGAGCTGAAACATTGGGTAATTCCTGTTAAGCTTTTAAACGGGTAAATTTAAAACATTTTACTGTGTTCTGTTGAATTCATCAGGATGTGATAACTTGTAGAAAATTTTATTAGCGTCTTTCATTTATACTTTTCCCAATATCTATTCAATTCACTTTGTTTTTTTTTTATCGTTATCACGGATAGTTAACACTGTCAATATTTTTCATAAAGTAAGTAAATTCTAGGTTGTTTACTATGTACGGTTGTTTTCTTTTTGCAAATCTAAAAATAGGCACTAATTGAGATGTATCCTTTATTTTGCCCGTGAAAAGGTGAAAACGTTCAACAAAAATTAGGCTCACTTGCTCAACGCTTTTGTTATTACTAAGAAAAACATGGTAGCATCGAGGCAACTATCGAGTTTTTATTTTGCCCTGCACATCTATTAGCAAATAAATAAACAGTTTTGGTTCCCTTCTCGTGAAAATATCCAAAAACTTAAAAAAGGTTGTCGAAATTTGAATTATAGAATATTGTTCTTTCGTTTGATTTGGGTAGAAAAATGACTTTCTTGCTATGTGTGCCTTATATCTCCCTCTTTATATGTAATGCTGCTTTGCTCCTTTGGCCTATGTATTTATAAGTTTATATTCTTGAATATACGCCGATAAGTATCTATCGTATATTTCATTTTTATTACAATACAACATTAGAGAAATTGTTAAATCTGGGCTGAGATTTCTCTAGATGGCTGGAATATCACTTTCTACAGTTGAAATTGGATAGCACGCCCACTTTCTAGTGAATGCAGTACTATTTTCCGTTGAAGTTTTAGTTGATGTTTTCTCTTGACCCCTTTTTGGTTTTTTATTAAATGGGAATGGGCTAGATTGTCTGCCAAAGACCAGGCAGAATCTGAGTCACTGCATTTTGCACAATGTATATGTTTTACATATAGAGGAGGATTATAAATGATAATAAAAAATAAACGGGTAATTAATAAACATTGCCTTGATTTAATACGAACAGTTTTCACCAAATTTTGTTAATTGAATCCATGTCGAGACGAAAAGGGGATATTTAATCCAAATATTTCTTTTATGGTGAGTGATAATTCAGTGGTTTCCATTAAAAAGATATAACTCAACAACATTAACTAAATATAGCAAGCAAAAAGGCGTAATAGTCGTCTAAAGTTGTGATAGAGATCCGCTCTTTTAACAAAGAGGTATCATTTAAGGAGAAAGAGTAAGCACATTATCTCACAAACAAAGTCGATTTTCTGAGATACGCCTTTTCGTATGCAAGGCGACGTATGAGCTTTTCCCTAGTTTTTGGACGACGAATCGCCCTCCGAGGTTTGGCGTAAGTTTTCGGAAAACACTGTGTGTGTATAGTGTCCATTAATATTAATGTAAATTAACCAGGTACAACCATACGGTCTGATGGTTTTGGTTGCGTGCCTAGCACATTGGGAAAACCGAATTTTGATTTTATTTACCATATTTATATCTTTATATTTATATTTATATTTATACGGACCGCCTCCATAAACAGACCGCCTCCATATACAGACCGCGTCTGTATACGGACCGTCTTCGTATACGGACCGTCTTTGTATATGGACCGTCTTCATAGAGAGAACACTTTCATAAGTAGATTGTTTTCACAAAGAAATTATATTTTTATATAGACAATCAATTTATCATTTTTTTTAAATACTCGCTCTACTGCGCTTCGGTCGTGATTAAACTGTTTGAAATAATATTTTTATATTTAATTAATTTATATTTAATAAAATTAAATAAAACTGAAAATGAGATGTAAATGGAAATATCCGTTAATTAATATAATTAATAAATATATATATATATATATATATATATATATATATATATATATATATATATATATATATATATATATATATATATATATATATATATATATATATATATATATATATATATATATATATATATATATATATATATATATATATATATATATATATATATATATATATATATATATATATATATATATATATATAATATATATTATATAACATATTTAACCATATGTTATATAATATATTATATATCCCATTACCTTTTAAAGGTGCACGTGAATAAATGTGTCGAAAAGCTTATAATTTTAATCAAAACTTTCCTTTTCAATTTAGTATTTTCAGTGCGGCTGTTTCTGGCTACATCATTAACCATATTAAAAAGCACAAGTTCTTTGAGGAGGTATATTGAAAGAGACTTATTTACCTAGTAACAAATCCAGCAATCAACTCTGGAAACAACCCTAAAATACAGCTAATAAACCTAAGCAAATATAAGAGGATAAAATTACTCGGGTGTACTTATTTCTTTATAATCGTTCCCTCAAATACGAATCTGGAAAAGCAAAACGAAATTTCAATTAAGAGTCTTTTTGAAACGTCCGGTTTCCGTTCCTTTGAAAGCAGCCGCGATGGGAAACGTTTTTGTGTTTCGGAATTTTCTAAATTTTCTTTTTCGCTCTGACTCGCTACAAACGCAATCGTGTTATTGGTCGTTTTGTTAAACGCGACAGCGTTGTTTAATAGGTAGGAATTTCGAGTCAGTTTATTTGATATTTTTTACATTGATTTTTTAATAACAAAGTTTCTTGTGGACTTTTTGTATGAGAAAAAGCTCTCGGCTCAAAGCATTCAGCTTTCTGACGTACAGACTACAAATATTGAACTTGAAAGATAAAATCCACAACAGCTTTTTAGAAAACAAAATATTTACCAGCAAATTCATAAGTAGAAGTACATTTTTCGTTAATGCTGTAACTTTTTCAGAGTAACTAAATTCATCTATATGTACAAAAATCAATAATCATTAAACAGTCATCTATGTGTAAATACTGCAACGTGCCTGCCGCCAAATTGCAAGAGATTTGGCAGATAAAATTACCCATTTTTTTTTTACGAAATTGTGCATGGAAATCGGCGTAAGGCGTTTGTTTTAATAAACTTATGGGTCTGACCTTTTGGTTTGGAACCACGAAAGATGATTCCTAAAATTCTAAATAAATAAATAACAAATTAAATAATAAAAATGTAAGTGGAAATGATGTCCAAAAAAGAACTGCAGAACCTCACACAGACAGAACGCTCAGCCCTTCATCGCAAATCTTAGTAATTGCAGATGAAAATTTGGCCTTCCAAATATATTATTACAAAAAATAGCAACGTATAAAAGACTGTAGGTATTGCAAAATATGACTAGAAAAATTAAAGACTATTATAAAATAATATTCCATAAACCATTGTATCTCAGTAGCTAATCTAATTATTAATCTAAATTAAAGAGAATGCAAAAACCAAAAAGTTCATTTTACATTCCAACGATAGAGAAGTGCGAATCATTTATTAAAGAAGTTGGAGAAGCCAAGAAAACTACGAAAAAACAAACCTTCAATACCGACGTCTTAAACGTTACGATGTGTTACTTGTTGGGGACATTAATAAGTTCATCTTGCCATTGGCTGAGTGAGTTACTGAAGTGAAGAATTATTTGAAGTGCTAGATAATGCTCACAAGGAATGTGGTCATGCTGGAAGAGATATTATGATTAAAGCACTAAGCAACAAATATGCTAACGTAACTCGAGAATACATTATAGTTTACTTAAAGCTATGTGAAGCCTGTCACAGGAGAAAAAGGAACCGTAAAACCGCTGCTATTCCGAGAAGTAAATTCGAGAGACGAAGTCGATCTTATAGATATTATTATATAGATTATACATCTTTCGAAATATCTAGTTTTACGGCCACTAAAAACGAAAACAGCAGATGATGTCGCTTATTGTTTAATAAACATTTTTTGTATCTTGAGAACTCCTTCTGTGTCCGATCAAGGATTTTATTCAACACTTCAGACGAACATTATTATTTATCTTGTTTTTAATATATTAAGATTAAACATTTTTGCATTAAGATAAGCAATTTAACACTAACAAAATCTAAAAATTATAGTTTATTATAACAAAATTTAAAAAACAAACTTTAAAAACAAAATTCACCAAAATAAGCAGCAATTTTTATCTGCTAAAAATACATGCTGAAATATATGTAGAAAGTGTATCGTGTCTACCGGGCTTTAGGTGCCATTTTTACAACGCTAAGTATTTAAGTCCCAAAAAAGTTTAATAGGAGTGAGTTATTAAGATGTAATTGATAATTTAAAAGGATATTTGATTTTTTTTACAATCTACAAAATTTGAAAGTCTTGATTGAAACTAAGACTAAATTATGATGTCCTTTTATTTGTTTCACCATTACAAGAAAGTTTATATTCCCCATCTTTTGATCTTATTTATTGGCATTTTTATTTGATATTTTTAATTAATCTTCCTAAATAATTGTTAGCTTTAAGAGCCATTTTTAAATTATGTTTTCATAAGAAGTTGGACACTTTTCACTGGAGTTTCCGAAATATGTTAAAATATTATATTTAGAAGGAGGTTCTTTGAATATTGGAAAAATCATTTTAAGCAATTATGGTAATGGTTTTTTTTTTGAGTATTTTGTCTATGGTGTCTATTGAATGGTATGGCAGTATAGTAAGGGTTATGAAAAATACCATTAACAATTTGCCAAACGCGTCTGATAGGTTAGAAATTTGCAATTATGTACATAATATTAGGTAAGTCTCAGCGTACCGCTCTGTGAAACTCTCCATAGAAATAATTGGTTAGTTATAGTGTCATTATAATATTCTGGAGTAGTTCTGGTTTTCAAAAATTTAGAATAAGTCTGAGGTTCGTTACATATCATATTCCGGACAACGATTATATCCTGCCTATCTCATTATGTTAAATTGCGTATTCTTTTGCAGAAAGTCCTTCTAGTCAGAAATACATCCTCGAAACAATCACCATGACAACGGTAACTCAACAGCAAATTCTACGCGAAGCGGAAGAGGAGAAAAAACACCTTTCCCAAAACTCCCAGTTCCCGAACGGATCGCCTATTGCGGGCATTCTGAAAGGCGGAAGATTATGGAAACAGCAGAGCAACGATGGAAATGTCAAAATAAGCGAACAAAATTTGACGGTAAGTCATCATCCGGTTTTGCACGGCAGCTTACGTAACTGTTTCCACCTAATCCGATATATCGGATTTATTTCGTATCTGTGTCGGTCTTTGTCGTATATAGTGTGCCACGTGGCTGTGTACCGGATGTCCAGGGTTCACCGTTTGTTTTTTTCGTTTTTATGGCATACATTCCATCCTATTGTTATTCACAATTGAGTTCTTCTCCTTCTATTCTGTGCGAAAGGAAAAAATATCGAAATCACTAGTTTTACATGGAAAAAAAGGTAAAGTTTCTTAGGTTACGGAGTACTTTTACAGCTAAAAGAAGAGATAATATTTAAGTTTTATCCTGTTGAAAGCCAATGGCAAAAAAAAGAAAAGAACACAAAGGAAAAAAGGACATCTTTACAAAGCGTATATTCTCTGCATTTCAAAAAGGACAAAACAAAACAATTTTCTTCTGGATTTAATTTATAGAATTTGTTGCTTTAAGGTGTAAATGCACCTTTCCCCTCTCTATGGCCCAGTTTATTTTCAAAATCTGTGTGTCCATACCCCGCAATAGTAAAACTGAATAGACCAGAGATAATATCTCAAACCTCTTTTAAGGAGATACACTGAGAGATTTCCATTACACACGGCTAGCTTTTTATCGAACAAATCATATCTGATTTTAAAAATCAATGATTGCCGACATCCTTGTTTTTTTGCAGGAGTTTTATTATCTAGAATATCCAGGCACTATATTTGGCTCTAACAGCCGTCATTTTTTTTGCTAGACTTCTGTTTTATCGCACCTTTTTGGTCTGTGTGTCGTTTAATGATACGCGAATATCTTCTTCGTTCTCTATTTTTCTGAGCTCGGCAGTCGTTCTTGGAACGAGTGTAAATTTTAGTTTTCAACACTGCGGGATAGTAATGAAATTTAAATTTGCAATGGCAGGAATCATTAAACAGGGTGGAGAACAGATAAATGGGAAGGATCCACTAATTTGCATACAGTACAAAGGCTAGTATGATGAATAAAAGTAATGTAATAATAATTAAACATTTTACATTAAAGTACATTCTTAGACATGTGCAGATAATTAAGAGATTAATTATTCTAAGAGCAAGTAAATATAAATTTATATAGACCTATAGAACTACCATTTACAATACAACTTCATTTGTAAATCTTAGTCCTTAAGCTCCGAGTAACTAGATGAACTATAGTCCTTGGAGGCCAGAGAAGACATAAGTGATTATCAGCATCTCATGTTCTTTGTTCCATTTCAATCACAAAATCCACACATTTACTCCATTTTTTACAATCCACTATGTTTATTCTCTCTCATGTTAAAAATGATCTCATGTCATGAAACTAACCCTTTTACCATACCATCGGATTCAATTCACAGGGATATTTTTTTAATCTGCGAAACTAGTAGGAATTTTCTCACTCCCCTTTCTCGTGACTGACAAATGGCGATTCCTTCGATGGCGTTTTTAGAGGACTGGGTGATTTCCTCCTGGGCACTATATTTCTCGCGACATGTTAAAAGTAGAGTTTACTATATCGAAAAGCAAAAATGGCGGTCTAATGTCGCTTTACATCCATTTAACATTACCTCATATATCTAATTGCCTTGGATTTTATCGTGCATTGACCGAATAAGGAAGACCTATTGTTAAGAATGTGAAATAGAATCTAAATCAATTGCTACAAAACAAAACCAAAGAAAATGAAAAAGAAATGGGACGGATCAGTGATATGAAATACCGTGATTATATCTTTCTGAAATTGCTTGTTATTTAAACCCAATTAATGATGTCATTTTTTTTTCAAGGAAGCGTACTTTTTTTTCGGATGTTCTTGAGGAATAAGATTTAACATCAGCATTCAAGTTTTCCTGAATGTCTCTACTAACAATTCCATTTCTGCCACCACTATGAGTTATTATTATTCAAGAGGGTGCTTTTATTCCAGTGCTTTTTAAGTTTTTATCATGGCATGTTTTGTCAAGTTTCGTCTAAATAATAGACATTCCCTTTCTTACGTTAGAAACTTAAGTGATCTCATAACACAATTTATTCTTACCAATGGGTGAAATGAAATCACCTTTTTCCATTTCATGCGTTATTTCCATTTGTTTGTTACATTTTTTAAATATGAGTCTATTATTCTTTTGATGGCAGCCTTTTCATCCTCATTTATTACAGCTTCTTTTCTCCCTATGCTTCTCTGTGATTACCTGAGGGGCCGCGTTTATCCTATACTGTTGACTGTCCAACTTCAGTCATATTCGAACACATTTCAACTATTTTTGCAATCCTGAATGTTTTAAAAACGCAGTTTTACTAATATGTTTCTCAGCGACAAATTCATTGACACTTGTTATTTTCAAGAAGGAACTTTGCCAAAAAGAGCTAAAAAGTAACTATCATTCTAATTTTAAACACTAAGGCACAGGTAGGTCAACTACCTGTCTGTCTACCTGCCACTCTCGGCACCCATGCCAATCATCGCGGCAAGATGAAACGTAACGTTGGAAGTTTGACGTCGTACGGATTAATAAAAGTTTACGGAATTTGGAACCGTTAAGAAAACAATGAATTTAAATCGAACTTTGCCAACAAATCGCCAGGATCTAACTATAATTTCAATTTGAAATATAAATACTAAGACACAGGCACCTGTTCGTCCATCTGCCACTCTCGGGATTTTTTACAATTATCATGGGTATAATAATATGCCTATGGAGTAAAGCTAAGACCACTAATTAGTTTCGCGTGGTAATAATAACCTTAAATTGTTAAGAATTCTTACAAATTCCCACACGTCTTATTTTGTTCTCCACGTTTCAGAACGCCGAAGTGACCACGTCGGATGACGAAAGCGGCAGCAAACGGTCGGTGCGTTTCATCGAATCGACCGAAACAAAGGAAAAGCGCGACGTGTGCGACGGGGCTCCGGAAACGTCCCTCGAAGAGGGATCGTCTAAACAGCTGCAGCTGGAACCGACAGACAAAATCGACAACGCTGCCAACAAGCATCCGACTGAGAATTCCAGTTCGCCCGAATCAACGGAAATGATGCTGACGTTTAAACTTGGAAGCCACGTGTTGATTTCCAACAACAGCTTGAAGCCGAATTCGGCTGTAAGGCAGCTATTCCCATGCGCCCAGAGTTTGGCCGCAGCCCAAGGAGTCAGGGAAGAAGAGAACTCCCAACAGGTTCGAGACCTTTCGTTCCTAATTATCACATGGGGTCGCTATACTTTTTTTTTTTAAACAAATTTTTTTTCGTATTTTACTAGGAGATTAGCATATAAGTGAAGAGTTTTGAAACTTAAGATTGGTATGATATAGATATAGTTCAATAAGTATAAAACTTAAAATGTAGATATTCACAAGATCAGTGAACTGCAACAAATATACTGGAATAGTCACGCCATTGGAAGTAAAAATGCATTTTGTTATGCAAATTTTATTTAGTGTTATACAAGGTAATTTAATTTGTACTACACGAAATGTGCACAAAATACAAGGTTTTCAAGAAGTTTTATTTTTCGGATATGTGAAGTAACTTTGTAAAATGATTTCCATACTCTAAAGGAAGTCCCAAACAGTGTTGAAAGTATCAAAGTTGAACTTTGTCTGTGATCAAAGATTTTTCACATTTAGATATTTTGAAAATGTAATCTATAAAGTTGTTCGGAAAGTCATTTCGTTTTTTCCCGTCAGAGGACTTAATTACGTTTTTTCGAAACCAACTTCACACTTAAGCCGCATAACCATTATATGTCTTGAGAGCTGATATTGCAAGGCTTGTTTTTGGTTGGTGCCCTTTTAAATATGGAGAGCAATAAGCAGCATTTTCGTCATATTTTACTTTTTTACTTCAGAAAAGGTAAAAATGCTGTCCAAGCGAGAAAAAAATTGACGGATGTGTATGGAGAAGACGTGTTAACGGCAATTTTGATGTCGAAGATGCACCACGGTCTGGAAGGCCGGTCGAAGCTGACAAAGATGCGATAAAGGCATTAGTTGATGCAAATCGGCGAATAACCACACGAGAGATCGGTGAGAGATTAAATTTGTCGAATTCGACTGTTTATGGCCATTTGAAAGGCATGGGCTTAACCTCGAAGCTCGATGTGTGGATGCCCCATGTCCTTACGGAGCGAAAATTGTCTCGTCGCGTTGACGTGTGTGATTCGCTCCTCAAATGTCAAGAAAATGATCCATTTTTGAAGCGGATTATTACTGGGGACGAAAAATAGGTTGTATACAACAATGTTAAACGCAAGAGGTCATGGAGCAGAAAAGATGAACCGGCTCAAAGCGTGTCAAAAGCCAATATTCACCAAAAAAAGGTGATGCTCTCCGTTTGGTGGGATGTCAAAGGAATCGTTTTTTTTGAGCTTTTGCCGGACAATACAACGATTAATTCAGAAGTCTATTGTCATCAACTGGACAAATTGAATGATTCACTTAAAGAGAAGAGGCCCGAATTAATCAACAGGAAGGGTGTAGTGTTCCACCAGGATAATGCGAGACCTCACACAAGTTTGGTCACTCGCCAAAAGCTTTTACAGCTTGAATGTGACTGCAACATCCACCATATTCTCCAGATCTGGCGCCTTCCGACTACTACTTGTTCCGGTCCCTGCAAAATTTTTTGGATTGTAAAACCTTTACCTCAAATGAAGATGTCAAAAACCACCTGAACCAGTTTTTTGCCAGCAAGGACCAAAACTTTTATGAGAGGGGAATTATGTTACTGCCAGAAAGATGGCAAAAGGTGTTGGACCAGAATGGCCAATATATAATTTAATAAAATATTTATTCATTATACGAAAACTGTCTTTCATGTTCCCCAAAAAAAACGAAATGACTTTCCGAACAACCCAATAATTTTAATTTTAACATGAATAAGAATTATTTAAATTATATCGGCAAAATTTACATTAGTTTGTAACACAATATTTTTTAAATTACCAATTAATGTACTTTTTATTTACCTATCCAATTTGGTTAGGTGTCCTATATCAAACTCGTCGTGTTTTCGGTTTTTCGATAGGACAGCTTAAAATCATTCGATAGATAATTAAAAAGTACAGTCTTTGATAAGGTAAGCAATATGAGGTTTCATTTAAATTGATCTTTAAGTTCTATTCTCTTAAACATGCCATTAGATCAGGATACCCTTTTGACCACTCTGTATATCATGGAAAGCCTTTTACAATTTAGATTACAATATCCATGTCCATGGTTACATTATATAGTAGATTTGGCTTATATATATTAAATTTTCTGATTGCTATTTTTAAAGGTTACCATAAAACTTCACATAATTCAGAAGTAATATCTTTTATATATAAATACCGCATTTACACCTACTGAATATTACACGAACTAGTTTTGTTTTATAAATAAATAATAACCAATCGAATAATTTTTCAGAAAATAAAAACTATTGGTTAAATTCACATATTTACTATAGAGAGAGATACTTTTGTAATTTAAATATTTTTGAAATAACACTCCAGAAAAATATTGCTATTTTCTGACTGTTATTTTTTTTAAACGACAGAATATTTTCAATTTTGTGGTATATCGATGTGTATGTGCTTGTTTTAGAAGATTTTTTAAAGACTTCTTGATTACCAAATAATAATGGATTAATATTTTTGGAGAAATATATACTTAACTAAAAATAATAAATCAACGAGGATACCCCATTCTCACATGTATATAAATGGGCTAGAGAAAGAGAATAATCCGCAGTGCTAGCCGTTGTTTTCTATTGTCAAATTTCGCTTTTTTTAGATGGAGTTCACTAATAAAGAACGGTTAATGACAAAAATATTTTCAAGTTAGGTTTAAACCTATTAAAAAATTATTATTTCAAGTACTTGGCCGCTTTACCCAGACAGTATATTACTGAAATATTTTTAGACGAATTGATTTTCTTGTCCTATCTTAAAAGCATTTTTCAGAACTTGAATTAACACTTCTTTAAAAGCTCGATTTAATTTTTTTCTTCGAAATATTGTTATATTTATTAAAGGCTATTATAATTTTTTTTCTGAAATGAAAAAAAAAGTGGACCAAAGTTGATGTTGAGAAGGAGAATTTCACAATAGTCTTAACTCTTTACTTCCTGATCTTGTCGCTTTTACTGGGTATAAGACCAAACTTAGGGGGGTTATTTTTTGTCATTTTAATGCGAAAAGTGTGAATAAGTTCTACGAACTTTTTTCGATAGTTTCCCAACTCCATCAATTCGTCTACTGGTTTAGCATTGCTTCGTCATATATATAATATCAAATTGAAAGCTGTATTTTTGGAATCTTTTATTTTTCTGACAATAGCAGACCAATTTTAATAAAATGCGAATCGTACGGATTCGCAATCAGAACGAACGTAACGCCTTTGACGTGATATTCGCAAATACCTGACGCATTTTCATATTCCAAAGTCGAGTGCCTATAATAAGATTTTCGCCATTCGCGCTTGCAGAGGCAGAAAATCAATTTGCACCGGGAGCAGCATTTATTTTCTATTAAAATACGTTGGAGAATTAACGCGATGCTTTTCGTGCTCGACGACAACAACTTCTACAATTACAATATCCCAGGCTGCCGACGTTATCGATCTAGCTCGTCCTGAATGATGATCCGTTCTTCTCCCGCTAACCTGTAGCACGCGCTCTCATTTATCATCGGCTATTTTTATTCAGAAAAATGCGCGGCGCTTGTTTAATAAAAACGATGATGGTGTTCTGTGTTGTGCCTTGCCGGAGCGATCTAAATACCGGATACAAAGGATTTTGAGACCCTGTTTTTTCCTTTTGTAAGTCAGGCTACCTAACATTTATTGTAGAATATTATTATAAAATAACACAATATTTAATAACGAAAACAAATACAAATTACGTACAAAGTAAAACACCTTGGTAGTGCTTATCCAGCTACATTAACTAAACAATTCTAAGATTTCTCTTGTGTTGGTTGTTTATAAATCAAACTTGCTGACATTTCGCCAATCATATTTTTGCCTTCTTCAAAGCTTAACTGAAACTGGCTCGCGTTCTACTCTGTACCTGCTTGTTGTATTGTTTGAAGGTGGCGGAGCTAAACGCTAAGCTATATTAAAAAAATAAATAAGAAATAAAAGTTCAGATTTTCACGAAGTTATATATTTTCACATGACAATTATTTCGACAACATCGTGTCTTTATCAAATGTAATATTTAAAACAGGTCCGTACTTTGCTTAGAATTTAATTATTTTGGGTTTTGTTAGGCAAGATACTAAACAATATTTATTTATTTATGTATGTATTTATATTTAAAGCTAAAATTAAATTACAAATTATATTTATTACCTACTTAAATTACTTCACATAATATTATCCTTTAAAACTGTATGCTTTAGATTTTTTGCATAATTATCACAGACGTATTCCTTTTGTAGGTTCAAGCTTTGTAGAACCTCAATTAATTGCTTTTTGGTATAATCTTCCATCATCCAACCATCATTAGAGCCAGCATGCAAAAGAGTTATTCTTTTACCTCTTTTTGATGGCGCGCTTGGACCCTTTTCCGGGGTATCATAAGTGTCGAACCAGGTTTCATCCAAGTAAATAATTGGCCTTTGTTGTTCTCTGATAATCCTAATTTTTTCTAGATATTCCAGTCGACATTTCCGAATTCTAAAAGATTCCATTAAAATCTTTCTTTTTGTTAATTTTTTTAGATTTAGAACCCATGTGTTGAATACACTTCCATAAGGTAGTTCTGCCACATTTAACACCGGTTTCATCTTTTTCAAGCCTCCTAATTAAGATATCTAATGTAGGCACGCTGTGTTCCTCGTATAACTGGTAAATTTTACGCCGTATTATATCTTGATCACTTTCATCTACACTCGAGAAAATGTCAGCATCGCTTCTTTTTTTCCTCGCTGAAATGGGATTATTCACAATTTTCTATACTGTTGGTGTTGGAATTTTCGTCAATGTGGTCGTTTCTTCTAAATATGCTTGCTCGCTGGGACCACGTTCAATGAGAGTCAAATAAACATTGTTTATAACTTCCTTAGTCTCAATAGAATAGTGTTTTCTACATTTGGGAGGGGGCATCTCCTGAGATACTCTTGACTCGCACATATTTTGCATAATTCGCACACGATTTCAATACACGCTGTATTACACATGAAATAAGAATTATTACTAATAAACTTAAAATAAGTAGTATACCAAACCAAAGAATATTAAACATAGGTAAGTATAAAATTATTTTCTATTACGGACCACAATTTTACCTGAATTTTAATTCCTAAAATTTAGGTAATAATCTTGTTGCATTGTATGATAATGACAACCCTTGGATAATCCCATTCAAAACCAATTGGTCACTTTCTTATATCTATGAACAGACCATACCTGCTACTATATATACCGAAAAGTGGCAATAAAACCATAATTAATGTTGTTGTGAGAATTTAAATTCAATAAAGGAGAGGTATTTAAATCTAATTGATCGTTAAGCAATACATTTGAATGTCTCATTTTCTTCATCAGAATCTGGACTTTTGTTTTTAACCGCTCTTTTATGTTTGTTAATGCGTTTCTTGAAGGATCTACCTGTTTGTCCAATATAAATTTTAGGACAAGATCTGCATTTCAACCTGTAGACACCTGATTTTTGTGATTTTCGACATTTCGTTTTATAGTTTTTTAAAAAAAATTCTATTGCGTTGTTAGTTCAGAAAGTTATTTTTAAACAACATTTTGGCAAATGTTTTGAAACTTTTTCGCTGAGTTCTCCTATGTATGTAACAATTGTTTTAAATTGTTCGTGTTCTGTATTAAGTTTCGGATAAATAGAGTTTACTGTTGTCTGTATTTGTTTTTTATTTATAATTTTATCCATAACGGACGGACTGTAGCCGTTGTTCAGTGCAATTTGTTTAATGATATTAAGTTCTTTGTTGTAATTTTCTGTTGAGAGTGGCGCACCAGGAAGTCTGTGTATCAAATAAAGAAATGCAGCCATTTTGTGTGTATAACGGTGATTTGAGCTGTTATGTACGACTGTGACCGTGTGTGAAAGTTTATGGTAAATGGAAAAATCTAATTTGTTTTGCGTTTTTGTAATATTAATTTTTTAGACTTAACTAAAAAATTAATAGAGTTCAATCTCGATAGCGAATTTTATACGATTATGTAATGAGTTAATGTAATTTAAAAAATAATTCAATTGTCTATCCGTTCAAGCAAAGACATTATCCACATATCTATACCACCACAGAAAACTTTTACTTAAAGGATGTTCTTGTATGATATTTCATACATTTCATACTAGAACTATCCTTTACTAGAGCATCCTTTAAGTAAAACTTTTCTATGGTGGTATGGACATGTGGATGATATCTTTGCTTGCTTTGTTGAAACGGACAGATAATTGAATTCTTTTTTAAATGACATTAACTCATTACATAATCGTATAAAATTCACTGTCGAGATTGAACAGGATAACTCTATTAATTTTTTAGACTTCAATATTACGAAAACGCAAAACAAATTAGATTTTTCCATTTATCATAAAGCTTCACACACTGACATAGTCATACATAACAGCGCAAATCACCCTTATACACACAAAATGGCTGCATTTCACTCTTGTATACACAGACTTCTTAATAAGCCACTCTCAACAGAAAATTACAACAAAGAATTTAATATCATTAAACAAATTACACTGAATAACGACTAAAATCAGTCCATTATAGATAAAATTATAAATAAAAAACAAATCCAGATAACAGTTAACTATATTTATCCGAAACCTAATACAGAACCGAATAATTTAAAACAATTTCATACATAAGAGAAAACAGTTAAAAAGTTTCAAAACATTTGCCAAAATGTGGTTTAAAAATGGCTTTCTGAACTAACAACGCAATAGGAAAATTTTTAAAAAACTATATAACGAAATGTCCAAAATCTCAAAAATCAGGTGTCTGTCTACAGGTTGAAATGCGGATCTTGTCCTAAAATTTATATTGAACAAACAGGCAGATCCTTCAAGAAACGAACGAACGAATTAACGAACATAAAAGAGCGTTTAAAAACAATAGTCTAGATTCTAATTATGCTACACACTTAAACACAGAAAAACACAATTTTGACGACAATTTTGTTATTTTACATACAGCCACAAAGAGTAGAAAATTAAATTTATTGGAACCCATTGATATTAACAAAATGAGACATTCAAATCTATTGCTTAACGATCAATTACATTTAAATACCTCTCCTTTATTGAATTTAAATTCGCACAACAATATTAATTAAGGTTTTATTGACATTTTTCGGTAGTAGCAGGTAGTTTGTAAATATTACACTTGATAAAGACACGGTATTGTCGAAACAATTGTCAAGTGAAAACATATAATTTCGTGAAAATCTGAACCTTTAGTTCTTATTTATTTTGTTAAATGGATTTGCATCAACTAAAAGCCACCTCAGTTCAATCTAAGCTATATTTCTGAAAGGTGAAGGTCTGAATTAAGTTGTTTAGTTGCTTATAGATTTTCATGGATTTATGGAATAAGATTTGATGTTCGATTTAATGATTGTGTTTGGCAACTGCTCATTACTTGGTGTAGTTCCTTGTCGCACATGCTGTAAACTCCTGGTATCTCAAATGGAATTTTGTCTTTGACAGTTCGAAGAGGTTGCGAAATTTTTAGACAAGTGATTTTGAGGTTATAAGAACTTTTGATATGTGGTCAGTGATGTATTGAATGTAAGAAAGGACAACAGTTGCTTTCGGACTGATTGTCTTTGGAAAGTTGTGATGGAGTGTATTGTGTGATGGGACACTGTAATATCTCTAATGTGATTGATTGATTCTGGTTAAGATAGTATCACGGCTCTGTAAACAAGAGGGTTAATAACCAATGATTTTTGGGCCGGATGGTGATGCCATTAAGGTATCGGTCTGTGTGCGTTGGTTTTCTGTAAACAGAATGACCCAAAATTAGATCTATGGATAAGAATAATATTTGTAAATAGTATTGCAGTAGCCTGTGGAAGTTTTTTTAAAAAATTAACCAAACACAGATGAATTTAACATATTATTCAAGGCATTGCCGCCCTACTTTAGGCAAAGACGATATTTCGTGCATTACCAGTGTTGTTGTACGACAACGTTAAGTTTGCAAAAGTGCACAAAGTGAATCTTACAGAAACTCTAATTCTACTTGAAGAGACATCTCTGATTCTCACTCGATGTTTTCCAATATTCTTCAAAAGGCAATAAATTAATAATAACAGTTAACTTTTATTTAAGATTACCGTTCAATATCACAGACAAAGTACAACATACCCAATAATTTTGAACTTTGCCCAAGGTGGGCCGGCAATGTGACACAGCTAGGTATAAGGTACTTCGTACTATGTCCACAGCGAAAGTATCTCTGTCACGAAGCGTAGCAGGTTACAATTTAAATGTTAATGAGTCAAGATTTTACTGCATTAATATTGTTTTTTTTTTGTCTGGGTAGGTCTAGTTATTGATTTTTTAATTCTTTAGTCACGGGTTTGGAGCAGACGGATAAATTTTCACTCAGTGAATTCGTTGCAGTTTGTGGAAAAAGTACATATACTATGCAACACGTTTTATAAAACTTGTGACGTGATATACTGTATATCTACAGATTTAATAGACATCGGATTAAAAAGTGCGAGAGCTGAGAGTTTTGATTTAAAGTTAATATTTATTATATACGAGGGCGGGGTGAAAATTTTCCTTCCTGACCAAGAGTTGGCGCCAACAAGTCTATTTTTGGAGCGGCGTCTTACAGTACCATTTTTACCAAGCATGTTATATGTAGTTCCAGCCTAGTCGCTATTTTGCGTTTGTGACCACATTGCGCTAGACGCTTCCGTTGTTTTCGTGAAAAAGGAATAATTGGAAAAACGTGCTGTCGTCAAATATTTCTATTTGACTAGGAGACTCCTGATCATCATATTCAACTATTAAGCAACGGGTTTCGGAATTAAAAATGGGTCGTGTGAGCATCTCTGACGAGCCTCGTCCAGGATGGCCCGTTGAAGTCACAATTACAAAAATGATTGAGAAAAAAAAATTTTGGGTCGATTTATAACTTGGGTACACCACTATGCTCCTGATAATAAGGAACAGTCAAAACTGTGGGTTATAAAAGGGGAACCAACTCCAAAGAAGGTTAAAACAACTAACCAAAACTAAAAAACTGCAAAGAAGGCTAACAAAACAATTTTATCGGCAAACAAGCTTATGGCTACTGTTTTTTAGGATTGATTACCTATATAAGGGTAAGATTGGTCAATACCACGCAGAGTAGAGTTATTGCAACATTTGAAGCACGAAATGCAAATTAAACGACCTTATTTGGCGAAGAAAAAAATTTTGTTTCAACATGATAACGGATCGACGCAGTCGTCGATTGTTATCATGCCCAAAATCCACGAATTGAAGTTTGAATTGATGCCATAACCTCCCTACTCTCCAGATTTAGCCCCCAGCGACTATTAACTTTCTCCTAACCTCAAAAAATAGCTTGGCGGTAGAAGATTTAATATAATTTAATTTTAATTTAATATAATTGATTTAATATAATTGATATAACTAAATTAGAACACGGTTATGAAAAATGCATCAGTGATGATGAAGAGTATGTTGCAAAATAAAAATTAAAAAGATAGTCTTTCTTGCTCAGACCGCAAACTTTTCACCCCACCCTTGTATAATGAGGTTTTTAAATGTTTTTTTTTCATAATACGTGAAATTTGTAGGAGCGGAAGTGAGGGGTATAAACACCGTCTCGGATGACTGGTTCCCAAATTGGTGACAGGTAGAGGCCTGAGTCGCGATTAAGATTGTTAGGTTGTTTATAGATTTCTATATACTCTCGGATTTTTCGTTGGAAGAAGAACTGATTACATGCAAGAGGAGTTTATTTGCCTTAGTCGTAAGGCTCTTTCATGTTCTTTGATCCTAGTTGATATTTTGCATCCGGTCTCTCCAATGTATTCTGTGCCGCATATGCTGTAAACTCCTGGCGTCTCAAATGGAATTTTGTCTTTTACGGACCGCAGATGTTGAGAGATTTTTGGACAAGTAGTAAATCTGGTTTTGACGTTATACTTCTTTAGAACTTTTGATATATTCGCGATGACTGGTGATAGTGGAGAACCCATAGCTGTTCCCGACGTTTGTTCAAAAATTTGACCATTATAAGAAAAATATGTTCCCGATAAGCATTTTTCAATTAAGGTGAGAAGGTTTGATTCCAGATTCTCGGATTTTAATATATCTGAAATGATGTCGAGAGTTTCAGGAATAGGAACTTTGCTAAAGAGGGATTCTACGTCGAAGCTAACTAGAATATCTATCTGTTTATCTAATGTAATGCTTTTTAATTGTTCAATGAAGTGAAAGGAATTAAGTACGAAACTGTTAGTTTTCCCTCTAAGGGGTTTTAATAAGGAAGCTAGATATTTTGTTAGAGAATATGTTGGAGAGCCAATGGTGCTGACAATAGGTCGAAGGGGTAATCCAATGCAAGTGCAATATATAAGCAAGTACAGAGTAAAATACGAGCCAGTTTCTGTCAAGCTCTAAAGAAGCCAACAGGATGATTGGCGAAACGTCAGCAATTTCGACTAAGCAAAAACCGACGCAGGAGGAATCCAGAAGTTTTGTAAAAAGCATTACAGTAGCCTGTGGAAGTTTCTTTGAAAAATTAACTCTTTTTTTGTCGAAATTCTAAACGAACACGTAGAATGTAAAACGCGATCGTCGAGGGAGGGCTTCCCAAAATATACCAGCAGCGCACCCCAAACAAAATAACACGCCACCAAAAATTACATCCGCTGCGACGAATTCCGCTCCGAATATTTCAGAAACATCAAACGAATTTTAAAATTTTGAACGCTAGGTGGGCGTCGTTCTTCCGACCCCGCGGGATTTAACCCCCCTGATGCGCAAGATTAGGGGTGTGTAATAATTAATTATGTTAAGCTCGCTAAAAGGACGCTCAAGATTGGAGAACGCGATGTGTTGCTTTCGAGAGAACTCGAATTCGGCGGAGTGTGTTTGCTCGTCGACGCGGAATATATGAGTTTATTCGCGAAACGCGAACGTTTTAATTGGGCCTCGAGGGTCCACGAAACGATTGAGACAATCTAGTAAGTTTAAGCGTATTAAAACTTCCTTGTTTAGATTTGTTTATCTAACTACGCAGAAAAAAAAACGTGATCGAACACGTAGATAAGATTCGCAATGCTGAGAGTTTTCTTTTATTGTACAGGGCGCCTTAGAAATACAAAAGTATTAAATTTGCTGAATTTTGGATTTGTATATTTTTAATCAAAATTTCGAAATTTAAAATTTTCGTATTTATTAAATGAAATAAAACAGATTTCTTGAAAATCATCAAATCTATTTTAAATTTCAAAACAATATGTATATTTAACATTTTATATTCAAGCTTTTAGTATTAATAATGGGTGTTTTTTTTTCGACGTATAGAACTTTAAGTTGGCATTACTGTTCAAGATGGCGACCGATTTAACAGCTGTCAAGTGATTTATTCTCAGTTTGGTTTGGCAATTCATCATGAATAGAGTCACGCCTTAACAACGCTTGCAAATAGTGCAATTTTATTTCGAAAATAATCGTTCTGTACGGAATACGTATCGCGCACTACGTCCATTTTATCGTCGACAAAATCATCCATCAGAGCAGTTAATTCGATTAACCATGGAACGTTTTCGCATCACGTTCACTCTTATTGATAACTCGCATCCCCAGAGACGCCGTACGGTGCGTACAGAAGAAGCTATTGCTGCTGTAGAGCGTAGCATTGAGGAAGACCCGAATGAGTCGATCCGCCATCGAACACAGGAATTGGATCTGTGTCTATCCACTTTACGGAAGATTTTGCGGAAGGATCTTGGTTTACGTGCTTACAAAATCCAACTCGTGCAAGAATTGAAGCCAAACGATCATCAAGTAAGGCGTAGATTCGTCGAATGGGCCCAAAACGAGATTGCCGTTGTTCCCGAATTTCATAAGCGAATTTTGTTAGCGATGAAGCGCACTTCTGGTTGAATGGCTACGTCAACAAACAAAACTGCCGAATTTGGAGCGAAGCTAATCCTCAAGTGTATGTCGAAACACTTACATCCAGAAAAACTGACTGTTTGGTGCGCTTTATGGGCTGGTGGAATCATTGGTCCGTACTTCTTCAAAAACGATGATAGCCAGAACGTTGCAGTCAATGATGATCGGTATAGAGCTATGATTACTAACTCTTTCAGTTCTCAATTGAATTACCATGATGTCCAGGAGATGTGGTTTCAACAAGACCGCCCAACATGTCACACAGCTCGTGCCACAATCGATTTATTGAAAGGCACGCTTGGTGACCGCCTAATTTCACGTTTTGGACCTGTGAACTGGCCTCCAAGATCTTGTGATTTAACACCGCTAGACCACTTTCTGTGGGGCTATGTAAAGTCGTTGGTCTATGCGGATAAGCCACAAACGCTTGACCATTTGGAAGACAACATTCGCCGTGTTATTGCCGATATACGGCCACAAATGTTGGAAAAAGTCATCGAAAATTCGACTTCCACATTGGACTACATCCGCGCCAGCCGTAGCGGTCATATGCCAGAAATCATATTTAAAATGTAATGCCACAAGATTTTCTTTCGGATAAATAAAATTCATGTTAATCGAATAATCCATCGTTGTTTTATTGCAACTTAAAGTTCTTTACATCGAAAAAAAAACACCCCTTAAAATGTGTTCTGAAAATGAAAAAAGAACAGATGACAAAATTGATTTGAAGACGACAGAGAAGTTATTGACCGTATAGTCAATCGTCATCGTGTTGCTTTTCGACGGACCGTCCCCCGTAAAACTTTAACGATTTTATTACCTATTGTTATTGGATAAAACCGTTGCCAAAAAATTTATTTTTATTTGTGTGACTAGGCAGGGGTGGACCATGTATATTTCTTTCTTTCTGATGTATTTCTTGAGTGTTGACCATTTGTGCCAGTGTTGAATAATCGTTTTTACTGTACGATTCGAAAAAGTTAATTTACGAGAAATCATTTGTCGCTTGATGCAAAACAGGTTGTGAAAAATGTGTATGAAACTTTAATCAATAGAGAACTTATTAAACAAGAAGCTTTAAAAAAAACCTTCCTACGTACAAAAGCACCAATATCGTCGATAAAGGATTTCATTAATAATGGGAGAATTGAAGAAAAGAAATAAACGTACCTAGTGATTTTCAATCTCACCGTATAGACAATAGTGATCAGAACCTAATAATAAGGAAAATATATTGTCCTTACAAAAGCGAAGTTGTTCCTACCTTAGATAAACTGAAAAAGAAGCTAGAAGAATATGAAACCAATATAAATAAGGAAGAAAGTATAAATAAGAAATAAGCCGTGTCGCCCTCCATAGAGTTGTTTGTAAAATGGGATTTAAGTACCGCAAAATAGACAAAAGGCAAGTAGTAATGGAATCACCCAGATAAGGGATTTAGTTACTTTCAAGAAATTAAAAGATTAGAGAGATTAGACAACAGATCCATAATTTATCTTGGTGAAACATGGCGCGAAACACACGACACTATATCCGAAGGATGGGTTCATTCTACTCAAAACTGTCAGACGAAAGCACCTTCAAATAAAGGCAAAGGGTCAGAAGAACTGCTTCATCATGAGGATACAATGCCGATCTTTTTGAAAATTAGTTTCAAAACAATCTTTTAAAAAATATTCCAAATAACAGTGTTATTGTCATGGATAACGCAAGCTACCACAACCGTCTGCAACGCAAAGCACCAGCCCATCAAATTCAAAAACTGAAATGAACAAAAAAAATTTTTGGATGTCATAAATTCAAATTCAATTAAAAAGCAGCATGTATGCAATATTTGAACTGAATAGGCTGGGAATACAGTTCTACAGTCGTCCTCCGTATCATTGTATGTTTAACCCCATAGAGCATTTTTGGAACCAAATAAGTAGAAACCTTTGAAAGTCCGTTCCTAACGTTCTGTCCTTTAGTACCTACCGGATCCTAGTTTTATTGCCGTCGGCAGGTAACTTCCATGATTGCGGGCAAAAGCCAGTACGATGAAGATTCATACAAACTTTACGTCCTAAAACTGGTACGCAAAAGCTTTTATAAAAGGAAACTAACCGCTATTAGTGATATAATTGTATGTTATGTAGGAGATAACAGTTGTTTTAACCGAAGATTCTGTTTATTCAATGGACTGAATGGCGTAAAACAGTTTTTGTTTTAGAAATTAAACATTTATGACGGTAACGTTCAAAATTATGAAAAGAGAATTTCGAGGCGTTAACAAAGTAATAAATTGAAATAAATAAATGCATAAAAGGATTTCAATCACCGTGATGTGATGCATTTTACAACTTCACTGCGGAGCTTTCCAAAGGTTAATAGAGTTTAAGTTTAAAAAAAATAATGGAGCAATTAATAGGACGACAAAGAATAGAGTTAAATTGGAAAGTATATAACATCTAAATCCCTGTCCCTTTATTTGTATACAAAATGCTTCTGATTCGTTAGGATTGCTTATTGATTCTTATATTTCTTATTGATTATTCTGAAGATAGGCCAGTTTTATGGTTGAGATGGGAAAGATAATGTAGATTTGACAATAACAACTTGGATTGAGAATTTTATAATTTCTCCAACCATTTACTTGTTTATTTATGTTATTAGGTTCGGTCTGATTTTAATAAAAATATTGTCATTTTTCTACAGCTGCCATAAGTTTCATATTTAAAAAAAAATTAATTGTGGTCACTGAATTTTTCCAAAATTGCTCTCTTCATTTATTGGCTTAGAATTGGATGTTCCAGAATTGTTTTAAAATGGCGATGTTAGACGATAGTAGAACTCGGAGTCGAGAGATTTTAACGGCCTTGTAGGATTATTTTGCGCGACGAAATATGAAACCGATCAATTTTCGTTGCAGTATTTGGTAACCGCTGAAAGTCTTCGCGCGTTCGAAGAAGCCAAACGCTCCAAATTGCCGCAGATCGTTCATACCGGCGAGAATGACGAAAACATAAAGCGAGCGATCGAGAGGAACACTTTGCGTCGCTCTTTGATTAGATACGAACCCCGAAGCAAGAAGCAAGCTTATAAGACTGATAATTCGCTAGTTGAGAGAATAAAGCAACTCACTTGCGACGTTGACGACAATGTTAATCACATTGGTAAGCTATTTCCTACCTTACGGTTTCGTTTAATATTGTGCATTGCATCTCAAAGTATATCATGTTGCCTTTTGAGTGACCCTACCCCAATAAACCTTTAACTGGACCCAATTTCAAAGTCGGTTTTTCCAGAAACACCCTGTAGAATGCAATAGCGGTGGCAGCTGGTTGTCACCTGGAATCACATTGGAGCATGATATTAAAAATACGCTGTCTTAAAACGAACGCTTAAAAAGAACATAAAGATTTAAAAAATAATATCTAGTGAGGCCTTGTGCAATGGCACGAAAGCGCAATTTGCAGATCAATTGAAGGCTGTCAATGGCTGTTCTGTGATTACGTGAGGGCCCTTGCAGATTTCATATTTGTTGAAAACGCCGCCTTTAATGCGCACAGATATATCGAACATATTCTCCAAAGTGCTGTTGTTACCTACTCTCATTTTATCGTTTTATGGTTCGGCCAACTTGCAGTCTCGATCTTAATTCAATTGAGCATCTATTACTACGCATTAGTAGTAGTCTTAGTCTTAAAATACTTTTATTTTTTAAATCCTTATGTTTTTTTTTAACTTATGGTTTGATGTTCGTTTGTTGTGCTTTCACAGCTTAGCATGTTCGTTTTGAAATAGTGTATCTTCGAACAAGGATAATCTCTATTAAAAATACAAAAAATTCTTAAATTAAAAAACATCAAATCACATCAGTTATTCACGGTACACGGTTTTTGTTTTAACAGTATTATCTTTATATCATTTTAAGACTCTGTCAATGGTGACCAACACGAAATACTTTGAGACAAACTTTACCGGGTATTTGCTACTCGGTAGTACATTATAGGTATGAAGTGAAGCCCTCAAATCCAATGAATTTGATATTGCACGTTACATAACGGCCATAATACCTCTGAAATAAGTTTTCAGTTACTTAAATTCAGAACTTTATTGATTAATATTTCGACATTGGCATTCGGTCGTCAGTGTATGATCAAATTAAAGTAAGGACGAGAGAAGAGCAACAACCTTGTCCTTCTCCACACAAATTTATTGTAAAATTCTTCTTTTATAAAAAGACAAAGACCAAAGGTCAATACTAGTAATAGTAAATGTTTCGAGCACTTAATTGCTCATTCTCAGCTAACTCCTAAAATAACGCATTTGGAGTGTCAAAAGAGTAACTAACCAAGCGGTAAACCGGAGTCCCAAGGGTTAAACTCACTTACAAAAAAAATAAAAACAGCATTCCACACTGAGCAGAAGTCTCGAACTAATATGGCGTAAAAAACAACGCTGAAGACTTTTATAGGATCTTGAGGTAGAAATAAGTGGTGGAAAGGCAATAATTGCTGGTTGAAAATTTTAATATTAAATTTTTGGAAATTTATTTGTTTTTAATTACACTAAGTTTAGGTGATTTCATTATAATTTGATGGGCAACAATACCCCCCCAAAATTAATATGTAGGATGACAAAGTTGCTCTTTTATCGCTTCAGTTTACTGAAATTTTGAATAAAAACGTTTACAACTAAGAAACTATAGACTAATTCAATTATTGTAGCGGGGTTTCCATTAAAAATAAAAAATCCACCCAAAAAAAGATATAATGCTTAATCTGTTTAGCTCTAACTATGTAACTATCTCAGCTTTGTAATCATATTATTTGAAATAACGTCGACGCTGTCAGTTTTACCTAAAATCGGACGAACCGTAGATTTTCAAATGCCACGTATAATACAAAATCATTCGATAGAGCACCAGCCGTCTGAATCGTCCACCGAGACGTCGGAAGACGTCCCGGATAGTAGCAGATCCAGTCCACCCGGCGAAGAATCGAGGAATTCCCCGGACGTAAGCACTCTAGTCAACAAAAGTCTCGACAAAAGTTTTTCGCCGTCGTCTTCGTCCACGTCTTCCTCCAACTCGTCTTCGATGTCTTCCGCCTCGAATTATCACCATTTGCGCAAACTTGGTGGTGACATGGGAATGTTGCCCGACGGCAAGCATCGCTTGGATACTATTCCGGATATACAAAATAATTACAGGAGGGATGCGAAACCGCTGCCCGATATTGGTGAGTAAATTGTTTTACGATTTCGATGTCGTTTACTGAACCCGTACAGTCTCATATTTAGTGTAAATGATAATTTTGGCTATAATTTTCGAAAATTGTGCCGAAGTGTATATTTTAAAATCTTCGTTTTATAAAAATACTAAATATTTTTCGGTCCCATTGAAAATTTTGTTAGAAAACGTGAAATGGAAATATTTGACAACAAAAAAGATTGAAAGAAAGAAATATCTTTCGTCAATCCAAAAATTGTCTTTATTATTATCATTGTAGTTGGTTAGGCTTTTCCATGTTTTTATTTTTTCTATTTATTAGTTGGTCATCTCGGAATGGTTTATCTCAAAAAGTTGATTGTTGTTTTTTTTTTAAAGCATTGTTTGCGGTAAGTGTTATTCAAAAATTTCAGATATAGTAAAATCGAATCTTATCATTAGAAAACACAGAGACTACCAAAATGGTTGTGAAAAATAGTTTTATTAACTTACGTAGTACTTTGATGGCCATATCACATTATTGTTACAAAAATTATATTACAGTAGGTGTAAAAAAATGCCATTATATTGATTAATTCGGTAATTAATAATAGACTAAACTTTATCTTATTAGTAACAATATTAAACAGTTCAATATTTTACTGTCTAAAATAATTTGTTGAGGAACAAAAGGAAAGCCAGCCAGTCCCCAGGAAGCAGTAGCGGAATCAGTGGGAGTCAGTTTAAGGACTGTACAGGGAAAATGTAATTGTCGGTGCTACTTCGACCTCTAGTACTCATTCTCGATCCCACCAGTCCTTGTCCTTACATATCTTTCGCAATAAGATTTCACCCCAGCTCATATTAATTCTATTGCGTTAAACTGGCAACGATATAGCCGATTGTTCAAATAAACTTCCACAGGCTACTGTAATACTATTTAAAAATCTTCTGGATTCCTCTTGCGTCGGTTGTTTATGAATAAAAGTTGCTGACGTTTCGCCAATCATCCTGTTGGCTTCTTCAGACCTTAACTAAACTGTTTGAAGTACGATGTTTACGTCATATTCTATCTACGGCCCATATTCTTTTTTAATTTAATTAATTAATTAATTTAATTTTTTCAATTCTAGGCAGTTTGTTGCAACTTCCGGAGTGCCCCAGGGTTCCAATCTTGGGCCATTATTGTTTTCAATATTCCTAAACTATCTATCGGACAAAATTTCCTGTGACTTTCTACTCTTTGCAGACGACTTGAAAATATATAAATCTATTTCTTCCTATGAAGACTGTGTATTGATTCAGGATCAGCTATCAAACATTTCCGATTGGTGCGTACAAAACAAGCTCACTCTTAACGTTTCTAAGTGTAAAGTATGTGCATACACAAGAAATCTTCAAACCTCGTTATTTTTTTATAAACTAAATAACATTACCTTGTCCAGATGTAATTCTATAAAAGATTTGGGCGTTATCTTCCATTCGCAGCTTTCATTTTCGGAACACCTCGACTTCATAGTTGGATCTGCCCTTGAGGTTCTTGGTTTCATTATTTGTAACTGCTCAGCGTTTTATAATGTTCTTTCTCTAAAGATAGTGTATCATTCGTTGGTTAGGTCCAAGCTCGAGTATGCGTCGGTAGTATGGGCACCTATTTACTCAACTTATATTCGGTCACTTGAGTATGTTCAAAGGAGATTTATAAAGTTTCTTGCTTTTAGAGTGGATGGTTTCTATTCAGGGAGGGGTATTGATGGTGGTATTTTGCGGGGCAGGTTTAATATTCAAGCCTTGGATTGGAGGCGGTTTACGGCCAGTGTAATATTTTTACATAAGTTATTGCATAGTAATGTTGACTCGATGAGTTTACTTGCGCAAATTGATTTTCGTGTTCCGCGGGCTAATGCAAGAAACATTCTTACGTCCAGCTTAGGGATTCCCCGAACAAATTTATTACGTAGGTCCCCACTGTATCAGATGTGCTCGCATTTCAACTTACTTAGTAAATATTGTGATATTTTTAATGATAGTTTACCAAAACTGATTAGAATTTGCAACCAGCACTATATCACTAACGGTTAAAGTCCATATGTAGGTAGTTACAGTTTAAGTAGTTCGTGCTATCTTGTTCTCGTATTAATATTATTTTTCGTATATGTTCACACCTTTTGTTAGTTGTTTTCTATGCTGCTTCTTTTGTTTAGTTTTGACTTTATAAAATTAATTGTTTTATGTATTTTTGTTATTGTCCTGTAATTGGTAACTTCTGTTGGGCAATAAAATCTATTATTATTATTATTATTATTATTATTAATTGGATTTTGCTACCGAAAAGATTTCTGATTTTAACATGTTTGATAAAGGATTTAGTTTCTATTTTTCAAGTTATTCATAAATATCATTTTTTTGTGCCAAGGCAAAGTAGATTGTTTATTTAAAATTTTTGAATGAGACTGTGAGTCTAATAAACGAAGCATCTGAATTTGGTGTCAGTTTTCCATTGCCATTTTTCAAATATTTCGTAGTTCATATAATAGTCAAAATATTTTCGTGTTGCCGGGAATAAATCCTGTTATAACCAGCATGCAAAATATTAAACAGTTTTTCCTCAAAAATTCCGCTGTTCTGTTGTGACTTTTTACATACTTATCTTTCCAAGATAACCACCACCAACCACTCACTTCCTACAAAAATCTTTGGTTACAGTCCTTTTTATCGCGAAAACCTAACATTCTGATTAATATTTATAATTCTTCAAGTCCAAAACCCAAAACATTTTTTTTTAATTTCTTTTAAATCTGGGAGAGGTACATTGGTTTTGGATCCATATAAACCGTGAATCACACCCTTTGGCTTTATTCATTTACTCTTTTGATATTGCATTTCATGCACCATTTTATGCGCAACCGTAAGACTAATTTCCAATACTTTCGCCACTACTCCACCACTATGTCTTTCATTTTCAAAATATTTTTTGTTTTGCAATGCAAAAGCTTGAAATTTGCTTTTTGTTATTCATATTGCCGTAATTAAAATTTTTTTAAACCCGCTTATTGGCTTATCTTTTTTTTTCATTTCAAGATTATATTTATCTTACGAATTTTATATGGTACGAATAAACACGATCAAAGAGGATCAAACGTCTGTTTTTGATAAATCGTAAGACCTTCGACAATATAAATATTTTTCCATTACTGAAAAGTACTTGACTTGACTTGAAAATTTTAAAATATTGATATACGCAAAATGTTTCTTTGAAGATGGACTCATTGTACCGAAACACCAGTAATAATAAAATTCCTGTTAAGACTCTTATTAAATCATAGATCAGGTTGCTATCCTCGAGTTTAACTGATGTGTATACCAATTTGCCTCTCCATCAATTGCCCCTTATAAAAAACGCCAATAACATTTCTCCTTTATTTTGCTTTAAGGTTGACACGTTATCTATTCCAAGTGTTATATATATTATATAGATGGCGTCTAATATCACTCCAGAATCAGGAGACAATGTCCATAAAGGCTTTGACCTCAAAACGGACGGCAAGGGCGACTCCAAAGTATTCGATTTATTCGAATGCCCTATATATTGCCGAGATCTAATAAAAACAGAATTATTACCCCCTCGCAGTGGTCGTTTTCCGCAACGGAATCTTCCAAGTAATAAAATTTACTTCTTCGCGTTTACGTTAAGCCTGGAGGAATTTTAACCGTTTTAAATGGGTATCCATGAGGGAAAATTCATTTTACCGACGTATTTTCTGGATTAGGAGCGAATTTTCATTAATCCTCTTTTATGGACTGTATGAGGTCCTCATAACCAAGGCTCCCGATTTATCTCTCACACGGTATGATTAGTGACTGTGGCAGATGAAATAAAATTTGCTATTTCACCAATGCAGTTTGTATTTTGAAATACAGGGGGTCCTCACAACCATGAGGCTACCGATCCATCTCGACCGCATCCGGCAGGAATTCCAGACCTCAGTCACTGTGCCATATCAAACAAAATTAGCTCGTCGTCGACTTCCAGCGAATCCAGAAGGCAATTTCTATCGACGCTTGCTCCCCTTACCGCTTGCGTGTCGATGGGTATCGGCCACGGTGATGATTACTATTACCATTTGAGTAACAGTCAACCATGTGAGTTAGTCGATCGACTTCGTATCATTTGTAAAAAAATTTTTTTGACGTAGGTGATCGTGTATCGGTAGCGAGTTCCGGTACTGAGTACAGCTTGGAAGATATTGACGAGGGCTTGAAGAATGAAGAAGAAGATCACAAACGTATCGCTCCTGACGTCTTGGTCGGAACACCGTCAGCCTCAGAATCTGGAGATGAATTGGCGCTATTCGTTCAGCAGGACGCGAGCAGGATCGAAAGGATTAAAAAGAAGTGAGTTTATCCATGCACCATGTGTCAAAACTAACATGTAAAATAATGGTGTATTCTAACCATTCATCTCTCCTTTGACAATAAAATAAATTGAGTTCAAATACAAAGGAAAAACAATTCGTCAAAATAAAACGACCCCGGGCGATGTTCGACACATTCTTCTATCGCCGATCCCTCAAAGACGTCCTCTCGTCCCCTTCGCTTTATTGTAAATCGAGATTCGTCTGGATTTCGCTTGTTTTTAAAATAAAATGTAAATTCAAAGTGTTTCTATACACCTTGCCCGACTCGAACGAACGTTTTACAATTCAAATTCGCCCCCGGGTAATATCGAAGGCCGGGAATATTTACGTGTCCGCAAATGTATTTCTTATGTTAACTTATAATAATATCGCCGCTAAAGGAAGCAGTACGCTGCAAAACACGTCGATTATTTTAAAACTCGCGATAGGTGGCCATAACTTATGCCAACAGTATATTTCCAAGGACATTTACGGCACAACTGAAGAAAGTTCTGGGTATGATGTTTCTCTTAAAAAAATATGTAGATATTATATACGAGGTACGCCTCTTGATCTTATAACCTCGTGTACTTGCAAAACAGGCAACTGTTTGTGGAATACCAGCAAGACTATTCGTCATTCGAAACAGTAGTAACCGGTGTCCCCCAGGGCTCAGTCCTGGGCCTGCTACTATTTATAATTATATTTATAGTTTCTTGTCTCCTAATCACTCCGTGGTATTTGTCGACGATTCATTACTTACTTCATCTGCTAATAGTGTCCAAGGACTGTCCATTGAAGGAAATATGTACTAAAATAGGGTTAACGTTGGATTCACGAATCATAATATAGGTGGCCATAACTTATGCCAACAGTATATTTCCAAGGACATTTACGGCACATCTGAAGAAACTTCTGGGTATGATTTACCTTCTGTTTCTCTTAAAAAAATATGTAGATATTATATACGAGGTACACCTCTTGATCTTATAACCTCGTACTTCTTGCAAAACAGGCAACTGTTTGTGAAATACCAGCAAGACTATTCGTCATTCGAAACAGTAGTAAGCGGTGTCCCCCAGGGCTCAGTCCTGGGCCTGCTACTATTTATAATTATATTTATAGTTTCTTGTCTCCTAATCACTCCGTGGTATTTGTCGACGACTCATTACTTACTTCATCTGCTAATAGTGTCCAAGGACTGTCCATTGAAGGAAATATGTACTAAAATAGGGCTAACGTTGGATTCACTAATCATAATGTTGGTTATAATCGGCGGCTCTGAAACCGATTTCTAGTAATATTGACGTGTGGGGTTTACGTTATTTTGATATTATTGAACAAGCAGAGTATAATTTCTTCAAATATTTGTTAATGTTGCCGAAACTTACTGCTCGCTTGCGACTAGAGTGTAATACTTAAAATGTGTCTAAACCTTTTGGTCAAGTTACTTACATAGACTCCCAAGGCATTTGTTGATTGTTTTTGCATTCTTAACGGTTTTCAGGAAAATGTTTCAAATAGTTTCTTTTTTTGTTGTTATTGTTTTATTTTTTTTTTCAGTAGATGTTCTCATAGAATTGACCTTATCGTTATGTAAATATTACCCTTTAAAGATCGTCGTTATAGGAATACTTGTATTTGTTAATAAACAATAAATAAAATTCGAAAACGAAAGGAACAGTTAACGCTAATTCTGAGCTTCAGGCCTAGGTTCAGACTCTCTAGATGTGATGCGTTATAACGTCATATATTTTTTGCTCATACTAGATGTTTTTATGTTATGTTTAATATACCTCTGTTATGTTACTTTTTATGATTTGTTCTTATTATACCTTTTTCATATTTGGCCACAAAAATCCGAAGAAAGTTCTATTTAAATTTTTAATGTGGGTAGTAGTTCAGAACTAGAAAAAAACTCTTTTGGGTCCTATAACTTTTTTTCGGAAATAAGTGTGCTAGCAATTAATGTATTATGTATTTAAATATAAAACTTTAATCCCATTAATGCTTTAAAAGTGTTGTCTGGAAATTGAGAGATTTTTGGAAACTTACAAGTCATATAAATAAAAGTCGCTGACTGTAGTAAATCCTTTATAGTAATTTAAACTGCTGTTCTGGAGTAATTAAATAAAAATAACAAAAACACAAATTATAAACTCAAGTTGGTAGTACATTGCCTACTGATAATATTTCTTTGTGGTAATTGGCAAACACCTGTCCAATCTGTTGATGGTCAATGAACATCCGTTTGCCACAGATTTTGACATCTAGACGACGTTAAAAGACATACAGTACATTAAATATGGACATTTTGGAAATGTCCATTTTATTTGCTAGATGTCAATATTATGCTTAGTTATTATCAATGGACATAAATAAATAAAAATCAATTAAGTACACCAGTGAGTTCGCCTCGTATACTCTAAAGTATACATTTTACCACGAACCAAAATTCAATATAAAGTTATATTCAAGCAAAACAAAAAATATAAAAAACACATCTAAACATCCTATAAAATATAATAAAACTAATATTTGGTTTAATTAACTAAATATGTTAAACAATGGATGATATATCTTTTCCATGTCAATTGGAAATCCCATGGACGTCCATAAAACAGGCATAGAAGTTTGTACGACAAATGTATTTTAATGGACGTCATTGGACGTTTCTGCTGTGTGTGCAAAAATTAAAAAATATATATATTTCAATTCCTATAAATTTTGAGGCATTAGGCAAATACACAACTTTTAAAAGTTGAAAAAGTGGCCACTATATAAACCAACTGAAAGTATGCTCCAAAAACTGGATTTTTTTTACGCTACGTGTGTTGTGCTGAAAATGGTCAGATTTACAGCAACCTACAAAACATTTTGAGACAAAATCTTCATTATAAATTCACCGTAGATTACTGCGTGCTAAACTGCCAAAGCTGGAGTTGGCCGAAAGATATACCGTTTTTCAACAAAGTTTTGACTTCAGAATGAGTTTAAGACCCGCCTGTTGTAAAGCGGAAGGAACCATTCTTTTCAGCACGTGTACCACAAGCCGCATTTTAAGATGTTAGCCGGTTAGAACCGCGCCGTGCGGACTGTGGTATTTTAAGAGTAGGGAAATTTTCATTTTTTACTCCCGTCTGTAAAATATCTAATTACCCACTGATCTAGAGTGCGGGAAGCGTCACTTTGCCACGTCAGTTTCATTTCCCATGAACCCGAACCACTTCGGATATTTCCGGGATTTTACCGCACGGTTTTGGAAGCAATCGGATGTTTTCGGAGATATTTCCCACGCTTTGAATTTTGACGTTTGTCAATTCTGGCGGTCATGTCAGTGAATGCATTCGTGTTGTTTTGCGAAAATGTACCCAAAAACTAACGGTCGTAGAAAAAGTATAGTATGCAACACGATCGGTAAACTTTTTAACTCACTCGTTAATTAAAAACTCGCTCCGCTGCGCTTCGCTCATGTCAAATAAACTCGTAAGTCAAATGCCGTTTACCGCACATGTTGCATAATATACTAACAATTAAACTTTTCTATTAATTCATATTAGTGTGTTTTTTATAAATCTTCCTAAAACAGTCAAAGAGAGGTAGAGGTAGCAGACATCTTTAAAAAATAGTTTTCTGAAAAATTGTTTCATTCCACCAAACAGTGTTGTGATGGAGAATGGCAGCTACCATTCTGCACAAGCGGAAAAAATACCGAATTTATTGATTCATTCAAAATTTTTTGGTCGCAAATGATGTATTTTGAAAATTCAGAAGTAGTTATTGGAAGTTCTTAAGACGGCGATGATAGCGGGACAGCTGAGACCCAGTTTTAGAAGAAACAACACCCCGCATAAATTTAGGTCTGGGGCAATAGAATTAATTAGAAGTGAAGTAGAAAAAATATCTGCTTCTTGTTGGAAAAAATGTGTAGAACATGTCACCGAAGATGAAAATGTTTACATCAGTAGTGGCAGAATTACATAGTGATTATTTTGACGTAGAATAACTGTTCTTTTAATAAATATTGTTTTAAAGCTAAATTTACTCGTTCATTTATATTTATGATAAACATTTTAAAGTAAGAATGGATTTTTCGCTGCATGAACTAATAATAATCGAGGAATCTCATCGATGAAACTTTACACAAATCCGTCAGCTTTCAGCATTTGTATGCACGAAGTACCGAAGTACTGTTCTGGAACGTCATTGTGGAATTGCAAATCAATTTATCGAGGGTTACAAAGAGAGGCAAAAAATTGCCAACGTTACATAACGGATTATATCGTAACAACGGTATATGTTTTGAAGAACTCTACTTATATAACGTAGGTATCGTGTCAAAGATAAATATAGACAAGTATAATTAACTATCGCTATAGTGAAATGAACTTTACACAAATCCGTCAGCTTTCAGCATTTGTATGCACGAAGTACCGTTCTGGAACGTCATTGTGGAATTGCGAATCTATTTATTGAGGGTTACGAAGAGAAACCCAAGCGAGGTAGGCCTGGAGTCAGACCTTTACAAAAATTTATCAAAGTTAAATACCGGATTATGTCGTAGGCGGTATATCGTTAGGCGAACTATAACAGCAGCATTCTGTGCAAGAGGTTTTTATAGAGTGCTCAAAGCAAGATTCGAAATTATATTAGTGTGTTTTTTTACCAGTTAACAGTTAGATGTACAAGTGACCACTTGCATTCAATCTACTGAATTTATCCCAATATCTGTTAATATAAGTAATTAAAAAAATAAATAAAATATATGCGTGTATATACACAAATAATAATAATATAAATAAGGAATACAAAAAACACAACGTTCGCTTCGCGGGGTGCATCTGTATCCATAGACATTGCAAATATGTAATATGTAGATAACGTTCGTATCACTATTTCAGATATCAACCCGTAGAGCAGCCACAAAAAGACAAAGACGAAGACGACGAGCACGACGACTACGGATTCAACAAAAGACCGAGCGTGCGCGGCATTAAACCGCGTTTCGGTACCACCACCGAGATCCTGCAGCAGATCCAGAACCAACTGCAACCGCCGTTGCCTCCGCCAGCCAGGGTAAGCATCGCGTTCTAAATGATTAAAGTCCCAACAAAAACTCGCATCTGTCGACAGATGGCGTGGCCGTATTATTCCGAGAGCGGCTTGACGGATAACTCGAAACAAAAGAACGCGAACCCGGCTCACCACCCGAGCGCGTACCACTACGGCGCCCCTCAATACCGTCCCACGTCGCTACAGGACGAGAGTTTGTATCAGAACTGCGCGAATCAGAGGTGCGCTTCGCGTGACATCTACCAGCAGCGCGGCAACGCTAACGTTTATTCATCGGTGGTAAGGATGGGGAACGATTATTACCACTCATTGCCGAGACAAAGGAATGGAAGACCGCAATCCCCGCCGCCGATGGACATGTCGAAATCGTTCCATCAGACGATGGTGTACATTCCGTACAACCACATCGAGGGGTACCAGCCGGTCGCTTATTACCACCACACGGGCAACGCGGATTATGTCACGAGGGTGTCCAGCCAGAACCAGATCAATAAGCGTTACGTCGAACCGATATACCAGTCGAGAACGCACCAGCATCCCGACGAACACCATTACAATTCCAACGCGGTACCACCCATTCCGCCGAAACCCGTCGCTAGGGCTCCGTATCATGGCAATCAGCCCCCGCCGCACATCTTGGCTTCCAATAGGAGCGAATCTCCGCTTCCCGGACAATTTTCCACCGCCAGATCAACTCAAACTTCCGCCCCAGTTCTATCTACCTGCGGATACTACCCGACCAACCCGAGGTATAGGCCGATGATTAACCCCGTGTGGCCTGGCGAGGCGAACTACGTCACTAAATTGAACAGACACAGTTTTCCATCTGTGGGGCCGAGATATGCGATGCCGGACAGTATGTCGTTGACGGATAGCGATAGCACCCATAGCGGTTCGTTAGTGAACGGCTACAGGCAATCAGGAGACCCGATGATGGGCTCACCAACGAAATCCAGGTTTATCGAGAGAGGCGTGCCGGAAGGTGCGGCGAGCGTGCAGCCTCAAGACGTAGGTGGTGGTGGTGGTGGTAGTGGTCACAGCAACAGCGGCACCATGACGTCTCCGACGTCACCTCAGAACCCTCCGGTGCCGACACCACAGAAACCGATGTTCTACGCCATGAACGTTTGAACAGGGAAGTCAGTTAGCGTTCCGGTATTGTATTTGGTCGCAGCTCAAAGATGGCGGCGATCTTTTGGAGGTTGAATCATATCTCGAAGGTTACGGAGGTCGTTTTGCTTCGTCGTCGAAGTCTGAAGGCCGATCCGCGGCATATTTCATCGTATACCATATAGCTATAAACTGCTACATAGCTGAGAGGCGACCTCAACCAGCACGTTGAAATAGAAAATGGCACTTTTTTTGCAGGACATTGTCTCGTGTATTTCTGATACTTAATATGAAGGTTAATGTTTATTTATAAAATTGGTTGTCACTCAATTTATATAGATCTTTTTTAGTCATTGAAATAACATCAACACTAAAATACTAAATATAAAAGTCTTTACTTTTTTAAAACTATTGGATCACTTTTGTTATAGACGTCTAGTGCGTATGTCAAAACCAGGAAAAATATGTACAGAACGGTTCCTTTATTATAAATTATCTCATTTTGGAAAAATATCAGATTTGTTTAGATTTACTTATACATTTAAACATTATTAATTTTTCCATTATTCTTTTTTTTTCATCCATTTGCTTTTCAGCAAATGTCAATGCTGACATTTGACAATGGAAAAATACTTTATTGCTAACATTTTGAAATATACATCTTTTTTTAAATAAATATCTTTGCACAAGGTGTGTCTCCATTTGAAAAAATTGAATTTTTACAATTTTTCAATTTAATTTGTAATGTTAGTATTTGATCACCTTGCATTTATTTATTTTTAAAATAACAATCAACCACTAAAGTAGATCCCAGCCTATAAGGGGTAACCCGAAAGGCTTCCAGTCTGAGAAATGGATAGATAAATAGATTTGGACAAGTAAACGTTACTTTTGACAGAAAATTCAAAATATGTCAAAAACGCTATGATTTAGATACAGCATGTTATACAGGGTGTTTCAAAACAAGTGCTAAAAACTGAACGCTATAAATACTGCGCATAACTAATGTTGTTATTTTTTATCTGAAAAACGGGAATAAATAAAACAATAACATATAAACATATTTAAAAAAATGTTTTAGAGAAATAATTTAGTTTTGATTTGCATTGCTTTGCGTTTAATTATTTATTTGGAAACGGTAGGTATTATGAAAAAAACGCATTAGACAAAAGTGTCTAAATAAAACATGAAGTACAAAAATATTTCTTATGTCAATTTAGTGAAGAAGCATTATATGGGTAGTCTAATTCAATCCCCTCCACTCATATTAAAAAAATAAAAAACAGAAAATGAAGCTTTACAATATGATATTTTATTGTTTTATCTATTTTTGTTTTTAGGATCAATAATAAAAAACTTATTTCTTCGCCATATTTGTAGCGCGATATCTCCCTAATGCTTGCTTTTTGTCCCAAAGTTTATTTTAAACAATTAATCACCTCCTTCAGTTTTTCGCATTTGTTTGGAAACATCCTTGATATGAATTGTGTCTAGACGGTTCTGAGGAAATTTTTTAATATGGTTATTTGTCCACAAAAACATTCTGTATGGGAAATAATATAATATTTTAAAAGTTTAGGTGAATCTAAACAACTTTTGCCTTAATTTTTTTTATATCTTCTAGAGCTTATGAGATAAGGTGTATTCTCATAATACACAAGAAAATTAAATAACATACTATTCCATTAAAAAACACTAGAATTGTTCTCGATTTCTAACACAAAATTTATTTATCACTTTTTTATCATCTTATCTACGTTAGATTATTATTGACATAAAAGATGCCCTTATACAAGTTTGTACAAGTACGTGCTGGCTGAAAAAATTATTAACGACAGGCAATACAGTAGTTTATAGGTATATGCGGGATACCCAAAACTTATTTGTAGGTTATAATAACCATTGTGTAAGAATTTATGGGCAGAAATATTGTATTGTTGCCCCAGTGGGCAACGTGACATTTTATCGTATAACACTTCGATGTGCTTGTTACTCAAAAATATTTATTGACATTAGTAGCGATTGGACGTAAATTGTTTTGGCCAAATTAAACTTTAGCTGTTTATCGTTTGGAGGCGTGACTGAGCGTCACCGAGCTTCGACTCGTTTTCCGTTCGTAGACCAAAAAATAATGAAAACCCCGACCAACGCTTAGATCGGTAAACGTTATTTTCCGTTACCAAATCTCTCTCACACTCACACAGGCGTATAGTTCTCGAATAGTTTTACGGCCCAGTACTTTAATCTAGGTGTAAATTTGTGCGGTTTTTTAGTGTAACGCATCAGATATATAGAGTAGTAGAGTCATTGTTGCCAAAAAGAAAATGAGATTTAATTACCAAAGTATTACGTAGTTAGGTAAGTGTTAATGACCAAATACTAAATGAAACGAGTCGTGTTTTCATCTATATTTGAGAGGGTGTGGTTAAGTCGATTACGAGTTTGTCGTTTAAATTTTACGATTCCGATCCTTGCGTGGCAATTTCCCAAACCGGACAATGCTTTTGTATCGACAAAAAATACTTTGTGGTGGATTTTGTGCGGATAGAGCTCTCTATTTAGTTCGAATTGACTATAGTGTCCCCAAAGTTAAAATTCTGTTTTTTTCGTTCTAGTACTTGATTAATGGTTTTTGTTCTCACACTTTGCTAAATTAAAGGTTGGTGCGCAGTGAAATGTATCCGTCGTCTCAGCACGAACGGTTTTCATAAAAATCCCGTTAGGGGGCACTTTCGTAAATGGCATAGGGTGTGTTAATATTCTCGCGCGGTGTGTTAAGAATCATTACCAAAATTGTGATTAAAAAGTGACAAAGTTACTTTTAAGTTAGAAAAAGAATTTAGCTTTAATGTACCCTTAAATGTAACTTAAAGTATTTATTTTAACAATAGCGAAGAAAAAAAAAGAATTATATACATATTATTATATTTAACATGAAGTGAGAAAAATTTAGAGAAATTAGAATCGGTCTAATGTAATTTTTGTAATTTATCTAGAGTCGAGTAAGGCAGGGGAGGTCGCAATGTTGCTCACGAAAAGATAGAATGGCATTTTTTTTTAGTAGGTTCGAGGTATCGCCGAAGGCATTGTTATTTTGTTAATACTTCTTTACGTTTAATTATAATTTTTCTAGTGTTTTATACTGTTGATAGTTATTGAAACCATTGATTTACAAATTATTTATATTATCTACCTTAACAGACGTTAATAAAATAATATATTGTACACAAAGTGGTCTTATTTACAATACGTGCATATCATACGTGTTTAAATGATTTTTGAAGTATAACGGTAAGTAAGGACAAAGAAAGGAACTTATGCTAAGTGCTACATCTTGCGACCCATAACTGTAGTATAGGAATACGCCAGTCTCAGTCTCTGAAAAAGTGAAGATAAATAAAGCATTCCCACAACTTGGCAAGGTTTCCAGAGGACATCAAAATAAATATATCTATAAAAGGAAATATTATTTTGAGTCTCATTTGAAAAAGGCCTAACAATTGTTAACCGACATATCACGTGCTTTTAAATCGCAGTTACCTTTTTTTAATGTTTAATTTTTCAAAAATAAGGTTGGCAAACAATTTTACAACCTGCCTAATTTTTAAATTATTTTTATAGTTCTTGAACTGCGTATAACAAAAGGTAACATAAAAATAAATGTGAAGTCACCAAACACCTACCACTCTAGTTATTTATAATAAAAATTTTATCCACCTATCAATATAGTGAATCGAATTCATTATTATTCATTGCCTTTAGAACCCAGCGGGTGGCCGAATGAAGGCATCGATCTACCTGTATTTACATAGATACTGAGAAAAGTAGCGAGAAACTGATTTTTCACACTAGCCATCTGTTATATATTAGGTATAATGTATATATCGGGTATGTACATTAAAGTGCCTTGTCCAAAAAACATAAACTTCACTGCACTAAATAGCTAACTAGGTAGAGTTCTCCAAACGATATACCGTTTATACAATCTTTTATGGTTTTGACTTCGCAATGAGTTTAAACCCGTCTGTTGTAAAGAGGAAGGGACCATTGTGTACGACGAGCCAGCGCCGTATTTAAGATATTAGCCGTGTGGACTGATGTATTTTAGGAGTAGGGAAATTTTCTTTGATTAAAATTTTATATTAATTCATATTAGTGTGCTTTTTATAAATCTTTTAGGGTTAGGGGTTAAACATAACGACTATGAAATATTTTCCTAGGAAAGTAATACAAAATATTATGTAGATAATTAATGTATAATGGATGTTTTCCCTGTTTGCTATTGTGGTTGACTTGTGGAGGTTGGCGAAATCGGAGAATGCTGTCAGTTTTATGAAACAGAATTTTCTTAGCCGTCGTAGCTTTGGAGTTATTTCTATTCCAGCTTGTGTCAGTGTGTCGTTTTTATTGAGCTGCCATATACATTTTATTACAATTTATTTCTTACCAAATACTATTATTCAATTTTGTTAGTCACTTGCAAAGTCCAGCGACGAAGAAGTGGATATTGTGGCCGGTGTAATTATAATTTTAAATGTGTTCCTGTTTCTGAAATCGAGATCTGGGGAAAGTGAAGCCATAAATTTAACGTCCGAGATGACTAAAACACCGTATGCCACAGTTCGTGACATAGTTGTGAATGTGTCCAACAAAGAAAAACGCGGAAAAATCGTGGGGTGACAAAAAGTCTACAACGGAATAATGAGACGGTTGATAAATTATGCGTATCAGACGAACATCGTTTTAATAATTAAAACTTTACATGAAGAGTTGCGTAGTGTTTTGAGCATTGACTGTTGCCGAGAGACTTTGCATGCATTCTTTCGAGGAATTGGTTTTTATTACAAAACAATCAATAAGTGACAAGTTTTGAAGGAATCAAGAAGAATTTGGGAATGGAGGACAAGATACTTGAGAGAAATCCAAGAAATTCGTGCTAAAAACATCCCCCTTATAAATATATGTATTTAGATGAGACCTGATTTGATAGCCACGATACCGACAAGAAAGGGCGGACTGATGGTAACAGCAGAAAATGTTAGTTGGGTGTGCAAGTTTCACTGGGCTGACGAATTATCATACTACATGCAGGCTGTGCAGCTGGTTGGCTAGATAACGCTTTGTTGCGTTCTACAAAAGATGTCAAAGAAGCAAAGGTTGACTATCACGAAAACAGAACAGCAGACATCTTTGAAAAATGATTTTCTGAAAAGTTCCTTTCTAATATTCCACCACAGAGTGTTGTGATCGACAACACCAGCTACTATTCTGCATAAGCGGAAAAAATAGCGAATTCATCATCGACTAAAGAAGTCATTCAAAGTTTTTTACCTGGAAATGATTGAGCATTTTGAAAATTCCTTCACAAAGAAGCAGTTATTAAAAGTTCTTAAGACGGCGACGATATCGGGACAGCTGAGACCCAGTTTTAGAAGAAACAAAACCTCGCCGAAATTTAGTTGGGGGGCAATAGAATTAATTAGAAGTGAAGTAGAAAAAATATCTGCTTCTTGTTGGAAAAAATGTGTAGAACATGTCATCGAAGAAGAAAATGTTTACATCAGTCGACTAGTGCCAGAATTACATAGTGATTATTTTGAGGTAGAATTTTTTTTTTTAATAAATATTGTTTTATAGCTAAATTTACTCTTTCATTTATGTATATAACAAACATTTTAAAGTAAGAATGGATTTTTCACTGCATGGACTAATAATAATAGAGGACTCTCACCGATGAATCTATACAAAATCCGTCAGCTTTCAGCTGGTTCTGGAACGTCATTGTCGAATTGTAAATCTATTTATTGAGGGTTACAAAGAGAGGCCAAATCGAGGTAGGCCGGCGGTTAGAATATCATAAAAAATCAAAAACGTTAAATAACGGATTATGTCGTAATTACGGTATATCTTTTGAAGAACTCTACTTATATAAAGTAGGTATAGTATAGTAGGTCGCTGTAGTGATATGAAATCAGGCATTCTATTCTCCAGTTTTTAAATGAACTGATTCTATAATCCCCATGCCGCTTCTGACTTTTGTTCATTGTAAACTTGTATGTATCATCTTTCTTCAATTTTGCAAGAGGTACTTTACTGTATATAGCACATATGTTTCGGTGAATTATGTCTGATATTATGTATGTAATATATGTATATATATATATATATATATATATATATATATATATATATATATATATATATATATATGTAAAATATTCCACACTGCACTCATTCGCCAACGTATCAAAGCTCCCGTTTCCTTCGTTGCACCAATTTTGAAAATCCACGATTCAAGCAGGCTAGCGTAAACATTAAATGTTATTACTATTTACAAAACACCTGGATTCCTCCTGCTTAAGTTGGTGAGTCGAACTTGCTAACATTTCGCCAATCATCCTGTTAACTTCTTCAGTTTCAGTTAAGCTTTGAAGAAGTCAACAGGATCATCGGCGAAACGTTAGCAAGTTCTACTCAACAACAACTGAAGCAGAGGAACCCAGTATTTTTGTAAATAGTTTAACAGTAGCCTGTGGAAGTTTCTTTGAAAAAATTTTTTGGGAGGGGATTACCACGATCAGCAACTCCACTTGAGGAGCTGGGTTTTTCTTTCCATGTTGTGGTCACACCTTGCGCATTAGTGGTGGTCGAAGATTAGGGATTTTCATTTTTAATGAGCTCGTTGGCAGTATTAATAAAAGTCCGTATGGTATCATAACCAAAATAAAACTACAGATCAGTATATTACTTACTGACATCCCTGCATCTACCGTCATGGATCCAAAAGGTCCAATGGAAATCGTCAGAGGTTTCTGACATCTAATCATCATCAGGTGCAGCAAAACTTGCGTTTCGTGATCTTGGTAGTACCACCCACTTTCATAAAGCGCTGTAGCCAAGGCAGCACTCTGCAACAGACGACTTTAAATTATAAATTATGAATTGATTTCCTATTGACTATGAAATAATACCTGTAGTATGATTTCGTTGGAATTCCACGCGATAATCATAAGCCCTCCGAAATTGGTTAGGAACAATCCGACACTGAATGTGACGTTTTGTCCCTAAAATATTGGATCCGCTTTGTTAATCCATCGATAAAACAAGGCAAGCCAATTTGACACCAATTTTTTAAAATCACCAATTTGACACGTATTATTTGTATGCACACATCAAATACATACCGAGATAATCTCAATTATTGTTGACGCAGTTATAAGAGAAGACATAACGTATTCCAAAAGCACTAGAAACTTTAACGAGTCGTTGAAATTTTCGTAGTACCTAAAAACATTGCGTAAGGGGGAAAACGTTTACGTTACGTTATTTGATGGTTCAAACTTCTGATCTAAATACTCACTTGATTAATTTTTGATGCTTAAGGCACAACACTCTTAATAACTTGGACCCCGCGACTTTCCTTTTACCACTCTTATCACAAAAATTTCTAAATTCCTGTTGGAGGACTACCAGTTGTGCTCTGAGAAATATCATCACGGAATTTATGAATACGTTCACGGATACGTTACATATTCCAATAAAAAACGCCCTAACGGATTCATCTATTAAAACCCACGTGTGGTAATTTTTCGTTTCGAATGGATACCAGAAATACATGGTATGCGGACCTTCCAGGGTGGTATTTTTGTTGTGGAAGTTAAATAAAACATTTTCTCTAATCCCTAGAACCAATTTTACGGTAAGTTGATATGCGTTAATTGCAGAGTCGTTGAACAAAGTGAACTTACCATGTTCCACCACCGCCACGGACGTCGATATAGATACGACACTTATGCTTATGGTCAGCTTGTAGCAGTACTTTATATGTTGGTTGTATATGCGAGTTAATATGGTTGCTTCTTGAGTCAATAATTGCATTTCTTGACATCTGGCAGATCGTATTAATTGAATGTTGCCTTTAGACTGGCAAGCTATCATTTTGGCCACCAAGACTGCACAAAATAATCCTTGAGCGCCGCATTCTATCGCTAAAATTCTCAGTGTATTGAATAGTCGTCTTCTTTATAATTTTTCTCATATTTTAATTAAATGTGCAAACATTATTTTTTAACAACTTTCTAGTTAAGTCAAATAATATAGTGTCCTTAAGTAAATATCGTACTAACCAAAACGTATCACAGTGATGTAGCTACATGTAAATACATGATGCAAATGTACATGTTGTGTGATGGGCCCTAATTAATTGAAAATAAACAAGTAGTTAACTTAACCCGGTTCTGTGACATACATTTGTCATAGAACCACGGGAGGAGAACTACTTCAAGTAAAAATATTTAGTCTGCCAAGGTAAATATATTTTTCAATTTTTTTTTATAAAGTAGGACAAAATAGCATCCTTAGAGATCCTCAAATGTCAGAACAGAACTAACATAAATGGTAAATTAAAACACTTCAACGTGGAATTCAGTTTAAAAATCTGAAATGAGACGGAAGGTTGGAGTACAATAAAACAGAAGTAATTTAGTGTTGTAATGTTTTAACTTGATCCATTTATATGTTATATTAATTTTTTTACACTTTATATGATTAGTAAACATTATTTTCTTTCGGATTTGCTGTTTTCAATGTCGTAGTCCATTAGTAAATAAATTACATGTTAAGATATTAAATTCTAACAACGACGGTACTTTCACATCAAACTAAAACCGCAATGTACCGTTCATTCCTTCAGGTAAAAATATTTATTTTATCAAGACAAAAAATCTGTTGCAACAGTTTTCTTTCAAATAGGACAAAATAGGATCCTTATAGATCCTCAGAGGTCAGAAGATAGCTAACATAAAAGATAAATAGATACAATTAAAAATTTTCATAGCGGAATTATATTAAAAATTTTAAAATGATAAGGAATAATTTTAAAATAACACAAACACATTAGACGAAATTTAAAAGTTGTAATGTTTTAGCTTTATCAATTTATCATTTATGTCACTGTCGTTCTGATAGCTAGATATTTCTTCAGTATATTTTAAGTGAATTTAAAAATATATTTTATAATAATATTTGTAGAACACTTTTTACGCTTTCGGTGATGAGTAAACATTCCTTGATTTCAGTTTGTCTTTGGTTATTGCAGTAGTCGTTTATAAATTACCTATTAAGGGATTCATTTCTAACAAAGGTGGTACGTTCACACTAAAGGAAAACGGCGATGTACCATTCGTTACTTCAAATAAAATTATTTATTCAACAGTTTTCTGTAGAGTAGGACAGATATCCTCAAATGTGAGAAAATGACTAAGATGAAACGTGAATAGAATTAGGTCAAAATAATACAATAAAAGTAATTTTGTCCTATAATGTTTTCACATTTATATTTTATGATACTGTCGTCCTGTTCACTGGATATATATTTTCTAATTTTGGTTGGAAGACACCGCATAGCGTTTTCTTTACACTTTAGAGCATTAGTAACTATTCCTTTGCTTCGATTTCGATGTGGTTAGTGCAGTAATCAATTAGCAAATAAATTACCTGTTAAGACATTCATTTCTAACAAAGACGGTACATTCGCACCCAATGAAAACGCCGATGTGCCAATCATTACATACGCCAAAATCGAGTATACAGAATAGAAATGCCTCCACAGTGACGAATTGGTCGGAAGCTCCAGCCTCCAGCAACCGCCGAAGATCATGGCGACTCTGGCGGCAAGAAACATGCTTTTGCCATCAGCCGTTACACTCTGTGTGGTATTTCTTTTTTTATACGGTAATATTTTACTCGAACTGATATGTATATATATATAATATCTAGTATCCAGTGACGTATCCGTGGGACGTACGAACCACGTTTACGAATTGGAGTTAACAAAAGAGATCCGAAGGGAACGTCACAAAAAAATTGATCAATTGTGTTTAAGGTGGTTAAAATTTTTTTGTTTGAGAACGTGTTGGTTTAAACACTCAGTCTAACATTACCAAGAATATATTTTTATTATATTATATATTATAACTTTTTCATATAATCGAACTTAAGGACATCTCTCCCGTGACCTGTTAAAATTTGGTGGACATAATTTGTAAGCAAGTTCAAATCCACCCACTTTTGTTGATGTTACGAGTCAAATATGTAAAATTTTATAAGACAAAGTATCAATTAATGTTAATGTTGCCATAAATATTAGCAAATATTAGCTGTAGTAAATAAATATGAACTTTTTCGACTTAAATTTGTAAAAAATAAACAATCTTAAAATTAAAAACTAACATTTTTCAATAAACAGGGATATGGATGCGCATAACTATATTTTCCACGTCCCATTCTAAAATACATTCAATTTATTCCTCCTTTTATCAAAAATGTATCCAAAATGTAATGATCGTAAAAAAGTAGGACTTTACTTTGACATAATACCAAATATTTCGATACGCTTTAAGATATTTTTGGTGAGTTTGCACAGGCAAATTACACAGGCGTCGTCCATCCTTTTTGTTGTATAGAATTACTGCAGTAGATTAAGTGATTAAAGTTGTGAATTTTTCTTAGTGCGTTTCAGAACTAAAACATTTTATGGTAAATTTTTGATAAATGCTGGTTGATCAATCTAATTAAGTCATTAATTACTAATAAAAAAAACTTTTGTTAATACATTCTTCGTTTAGGGAATGGTTTGCAGAAACACGCAAGCCGCTGGGCGGCATTTTCATATAAGGCAAAGATTTGCTAAAACTATTTATTTCTAAAATTACACACGCCGCGAAAGTAACCCTCAAATCCCGACAATAAACCCCAAGGTAGTAATTTTAGCATTATCTGCTCTTAAATTATTCACATTGTCGTTTCACGTGGCTTCTGAACAGGTAGGATAGGATTTTATAGGCTTATTTTAAGGAAATGTCAAAATATACGATACGTTACTGCTTCTTTTATATTTCGATTTGTTTTGTCGTCAATTACAACAAATTTAATGTGATAATTGCATTCTGTATTTTATAAATTTTACACAATTGGGTATTTCAATTTTTCAACCAACGGAAAAATGGCGTTTAAAAGATTCTACATCTATTCAAAGTTAATCGAAAAACGAAATTTTCGACTTTAGGGCCTTACAAATAATTACCATGTGTACTTCAAAAGTTGCTTCCTAAAACTGTAGTGTAAGAATATGCAAGCCGCATTCGCTAAAAAAAAAGTTATATAGAAATTATTTCGTTAAGTTGAATGTGCGTGTCTCAATTTCAGTTATCTTTTGTGTTACGTTTTTGAAAGTATCTACTTCAAAAATGTTTATTTTAATTTATTTAAAAGTACTAATTAAGTAGAAAACTAAAAGCACATTTATAATGTCAAAAAATCACATGGAAACATCGCAGATAACAGTGATGTCCATTGCAAGTAGATGGAACGAATTCTAACTAACCAATCCAAGTGAGCAACAAAAGTTGTACATTTAACACATTACGAATTTATTGCCCAAAAAATTTTTTATTTGCGTTAAATACTGTATTATATCAAAGTCTTAGCAATTCTAGTTCTGCATCGTCTGATGAGAATACAAACCCCTGTAGAAGAAAGGTTAAGAAACACCGGAAAACTCAGGAGCATATAGCTATGAATCAAACTCTTGACTGGAACCTTCGGCACTGCACTAACACACAATAACGCGTTTTACCACAAACCGAAACTAACCAAAACTAACCAAGTTGGCATCTTCAGGAGAAGATTAAAACTAAACTTAATAACAAATGCTCCCTCTCTCTCTCTCTCTCTCTCTATATATATATATATATATATATATATATATATATATATATATATATATATATATATATATATATATATATATATATATATATATATATATATATATATATATATATATATATATATATATATATATATATATATATATATATATATATATATATATATATATATATATATATATATATATATACTCCTGAAGATGCCATCTTGGTTGGCGAAACGCGCGTCGAGTACGTAAAATTGAGTTTCGGTTTGTGGTAAAACGCGTTATTGTGTGATATAGCTATGAAGATACGGGAAATTGAAAGAATCTGTTTGAAATTTAGCCAACAGACAACAAAATGTGAGGAAAAATAACATTCATAATAAAAAAGAAGTCTTGACTATTGTCAATTCATTGCAAAAATTCAAGATATTCAAATTAAGCAAAATTTTACTTCGATGATAATGATGGTGCATCACAAGTATCGAATTGGGGCCAAGTGGTCCTAAGGACGAGTTCTTTAAATGATGGCAAAAGTTGCCAAAGTAGTTTAGTAGTCCTTTTAAACAGGTATTCGGTCATAGTCGATATGAAGAGACTAATGTGGTCAACACGTGCATGTAAATGTTATAAAGGAGCATTAAACTCCAGTTAATTGAGCAACGTCTCATTGTAAAAGGGTTTGCCATCTTGAGCCATGGTTTTCCAAAATATAATTTTCTATATGTTTTTAATTCCCTACAAAAAATTCCCTGTTTTCTTTAATCCTTGGCGTTGAGTTCACAAAAAGCATAAAGTATAAACAATAAATAAAATGGAACATTTTATTGCGACAGCTATAAGCTGGATAAACTCAGTCATACTTACGGACATTCCCGCGTCCAGAGTCATCGGACCGAATGATCCGATTGTAATGACTAACGGTTTTTGCGACCGAATCATCATTATTTGAAGCAAAGCGTTACTTTGTTTGTCCTGCTCGTACCATTTGCTCTCGTAGAGCGCAGTTGCCAATTTGACACTCTGCAAATAGAGTCTAAACTAGTAGCAGCGAAATGAGATGTTAAATACCTGGACCATGATTTCATTGCAGTTCCACGATAGAAGCATTAATCCGCCGAAATTGGTCACCACAAAGCCAGCGTTGAAGGGCACATTGTGTCCCTCAAATGGGAAAATGTAAATTGAAATTTATCGGCGTCATTTCAGTAAATACCTACTCCGAGAACCTCTAGAATCGATGATGCAATTATTAGGGAAGACGCGACGTACTCTAAGAGCATTATAAATTTCAAGGAATCGTTGAAACTCGCCAAAAAACTACAATTCAAAAAACATAAGTACTTAAGTAGTTAGAACAATTAGTGGGGAGAAATGACCCTCACTAGATCAATTTCCGATGACTGATGCACAGCTTCTTCAAACCTTGGTGATTTACTTGGTCGGCATTGGCGATTGGTGCCTCGTCGGCGCCTTTGTGGAAGCTTCTGAATTGTTCTTGAAGTATTATCAATTGGGCTCTTAAGAACAGGAGAACTGTCTCTATGAATATGTTCACAGACAGATTGCAAGTACCCGTATTGAGTACTCTTATCGCCTGGTCTACGAGTATGTAAAAGTGGTAGTTTTCAGTGTGGAAGGGGTACCAACACAATAAAATATGTGGCTTTTCTACGGTATTGTTGTGGCTGGTCTTGGCTAATGCGTAGTTTTTCTGTGCCCCTGGAGAATACACAGGATTTATCGCAACCCCTATTTCGAGTTGGTGGTTGAAAAAGTAGAAGATACTTTTTGACATTTCTTAAAATTACTAAATTTAAAAATTAAGTGCAGAATAAAATAGAAACTTTAAGTAACTAAGACATGGCATCTGTAAATACTACCAACCTTGTGCTATTAAAGCCAATGTAGTTGCGAAAAAGACGATAGCGATACTAAGCGCTAATTTCTGGCAATAATCGACATGGCGACTGTAGACGCCTTGAGAAATTTTGTTAGGATGAGTATACAACTGATCCTCCTCTTGTCTGGCCGTTCGGACTAACTGAATATTTTTTCGTGACTGACATGCCATCGCCTTTATCAGTACAACTCCGGAAGCAATTGTGAGTGAAGCATTTTCCATTGCTATATGAAAATCCAAACAGGACATAAAAAGTCTTTATTAATAACGCGACAAAAACTTGTTACACGGAAGCTTTAGTTAATTTTAAAATAAAATATCCCTTATCATCTCGCATTAAACTGCAAATTAACGAAATACTTGAATTTCCAACACGAAAATGGACGGAGATAGAAATACGGTTTAAATAAATATAATAAATATAAATAAAAATAAATAAATAAAGAAAAATTTTCATATCGCCTATTTTTTTTTTAAACACCTCATCTGTAAAAGCTTACATAGAAAGAGAAAGAGTATTTTTTCCATTTTCGTAATCATTCATCATTGTCCGAGGGGGCAACCGCAGTAGAATAGTGTAAATTATGAATAAATTTCGTGGAATGTTTGAAAATAAGCCATTGATTTCTTTCAAAATAAAAAAACTATTCCAAATTCTCATTTAATTTGTAGTAAATTTGGTCTCTTTCTTTTTTTCTTTTTTTTCATACAACTGGGCGGTGGAATTGCTGCTTTGTGGATAAGATTCTTTTTTTTAATTAGTACTCTAAAATATAGCACAAATCAAACGTGTAGAAAGAGTTACTTTAGGATGTCCGTTATGTTGTCCACAGTTGCTAGTTTCTAGGAATAGCTCACTTCAAACAAAGCAAAAATCAAAAAGAATAATCTTTACGAAACACTTGAATCTAATTAATTAAAATTGGTATGTTTTGTTAATGCAAATAAATATTTAATATATTTATTTATATGTGCCTTTTTAAATAAGCGATTCAGTTATTCCACACGATTTAGTTTATATGTAATTCAACTTCAAAAAGCACTATGCATGGTGGTCCATAATGAAAGCTTCAAAAAGCAATCCTGGATTAAACTAGTTCCAATTCTCGAAGTTGGTATTTCTCTATGGCTTAAACATGTTTTGACATGACATGAAAACTTGGGTTCAGGATTTTTTCGCGATGGTGAATACGATTACGTTCCAGTGTTTTTCATTTGTCCCACCCCGTTATTTTTTTAAAAATTGTGACAGGGTAATGTTTTCTAGAATAAAAAGCTATTTTCCATAACACATACCGTTTTCGAGATATTTTCAGGTCACGCTCACTTCTATTAAAAAATCAGCCACTAAAAACTGGTCCCAATTTCAAATTTCATTTCCTCGAGAACCGTTCGTTATATTTTGATTCTTCAGCAACAATGCTATATATACATATTTAAAACAATAAAAGTCAATGTGAATGAGTTTATTTCTAATCCATAGCCCCATAGCCTACTAATCCTTAATGAACTGTTTCTGATACAGCGTTGAACTTGAAATAAAATATAACAATGCACATATCGAAAATACTGACTTTTCAAGAAAATAATGTAGTATAGCTTTTTTTGCTGCCCACTCTACAATAATCTTCAAAAAAAAAAAGAACGCAACGTTACTAACAAAAAAGTTGGTAGTAAGAAATAGCCTAACGAACTAGCGTCCTCGACATATGATCTGATAAAATAGCATGTTCCATTTCAAGAAGCAATAAACAGAAATAACAATTTCTACAAAAAAAAATGTTATTTCTTTATAACCCAAGCAGTTTTTGAAACATCGACATGAAAGCTGGGACACATTTCTTTAGATACATTTTCGAGTTATATGCATTTTAATTTATTTCAAGTACATCGCTGACCCAAAAACAATGCATTAAAAATATTATAAATGAACACATTCACATTGACGCTAGCGTTGACATTGACTAATTTAAATAGAAGACCCTCGATTGCTATTTTAAAACAAAATAAAAAATAACTTCAAGCGCCGCCGGCATAATGAATGATGATGTTGTAAGTAAAATGTTGTTCATTGTTGCACCTCATATATGCTCAAATCAAAAAAAGATGCCGCTTTGGCTTTCTTCTTGGAGCATACATTACGGACTAAGACTAAGAATTTTGGACCAATTCTGAGACGACACTATTTATGTTTTAATTTTCTCTGATGTTTTTACGTTGTCTCGTACCTCCGGATGATTTATTCAAGAAAAATACATTTTAAAATTTAGAAATTTGATTAGAGAGATTTAAAAAAATGACACCCTCTAAAAAGATAAATCCTAACTAGAGTGTAATTAGCGAATTTAGCATTGATTAGAGTGAAACCCACTGAGCAATATATCCAATTATGTTGAAATCGGTTAGGTAGATATTCAACTTTAATAATTTTGGGATTTTATGGAAAATATCATCCTTTCAGATAATTTTCAATTCTCATCGAAGACCCCACATATTATCCTTCTGATTTAAATTCGGAAGACGAACTTGTAAGATTGTCATTTAATTTTTTTTAACTTTAAAAATTTTTTAATACTAAACATTTATTATGTGTTGGCAGGAACCAAGACCCATTATTCTCTAGTATGAAATTACAATTCAAAAATTGAATTAATTATTCTAGATGTCTACAGATGATAAACCGTCCTGTTCAAGTAAATTACTGTTAACATCATCTAAAGTAAATACAAACCGAATGGTTATCGCCAAATGTATGTTAGGTTATTGTAATAACTGCTGGTTGAACTTTTAAAAAATCGTAATATATTTTGAAAATGAAGGAATATAAATTAACGTTTTTGTTTTCTTCATTTCGACTCTAAGAGAAAAAAATTTAAAAAAAATCTACTCCCGTCTGCAAAAGGCCTAATTACACACCGATCTAGTGTGCGAGAAGCATCACTTTACCACATCAGTTTCGTTTCCCACGAATCCGAGCCACCTCGGACATTTCCGAGATTTTACCGCACGGGTTCGGGAGCAATCGGATGTTTTAAGAGATATTTCCCACGCCTTGAATTTTGACGTTTGTCAATTCTGACGGTCATGTCAGTGAATGTATTCGCCTTGTGTTTCGAAACTGTTTGCTTATTATTATTATTTAAAATAGGCCGCAACAATATCAACATAAATTGGCATTTCATTCCAACGTTTTGGGTTCTGGAACATAAAGAATAAGATTAAACATTTTGCTATGGCGAAATTATGCAAAAAGTTGAAGTTAAAATGCTTCTTTTTCTTTGCATAGCTTCTGGTTCTAAATCAATTATTAAGTTTAGAGCGAGGTTTGAGCTTCCATGATTTAAAAATCTAAAATGAAATAATTAAAACAAAAAAATATTGTAAATGCCTACATTTTATCGCAAGAAGCAAAACTTTCGACTATCACATTTACTAAAAAAATAAATAGTAAATTAAAAGTAAGTTAATAAAAGGAGCAGAAAAAGAGACGTATAATTGTCGTATATTTTGCTAAACAATTAAAATATATTTTGTTCATTTCATTATTACTTTTTAGGATAAGGAAGAAGTGAACTCAACAATTTCCAGTTGTGCAACTGAAAACGTTTTACATTCGACAAACAAGACAATAAGAATAAATGAAATAACCCGATTTCCAGATTTTTTTTATTGTAAGAATGATGTGTTGAATTTTGCAGGACCTATATGATCTTTTGATTTTGTTCTACCGTCACCCATTTTAATTTTCTAGCTTGCTTAGAAAATTCAAACTAAATATCGAAGTAAAAAAGAGTTCATTAAAATGCCCAAAGAGAGGCAGTTCTAATATAGCAATGTATATGTATGTGTCTCATCATTATGAATACCAAAATTTGGTATGAAATAAGGATGTGGCAACTGTGTCGGAAGCCGAAAAGATGTTGTAGTAGATTTGTATATTCTCCAGGCGCACAAATGATAATATTATGTACTTTATATTGAGGACGTCGAAAACGAAAAGATGCAGAATAGTAGTGGAATGTAAAATTTAAAATTTGAAGCAACCAACTGGAATCCTGCGACTGGAATCCTGCAGACGTTTCGCCAAGATTTCACTTGGCATCTTCTATGCTCGCGCTCCGAAAACATGTGTTCGAAATGTTTTCGGAGCGCGAGCATTGAAGATGCCAAGTGAGATCTTGGTGAAACGTCTTGCAGGCCTCCCGTCGAAGTTCAACAAGCGAACGGATGATATCCCGGAATATATGGTCAACATATTTTTCCATCCGTGAATCAATCGTCTTCTAGATCATCCGGAACTAGAACTTTTATCTCTTATAGGTTGTGGTTAAAATATGCCCAATTTCGAGACTAGCCTTATCTATGACCAAGAGATTTTTTTATTTTAAAATTAGTCAAAAGTTTATTTATCAAACTAGCATGTTTAAATTCACTTTTTTCCGGCTCTTACCTGCCAGTGCATCTTTTTCAAGCAGTGCGGGAAATTTAGCACCCAACGCAAAAACCGTCGTGCTTAGCAATATCTTCGCTACAGTAGAATACGTTCTATAAGCCGTTATCCAAAAATTCGACTCGGTAGGCAGCTCCATCCGCCATATCCCGCTGACGATCATCACTATTTTGGCGGCGTAAAACATGTCTTTCCGGGAAGCCATATCAACGGGCGTTATAAATACGCAAACGATTTGGTTGGATATTTTATAACTGAGAAAATTATAGATTATTTCGCAAAGGGGTGGAATGATGGTGGATACGTCCAGTGGCGCATATCGGAAAATAAAACAAAAAATATTTTTTTGTTCCAGAATGGAATATCCTACATGAGATATTCTAGTACAGATTATAGTTTAAGAATTCTTTACGCTTCAAGAGTGAAATTTCTTTTTAATGGTTAATCTTCAAATGAAGCGGTTTTGCTGACTGGTCAACTCGGGAGTGTATTCTCCCCCAAACACTCTCCTTTCTAAACTTTAATGGTACACCCTTGACTGTGGGGTGAAAACTTCGAACTTCGCCGTTCATTCGTAAATTACATACTATGGAATTTATGTAATACACATGAACACACCTCCAATGTCTGGCTAGTAATCACGAAGGACTGCAATTCTACCTTTTGATCAATTATTTATGAAGCCGCAAGTTTTCCATTACATTATGAACCTCTGCTTTTATTTAGATTATGATTTGTCGCCTGTCTTGGTCATTCTTTCCTAGTTTTTGTTTTCCTGCTTTCGAGTTTGACTGACATTGATCTGAAATAGGCGTTTATTGGATTGTAAAACATGTTTGTTCATAAAGAATATATCATTTGTTTGATTCGATGAAATAAAACATTGATATTAACTAACCCAACAGTTGATCTAATAGACCAAATATTTGTAGTAAATTCTGTTTATATTGATATAAATAACTGATTGGACAGAGCATATCACTATTTAATATAAGTAAATGAGTTGATTAGTCATACTTTCTGTATTTAATAGTTTCTAAATCCATAATCATTGCAATCAGATGTTAAAACATATGAATTCTATTTATAACAAAGTACATTAGATTAATTTGAAAATTGAAATACTCAAATTTAAACGTTGGGGAATGAAAAATACACTTGTAATAACTTAATCAATAACCCTTTATTAATAAGCTGATACTTTAACAAAATCCAAGACAAACGCCACTCCATGTCAATATATATCTAGAAGATTCTGTTAGAACAGCTGGAATTGGTGAAGTAAATGAAACGAGGAAAAAGGAACTACACGTAAGTTTTATTAAATACATGCCGACTTCTTCATATTTTTTAAAGAAGATAGAGCAATTCAGCCAAGTGAATGTTTATTTTAGTTTAAATACATAAATTTAATTTGATTAAACAATAGTCTGGTCTGACAATGCATTTTTTATTTTTCCTGAATATTTATTTTTTTATTTTGATCAATGAAAATTTTATATGAATAGTGGGAACAGATAAGCCCATATTTAAATGAAAAACATAAAGCGATACTTTAGGAAACCGTCGACGACGCCATATTTAGCCGAAAACTAGGAGCTAATATGCAAGTTTAAGATGTGAAATATGTTACTTGGACCTCAATGTTGATTTGTATACAATACTATATGACCTTCGGCACGTTTAGTCGACTTAGTTTCAACTTCCATAATAATTACTATGCCTCCACAGTCAGCGCACCGACAACAAAATTCGCATTGCCAAGTCACGTTGGTGGGAGAGTGCTTCCTCAATGAATGATTAGTATTACATGTTTTCAAACTTATCAATGAAGAAGTTTAATCCCCCCCCCCCCCCCGACCAATACCAAAAAGTTGGAGAACTATAACGTCGTTCTTATTTAAATCAAATAATATTACTGTCTGCTTGATGGGTTAATTGAAAGTCAAAGAGTAGTTAACTTAATGGAGTTTTACGACACAAATTTGTCACAGAACCGCATGAGGAGAACTATTTCAAGTAAACAAAATGTTTCAACAGTTTTTTTAGAATAGAGGTCAAAACTGGCCTGACATAAGTCGTAAATAGTTACAATTAAAACACTTCAACTTGGATTTCAATTTAAAATTGTGAAGTTAAAAGAAATTAGGTCAAATTATTGTTGTAAACTTTATCCATTTCTATTTTATGTTGTTTTTTATTTATATTCTTTTATTTATATATTTTAATTTTTTATATGATTGGTAAATATTACTTTATTTTGATATTGCTGTGGTCAATACAGTAGTCAATTAGTAAACAAATCACCTGTTAAGACATTCATTTCTGACAATCATTACTTTAAGTAAAAATAATTTTCTACTCCCGTCTGTAAAATCCCCAATTATACACCGATCTAGAGGGCATAAAGCGTCATTTTACCACGTTTGGAAGCAACCGGATGTTTTCGGCTTGAATGTTGGCGTTTGTCAATTCTGACGGTCATGTCAGTGAATGTTGTTTTGCAACCATCTACCCAAAAACTAACGTTCGTAGAAAACGTATAGTATGCAATACCTTTCGTAAACTTTTTAAGTCGCTCGTTTATTAAGTACTCGCTCCGCTCGTGCCATTTAAACGTCAATATTTTGTCGAGACCAAAAACAACTGGTTACACTTTTCTTTAGAGTAGGGCAAAATATGATCCTTATAGATCCTCAGAAGACAGAACAAGGTTAAGATAAAAGCTAAATTAAAATATTTCAGAGCGGAAATTAATTTAAAATTCTAGAATGGCGGAATTAGGTCGAAATAACACATTAAAAGTGCTGTAATGTTTTACCTTTGGCCATTTACATTTTATGATATTGTGGTCCTATTCCCCTATTCCTTTTCAGTATCTTTAAAATAATTTAATAATATATTTTTTCTACTCCCGTCTGTAAAATACCTAATTACACACAGATCTAGCGTGCGCGAAGCGTCACTTTACCACGTCAGTTTCGTTTCCCACGAATCCGAGCCACTTCGGACATTTCCGAGATTTTACCCCCTGGGTTTGGGAGCAATCGGATGTTTCCGGATATTTCCCACACCTTGAATTTTGACATTTGTCAATTCTGACAGTCATGTCAGTGAAAGTATTCATGTTTTGCGAAAATGTAAGCAAAAACTAACGGTCGTAGAAAAAGTATAGTATGCAACACGTTCTGTAAACTTTTTAACTCACTCGTTTATTAAACCTTCGCTCCGCTCGTGTCAAATAAACTCGTGAGTCAAATGCCTTGTTGCATAATATACTATTTTTCTACTCCGTTCTGTACAATACCTAATTATACACCGATCTAGTGCGCTGTTTGGAAGCAATCGGATGTTTTCGGAGATTTTACCGCACGAGTTGAATTTTGACATTTGTCAATTCTGACGGTCATTTCATCTAATGTATTTGTGTTGTTTTGCAAAAATGTTCCCAAAAACTAATGGTCGCAGGAAAATTATAGTATGCATAATATACTATTAAGGCAAGGACTTCTATTGAAAATGTCAAATTATGTGATGCGTTACTGCCTCTTTTATATTTCGATTTGTTTTGTGCTCAATTGTGAGAAATTTATGGTGATAATTGCATTCTGTATTTTATAAATTGTCCAATTAGGTATTTATATTTTTCAGCGAACGGAAAAATTGGCGACATAGAAAAAAATCGATTTAAAGTTTCTGCATTTATTCAAAAACGATTTTTATTCTGTGCTTCTTAGACTTAGGGCTGTTCCTCAGAAGTTGCCCCCTAAGACTGTCGTGTAAGAATATGCCAGCCGCACCCGCTAAAAAAAAAATAGAAAAGGTGTGTATTTAAATTTTTTTTTATTTTTTATGTTGCGTCTTTGAGAGTACCTAATTTTTAAAATATTTACCGCCAAGAATTATTTTTTTTTCTCACTTAAACTAATATACCAATATCCCAAAAATCTTATGTTTTCTCATCCGAAAAAAGTTTTAGAAAACATAAAACTACTATTGTTTGATGACAAGTTTTAGAGAGAGAGGGAGAGAAAGAGAGAGAGAGAGAGAGAGAGATTTAAGGGTCAATTATTGCAAAAATGTGTGAATCCAAACTCAATACAAAAAGCGATAATTATTCGTATGCGAATTAAATGGTAGTATATTATAAATTAGCTCGTTTAACTTGGACTGAGTTGGACACACTTGTAGATGCTTATAAGAGAGCAGCTTGTAAGGTTGTGCCCTTTAAAAAGTTAATGTTGTTAATTGGTTTTGTTTGAATGATCTTGCTGGTCTTGTGTGGAAAAAGTTAACTCAGACAGAGTGAAAGAGAAAAATTGAGAAACCACTGTATGTGTTGATTATCGTGCAAAACTGTGAAAGATTCTTATCTGTTGTCCAGGGCTGACAAACATTTGTAGATTTGAAGAGAGCAGCATTAGTTGACAACACTATAGAAGAGACCTTGAAACTTCTTGACAAGAAGCTATGGTGAACATTGAAGAAGCTCCAGTTAATTGAGAAACGCCTCAGTGTAATGGAGTTAATGTATTAGTTTTTGTGTATTATGTTATTGTGTTCTGTATGACCTCCTAATTGATGTGTTTCTTGTTTTCTTAGATTGACAATCTAGAACTAGTGCAATTTTGGACCATCCCACTAAAGGAATTCAATCAACGTCATCCTGATAATTTACCGTTTGCTTTTAATTCTCTCCAAAAAATTTTCCAGTTTTCTTCGGTTTTTGACATTTAATTTGCCATTAAGCACAAATTATAAGCAACAAATTAAATACATTTTTTTTTACGACAGGCGGAAACTAGATAAACTCGGTCATACTTACAGACATTCCTGCATCCACGGTCATCGGACCGAACGGACCGATTGTAATGGCCAACGGTTTTTGCGACCGAATTAACATTATTTGAAGCAAAGCGTTACTTTGTTTGTCCTGCTCGTGCCATTTGCTCTCGTAGAGCGCTGTTGCCAATTCAGCGCTCTGAAAATAGAGTCTGAACGAGGCCAAATGACTTAGACATTAACTACCTGGACCATAATTTCGTTGCAGTTCCACGATAGAAACATTAAACCGCCGAAATTGGTCATCACAAAGCCAGCGTTGAAGGGGACATTGTGTCCCTCAAATGGGAAAATGTAAATTTAAATTTATCAAAGTGATTTCAGTAAATACCTACTCCGAAAACCTCTAGAATCGATGATGCAATTATTAGGGAAGACGCGACGTATTCTAAGAGCATTATAAATTTCAAGGAATCATTGAAACTAGCCAAATAACTGCAATCCAAAACACACAATTACTTGGAACAACTAGTGGGGAGAAGTGACACTCACTAAATCAATTTCTGATGACTAATGCACAACCTCTTTATGACCTGGTGATTTACTTGGCCCGCGTTGACGATTGGTGTCTCATCAATGCCTTTGTGGAAGGTTCTGAATTGTTCTTGAAGTATTATCAATTGGGCTCTTAAGAACAAAAGAACTGTCTCTATGAATATGTTCACCGACAAATTGCAAGTACCCGCATTCAGTACTCTTATCGCCTGGTCTACGAGTACATATGAGTGGTAGTTCTCAGTGCGGAAGGGATACCAACATAAGAAAATGAGTGGTCTTTCCACGGTAATGTTCTGGTGCGTCTTGACTAATGCGTAGTTTTTCTCTACCCCTGGAGAATACATAGTATTTATTAGAAAATTATTTTCAGTATTTCTCAAAATTAGTGAACTTAAAAATTAAGTAAAAAGTAAATAAGAAATTTTTCGTGAATAAAATTTGGAGTCTAAAAATATAACCAACCTTGTGCTATTAAAGCGAATGTAGTTGCGAGAAAGACGATGGCGATTATCAGAGCTAATTTCCGGCAATAATCGATATGACGACTGTAGACACCTTCAGAAATTTTGTTAGTATGAATATACAACTGGTCCTCCTCTTGTCTAGCCGTACGGATTAAAAGAAGATTTCTTGGCGACTGGCATGCCATCGTCTTTACCAATACAACTCCGCAGGCGAGTGCGAGAGAAGCAATTTCCATTGCTGTAATCAAATCCGAACCAGAAATACCAAAGATAACTCGGACAGAAACTTGATACGAGGAAATTTTGGTTAGTTTTAATATCAACATTCTTACATAAAACTGAAAATTGGGTCAATATTTGAGGCAAAAATGGACGGAGATGTCTTTAATAAAAATAGATTTAACAGACTTAAAACATATTATGTACAAAGATTGTTGTAAATACTGAGGTGCATAATTTAAACTTACAGAGAAAGAGTAAGAAGTTGTAAGGAGGTAAAAAACAAATTTATTACAGGGTATCATTTATTTAAAAGCTATTTTAATTGTATTAAATCTCACGTTTTTATAAACAAATGGGATCTCGAAACATCGACAGGATTTTTTCGAGTAAAATGTTATAGAATTACAAGCAAATTACAGAAAATTTATTGAGTAAGCTTTCAAATTTTATAATTTAAATTGGCAAAAGTTAAGAGCTTAAAAGGCCCCATTAGTTCCCAAAATGTTTCCAAGTCTGTAGTATCCTGTATGCAGCTATGGAATTTCAATCTAACAGTAAATTTTTTTATTCATAAATCAATTCTTTTGTTACTTCAAATATATTATTTATCTCCCTTTAGTTATATTACTTATCTCTCTTTTGATGCTTAATTTCAAGATTCACAACAATTTTTTATTATAAAATTAGTAAGAAATTTATTCTTTCTGATGGCATGTTTAAGGTCAATTTTTTCTCCTACTCTTACCTGCCAGGGCGTCTTTCTCAAGCAGTTCGGGAAATTTGGCCAACAAGGCAAAGACCGTCGTGCTTAGCAATATCTTTGATGCAGCAGAGTACATTCTATAAAACGTTTTCCAAAAAATCGACTCTGTGGGCAGCTCCAACCGCCATATCCCGCTGACGATCATCACTATTTTGGCGGCGTAAAACATGTTTTTCCGGGAAGCCATACCAACAGGCGTTTGAAATGCGCAAACGATTTGGTTGTATATTTTATAGCTGAGAAAATAATAGACTATTTGCAGAAGGCGCGAAGTAATACGTCCAGTGGCGCATATCGAAAAATAAAACACAAAAAAATATTTTTCAGTTCTAGAATGGAAAGTCCTCTAAGAAATTATTAAACGTGGAAGAAAACTATGCGACGAGAACCACACTTACATAAAGTCTTCTAGTACACACTATAATTTTTAGCCCAACAATTCTTTTTCGTAAGTGAAATTTCCTTTTAAATATTCTAGAAATCGGACTGTTTTGCTCGCTGACCAACTTTAAAAATTATTAGGAAGTGTCTTCTTCCCTAAACCCTTCCGATTTCGAAGCTTCAATGGGACGCCCTTGACTGTGGGGTGAAAACTTCGCCGTTCATTCGGAAATTACATACTATTGAATTTATGCAATACACGTGAGCACACCTCCAATAGCTGGCTAGTAATCACAAAGGATCGAAGTCCTACTCTTTGATCAATTATTTATGAAACCTCTACTTGCGCGCCCTGCAATATTATGAATCTGTGCTTATATTTAGATAATGATTTGTAGCGTCTTTTAGTTTTTCTTGTTTTTTTTTGTTATTGGCGCAAGCATGACCAGTTAAAAAGTATTTATTAGGCTACAAATAACATCTGCTCAAAATCAAAAGTTGAAGACACACAATCAGTTAAACTTCAAACGATGAGATAAACCATTTCCATTGGAGGGCGTGGTGTCAAAATGAATTGTAACAAACTAAAGTGTCTATGAGGAACGTTTTGTAATTATTTCCAAAATAAATAAAACTTTTTTATGGATTCAGCAAAAGACAAAGTTAATTCTCATATTTGAGCTAAATGTTCATTAAAAAATAACGCCTAACGATTTTGGCTACTTTTGCTGTTACGGATTGGTTTTTCTCGTAACACAACTAGTAAAATTACGTTATTTTTTCTTACCGCTCCCGCTACGAAAAGGTTTCTATACAACTACAATATTAGTATATAAAAGGATCTCCTTCAACATATTTTAAAAGTTTCGTCAAGCAGAGAAAAATTATTATAGTCGAAACGACGATACCCGGTTAAAATAAGGGCCACCGCAATACTAATACACCGAACTTCCCTCCAATCAAATGCCGTAACATTTTTATTTTTCATAGATAGAGTTGCCGAATTTACGTCTTGCAATTTTTTCAATTTGTGAATTGTCTGTGAAAAAACAGAGAATTTTCGTAACCAGAAATGTGTGCAAACAGGTGATTATTTCTATTTTTTAATTATTAAAACATATGTATCCTAGTTTTAATTCGCAAGTAACAGTTAGAATCGCTTTTTTCAAATAAATTGCTATCTTCAAAAATAAAAAGGTTACAGCTTGTTTGCTTGTTTTACGTTGTCTCTTAGCCATTCTACTGGCTTGCATATTCCTAAGACGATCCTTATATATATATATATATATATATATATATATATATATATATATATATATATATATATATATATATATATATATATATATATATATATATATATATATATAGCCCGTGCCATAAAAAACCTCCAAAACTCGTACAAAGTAGAGTTGGATACATCATACGAGACAATCAGATTTTACAAAAATTGAAAAATGTTTGGTGATTGTTTCATAGAATTGCCATACTGTATACAAAGACAATAAATTAATAAATAAAAATAAAATAAGAAAGAGCATTTTTACTTATTATTTAAATCTTTAGCCTAAATTAAATTAATTAATTAAACGGTAATTAAAAAGATTATTAAGTAAATTAATTGAATGCACAGGATTTCAATTTTATTAACAACGCAAACAGGTCAAAATATTTTATATACTAAACTTTAGTGCACTGAAAACACAATTAATGTCTGCTTTATTAGTTTTAGATTATATTAGATTACTTCAGTAGGAAACAATGTACAAATGGTGAGCTTTTGAATATGTAATTATAAAAAATATAAAAACATTTTGACGTTAAAATGAAAACATGCTTACACACAAATCAATTAGTTACTGTAGACCTTATAACTGGAGAACGTGACAATGAAACGAATACTCCTAGCAATCCAAATGCCTAGAAATAAAAAACGTATTTTGTTTCTTAAAAGAATTAACACAAAATGTCACAATCAAAGTTTGTGCCTGCTCGGGCAACAAAAAAATCAAATCAAAATTTCGGTAACAACAAAATGTAGATTTTTTTTTTCAGAAAAAACTGACTAAAACAATTAAAACTGTAAAATTTAAACACTTTTGTTTTAAATGATTTTCATAATTAATATATTAATTTAAAGTACATTATGCAATGCAAAACTCATATCGTGTGCGACGGCGAACGCTGATAAGAACGCTAATAGGATACTGTGAGCTACGATTTTAGGAGAGGAGGAAACTTGAATGCATCTCCTGACCAGCTGCCCACCACTGAGAAACAGCCGATTAAGAAGAATGCCTAATTAACTCCGCATCTTGTTCGTCTATGGTGGAAAGACTTGCTTCGACGTTGGAAACGATCTCTTCGACGGGTACTCTTTTTGGAGCTATTGCATAGTTAAATCCTGAAATATTATGAACTGTACTGCTTCGGTTTGTATTTGGCACTTGTCCTGATTTTTTGGAATTTGACTGAAGGATTTCTAATTTCTTCCACAGTTTTTTTGACGTGATGTCCTTGTCTTTCTCAGTGCCCCATGATGTCACCGGAGTCTTAAGACAGTCAAAACCACCGCAACCAAACTTAAGCAGAGAAGAAATGCAAGCCTTAAGGAATCTAAACAAAAACGAAAACATTCTAATAATGCCAGCAGACAAAGGAAATGCCACTGTCGTCATGAATACGTCGGATTATAATGCAAAATTGGAGGATATTTTGAACGACCCAATATACAAACTAGTCACCAGAGATCCCACGACATATTTGGAAAAAACAACTAAGTCCAAAATTCTCGATTCATCAATAAACGAGGATACAAAGAAGAAACTTATTCCGAGGGAAAAATCGAGTCGTTGCCCAAAATTCTACGGGCTCCCAAAGATCCATAAGGAAGGGGTTCCCCTGCGTCCAATTGTAAGCGCCTTTAACTCACCATTATGCAAGCTGGAAAAACATCTGGCCAGTGCACTTCAGCCTATAGGCAGATTCCTATGTTAAAACTCAGAACATTTCACTCAGATTTTAGGTTCTCTCAGGATGGACAAGGACGACATTATGGCAAGTTTCGATGTCAAATCCCTCTACCCGAGTATTCCAGTAGAAGAGGCACTCTTGCTTATAGAGGAAAACGAAGATCTTCCGCCATACACAATGGATCTGTCAAGACATTGCCTGAAAAACGCTTACTTTATGTACAACGGGAAAATTTACCGACAAACAGATGGAGCAGCAATGGGATCATCTCTCTAACCTGTTATTGCCAACCTCTTCATGATTTACTTCGAAAAGAAAGCAATAGAGAAGGCAAATCTGAAGCCAAAACTATGGACAAGATACGTTGATGACGTATTTGTTGTATGGCCTTTTGGCAAAGAGGAGCTTTTGAAATTCCTAGATCATCTGAATTCCATTCACCCAAGGATTCAATTTACAATAGAACTTGAAGAGGATGACAGTCTGCCCTTTTTAGATGTGCACATCACAAGGACCGAAGATGGACACTTGGAACACACTGTCTTTAGAAAACCAACACACACTAATAGATATCTGAACGCTAAATCTCATCACCACCCATCACAGATACAGGCAGTGGCAAATTCATTAATTGCTCGGTCCTTCAGGCTCACAAACGAGAGGAACAGAGATAAAGAACTGAAGAAAATTAGTACCTGTCTTCGACAAAACGGATACCAAAGGCGCACCATCAGCAAGGCAATCAGTAAACAACAACAGCCGCAGCAGAGAGTGCAGGACGAGACCCAACGAAGATCGATCGCTGTCCTACCATACATCAAGGGGGTTACTGACAAAATCGGTCGAATATTACGGAAACACGACATATCAACGGCATACAAACCTGACCATACCATCGGAGCAATACTAAGAAACCCAAAACAAAAAATTACTCTGGAAAACCAAGGAGTATACAGTGTAGCATGCGGATCGTGCAGCCTGACGTATGTGGGACAGACCAACAGAAGGATTTCAGCCAGGCTCAAGGAACATCGTTTAGCCATAAGAAACAAACAAACAACATCTGCTTTGTTTCAGCACCAACATCAGACAGGCCATAAAATTGATTTCGGCACTTGCAAACAAATAGCTAATATTCCTGATTTTAGGACTAGGATTATACGAGAGGCCATCGAAATAGAAAAGTCCGGACACCTCAATACGAGAGACGACGCTCTGAATCAATACGTGAGAATATATATATATATATATATATATATATATATATATATATATATATATATATATATATATATATATATATATATATATATATAGGTACTGCAATAACCCGAAGAATAAAAAGGTTTGTATATTGTAATCTCCCGTTGTCACCAATAAAGAGAAAAAAAACAATTAAAAACAAGACATAAACATAACTTTGTTGTTATTTGTTTTTTAACTCATTATATTTTCCTTTAATAATTGTATTTAAATAAAAGAATCGGTGGTTTAATTCGAATTCTTTTATGGTGTACACCATGAGTTCACTGCGAATGTAGTAAGACCATAACAAATAACATTATAGTGTTCTTAAGAAAATAATTATCACACCAAATCAAAAATACAAGTCTAGTGTCTGTAGGAAAAAATAATTGAAAGTCAAAGAATAATAAACCTAATGTGGTTCTATAACACAATTGATCACAGAACCGCGTAAGAAGAACTACTTCAGGTAAAATCATTTATTTTGCTAAGGTAAAAAATATGTTACAACAGTGTTTTTAGAGTAAGGGCAAAGCATGATTCTCAGATATCCAAGACGTCAGAACAAAACTGACACAAATGGTAAATAGTTACAATTATACAATTAAAGCACTTCATCTCTAAATTTAATTTAAAATTTTACAATAAGACGCATTTAGGTCAAAGTGAACTTAACATTAACAAATAATTCAGTGGTGTAATGTTTTAATTTTATCCATTTACATTATATGTTAGTAACGTTTTTTTACACTTTCTATTATTAGTAAATATTATCAGTGCAGTAGACACTTACCAAATAAATTATCTGTTGAGATATTCATTTCTAATAAACGAAAACGCCAACGTACCGTTCACACTTCAAATAAATAGTTTGCCAATACAAAAAATACTTTTTTATACTTCCGTCTGTAAAATACTTAATTACCCGCCGATCTACAGTGCGGGAAGCGACACTTTACCACGTCAGTTTCGTTTGCCACGAGTCCGAGCCATTTGGGACATTTCCGGGATTTTACCGCACGGATTTGGGAGCGATTGGATGTTTTCGGAGATATTTTCCACGCTTTGAATTTTGACGTTTGTCAAATCTGGTGGTCATGTCAGTGAATGTATTTGTGTTGTTTTGCGAAAATGTACCCAAAAACTAACGGTCGTAGAAAAAGTATAGTATGCAACACGTTCGGTAAACTTTCTAACTAAAAACTCGATCCGCTGCGCTCCGCTCGTGTCAAATAAACTCATGAGTCAAATGCCTTTTACCGCCCTTGTTGCATAATATACTATGGTAGAGTAGGACGAAATAGGATCCTTATAAGGGGTGTTTTTTTTAGATGTATAGAACTTTAAGTTGCAATAAAACAACGATGGATTATTCGATTGAAATGAATTTTATTTATCCAAAAGATAATCTTGTGGCATTACATGATATGATTTCTGGCATGTCACCGCCACGGCTGGCGCGGATATAGTCCAATCTGGACATCCAATTTTCGATGACTTTTTCCAACATTTGTGGCCGTATATCGGCAATAACACGGCGAATGTTGTCTTCCAAATGGTCAAGCGTTAATGACTTATCCGCATAGACCAATGACTTTACATAGCCCCACAGAAAGTAGTCTAGCGGTGTTAAATCACAAGATCTAGGAGGCCAATTCACAGGTTCAAAACGTGAAATTAGGCGGTCACCAAACGTGTCTTTTAATAAATCGATTGTGGCACGAGCTGTGTGACATGTTGCGCCGTCTTGTTGAAACCACATCTCCTGGACTTCATGGTTATTCAATTCAGGAATAAAAGAGTTAGTAATCATAGCTCTATACCGATCACTAATGACTGTTCTGGCCATCATCGCTTTTGAATAAGTACGGACCAATGATTCCACCAGTCCATAAAGCACACCAAACAGTCAGTTTTTCTGGATGTAACGGTGTTTCGGCATACACTTGAGGATTAGCTTCGTTCCAAATGCGGCGGTTTTGCTTGTTGACGTAGCCATTCAACCAGAAGTGCGCTTCAAAATTCGCTTATGAAAATCGGGAACAACGGCAATCTCGTTTTGGGCCCATTCGGCGAATCTACGCCTTACTTGATGATCGTTTGGCTTCAATTCTTGCACGAGTTGTATTTTGTAAGCACGTAAACCAAGATCCTTCCGCAAAATCTTCCATAAAGTGGATGGACACAGATCCAATTCCTGTGCTCGATGGCGGATGGACTCATTCGGGTCTTCCTCAATGCTACGCTCTACAGCAGCAATAGCTTCTTCTGTACGCACCGTCCGGCGTCTCTTGGGATGCGAATTATCAATAAGAGTAAACGTGGTGCGAAAACGTTTCATGGTTAATCGAATTAACTGCTCTGATGTATGATTTTGTCGACGATAAAATGAACGTAGTGCGCGATACGCATTTCGCACAGAACCATTATTTTCGAAATAAAATTGCACTATTTGCAAGCGTTGTTCAGACGTGAGTCTATTCATGATGAATTGCCAAACCAAACTGAGAATAAATCACTTCATAGTTGTTAAATCGGTCGCCATCTTGAACAGTAATGCCAACTTAAAGTTCTATACAACGAAAAAAAACACCCATTAGATCCTCAGAAGTCAGAACAGGACTAAGATACAAGGTAAATAATTACAATTAAAACATTTCATAGCGGGCTTAAATTTTAAATTCCAAAAAGAGAAAGAAAGAAAGAAAGACAGTTTATGAGAAGTGAATTAGCAAGTTAATTAACATATTGACATATTATTCTTTCTCTGCAACAGTTAATTTTTTTTATACATTATTGCAAAACAGTACCAATACATTCACTAAGCGACATGTGCAGTAACATCTGATCGTTTCCAGACTCGTGGTTAAAGTACCGTACCTAAATCGTTCGCAACTGTAGGTGACGAGGCTTATGTTTTAAAGCACACGTTGCCCATGTTTGTTCAGGGGATAATAGGAAATTTATAGCAGGTAGTAGAAATATACGCATAGCACTCTCCTCTAGGCAGCGATATAGATGCGCAAAAATATTTTAAGGCAAGGACTTTTCTGTGATATTAGTAGAGAAAATTAAACAACTCATAGTATTTGGAGACACTTTAAGATATTTTTGGTCGGTTAGGCTTCTGTTGAATAGATTTACAACAAAAAATGAACTGACTAAAGTCGTGACTTAATCTTAAGCCTTTTCAAAACTAAAATCTTTTATGATAAAATTTTTCTAAAACCCTCATTCAAGGGAGCACTTGAAGTATGTATATTTTATTTTGGTTGATTAGTTTAGGTTTATTTGAAGCAAATGCAAAAATACTTCGATTTGTTCTGTGGTCAATTGCAAACAAATTTAACGTGATAATTGCATACTATATTTTATGAATTGTACAATTCGGTATTTACATTTTTGAATTAACAAAACAATGGTGGCTTAGGAAAAATTTGTTTTAAAGTACATCTATTGAATGTTCATCGAAAAACGAAATTTTGTTCTGTTCCTCTCAGCTTTAGGGCTTCGTCAATAAGTACCATTTGTGCCTCAAAAGTTGCCTCCTAAGACCGTCGTATAAGAATAAGCAAGCCGCATTCTCTAAAAAAAAATCATCAGTCAACACATTCAAGCAATCAAATTAAATATAACCCCAGAAGTGTTATGAGACATGAAAATTCCTTCGTTAGGTTTAAGGTGCGTATCTCAATTTTATTCATTTTTTATATTAGGTCTTCGAAAGTATCTAATTTTAAAAATATTTATCGGTAATAGTTATTTGTTTTCGCAATTAAATTACTCTACTACATCTGAGGAAGTTAAAAAAATTGCTGTTTTTTGGGATACACATGTTGTTGACACAACGATTTTAATATTAACCTCATTCCTACAAAGGATGAAGATGGAACGAATACTAATGAACCAATCCAAGTGAGCAACAAAAGCTCCACATTTAAAATTGTAACGAATTTATTGACTCCATTGCGAGAAGGAACACCTACTAGAACTAACGTCGATGGAGTTGCCTTGGATGGTTATTCAGACTATAATTTTCTTTTTGCTTTTAATTCTATAGAATATCAGCGTCTAAGCAATTCTAGTGATTTATCAAGTTCATCTCTGACGAGGATACAATACGCTGTAGAAGAAATGCTAAGAAATACCGGAAAAGAAAGGATATTGCTATGGAGATACCAGAAACACACTAAAACTGTATAAATAAGGTGCTGAAGTGTCTTAAAAATAAGGTAACCCAAAGTTTGGCGCCTCCTCGAAGAAGAATATGCGTATCAACATTAACGCGAATTGTATCTTAGAATTTAACGCAAGTGCTGATCCACAAGGTACTGTCTGGCAAGGGGCTTGGTAAACTTGACCAACAGGGATAAATAAACTATTAAATTAAGATTACAAACCAAACAGAGGGCTTTACTAAAATATGGTGTAATGACCTGAATAATTATAAGCACTCACAGAGTGGGTAGAAGTAACTATTCATCCAGAATTTTCCTGAGCATTCAGATTTCCTACTATTCTTAGAAACCTTATCGAGTGGCAAAAAATGGACTCGGTGAAATTCTATTATAAAGACAATGTAAAAATCTGTTTTTAATTGTAGTCGACAGACAGCAAAAGGAACATATAACTCACATAAACTCGAAGAAATGGTTGTAGTTAATTATTTGCAAAGATTCCTTTGGGGTAATCGATTAAGGTGGGCTAAGCACAATGATGAAGAAAGAGGATTTAATTCCGAACATTGTAACACTAGTTTTGTTGTTTAAAACTTCAAAAAATGGCAAAGGACCAGGGAGCAAAGAAATGCATTTCAAAACCACCTACTAGAATTAACGTAGATTCGGTTGTGTTGCAGTTGGCTTTGTTAAGAAATAACATGTCAATTTGAGCGATAGGTTTTCTAATTGCTTTTAATTCTATCCAAAAAATCATCTGTTTTCTGCATTGAAACAATAAGTGAAATAGAATATTCAATGACGACAGGCAGAAGCTGAATAAACTTAGTCACACTCACCGACATTCCCGCATCCACGGTCATGGGACCGAATGATCCGATTGTAATAGCCAACGGTTTTTGCGACCGAATCATCATTATTTGAAGCAAAGCGTTACTGTGCTTATCCTGCTCATACCATTCGCTCTCATAGAGCGCCGTTGCCAATTCTGCACTCTGAAAATGGAATCTAAACTAGGAGCACCGAAATGTGTTAGACATTAAATACCTGAACTATAATTTCATTGCAGTTCCACGATAGAAACATCAATCCACCGAAATTGCTGATCACAAATCCAGCGTTGAAGAGAACATTGTGTCCCTTAAATACATAAATGTAAATTTAAATTGATCGGAGTCATTCCATTAAATACCTACTCCGAGAGCCTCTAGAATCGATAATGCAATTACTAGAGAGGATGCAACGTACTCTAAGAGCATTATAAATTTGAGCGATTCGTTGAAGCTGGCCAAGTAACTGCAAGCCAAATACCATAAGTGCTTAAAACAATTAGGGAAGAAATTAACGCTCACTAGATCAATTTCTGATGACTGACGCACAACCCCTTTACAACATGCTGATTAGTGTGATCCGTGATAGCGTTTGGTGCCTCGTCAGTGCCCTTGTAGAAGGTTCTAAATTGTTCTTGAAGTATTATCAATTGGGCCCTCAAAAACAAGAGAACTGTCTCTATGAATATGGTCGTCGAGAGATTACAAGTGCCCGCATTGAGTACTCTTATCGCCTGGTCTACGAGTACGTAGGAGTGGTAATTTTCAGTGCGGAAGGGATACCAACATAAGAAAATAAGTGGTCTTTCTACCGTATTGTTTTGGTCGGTCTTGGTATATGCGTAGTTTTTCTGTATCCCTGTAGAATACACAGGATTTATGACAATCGTTATTGATTCAAAAAATAGAAAATATTTTTCGGTATTTTTATGGTAATTAAAATTTGGAGTCTATAAATACAACCAACCTTGTGCTACTAAAGAGAACGTAGTTGGGAAAAAGACGATAGCGATGATCAGAGCTAATTTCTGACAATAATCGACGTGACGACTATAGACACGTTGGGAAATTTTGTTAGCCTGGATATACAACTGGTCCTCCTCTTGTCTAGCAGTTTGAATTAATTGAAGATTTCCTCGCGACTGACATGCCATCATCTTCGCCAGTACAACTCCAGAAGCGACTGCGAGAGAAGCAATTTCCATTGCTGTAAGAATTCAGAACTATAAATGCCAGAAATAACTCGGAAACAAGATTGACACGCGAAAACTCTGGTTAGTTTTAAGATAAAATGACCACCATCGGCACATGAACCAAAAAAATTAAGTAAATATTTGAATTTCCAAGGCAAAAATGGGCGCAGGTGTGTTTAATAAAAATATTTTTAATAGGCTTAAGCTTCATGTCAGCCCACATAGAATGAGTAAGAAGTGGTAAGAAGGTAAAAAACTATTTTCTCACACGGTACCATTTATCTCAAATAAGTTTTAATTTTCTCTGTATTGAACCTGACGTTTTTATACACAAATGGGATCTCGTAACATGGAGAGGATTTTCCCGAATAAAATATATTTGTAAATCGAGATACAAATATTTGCTAGCGCTACAGGCAAATGACAACAAATATTTTGAAAGAGTTTGAAAGTTAAAATGTGGGCAAAATGTTTCAAAGTGTCAAGTGTCCTGTCCAACTATACAATTCCAATCCAATTTTTAATTGATAAATCATTTCTTTTGTTACTTTAATTAAATTAAGCGTCTTCCAGATCATGTGGAACTAAAACTTTTTGGCCTAATGTAGAGATTAACTATACTCAAAAGATTTTTTTATTGTAAAATTAATCAGAAATTTATTCTTGCAAGGTGGCATGTTTAAAGTCAAATTTTTCTCCTGCTCTTACCTGCCAGGGCGTCTTTCTCAAGCAGTTCGGGAAATTTAGCCAACAACGCTAAGACGGTCGTGCTTAGCAATATCTTTGATGCAGCAGAGTAGATTCTATAAACCGTTTTCCAAAAAATCGACTCTGTGGGCAGCTCCAACCGCCATATCCCGCAGACGATCATCACTATTTTGGCGGAGTAAAAGATATTTTTCTGGGACGCCATACCAACAGGCCTTTGAAATATGCAAGAGATTTGGTTGGATATTTTATAGTAGGGAAAATTATAGATTATTGGGAGAAAGGGCGGAGTGATACGTCCAGTGGCGCACAAAATACAACACAAAAATAATTTTTCAGTTCCAGAACCTAAAATACTCCAAAAAATTATTAAACGTGGAAGAAAACTATGTGACAAGAACCAGATCTACTTAAAACCTTTTGGTACCCACTATAGTTTCTCGTCCAAGAATTCTTTAGAATTAATAAGTAGAATTTCTTTTTAATTATTCTAGAAATCGAACTGTTTTGCTAGCTGACCAACTTCAAAAATTATTCGGGAGTGCATTCTTCCTTAAACCCTTCCCATTTCGAAGCTTCAATGGGACGCCTTTGACTGTGGGGTGAAAACCTCGCCGTTCATTGGGAAATTATATACTATCGAATTTATGCAATACACGTGAACACACGTCCAATGGCTGGCTAATAATCACAGAGGATCGAAGTTCTACCCTTTGATCAATTATTTATGACACCTTTACTTGCACGCCCTGCAATATTATGAATCTGTGCTTTTTTAGATAATGATTTGATGCGTGTTTTAGTTTTTCTTTTTTTTTGCTGTTTTTAGAATAATGACGCAAGCATGACCAGTTTAAAAGTCTTTATTTGGTTACAAATAACAATTGCTCAAAATTAAAAGTTGAAGACACACAATCAGTTAAACTTCAAACGATGAGATCAATTGTTTCATTGGAGGGCGCTGTACCAAAACGAATTGTAGCATACTAACGCGTCTATGAGGAATACTATTGCCGATATTAATCCAAATTCCTGAAACAAAATTAACATTATTTTAATTACACAGTTAATAAGTATATAATTTAAATCGGATATAATGATTAGGAATAAGTTTGTTTTAAAAGTCACCTTGGTCATTACTTTATAATTAAGTTTAACTTTATATTGTATTGTTTTTAATATGATTTTTAATTATTTTTAAAATTAATGAAAAGACAGAATTTATGGATTCTGCCAAAGGACAAGGTCAATTCTGATATTTTAGTTAAATATTCATTAAAAAATCAAGCAATAAGAAGAAAACTCGCTAGTTTCCGATCCAGCCTAACGATTTTGGCTATTTTTGCTGTTATGAATTGGTTTTTCTCGTAACCCGACTTGTAAAATTACATTATTTTTTCTTACCCCTCCTGCAATGAAAAGGTTTCCATACAACTGCGATATCAGTATAGAAGAAACTATCACTAAGTATATAAATAATATAAATAGAAGTATGTGCTGGTACAGTAAAACTCCTTCAACGTATTTTCCAAGTTTCGTCACGCAGAGAAAAAATATTATCGTCGAAACGACGATACCCACTACGATTCCACCTTCGAAACACTTTATCAGCTCGTTTTTTCGACCATCTATAGCGGTTAAGATAATAGCCACCACGAGGAATATCTGAAAACAAATATCGCCAACTAATATACCGAACTTCCTCTGTTTTAATTCGCAAGTAACCGTTAGAATCACTTTTTTGAAATAAATTGTTATTTTCAAAAATAAAAAAGCTACAGCTTGTTTCACGTTATCTCTTACCAGTTCTACTAGCTTGCATATTCCTAAGACGCTCCTCACGTAGCCCGAGCCATAGACGACCTCCAAAAATGGTAAAAAATTGAATTAGATCAGTATATCGCACAATGAGATTCAGATCGTATTTTACAAGATTTAAAAAATGTTGGTACATGTTTTACTCTGTGCACAATAAAAATACAATTTCCCTGTAGAGTGAGTGATATAAAAATATCGTAAAATCTTACTGCTTTAGTGTAATTTGAAACAAATCGAAATTTTGTAAAAGTTGATGAAGAAAGAGCATTTAGTGTAAACTTTGGAGATCCTAAATTATATAGTAATTATAAAGTATTACAAAGTAAATTATATCTAAAATTATAAATTGTTTCGAGTCCGCCACTGGATGTCAATTTCACAATTAAACATGAACCAGTTATTTATATGCTTAAAATTTCCTGAAACGGCACTATTTGTTTACTCTCAAAATCGTAAATCCTATATAAAGAGTTTGATTAAAACGATTATTGGACTATTAATATTGCGTTTGACCTTGGTGATTTTTTAGTTAAAAATAGGCAATTATTTACTCACTCTTTCAAGACTGTTTGAACAAATCAAAATAGATGAAAACTTAAGCATTTACGTATTTAGTCATTACTTACTGTCATTTTTCCCCGAGGATAATAATGCAAAATTGGCACACCACGTTGCACATACGCTACCGACGCATTTCTTGTTGTGGAAGGCCGCTGACATCAAATGCATCTGCGATAAATCGGCTTGGGATTTTCCAAACAACTAAGAGCATTGTGGGAAGGAACGGCGATATACCGAATAGCGTGTGTCAAGTTTATACTACACGGAAAATATTTCAGGGTCGGTTTAGCAGTTTTAGATTAGTTCAGTTGGAAATAACTTTCAAATTGGAGCTTTTGAACATTTTATTATAATAAATATAAAAACATAATGATGCGAAAATAAACATGCTTACATACAAATCAGCCTGTTCCCGTAGGACTTATAACTGACGAACGTGTCTATAAGATAGACGAATCCTCCTATCAGTCCAAACGCCTAGAAATAAAAATAAAAAAATATATTTTATTTTTAAAAAACACAAAACGTCATAACTAAAGTGTGTGCCTGCTCGGTCATGAAAAGAACAAACTAGGATAATTTTAGTAACAGATACATTTTTTACTGACGTAAAAATAGGGGCCAAAGTTGATAAAATTACGGAAACAGCCGAATGACCAGTAGCGGCGGAATTGTATTGTTTTTAATATTTAAAAGTATGTTTAGGAAGAGATGGCTGTATTGGTTAAAATGTTCATTTGTCCAAATCGTATCGGGCGTCCGGGGCTCGTTCGTGGCAGCGCGGCAAAGCGTTTCCGTGGAGAAAGAATTTTCCTCGATAGAGAATAATTACGATTTGTTTACATTACAATGTTTTTACAATACATCTGTTAATATTTACAGTGGCTCAGCTTAAAACGTTCAGTTGCGATTATCACGAATTATGAAAGATTAATAAAAACGTGTGCCAAATTGTTCTCACAACTAAAATTATTGATAACTTTCAAATTTATTCAATAAGCAATATGATTTATCAGTATCTTTATCCAACACTTAAACGGCGACTATTTTGAGGATATGGTGGCCAATTAAAACACTTTGGATTATGCAAAAAATTAACCATTACCTAGCATACCCAAGAATCAAAAAGTAAAAGTTACCTAAATAGTGATCAGGAAAACAAGTATGAAAAAATTGAAATTGCCTTAAAATTTTAGAAAAGAACAGCGCCAAATTGTAAAATAAAAATCCCTTAGGTGCCTATGAAGGACACCTACAGCTTCATTGTAGTATGTATAATAGAAGTTGTATTTTTTTTAGCTTAAACAATAACGTAAATTGTTGTTCTTTATATCATGTCCAATAACCTCTATTTTATTTTGTAAACTGTTAATTTTATTTTGTTTGTAAGTACACTGTATAGTGGAAACCACCCATATAGATAATTAACCAAAATCAAATATTTAACCGCCCTTTATAAATTAATTTGCTATCAGAGCCATGTTTACACTTGTATTTTAACCTCTCACTTTATTTGGATAAATGTTTCGGCCGCTTTCAGGTGTTCGTCGCCGGTGCCTAGCGTGATTTGGACAAATTCACATTATAGCATTTGTGGTTTTCCCGTTTAGGAAGCCAATGATCCCACCAAAATGGATGTTTGTGATGTGTACCGTAGTCGATGTTTACACACTTTCTTTTATATTATACAGTGCCTGTTAAACTAAATACAGAACTCTTATAATGTCTTCAAACGGCAGATTTTAATTTAAGTTATAACCATTAATTAAATGATATTCGAAATGGAAATTCTATATTTTCATAATATAAAAAAATAATATATTTCGAGAATTCCAAGGAAATTCAGGAGCTCAACGAATTATAAGTGCAGTCTACCAATCAATTAATCAATCAAACTAACGGAATCGTACGTCGCAACGATTCCTTTGCGGCTCAATCGGAGTTGGTAGCAAAGGGAATGAATGTTCAAAGTGTCGAAAAGTTCGTGTGGGATCGGGTCGACCCGCTAACAACTGAGACGCGACCTACAAAGTTATACGTGACTGAATAAATAAAATTTTTAGGTTAAGCCATCGATTTTTATAGGAATATCAAATTTAATTCTTATTTTAAATTATTTTTACTATTGAGGTAAAATTTTATTATATTTTAAAACAGGAATTCAGTTAATTTTACGTCTCAAATTCATAGGTTAGGTAGGTTAAAATGTAGAACAGGAACAAAAGCAATCAACAAATACTTTTTCAAGGCGCAAAAGGTGTAGTGAAACGGTGTAAAATTCATTTAATATTTGATAGCAGCTCAAAAAAGGTATTTTGCATGTTAAGTACAAAAAATTACGCTTTTTATAGCATTTTTTAATCATTTGTAGGTTAATAAATGATGTATGTATATATAAGTTATTGGAAAAAGGTACCTCAGATGTACTAACAAATGTCAACAAATTATGAAAGGTTGCAGAAAATGTGGCATTCATTTTAAGAAAGGGGCAACATAATCATGAACACTTGGAAGGCGAAATTCAAGACAGGAATTTCCAGAGGTGCTTGATGGAACCATGTATAAGAGAGAAAGGAGACCCAAGGAATATATATCATAGACTTGCGACAAGGTAAAGAAATTATTAGTATAAAGTAAAAATTATAGTATAAATGGGTACATTACACTACCATTGAAACCAAATAGGTGCTGATAAATTCCAATTATGTTAATGCAATTTTAGGAATGCAGAGGATGCCTTAGTAGTTCCCTTTCGCTCAGTACAAACCTCTCTGCAAGGGTAGACAAACAACAAGACCAAATATTCCTGTAGAATGAGAGGACTTGCCTAGAGACCTGGGAGTGGCGATACAAAGTGCCACAGAAGTGTGGCATCAGCCCCTCCACCCCCCTCTATGAAAGGTTGAAATTTGAGACACAAGGATTAAAAAGGATTTTACATTTTTAGTGATATTAGCCAAATTGTCAGACCTGCCCTTTATCAGATATGGGCAAAACATTTTGATTGTTTCAGAGATTAGCAAGTATTTTCTTTTCTGGGTAGGTCATCTCTAGCTTTATATAGCTTAATAGAAGCCACCAATAAATGTTAAATACCTGTCGAAATGAGACTAGGCATTGACCTTTCTTGGCGCTATGTTTGTCATTAGTAAAAGTAATGGTAACTCCTAGTAAGGTGTATACAGGTAGAGGTTACCTTTGTCATAAAAATACCAAATGTTATTCTTACAGGCTTTTACTTTGACAAGGCACTGTGAATTGGATACTGTGTCCCATTTTGGTCATGACTGAAGGGTACGTCCATTGTTAGTGACGACAGAGCCTTGCATTTTCGCAAACCTTTTCTTTTCTGTGAAACGAAAGATAATGTTGACAAAATTCTTATAACCTAAATAAAGTTTGTTTTTTTTTTTTAATAGAATTTGATTCCTCTTGGTATGAACGTCTCAAAAATGTATAACAGTATGGGGTTATTTGTATAAACTAAATTAATTACTGAATTATATTAATCATTTAATAAATTAAGCATTTTTTCACCCATTTTCTTACTTACATACACCGCGCACAGCTTTAATATGGAACACTACTAAATAGGTTGGCCCTGATAAGAAACTGTACGTCAAAAAAGTGAAACATTAAAAAATAGCTATTAAAACAATGCCTTTTGAAAACTTCGAAAAATTCGACATAATTAAATGCTTTAATATTTGCTTAGCAGGTCGACTTTTGAACAGTTTTTTTAGCTTTATAAATTAAAATCAATTATGTCCAGATTTGCAAAAAATGCTAATATTGAATAATTTTTATGTTCCTTATTATTTTCAAAAATTGTTTTAATATCTAGGTTATGGTTTGGTTTTCTTTTTTAATAATATATATATGAAATGTTACAAAAAAAATGTTAATATTAAACTAAGTTGGCTTCATACAAATTATAAAACTTATTGTATAATATAAGTATTGTCAGGAATAAATAAGGCACCTATTTTGGATATTTAATAAATGATTTTTCCGCAAATACCTTAAAAAACTTAAAAAAAAATATTAAAAAAAAAAAGATTTTTGTGAGGTCATTTATACAAATAACCCCATAATGTTATACATTTTTTAAAAGCTCATACCAAGCGGAAAAAACTTTTTATTTCAAAAAGACAAAACTTCCCCAAAACTTCAAATTTATAAAATCACCCTGTATTTTAAAAGCTAAGCAAGTCATGACAATTTTTGTCTTTCGTTTCGCAAAAAAGTGTCAAAGGTTTACGAAAACGCAAGGCTCTATTTTCACTAACAACGAGCATATCACTCAGTCGCGACTATAATGGGACACAGTGTAGATAAAATGCCAGGATGTGCGTGGAAAAATTTTTTTTGCAGAAATACTCTGTATTACAAATAATTATTAAAATGCTTGTTTTAAATTTTTGTTTCATTTCAAGTAGTGGAACAGTTTTACACCAGAAAAGATGAACAATTAATACAAACATTTTCTGCTACACAATGCAACAAAAGCTTTGGTGGGACCATCGGGGGCGCGCTGGGCTGTAAGTCCAGAAACTTGGTCCACGATGCTGCAGATTTTAAAGTATTTTTGTATCACTATCATTGCATGTTATGAAATTCTTATGTGACTATGAGAAATGTCTCGCGGTTTTTGTAAAATAGACTAGGGATAAAGTCCCGTAAATGTCTGGTACCCCAAGGCTTAGTCGGGCTGGGACAGGTTACACAGTGAATTCAGAGTGGTTCATAATTAATGCGGTATAAGTAGGTAAGTTTTAGATCCCAGATGCTAAAAAAGCCAAAAATAGCTTGGTAAGGTGCTTGTTTAAAAGAAAGTTGTCAATAAAATCTAGAAAAAATTGATTCGGTAGACCTCAACTTTTACTTTAGCTGCTGGCTGTAATAAATAAGGAATTAAAAAATATTCTTTTGAATACGGATTACAGTGCTCTACAATGAAATTAGCCTAAATTTACCGATATTTTTTGTGGATACAATAACATGACAAGCAACATTTTGCTAATTCGTATTCGGATTATTCCCATCTGGTATGGACTGTCAAATTACAAGATCTCCCCAATTTCTGTGGCGGTGGCGAGGTCACGCCCACTACAGCGCGCTTAAATACGGCAGATCTTCCAGTCAACCAACCAGTCATCGGAGAGCAGTACGGAAGAACACTTCGACCGTTACCGCATCGCCGCTCTTGAAAATGTCTACCGCAGTTGTAGACGAAACGTCGAGTTTAATCTCGGGACCACGGCTCAAAAGCCCGGAAATATTTAGTAATGTAGTTTCTGGCCGTGAAAGCCTAACATCTTTGAAAATATAGTTGGTTTTTGTATGCTATCTTGCAGTATTCGTAACACAAAGTGCCAAAATACAGTCTATTGATGTCGTAAACAAACAATCAGTAATTATCCTTATGTGATATTGAAAAGTAACGGTAAAAGAAAACTAATTTTTTAGTGTGGTTCGGATTTGTTTGATAAAAAATTAAAACTAGTCGGGAAATGTACAAATCAATAACTCATGCGATTTTTTTTATGTCATTCTTGACTACGAACGATGCAATCTACGGAGGCACTTCCATATGATCGACTTCGGCAACAGCAGCACATGTACGTTGTGCTTTGAAGAGGAGAAAACTTCAAAGCATCACCTAACCAGCCGGGAAGCACTAGGGAGCAGCAGATTAATAATACTAGGCATTCAAATTTTACAACTGCTAATAGGAAGATCATTAAATTCAATAACTTCCAATAGACAAAGAAAATAAAAGGCCATCTCATCCTGATTGCTTTTTTTCTCATTTCAGGAGTACTTCAAGTCAAATTTTAAATTGTGATGAGTTTTAATTTTTTTTAATTGATTTTGATTGTGTTAAGTTAATGTCATGTGTTGTACTTATTTCATGTATATTTTATTAGTTCATTAAGAAAAAAAACACCAAATATATCAAAGAAAAAATACTTCAAATTTATTATTTTAATATTGCTTTGCATTTGGAAATGTGTATTACAAGCTGTAACAATAATTTTTGAAATACGGTTTTTTCTTTTGGACCATAACAGTACTCTGTATGATTTTTTTTATCTGTCTAAGCACCAGAAAAGATTTTTTTGTAAAATCTAGTGTCCGAAAATTGTTATTTTATCACGTCAGTTTCGTTTCCCACGAACTCGAGCCACTTCGGACATTTCCGGGTTTGGGAGCAATCGGATATTTTCGGACATATGACCGTATGGCTTGCCAATTCTGAAAATCATATTAGGGAATGTATTTCAGTTGTTTTGCAAAAATGTACCCAAAAGCCAACGGTCGTAGAAAAAGTGTAGTCTGCAGCACGTTTGATAAACTTTTTTAAGTCACTCATTTATTAATCACTCGCTCCGCTCGTGCCAAATATAAACCCGTGCCTCAAATGCCGTTTACCACACTTGTTACATAATTAGCTATTCCGAGGTGTATTCAAATTTAGGAACGGCTAATAGCAGTGAAGTGTAGTAAAGTGTAATAAATATAACCCATCGTTGTTATCATAACACATCTATTTTTTTTTTTTCAATTTCGATTAAATGTTTTGAAACAATAAACACCAAGCTCCCTTAATTACCGTAGTCTGCAGCGCACGAGTACTTACCCCTGCGGCTGTATGGACGTTATGGTACCTTCGGGCAACCAAAATAGCTGACACGATAATCAAATAGATGAACAACACGCAGTGAACGATGTACTGGAGCGCCAAGGCTTTATTTAAGGAATGTCCGATTTCGGTCATCGAAGCTACCAAAATAAGTACCGATAGGATGAGTCCTATTATAGTTCCCGCGTAGTAAGCGTCTAAAAGGTCATTCGTCCATCCCTTGGATGCGACTAAAATTATTCCTACGAACAAGCATACCTGAAAATTGCATTTATTTAGTTTTGAAAGCGGCACTTAAATAACACTCTAACGTACACTTTCTATCACTTTGCACAATCCCAAAACGGTTCTCACGTGACCCGGTCCATAAACCACCTAGAAAACACTCCTAAGTTAAAATATTTCCGAAAAACGTTTATTCTGTCTTTTACTCACCGTCATTTTCTAGATTTTTACTCTAGGGCTGCGATTGTATTACTAATAACAAAATGAAAACAAGTTATCAGATTTTATCAGCGAGTTGGACAACCTGTCACAATCTTTCCAGGTTGAATCATGACCCGAATTAGGCGAGATAATGAAAAAATAATTTTCGTATTTCGTTTTTACCCAGAAGATAACAATACCCAGAATACGGCGTTTGATAAAACTATTATTACCTTAACCAATAAGAATCGATAACTGTGAAAAAAGAAAAAAAAAACGGCTAATTTTTTATTATTTTTAGTAAAAATCAACTCAATGTATTTTAAAAACCCAAAATCACTTGTCTAGTCTTCAGTCAGTTATTTGGAATCCTAATTATAACATCCACATTACGCGTACGCTACGAGTATAAATGAGATGTAAGATAAATTGCATAAAAACACTAATATTGAAAACCATAATTACAACCGTATTCCATAAAAATTTAAAGTTCCCACAATCGAAAAGAAAAGAACTGTTAATAACTACATATTTTCTACATTATTATGATATATGTATTACTACATTATTTTTTTCGTCTCGATATTTTGATTACTCCTATGAAATGTTTTAAATGCGGAATGAAAAAATATTTTTTAGGATATAATACGATATAGGACAGTCCAATTCGTATATAAACTTGCGATAATCTTTTTGTGTTACTCTTTATAATGCTCATAATTTTGTGCTGATGAAACTTTAGATTTACTTGTGAACCTATTTTTTACAATACAACAGGATGCTTTATTGGTACTTTGTACTGTACGCAACCAAAATTGTCAATAAATAATTAATTAAATAAATAAATATTAAATTCATATACCTAAAAGCATACCAGCCATGAAGTGGATATACGCCATTTTAGTCACGAAGTTTGATTTGGCTTAATCAACGAGTGACTGTAGAATGATATCAACGTGTAGCATACTATATTTTTTCTGCGAAACATACATTTTTGCAAAACTACACGAATCCGGTTGCTAAATGCATCTGACATGACCGTCGGAATTGACAAATGTCAAAATACGATTCGCGCCTAAAATCTAAAAATATCCGATCGCTCTTAAAAGCGTGACTAAATGGACCGTCGGAGGCAGTTCGCGATCGTGGGTAACTAAGCTGCATAATTTTAAAATAGGAAGAAAAAAAAATGAAATTATTCTCAATATCAGGCCTTGCAAAAATAGGCCGTTCTTGTAATACCAGTGTATTTAAATGGCAGATTACAAGTGATTAAAGGAGTGGTGTTGTACATTCTTTTGTCTGCAGTATAGCAATCAATCAACAACCAATCCTTTTTTAATAAAAAATAACTAGTAGTAGAACTAGTACCACTTTTTTGTTTTTTCTTTCATTCTCTTCATTTTCAATTGCAAACTCATGAACGGTGGTTATTCAAAAAGGTATCCAAAAAGCCATTTGTATGCTGGTTTAATTGGTATATGAAAAAGTGCATTCTGTAGTGCATGTAGTGAAGGAAAATGACAAGATCTTTAAAACACCTACTAACAGTTGGCAAGCCGGGTCTACTTGGTCTACCGCGGTTTAAAAGCACCAGCCTTTATTTTTATTTGGTACACGTACATTCTACATAGACACCTAATATAAATAACTGTAAAAAGTCAACTTGATCATAGTCTGTAATACTTGAGACGTTCCATTACAATTCTTTGTAAATTATTTCAAGCACACGGTGCTCATAAATATTCTGCTAGGTGTCATTGCAAACTTAGGATAATTCTGGCATGTTGGGGGTGGTCCAGACGTATCGCGACCTCGGTGTTTTTGCCAAATTGTATTTATCCAATGTATCCAGGGCGTACACTATGGTTATCGCATAACCGACCACCTAAAATGAAAAATGTAGTTGTTTATTTCGTAAGTAAGTGAAGTTTTTAACTAATTATTGTTGAATTCACATTATTTAATCTACAATCAGATCGTATTGCGTGCAGAAAGTAATGGACTACTACTATTTAAGGAAGCATATCCCACATACTTCCATCTCAATTTGGTACAATTCATCGTAATTGAGCCTAAATTACTAATAAAAGATAAGGCGTCGTATACAAAGTAAAGGCCACTAAACGCAAATTACACAGTTCCTAACGTAAATTAAATAACCATTCACTTAGAGGGTAGCCTGTTCATTATGAGATGATAACTTATCTCAGAATGTGTAAAAAATTTCAAAGAACCTTGAACACAAGAGCTCTTATAATTTTATGCCATTTAAAGAAGGTCGACTGCCCTATTTCAAAAACCGATGCAGAAAAGGCACCTACTAGTGACTGTCGTTTGACAGTTTTTTGTAAAGTCAGGTTAGTTTTTTTATAAATTTTGAATTTTTTTTTTTTAAACGAAAAAACTTGAAATAGACAAAAACCGGCAGTGCTACACGAATAAGAAAACAAACTAGAAATGTTAAGCCCGTTACCTGATAATAGTAAAAACAATATATAACAATGACTTTCAGTGAATGATATACGTCCCAGTTGAAGTAAAATTAAAAATATATCAAAAAGAGTAACGGGCTTTAATATGTCTACACAGCTCCGAGGGAATTAGAAAATGTTTAAGACTGAATTTTGAAATTTGGAAAAAAAAACATTCTTAAGTATTTCGGCCAAGAAGAAGTACTGGAAATTATTTTCGAGTTTCCGAAAAAGTCACCAGTGCACGTAATTGTTATCGTGAATAAATAAGAACTAAAGGTTCAGATTTTCACGTTTCGACAATACAGTGTCCTTATTAAATGTTGATGAAGGCATGGTGTTGTCGAAATAATTGTCATGTGAAAACATATAACTTCGTGAAAATCTGAACTTTTAGTTCTTATTTATTTTGTTAAATGGATTTTTATCAAGTAAAAGCCAGCCAGTTCAATTTTTAAAAACTAGATTTCTACAAAAACTAATGTTAAGCCTGGATTGTTTTATCTTTGTAAAGAAAGTGCAGTCCATATCTGCACAAAGCCTTTTAATAAACTTGGAGTTATGAAAAAGGTCTTTTCCTAGACTATCATTCTTGCTATATCTGACGCGATTGCGATTGTTTACGGTGACGTTTTCTGACATAATTGAAAAAATAACATTTTCTTTAAAAAAAGGATAAATACAACGACATAACTTTTTTACGTCATTAGATATCCTAACCTAAAATGTGCCTAACACGTTAAAAAATGGATTTTGGGACAAAAATCTTTTTCATGGGTTGTTATTAATGTCTAATTAGCTAGAATTTACAAAATATAACACCAATTTATTGTTTAGCAGAACCAAAACTAATAAGTTGTTGTAGACTAACCGAATTTTATAAATTATAGAATTATTTAAATGAAAAAAGGTGAATTGAAATAATCAGAATTTGTTTCCGTTTCTAACACGTCGATTTCTTCTAGGCAGTGGATTACGATGAGTTTCAATAAGATATTTTTAATGCAATAAATATTTAACAAATTAGAAGTAATTCAATCAAATAACACATAAAATAACAACATAACCGATGTTTTGTTTTTGGCACTATTAATAATTAAATTAAGTAAATAAGTAAGGTAATAAATTCATCTTTATAATATCTTATTTTGATTTCAAACATAATTTGGCATCACACATAATAAGTTAGCGCTTTGGTTGATAAATTCGTAAAGTAGAAATTTTTTCTAAAATCCATTTTTTAGGGTTAAGTTCTTTTATTCATGTTATAGGTTAGAATAAGATATTGGATGCGGATTTCACTGGATTAACGGACCCTTACTTGCCTTTCTAATGACGTATAAAAATCATGTCGTTGCATTGATTCTTTTATTTTTTATTTAAGAAAATATCCGAACACGTACCACCACTTTCTTTGCAGATATAGAGTAAACAGCATTAAACAATAAAGATTTCGATTTGACTTTGTTTTAACATAATTGTGGTTAACATTAAAAATATTCGTAGAAACTGAGTTTTAAAATTCAAGATAACAATTACACCGCCAGACGACCATTTCAGCATTTTTTCTTGGCCGATTTTTTTTCAAGCCTCTAGTTCCGCCCGATTCTCTAATACCACATCTCGTTGCCCTTACTGGGACACTCGGTATATTTAAAATAAAAAGATTGTTAGTTGTCCCAGTATAACAATAAAATATTTGAAGAGTAAAAATCCAAACATTTTTTGTCTTTTGAAATTTTTTACCGGTTACACAGCTATAATACATCAAATTGAAGCAGAAGAAATAATGATTATAAAATTTTACCCCGGTGACGATAAATCCTTTGGACAAGTCCGAGATAACAATTGTAGATGTCGTTGCAAATAAAACGGTCAGTATTATTGAGTTAACACATTCGATCCAAAACCAAGGCCATTCAGATGTCTTCGTAAACCCGCTGACATGTACTGCTAACAGAAACACCACGCAGGTTAAAGCGTAGACAGCCGTCCAGTTTAGCAGATTAGATTTGAGGTTGTATCCTATTAAGCTCACGAAAATTATTATCGTGACGTTAAGAACCTGCAAACGCAGAAACCAAAGTTACGCAAGAGGTTCGGAAGTCAACGCGCCGAACTGGTCTCGAAAAGTATAATTATGGCACGTTTGTCTCTGCTAGGTCGAAATATCAACAGATCTTAACCTAACCTAACTTACGAACATGCAAATTGTTTAGGAATTACCCCCTCCACGACTCGAAGCGCTCCCGAGTAGGATTTTAGATGACTCAGTCCATCTTGCTGTGCTTGCTGGAAATTGAAATGTTCGTATACACAAATGATTACCAAAGCCATACTCACGCTCATGGTTATTATGCATTCGTTTTGTGGACAACAATTATTCGAATATATCCGTCAACCTTTTGCTCGGTGTATCGAGCCCAATCCGTAGCCGCTTATCTCTAGAGAGATAAGACGTCTTAATTGGTGGGATCGATAGGCGGCTGCACAAATAACGCGTAAAATACTGAAATTTTTCGCAAGCGAAGCACGTGCCGCATGTTATCTAAATAATTATTATATTTATTATAAATCTTAGAAAGGTGCTTGGCTAGAAAACTGCTAAAAGCGTTAAAAGGTTTGATTTTCATTGCAACGCGGCACATGTCGTTTCACAGATCGAGATCTCCGAAGCGATAAGGAATACAGGGTGGCTTAAAACGTCAAAGTACCATCAACTGCAGATTTTTCGATACTTATGAAAAAACTTCGTACAAAAATAAAACTGTAACCAGCCATATTTTGAGAAACATGATTGAAGTTACCCTGAATATTTGAAAATCTCTGAACTTTTCTTTTTCATCAGTCATGTATTATAGCTTGCCTTGGGATAAAACTTGCTAAACTCTGAAAAAATGAATATTCTGCTTTGAGAACATTTGAATATACTTCAGCAGCCAGACCACATGAAAGTGTACACAGAGATAAACAATATGTGGTTCGAATATCAGTTCAGGCTCAAACAAAACGCCAAGACAGTTTACAATTGAGGGATTGTTAAATTGATTGATTAAGACTGACCTTGTGAAACAACTACTTTTTCTCAGACTGAGTAAAAGGAAGTGTCACCGTCAAACAACGAAAAACCAAGATCAGTGTCATGGAGATGATTTATATAGGCTAAAAATAAGAGAGGCCTGATCACGAAGCCTTGGGGCACTCCAGGTTCCGTTGACTGCCTTTTTGATGACACACGCTTGCTACCTTAGAGAAAGGTAACTCTGCATGAACCTTCTGTAATTCTGTAGAAGGGTATAACTCAAAATTGCGCTGAGAAAAACAAAGTATTATTCTCAAAGTAGGCAATCTTTCATATTTGTTTATTATTGGTCGAAAATTACTTGCACAATTCGGTTCGCCCATTTTGAACAACTGGACGACTCTAGATAATTTTCAAAAATTCGGAAATATTCTTTTAGATATTTACTTTTAGTATTTATTAATGAATCAAGAAATAATGATTAAATATTTAATGTATTTAATAAGACTAATATTTATAATACAGATGTTTTTAAAAAATTTAAACCTGATCAAAAATAAATAATATATAAATAATCAAATAAATAATCTTTCGAAAAGAAAAAAATTATCAGTGACCACCCTTGCCAATTCAATTGATATAATTTTTACCATTTGAATCCTAGTGACGAGCATCGAATTTGGAACGCACATTATAGAGTTGAAAAAACATAATTAAAATTATTATATTCAACTTCCGCTGTTGTTAGTAGTCACGCAAAATGCGGATATCCATGAATACGTGTAGTGTGATTGTGATGAATATCGACACAATTATTTAAAAAGTGCATGCGGGCAAAGTATTTTATACGAGTACTTTAAGTATTTTTTATATGTGTTTAATCCTTTTCTTAAAAGATTCAGTATTGGTCTGGGGGCTTCGCATCTATCAATTTTTTATTTTAGTTTTATTTTTTATTATATTTATTTCAAATGTGTCTGACCTAATCTAATAAATTTTCATTATAATATTGTTTTTCTGTTTTCAAAGTCGATGCAAGAATTTTCTACAAAAGATAAACATTTTGAGGCAAGATTATAATAAGCAAAATTGAACAAAAAAAAAAGTCTAAATAAAAAATTGGACATTAAATTAAATGTTACATTTTGATTCGAATTGATTCTAATTTTAAACAATATTTAACAGTTTTCTAAATTTTAAATCTATTGCAAATGGCCGCGTATAGAAAAATCGCACCAAATTTTTTTTCTCGCATAATTTCTATAGCACAACAAACCCGTCAATTAAGAAATCCTTAAACGCACCTAGTCAAAGTCACAAGTCACGAAGACACTTTATTTTTAAGTTTTCTTAAAATTTGTTGTTACTCGGTTCTTGGTAATCAAAACAATGGCAATCAGCCCGCAGCCGCCTATAACCCGAGGGGATCATAAATGATCGTATAATTGTTAGTCTACTGCATTTATTTGCAAACCGCATAAACGTTTGAAGTCCATGATATATTTTTGCGAATTTCCCAAACAGCATGTCTTGTAACGAATCTGAAAATTAATTTAACCGAAATAACAGACAATTTATTGTCAAATTAATGTTAACTGGAACTTTTATTTTTGAGGTATCGTGTTGATATTATTATATTGAAAAAATGAGCACCATTGTTAAATAGGAGTCTAACCTTGAGTTGTGACAGACTAATGTAAACCCTTTAGTGTCCATTATATTCACAGAAATGGGCTTCCATAAAATGAAGCTTTCAAATTACAGCAACAAAGCGTCCAAACCAATTATCCAATAACTCGCAGAAGACTGTTCTATATTTGGATTGAGTCAATAACGTCGAGAATATAATTCAAACACGTATATCAAAATATTAAGTAGGTCTCCAATTTAACTTCAATTGCCTAATATCCCCTTTGAAGGTACGAATGAGGCAGTGGCGTGCCGTTTCTGTTACACGACCGTCAGATATCGTTTCTTGTTCCCTTTTCTGTTATTCCAATAAGGTCTCATTGGACCTGAGCAAAGCAATCAATTAATTTTTTTTTAATGCATTAAATGGCTGTTAGTTTCTTTGGTGCTTAGTAATAATGCTAGTGGATGATGCGAGTGACACTTGATAATTAAGTATCACTAATACGGATAAACAAAGAAGGTTGCACTTGACCATGGAAGGAACTGAACAGCTCATTACAAAGATGGCATACTGTTTCATTCCTCTATAGTTGATGGCGTTGATGCACTAGTTTGGAGGCGTGCTACAGCAGCTGTCGTACTATAGGAGGATAATCCGTTTTCTATAACATTCGCCGTACCCATTCCCAGGAACTCTAAACTCTGTGTTTGAACTTGAGGTCGATATGCTTGTTGCTGATTTTATTCAAAATTCTGGAATAGTGGTGTACAAGCGGAAAAATGAATATATAAATGTGAATGAGCTGTTACATGGTTATTGAACTTGTTTGAAGAACTCTTTGGAATGAGTAACAATTCTGTTTTTCTGAAACCGGCTAAAAAAGGCACTGTTAAGAAGTCAGCTCTTGTCGTCTCTAGATTTTTTATCAGGGGTGCAACTGGAACACTTATTATTATTTTTAATGAATACGATGGCTCTTTGTGGTGTAGTTGCACAATACCAAGCTCAATTTTTTGCTGGTGATACACAATTGCATCACGATATGAATAGGGATTTAGAAAATATAGCTAGCTTAACGGAGGGGCATAATTTACGCTTAATCGCATCAAAGTATAGTGTCACTATTTTTACTACAAAGAGAATGAAAGTCAACATCGGATAAAAAATGAAATTATATATGGACAATAAACTTATTCAAAATGTACAGTTTTTTAATAATCTGGGTCTATATATTGATGAGAATATGAAATTTTTAGGTCATTTCAAGTACCTCTCCAAGCAGTCATTTGAAATGAGTTGTATTCAAATAAAGATGTATTATCGTACGCCATGAAAATACGATTATGTAATAGTCTTGTGTGTAATTGCCTTGTGTATTACCCATGTTTAGACACTGTGACCTTTTATCGACTACAGAAAATTCGCTGTCGCCTTATCCGCAACTTACGCAAATTTGGTTAAAATAAAAAATGTTTTCGAGCACAACTTCCTGTGCTATTCGAAGCGTTTAGTAAATTCCAACATTCCTAAATATTTTAATTATAAATTAGTATATAGGAAATTCATGACTCGAATCTGGAACACTAAGTCATATTCACTATGCCGTAACCTAAAACTGAAAAGTTTGGATATTTTTTTATATATAATGCAGTAATTTTATTTTACCACTTAGATCACTATCAGAAATCAAACTTACATGATTAGTGCAAAACTTTTAATTTCTATTTAAACAACTGATGTATAAATTATGTGTAAATGAATTTGTAATTGTAATTGTACTTAGATATGGATTAAGTGTGGGTGGCCACACAAGTCCATGTAATTGTAATAAAGACTATTAATGTTAGCGTTATGATTTATTTAATAACGTACCCTGTTTCTTAAAATGGAAGGCAATGAAATGATGATGAAATCATTAATGAAAATCTATGTTATAACGTGTTCCGTTTGATACGTCTATGTGGATCATCTCTGCATGTCGATCGGATCTGGCTCTGTGTTGCACAAAGGTCATACCGAATTAAGGTGTTTAAGTTGCAATCTTACGCGCGATGTCTGCAAAAATCGGAGACCGTGTCAGTTCAAATATACCATGAAGATTAACTTTAAGAAAAAGTTGAAGAGATTGTTTAAATTTTTCCGCGCCGACCGATTTTCTGAGTATTTATTCAAGATCACCTATACAAATTAAATTTGAGAGGTACGTTGTTGTAACTGATCATCTACAGAGTGTTGTTTCAGAATAGTGCTGAAAGGGCCTGTCACAATTTTTTACAGAGCTTTTAGACGACAAACAGCATTTTATTCTTCTTTAGTTATACAGAAAATCGGAAATCCCATTTTAATATGGACGATTACATGAAGGAGACGTTGGGACTAGAAGTGGAAGATGTAGAGCAAGCGATGAAGAAGTTCGCATGGGCGGACTACATGGTATTTCTTCTGATGTTAGCTATGTGCTTGGTGATAGGTGCGTATTTCGGGTTTTGGAAAAAATCCAGCGGTGCTCAGGACTATCTTGTCGGCGGGAGAAATATGAAGACCCTTCCTGTAGCCATGTCATTGGTAGCGAGGTACCTTCCGAATCACCCCAACAAAACAACTGCAGTAACATCATGCATTTTAGTTATATTAGTGGAATTTCGCTGCTTGGAATACCCACCGAAGTGTATGTGTACGGTATTCAGTACGCCTACATACTAGGAGGATTTTTGCTGATGAGTCTCGTCATGTCTTACGTGTATCTACCAGTTTTTCACGGCCTCAACCTCACGTCAACCTACGAGGTAAAAACATTATCCGTTACAACTTCCTATTTACACGCATTTTCAGTATCTCGAGATGAGGTTCGACAAGAAAGTGCATCTGTTTGGGTCACTGCTATTTGCAATAAGCACAGTAAGTGGTTGTACACTGTTGTAGTTGTTCCGATCATATCTGTTTTAATTTTAGATAACTTGGCTACCATTAGTCATATACGTTCCAGCGTTAGCCTTTAACCAAGGTAGCAAACCTGAAAGCCCAAGTTAAAGAACAATACTAATACTCCATCTTGTCTTATTTTAGTTACTGGTATCAACGTGCACTTGATAACACCGGTTGTGTGTGTCATCTGCATATTCTACACCTCCATGGTAAGTTCACCATCACATTCATCAGCGCAATTGACGTTGTTCTATTTTCTTTAAGGGAGGCATAAAAGCTGTCGTGTGGACGGACGTTATCCAAATCGTAATCATGTTCGGAGCCACATTCTTGGTGGCCGCCAAAGGTACCATAGACGTCGGGGGTCTTGAAAGTTTGGTGCATAGAAATCTGGACTCGGGCAGAATCGAAGGTCCAAAGTAACCGACGTTATCCTAAAAGTCTTTTGCCGCAAATTAAATAGCATCGTTTTCAGTCTGGACATCGATCCCATGGCAAGGCACACCTTGTGGTCACTTGTGATTGGAGGGTTCTTCCACGTAATGCATTCAGGGGCGGTGAACCAAAACATGGTCCAGAGATATTTAGCTCTCCCTTCCCTACGGGCAGCTAGAGTGTAATAGTAATTAATACATTTCTTAGCAATTAGCATTTTCTGAAAGAAATGTTCTTTTAATTCCCATTGTTTTTGCAGTGCATTGTGGTTGTTCTTCGTAGGCGTGGTGGTTATAGTGAGCACTTGCTCGTATCTGGGGCTCTTGATATATGCTACATTTCATAAGTGCGACCCATTGACGACCATGGTATGTTAAATACTACCTTAAACTTGAAAAATATTCGTACGTTATATTCTAGCTTGCCAGAGAAAAAGACCAGCTATTACCCTTGTTGGTTATGGTCGTTTTGGGAGATTTCCCTGGACTTCCTGGTATCTGCCTAGCCGGCAATTTTAGTGCCGCTTTGAGGTGACTGCTTATTTCGATACCCCTCCCACGTGTAGCAATTTCGTTTCAGCTCGTTATCTACTGGACTGAATTCCATGGCAGCAGTGGTTTTGGAAGATTTCTACAAACCGTTTTTTAGGAGGGACCTAACGAGAGAACAGACGAATCTATTGATGAAGTTAACGGTGATTATATTCGGGTGCATTTGCGTCGCTTTGGTGTTCATAGCGGAAAAAATGGGCCAAGTTTTGCAGGTAGACACTGGAGGCCATTATTCGACGTGATCTTTAATGTTGCCTTTTAGTTGCAAATAAGTATAAGCGCAATCTCCAACGGGCCGGCCTTGGGGATATTTACCATGGGGATGATGATACCTTGGATAAATGCGCAGGTATGTTCTCAGCGAAGGTCATAAGTGAGCTAAAGCTATTGTTTTCAGGGTTGCTTGATAGGTGGTGTATCGTCGCTGGTTATCATGAGTTGGTGGTGTATTAGGACTACTAGTTTGGTGGCTTCTGGTGATTTAACTTTTCCGGAGAAGCCAGTGAGCACGGATGGCTGCCATTACAGCTTTACCCCGAAACATTCGCGGTTGAGTACGAATTTCAGCGACATCGTCCATACAGAGTAAGAATTCTTTTATCGATTATGATATTATTTTAATATAAATACGAGTTAATATCAAAATAACATTAGAACTAAACAAAAACATTGTTCCCAACGCACCATCTCCCATGTTGTTTGACTTTGACTGCTGAACACTGCCACCAGATTAATCGTTACACATGACTCGACAGATCCAGAAAACCTAAAGTCATTTGCTTTGTCAGAAAGTATTAAAAGTTGAAAATAAAATCAGACACTTCAGGCGAACTCCAAGGTGGATTCGAATTTTTTGCGAGATTCGCAACCTTTAACCCACTTTGTGAAGAATGTGATTTTTTGTGTAGTAGACGAATGCATTAACGAGCTAAGCATTCTGAGCACTATAAACTCAAGGAATGAGGAATGCCTCAAAGTTCAACCAGTAACTTATAGGAGCGTTGAGGACCGCTACATGGGTCAGGAACGTCATGCTGATTGTCGCATCGGATCAACGCGTGACGATTTCGATAAATTGTCTCGAGATATCGTGACTTTGCAGATGATACTGACCGAAACGTGCATCGAGATTGCACAATGCGATGTCTACAAAACGTTGCAAAACTCCGTGAAAACAATTAAACTTATGAATGAGGAAGAGGAGCAGCTGCTACGAGATGAGCAGAATTCTGGAAACATCATGCAGGAATTAGAAAGACAGTACCAAGAGGAGAGGCTGAATAGTAATCGTGCCATCGACGAAACAGACGCGAAGATACAAACGCTGAGATTTGAAGTGGAAGATGTCAACTTGTACGGTCAGCACGAAGTGGAATATTTTAACAAATGGGAAAAGGCCAGAGTCGAGCAGAATAGGTTAAAATGGACGGAAAAAGAAAGGCACCACCAATCGGAAATGGAGAAAATGGCGACGAATATTAGTTTGGAGAATAAATGTCATACAGCGTTGGTAAATTTTTTAAACGAAAGCAGAGTCGACTACCTGGATGACATTCAGTACTGGATGAAACGGTACGATGAGGAAACGGAACAATTGGAAGGGGATATGATTCGTTTGAGAACGGATCTGGAGAGAATAACTCTCGACAGGATCAGAATGCAAAAGGAGTTCTCCAAACGATCTGATGAGATCAGCGATTGGCTGGAGTACAAGGATATTAAGAGGCAGAAAGAAGAACAGGAATTAAAAGAGATATCGGCTGCCACCAAGATTCAAGCTTGGTGGCGGGCTGTTATGTACAGGAAGAAGTTGGGGCCGTACCGAAAGAAAAAGAAGGGCAAGAAAAATAAAAAAAAGAAGAAATAGACCAAATAAATTTTGATTTTCTTTCACAAATCGTTTCGTTCTTTCAGTGAGAAATTCATGATCTACCGATTGTCCTACTTGTGGTACACGTTGGTGGGCACCTTCCTCGCGATATTTATAGGTCTGGTGGCCAGTTTTATGAACAAACCTGAGGATCCCCGGGACGTGGATCCAAAACTTTTGGCGCCTTTCGTCAGAAAATGGATCAAGCCCAGGGAATATCCGAACGAGCCTACGGATGGGATTATTTACGCTTACGGCTCCTCACAGGTGGGTATTTCGAATAAAAGATGGGTTTTATTTCACCCTATACGCCCTGTGTGACCTTGACCCACAATGGTTGCATAATATTTTCTATAGTATATGTTATTTATTGGGTTTTCTATTTTGTCTATTATTTCTGTCCTTTTTCTGTCATTTACGTATATTTTGAATATTTTTTCTGATTTTGTTTTTAGGAATATAAGGAAAACGGAGCCCGTGATAGAGTTTCTAATAATGACATTCCATTAGAAGACCGGAAAGTAGCAGAGATTTCCTAATTGAAATGTTTTCTGTATTATTGCTCACAAATAAATTTCCATAACGGTAGTGTTTTAATGATCTAATTGGCTTTAAATTCCACCAAAAATATTGCTTAATTTAAGCCGGCGGTTATTCATTCAAGAATGTAACAGTTAAATATTTTAAATCTTTAAGTATGAATCAATCGTATCACATTTCAAGTGTATGCGCCATCTAGTGTACCCTACATGACACGGCCGTCTCAAGCTACAGGTTTCTTTAATAAGATTTGCACATGTTAAGCCACACACACATATTGATTCCCGCGTTATTGCGATTGCTAAATTACTTAAAATTAGTATTTTTATATTCCAAATATGATTATTTGTCTTCCGTTATATATGAAGATAATGTATATATGCTATTAGGAAATTTTGTCACCATATCGTAGCATATAAATATTACAGATAATCATTTGATACCTCGTATTCGCTAAAACGTCATTTGACTTTTGTCGCTATGGGTAACCACCTTTATCGCTACATTTATCGATCGCGGCATATCTTGCGTCAGCTGGCATTTGGCAACGAAAACTTGTTTGCCAGGCAGCAAGGCAAGACGCTTTCTGGTTTAGTTGTGTCGGGTCTCCTTTGGTGTAAATTCTTTTTTTTAAATCCCGGTTCAAACAATTACACCCGATGCCGGCAGTGAACAAATAAATTAATTTATACTAGTGTTAAATAAGCTTGTATAAGTTATAATAACAAGGCAATTTAATCGATATTTTAATTCTCACGGGTAAGCCAATTTATTTTGGAACAAAAAACAAGTCAGCGGATGTTTTAAATTTTTGCGTGTCATTAAATTTGCAAATTTTAGTGCCTAAATAAAATTGACCTCCGTTCTTTGTTTAATATTTAATTTGTTAACGCGCATTTATTTCGTTTTTTATCACGATTTGTCCGGCTCGAAAAATACCGAAAACGATTTCCATAGAAATTTAAATGACGGTTGAGTAATTCCCCACTTGTATTTCTTGTATAATTTTCGTAATTGGTTCGTTTTAATGTTCAAACAATCGTAATTTTTGCTATCTGCAATTTTCACAAATTTCATCGTGAATGTAATATTTTTGAAGCTAACTTAAAAAAAATTATATCGTATATCATAATCGTTGTATGTATAGGTATAAATGAACCAAAAGGAACGTAGATAAGATTTATTTTCCAATCCCAGAGAACGCGGCTCGTAAATACTTCAAGATCGATTTTTTCTATCGTTAGATGAGCATTTTAAAAAGATGCCCCTGATTTTTGATTTATATCTAATCTCGTCTAGTTTAACGTGTAGACCAATATTAACTTCGTTTTGTTGTTATTATAGATCACTTTATGGTGGCCTATTGAAATTGAAAAAATATATATAATGTATATTTATAACATTTATTTATTATTGTTATTATTATTTATAGTTTTTCAGAAATTATATTTCAACAACAAGAAATCCGCATCAGACATTACATAAGCCTACAAAACAAAATAGTAAACTAATAATGTTCTTTCAGCATGTGATTTCAAATAGATACAAATTATGGTTTTATTTTTACTCATTTCTGAAAAAGGTGTGGTTCTTTAATAGATTTATAATAGGATAAGCAAGACGTTTTGCCCCACGTGAGTCCCATTTTTTTTTTAAAGCGGTAATAAAGGTATTGTTATTGGAAATCTCCACGGGACTGAGAGCATTATACATTGGGCAAGTGAATAGAAGGTGTTAAATTATTTCAAATTTATTAGTGCTGGAACATTTATAATAATAAATATGATTTAACCAAATGGAAAATGGATGATTAATTAATTGGTTGTTATTGAGACCACAATATCATTGGTTGTACGCGGTCTTACCCTGGATTGATCTCAACAAAATTAACAAACTACGTCCTGCAACATTCATTGGCCCATTTAGACTGACGTTATCTCTAACACTTTTGACGTTTGATAATAAAAATATAACGTTTAACACTATTTATCAATTTGCCGTAATATTTTTCCCAAACGATGATTTTTTTCTGCTGCTTCCATACTCGCAGTAGCAGAATTTTTCTTTGCAGAACAATCCGTATACTCAGTTGATCACTCATGGCAGAAAAACAGGCGTCCTTTTCGTAAGTATAACAATTTCGTACAGTTTTTCGTTAGTTAGAATTCCAATGCACTAATTTAACTTTCATTTGGAAATAAGTATGTTCTTCGAACACCAAGCTGATATACTCAACTTCATATTCACATCAGTTTTGATTGATAATTGCTTTATATCATTTTAGGCTGCTGCCGAAAATCATCAATGGCGGAATCGCCGGCATCATCGGCGTGACGTGCGTATTCCCTTTGGATTTGGTCAAAACCAGACTCCAAAACCAACAGATTGGTCCCAAGGGCGAAAAAATGTATTCGAGCATGTAAGAAAAAGAAATAACCGGAACTAAGTTCGTAACTGTCGGATAACGTCTCGCTCATTCTAGGCTAGACGCGTTCAAAAAAATCCACAAACAGGAAGGCTTTTTCGGTATGTACAGAGGGTCCGCGGTAAATATCCTTCTCATAACTCCCGAAAAGGCGATAAAATTGGCGGCCAACGATTTTTTCCGATATCACTTACAGACGAAAGACAAGTACGGTTTGCTGTCACTGTTGTTCCGACATTAGGTTTTGCCTAATTCCTTTGCTTCAGGACTTTGCCTATGATCAGGCAAATGTTGGCAGGCGGTTTAGCCGGCCTTTGCCAGATCGTGATCACCACTCCCATGGAGCTACTAAAGATACAACTGCAGGACGCTGGCAGGGTAGCCGCTCAGGCAGCGATAGGTGGTGATACTGGCCTGCCCGGACTGAAACTGTCATACGTTTGATCGATTTTAGGTGGTAAGACCGTACATAGAACGTCGGCCACGCAAATTGCTCTCGGTTTGTTTAAACAGCAGGGAATATTGGGGCTTTATAAGGGAACGGGTGCGACTATGTTGAGAGACGTGTCGTTTTCCGTCATCTATTTCCCATTGTTCGCTACCCTCAACGATTTGGGCCCTAGAAAGAGTGACGGATCGGGTAGGTGGTCACTGTATTCATTAGTTCCTCTAAAAGGCGACTCATTTCAGGGGAGGCGGTATTCTGGTGTTCGTTTTTATCTGGGTGCGCGGCAGGATCGCTTGCCGCTCTCTCGGTGAACCCTTTCGATGTCGTCAAGACACGATTGCAAGCCCTAAGTAAAGCGGAAGGGGAAAGATCCTACACCGGAATCGGTAACGCCTTTATGTGAGTAAACCAAAGCCGCCGATTCCACAGGGATTATCGTGATTTTATCTCTGTAGCAACATCATGAGGTACGAAGGCCCCACCGCGTTCTTCAAGGGCGGCGCCTGCAGGATGATAGTAATAGCGCCCTTATTTGGGATCGCACAAACTGTATATTATTTGGGGGTGGCGGAACGGCTGTTGGGAATTAAAAGAGGTTAAGAGTTTTTCTTGCTATAATCATCGTCGGTATCAAAAGTTCTCCATGTAGTTGCCGTTTATTATATTCGGTTGCCTCGTCCCCTGAGATTATTTACGATGGCTTAAATTTTCGTGATACAAAGTTTAAGTTCGTGCTTCACAATTTAAACCTCAGTATTATTAGCTAGGGCTCTCTTGTATTTATATTTCAACTGTTTAGCTTGGGCGTACATATCTACATGGGTAACGATGACAATAAATCCGCAAAGTTGGCCCGGCGAAATTGGGTTTGCCGCAACTCGTGGTCAAAGCTTTAATTTTATTACGTTTTAATTTTATTAATTTCTGTAATCGATTGTTGTCGGGTGTGAATTATATACAGATTACTGTCAATTCATTTTACAATAACTAAGAATGTAATTTAAAATTGTTGAAGATAATAATGTTGTATTTTATGTGGGCGAAGGATGATGAAATAAAGATGCAATAAAGTGGCGAGGTTTTTTTTCATCCAAAACCAATGGAGTCCTCTAGCTCAGACTCTGCGGAACTAAATTTTGTTGTCCTGGCTACGTTGGTTAGGCCATTTTTTTAAAACTAGGAAAAACATTCTTTTGACTTTGTCACTTTTATATTTCCTCTTTTTGAAGTGGCTGGGATAAAGCTTTTATTCTCATGCGAAAGCAGTATTCCCCAGTTTCCGAATTGGAGCCCTGATCAGGGAACGCTCTCAGGAACCATTTATACATATACCAAGCCAAGCCAAATAATACGTGGCAATATCCAGAAACAAGTCACTTATCGCTTCAGTTGTTCTGAAGAGTTTGTGAACAACAAGGCTCGACTGTAGGGAACATGAAGTTCGAATATCTTAACCCCTGGTTGTGATGTGATGTGATGTGTTACCACCAGTGTGGACTCACTAGGTTCGATAAAGGGCTGAGAGTTCTGCCTTGTTGATGGCGATCCTTACATCTTGGCTAGTTTGTAGTCTATTCTGTCCGCTTTCAGGACTAATCAAGCATTTAAGGTACCATTAAAATGGAAGTTTCCAAAAACTAACTACATGTTCAAAGAATTTTTTTTATTCTGTCTATTATCTGGAATAGAACAGATGCTTTGTAGAAAAAAATTAAAATGTGCGCCTCAAAAAATTACTAAAGTAATACATAAAAAAAGGTCAATTGGAGTGCCGATGTTTAGTTCGAGGTCTAGGTAGTTTTCAAAATTGAAATATCTATAACAATGCCATGAAGAAAATAAGAAGCCAGGGACAAAGATGATAAATGTTGGAAGAAAGATGTAAAAGCAAAGCAAAAACAGGGCCGGTGAATCAGAAAATCCCTATACCTCGTGGCCCCATGATGAACATTAAAACCTTTGACTCTGGCTGGCTAGTAAATACGAGGCCTGTTGTGAACAAGTAATTTTGAAAACAGGCGCCCATAAAGACAGCTGAAACCGAGTTTCCAGTCTGAGAAAAGTAAAATTTGAATAGAAGGAGAAACATGACCGAACAGTCTCAATCCATAACAAAACGTTATACAACTGTTTTATAATTGTTGGAGGCTTTCTCTGTCTTCAAGAAGAAGAGCGGGCTAGTTTAACACACTGCATTATGCCAATGTAGATAAAATATGGTGCCACATAGTTCCAATTTCACTGGAGCATATTACTTTGCGCTTAGGTTAAAAATTTCATACAAGTAAAATGAAATACAAACGGATAAATATAAAATATTTGTTGCTAGAAAGTTACGCGAACTTTTAATACAGTGCATTCAAGAGCATATTAATAAAATGTAATTGTACGAACGGCATTCGTGACAGTTTAGAATAGCGCACTAAATAATATTACTGATTTAATTATTACCATCCGTTTCCCGAGAAATATTTTATTTAAGACATTTTCGTGACAACGTCATTCGCTCGCGTGAAATATGTAAAACTGATAAAGTTTTGAACGATTTTTTTTATACGCGTTTGCACAGTGTAGCGTTTCTGGGAAAAATTAATTTCAGGGGTCCACCATGACCGAGCGCAGCGAGTCTTTTAAGTAAGTACCAGCGTAATAGCCTCCGTATTTCTGATGTATTAATGATCTCTCCTTCGTCGACAGTTTAATCCCGAAAATATTGAACGGAGGCATTGCGGGATGGATTGGTATCGCCTGCGTATTTCCGCTCGATCTGGTAAAGACGAGGCTGCAGAAGCAGCAAGTGGGTCCGGACGGACAAAAGATTTACAACAGCATGTAAGGTATTCGGAGGCTGCTTCTTTTTATGCCCCTATAATAATTTTGTCTGAACTAGATTCGACGCGTTTAGGAAAATCTACAAAACGGAAGGTATACGAGGTATGTACCGAGGTTCCGCCGTGTTAATGCTGCTGGTCACCCCTGAAAAAGCTATAAAACTCTCCTCTAATGATTTCTTCAGGTACCATCTGCGAACGCAAGACAGGTATGCCAGAACACGATTTCAAAAATATTATTCTTAATCGTCTCGTTCATCCCCTATAATGTTTTCTGCTTAAATTTACACTAGAATTAGAATTAGAGTTCCTTTCATTTCCGTCTGACATTACAATAACAATACTATGTACAACACATAGCTAATAATGTATAAAGACAAGTAAATAATATTTCATTTACACAAACGATACTTTAAAGCAATTAAAAAATTCACTAATATTATAAAAACAACCATTTATTAGAAGCGTCGATTGGTTCTTTATTTCCGTATGCGGTAGATGAATAATTTTAGTTAATCAATCAGTCTAGACCGTTCAAGGGAACCCTAAGGTTGAAGCAATTGCGGGTAACTTGTTTCACGGTTTAATATACATCGAAGTTGTTTCTAAAAATGCGAATACTAAGTTCGAGAATTGCCGGATCTAAAAATGACATGACTCGTTTTATCACAGAGCGAGCATGCTCCTGAGGGTCCTCTTCTGGCTTTTGAAGAAATCTACTATTGATAAGTATGATACCCAGAAGCAAACCCTGTACCTCAGCTATTTTACCATGATACATGTTAATAAGTTGCTTTGTTGTAAATTTCTTAAAAGAAAACAGAATGAGTTAATTTTCTGAAGATAAATTGTCACAGTGATTTTTTCAAATTAAATTTTTGTCTACTGTAATTCGAAGAAGCTTTGTGCTATTCACCCTTAGGAGTCTTTCTTCAGCAACTCTCATATTAAGAGAAAGTTCGTTTCCTAATTGGGGGTGATGGGACCGAATCTAATTTGTTTTATTTGTGTTTATTTACAAATAATTTTAGCTGGACCACTCGACCGATGTATCGAGATTTGTATTTATTTTTACTTCCAGTTTATGACTTTTTAAAGAGAACACGTAACTGCAATCGACCGCAAACTTTACAGAGACACAATCAGGACCAAGACATTCAAAAATACTATTTATGAAGTTAATAAAGAAATACGGTTTCAGGATAGAACCCTGAGGCATTTCAACATATTATTTCTTACTGCTTACTGTATTTGGTCTAAGCAACCGAAAGTCTGGTTGAGGTCGAAAAAACTACAACTGGACACTAGCCTCGCCACCATGTCACCGACATCTTCCGATAACACAAATGGATAGTGTCCGACGTAGAATTCCCTGTACGGAAACCAAACGGGATTTCAACTTGATAATCATTTATGAATATTTGTGAAATATCTTTAGTTAGTTAGAATTTCATTATAGATTTTAAGCCGATGAAAAAGTTAGTTCATTCAAATGACTCGATGAAAATAATCATCATTATTGTCAGCATTAAAATTAATAATTTCATTAAACTACTGCAAAATTTGTTGATTTATTCTACGAGAATACTTCATAACCACACTTTCACAATATCAATAGAAGAGTGCATCAATTTATAAATAATAGTTTGATAGGAATTCTTTGTATGCCAATCCAGTTCAAGGGTCTATAGACAATAATATTTCGACACAATTAAGATAATTAATAAAGTATAAACCCTGGTTAGCATTTTTTTATTTCAGACGCTTACCCATGTGGAGACAAATTTTAGCGGGAGGTATTACGGGAGTGGTCCAGATAGTCGTCACCACTCCTATGGAGCTGCTCAAGATCCAGCTACAAGATGCGGGTAGAGTGGCGGCCAAAGACGAAGCCATTAGAGGTTCAAAACTAAACTGATTAGATTTCGTTGCATTACCGTTGATGATTTCGTACAGCCGTAGCGCCTAAATTATCCGCAACGCGCCTGGCGATCGATCTGATCAAAGAAAGAGGATTCTTCGGCTTGTACAAGGGAACTTGGGCGACCATTCTGAGGGATGTGCCATTTTGCGTGGTATACTTTCCCCTTTTCGCGAATCTCGACGCGCTCGGGCCGAGGAAGAAGGACGGATCTGGTAGTTTTGATGAGTTTTAGTTACATTCTAACTCATATGCGTTGTTTTAGGCGACGCTGTATTTTGGTGTTCGTTTTTGTCTGGCCTGACCGCGGGAATGATCAGCGCCTTCATTGTCACTCCCTTTGACGTGATGAAAACTAGAATCCAGACCATCACCCAACAGCCCAAAGGAGAGCGTTCTCATACGAGCATTGCACAAGCATTCACGTAAGAATTTTTTTGTGTGCGTAATTCGAAGCTTTCGGAATGGTACTTGTTTCAGGGACATATTAAAATTCGAAGGCTACACGGCCTTCTTTAAGGGGGGTGCGTGTCGTATGATGGTCATTGCTCCATTGTATGCGATCATTCAGACCGTTTATTACGTGGGAGTGGCGGAATGGATCCTAGGGATACAAAAAGACGTGAAATCTAAATAAAAATAAAATTGTATTTATAGGAAAATATATTTTCTTAAAACAAGACAAAAACATTTTACTTTCATAGTGTTATGTACTTCATAGCCATCAATTATATTCATTTGAATATACAGCGAAAACATTTTAAACTGTACAGCGGTTACTTCTTGCAGCAGAGAACGGATTTGAAATGATACCTAGCAAAAAAAAAGCATCAAAATTCCTCTGTAATCATATTGAGAACATTGTGTCTAAAGGGGACACGACACACAATAGTAAAATAAAAATAATATATATAAATAAAAAAAAATAGTATAAAAACTGTAGAATCTGTAAAAAATCAAGCCTGGATGACGGCGGAGATACCAAACTTTATGGAATAAAGAAATCTACCAGAATGTGCGGCAATACAAAATAAGGAAAGAAAGGGAAACACTATTAAAATACCGTAAAATTTAACATTATCAGGTCATGCGTGATAATTATATGTACCAAAAAAAAGTCCGAGAAATACTGCAATATCGAAATATCCTTGACGCGAAAAAAAAGAAAGAAACATGGGAAATTTTTCTGGAAAATCTATTTTAAGGAATGAAGATCCCCAGAGCAAATAGAAGTGGTATATTTAAATAAAAATGCCTAACAAAAAATTTTAACATCTACTCCACATGAATTCCAGAGGATTGGCTGAAGTCAGAATTTATCGCACTAACCAAAAAGCAAGTGGCAAAACGTTTCTGTTCTGGTTTTATTCCTTAAAATAATTCAGTGTGTTAAGAAAGACCAGATTGTACCGAATCAATTGCCATTCCAAAGGTACAGAGATGTCAGTTGTGATGTGTTTGCTTATTTGATTAGGCACAAATGAAGAAGAATTTAACATACTTATAAACCTATTTTCGGATCAGACAGTTGTTCTAGAGTTGATGGCAGCGACACAGATAAGATAGCCATACAGAGAGGAGTGAGACAGGGATGCATTTCCTCACAGATTCTGTTTAATGTGTACTCCGAATACACATTTCGAGAAGTAGTGAAGAAATTAGAATTACCATAAATGGCAACAAGCTGAACAATATAATATGACACCAGCACGTTTACCAAGTATGTTTACAATAACTGATGGACCGAGTGACAATGTTTAGTTCACATTTTGGATTGGAATTGAACTTAAAACTAAACTACAGTTGGTAAGTAGAGAGAATATTCGTGAAGGCAAACTTCATCAATCCAAGTTAACAAAAAACCGGTGTTTGTCAGAATGTCATTGAAGCATTTGAACTCTGACTCTTTATAAAAATACTAAACATATCTTGCACACAGAACGTTACTATCCAAGATGTGCTACAAGGTATGAATAAAATGCCAGAATTGATAGACAGCATAAAATGTCGGAAACTCCAATACCTCGATCATATAATGAGGAACGGAAAATACTACGGATTACTACAAGAAATCCTGCAAGGCAAAATCAACAGCAAGGGAAGACCGAATCGAAGGACAATCCGCAAATCAGAATTGCCATGTTGTTAGCCAACATTTGAAACGGAGAGGCATTTAGAAAACAGAAGATGCCATTAGAATAACAATTTTATGGGATGTGGAAGCTAGTGCAAAATATGGCAAAATGGACATTTCACTAGTGTTTAGTTTCCGTAGGAAGTTAAGCCAAGGGAATGACGTCCTTCGGTACAAATTAAGAAAACAATATTAAAAAAACGCAGGAAAATTATGTAAAATATATACTCTTTAATTTCAACTTATTTACCCACTTGCGCCAATGCTGTTCTCTCTCATATAGATGTTTATGTTGTATGTTATTATTATTTTTATCATATTGTTATAATTTGAGCAATTATAACAATGAAAAATCCTTCATGAACTTGATATACACTTTTTCAATATATTGTATTGGTAACTTATAAACTATTAAACATATAGGACCAGCTAAATAGGAAAAAACTTGAGTATTCAGATGTATAATGCCCTGAAGTGAACAGTAGTCATAGGCCTTAAATATAATAAAATTCGTTTACATTACTAAGTAATATATCTTTGTGAAATTTTCGTTTCAATTATTTTAATTAGTTCTAATTTACCGACAGGAATATATTAATAGATTAAGAAAATATCGATTTTAATTCTCTCTCGAAAATAAGGAACAATGTACATAAAATTAGTTAGTTTTTTTTATAAATACTCCAAAAATGCAGAAAATTACATAGTTCCATTTAAAACTTCAATATTGAGAATAGTTCTTTAATCGTACAAGTGAATTCCGAAAGAACTAACTTTGAACGTACAACTTCTGTATAATTTTCTTTTTCTTTTGTATAAAATTGGAAATAAATGTGCTAGAAAGGAAAGAATACAATCCAAAAATTTAGTTTTTCTAAAATATTTCTGCATAATTTGATAGGCCCTGTTTCTGAAAAGCTGCACCCCGTATAACATAAATCAGTTTGGTGGCATAATGCGCTGGTTCAAAAATCATTGGAAATTATTTTAGGAAAGATTGTTACGTACTTTAGAGCATCATACACATTTCAGACCTAAATTTTCCATAAAAAAGCTCTTTAGAATTAAACTTCAAAGTTGAAGGCATTAATATTGCTTATAATGCAACATTCGACTGAAAATATTCCGAGTTTAAGGGGAAACATATATAGGTATATTTTGAGTTTTGAAAAAACCAGAACATTCCTTGAGTAAAAATTTCCTTTGATAACATAGATATGTAGATGACGCTTTTGCTTATTTCTTTGGAATTGATATAACTAGGATACTTATCATAAACTGTCACACAGACACAATCAAACATAACGGTTCAAATTAGCTTTACCCAAAAAATAGCTCAATTTAATTCTTTTATTCTCAATACGCCACTGTCAACAAACCAAGCGGACGAATCAAATGTTTTCAAAATAGATATGCAAATAGAACGTGAAAAGACGTTTAGAAAGAGGTATCACAGAACTCCCCTTACCATTAAAAAAATACTTAAAATGGCCCCTTTTGAGATATTTAATTAGATACGTACGTGCCAAATTTCATCATTTTCGCGGGCATTGTATATAGCAGCAGTTAGAGTTAAATGAAACATTTAATAAAGACACGAACACATTCTCGTTAAAATCTGAATAAATTTTTGTTCTTATTTATTGACATGTTAAATGGACCTTCATCATGTAAGCAATTTATAGAAGGGCTTTTGGCACAGATCAATGTCTTATACTTCGAATGGACATCCGTAACAGAAACTCGATACAAGCCGTGAAACTAAATCCGCCACAGGAACAGGCGAAACCTCTCAAGCGCGGTCACGTCTGCAAAATATGCGATAAAACATTATAGTCTGCTTTATTATGCACTCAACAGAACGCAGTAGGCTATTGGGGAGATCAACTAGTCGAGATGGCCTTTCTGTGCTATTTTCAGCCATTTGTATAGTAGATGTATTCGGGGTGTTTCCTCTCATCACATTACCTAAAACCATCATCGATTGCGGTAAGTCTGCGACCGTTCAATCTTACCATCGATCCTTTCGAAACAACTTTTAGGATTTTACGGAATTTTTGTCATTGTTCTGGTGTGTTCCGTCCAAATGTATACAGCGATATTATTGGGGAAATGTTGGAAAATGGCGGAACAGATTTGTCCCAACATTAACCGAGGCAATCGATATCCTTATTCCGCGTTGGCTGAACTAGCTTTCGGGAAGCATTCATCCCGTTACGTCACTGTTCTGGTGGACCTTACGGTATTTAGCGGCGGTATTCCCAACCTCATTGTAGGTAAGCAACCGTAACTCCCTAATAATGTATTCGTTCGAATATGGACTGTATAGCCTCGCAAAATCTCCAACTGTTGGGACAGCGATTGACAGAAGGCACTTTCGATGTTTCCTTTTGTTACTGGATACTAGTCCTGGGTACATTGCTATGCCCCGTTTTGTGGATCGGAAGCCCCAAAGACATGAAGTAAGGGAATCTACACAATTTTTGGCACTTTTTTGTGTTGTCTCAGTTAATAACAAAAAAAAGCAATTTTGTGAAAGTTCTGTTCTTGGTATTATGCGGATCGTAGAAAAGTAAAACAGAGTTTAGAAACTCTAATTGAAGCTGAGACAATATAACAACGATTAGAGAACCCATCACAGCTTCTGCTTTCATTCTGATCTTCGTTATTTTAGGGTTCTTTGTACCGTATCCGTTCTGATCGTATCCACGGTGTTCCTGCTCATATGCGGTTGCCTGCTTCTCACCCCTGGCGCATCCAACCCGGAAACTCCCGCAAGTTTCGAGACGAACTTACCATTATGGCAGACGCTTCTGTTAGCATACGGCATAGTTGCGTTCCAGTTTGATGTCCATCCCACGGTTTTAACAATTCAGATGGACATGTATGACAAATCGAAACTGCACCTCGCTGTTACGTGGGCATTTCTTGGTAACTCTTCGATTCAGATCCCACACATTACCGGGTGCTTTCATTATAGCTTCGTTGTCAATGTTCGGTGTGATCGCCGCCATTACAGTCGCTAAGTTTGGCACAACGACTCAGCCAAGTATTCTGGAAACTTTAACCAGCTCTGCACCTCTGCATCTAGCTGCCGGGCTCGTAGCCCTACAGCTGTGTCTTACTTCCGCGGTTAGTAATAGCGCCCTCTATCAACACATGGAGGACTGCTTAAACATATCACCAGGTAACATTTGACTCCGCTTTTTTGTTGGAGGCGATAAAATTTTTATTTTAGTCTTTGAGTAGAGTTTTAAATAGCAGTATCTTTCGCATTCTTTTGAATCTGTGCATACGAGACATCCAAATTTTTAAAGGTTTGTAAGTTCACAATTTTTTTTAATAAGGTCAACTGCAACTGCATTATTAGGTTCCTTTGTTCAAACAATGGTAGGCCGCTACTTTTTTTCAAATTTAATGCTGTTGCAAAATGCCACAGACTTTCTTGGCTACTTTTGATGCGACAAACTCATATTAAAAAATAATTCAAAATATCTCTTTTCATCTAGGTCACACCTAATTAATATCCAAAAATACTGCCTGTTTGTCTACAGTAAATTGGGCATATTGAGAAATTACCCATCAAATTACCTTCAGGTATAACTCTCTTTTCCAGAAAAAAATTAAAGTAAATTCTAAAAAAGAATGCAATTAAGCGAAAAGAAAATTGTTACTAGATTACTAGAGCTTTTTTTTTGCAGTAAACATTATTGAGGCATTATTTTATTAGGTTTTGAAAATGCCCGGCATTAACTTATTGATAATATGCTAATCGATTTCTCAGTATATTTTCATAATTTGCCTTATTTCGCGTCTAATTCCAAATTTTTATTTATCTAAATTTTGTGGTTTTTCCTTATACACTTTGATCGCCTTCTATCAGTCCACTCTCCAGGAAATACCGGATTTAAATATTCAGGCATTTATAGAGCAAAATGGGGCCTGTTGTACTAATTTGGGCATATTTTAGCATGGTTTAGATTTGGGAAGAAATTGCGATAGAAATGGTTTGTATTTCAATAACTACAATTTTGTTTATTTATCGTAACATTAAAAAAAATTTTTTTCTATAACAAAAAAAATGGATTTAAGAAAAACATTTCCATCATAGTTTCCAAAATTGTAACCTGAGGTCGGGATCATTGTCGTTCAGCTCCTGTAGTAATGTAATCTTGTACGGATGATACTTTTCTTCCCTTAATAGGTACAAAACTGTTGGTTACCATCTTCTATTAAACTGACCTGGCGATTTTTTCTATAAATTTTCTCCCAGTAAATATTAGTCACTGTGGATCTTGTAATAGGTCTTTCTGAATATTTGATTTTAAACAAATTACAAACTTCTTGAGTAATCATTTGGTCTCCATATCCAATAAAATTAAACTTTTAATTCTCTGGGTTTAATTTCATATTCACTTTCTTTACTGACAGAAATGTAATTGTGACAAGTTGAAAACTTTCCTGGTACTGGCTACTCAGCAAAATTAAATTTCTGTTTAAGTCAGAGACATAAATTTGACACAGCATTGGAAAATGTATTTAAAATAAATTTTGATCTACTCTGAATATTTTTTATTTACTGCATGGACGTGTACGAATATTTTGCATGAAATCCAATACCTGATTTTGAAATCAATTTGTTCTATATTTTAGCAGTTCACTGTATAAAAACATATAATTTCTTTTTTTTGTCTTCATATTTCTGGTCAATTTTATTATTGCTTGATATTTTACAATTTTCAATCCATTAAAAGGTAGAATTCCAGTTAAAAAGAAATCATATATATTCAACGCCTTGCTTAAAATGCCCCAAGATATACGGGAATGACAAGCCTAATTTTAGAAAATTGTATAAATGGACATAAATATACCACAAAAGCATCAATTGCTTTACATAAACACGAAAATTTAGCAAACTATAAATTTAATTGTGTAGAAACTATATTAGTGATTTAAGTTTTATAATAATAGCGCTAAAAATAAACCATCAATTTAATAAAATCTAAACAACAAATAATAAACATAAATAAATATCAAAGTCATTATATTCATGTCAGTTATTTCATATATGAGAATATACATTTTTTTGATATGAAATAATTTATAAATTTGTATGCATTTAAAATAAAGAATTTTGCTATAATTCAATAACCTCAAACCAGTAATAATTCAAGCATTATATAAAAATATATATAAAATTTTCTTTTTTTGTTTAAAGGACTATGGATTATTGAAATTACTACCAAAACCTTCATATTAAAAGAACCCCTTTTGTATATAACTCGACGTCGAGATGTTTCAGAATTCAACTACAAGAGGTGCGTTTTGAGGACCATCTTGACGATTTTCGCCATAGTAATAGCAGAATCCGTGCCCAGATTTGATCTGGTCATGTCCTTAATTGGCGGCACTCTGACCGGGCCGTTGGTGTTCATACTGCCTCCCGTGTTTTACATAAAAATTCTTCACTTGCATAAAAACCACGAAGACGCACTGGTTTCAGCATCGTTCACCAACGTAGTGCTATCGGAAGAGTCTGAGGAGGAGACCTCGTTGAATTTGGCGAAGTACTACGAGCACAAATTCAGAGAAGAATTCAAGTCCACCTTTGATATCAGCGACATTAAATGCATCGACAAAAATTTCGAGATTATTGTTTGCGTTATCGTTATACTCGGTAGCTTTATAGCTACTTTAATAACGACTTTTCTGAATTTTAAAAACGCTGCTGCCTCATATAGTAATTTTACGAGACCCTGCATTTACAACATATCGAACGCGCTGCTGTATTTGTAAATAAAATACCCATTACGAAATTTAATTTAATTCTCACTAATCGCTACAAAATAAATCATAAACATCAATAAATAATAGCAAACTCTGTTCTATCGACTACGTAAGACCTAAATGTATAACGAATAAAAAGTACAAAAAGTCAGTCACACTTTGAATATCACTCTCGGGCCTCGTTTTAGAGGTCGAATAAGAAGAACCCTCCACCGATTGTAGAGATGGTGGACGTCTTTTTGGGTGCCAGCACTTTGTTGATGGTGTGCAGCACACCGTTTGTGGCTAAATTGTCGCAGCTCGTCACCACAGCCCTGTTTATGCGCACTTGGCTTCCCATCCTACCGACTTCGACTTTCTGCGAACCCAGAGTGGGGATGAAGCTGTTGAAACCCCACGTATTCGGACCCACGCCAGAACAACAGAGGACCTCTGCAAAAAAGTTAATATACCATTTATATAGAAAATACGACCCAAACTTTTCAAAGAACTTCTGCAGGCTACTGTAATACTATTTACAAAACTTTTGTTGTTGATGAATCGAACTTGCTGACGTTTCACCAATCATCCCGTGTAAATATTAGTTTCAGTTAAGCTCCGAAGAAGCAAACAGGATGATTGGCGAAGCGTCAGCAAGTTCGATTCATCAATAACCGACGCCGGCTTACCTGTAAGAACGTGAGTTTTCAAAACTTCCTCCGCCTTTTCCTTATTCTCCAATAATTGCTTCCTGTCGTCCTCGTCCAACGCGGCGAACGTCTCGTCGGTGGGTGCCAAGAACGTGATCGAGCGATTATCTTCTCGAAGAATCGTTTCGACTTCAGTACCTTGCAGCAGTTGCCTCAAAGTTGAGTACCTCTCGTCGTCGCTAATCAACTCGTAAATCGTTTTGGTGGGCGGTATCAGCACTTGGTTGACTTCATGCACCATAGAACCGCATGTTTTCTCATCGAAACCGATCATCCTCGCGCAGTTGATTGTTGCTCTGTTGATCACGTTGGTGAATAGCGGTAGCTGCAATTGCCCCGTAAAAATTGCGAGTTCATGGTGTCTCCTAGAGAACCTCTCTTACCGTTGAGTATAGGTTGAGTCGAAGCTCCTTGCCGTTATCTCTGGTGGCCAGCTTGAGATTGTTTTTCATATCGCACGACGCCATCTGGCCTTCAACTGCGTGATACCTGACCAAATCTTTGAGCTTTTCCTGGTCGTTGCCTATTTCCTCCAGCAGTTTCTGCGCTTCCGGGTTTTCGAAGGCTTTGTTGAACGGGACGAATACGGTACCGTTCTCCAAATCATTAAGTTCCTCTGTTAATCCGGCCTTTTCGACCAGCTCTTGGAATTTGGAGAAGTTGTGCGCTTTGAGGACGTTCTCGATATACTGGCCTGCGGAGGAAGAGTTTTAACTGGAATCAAACTAATAAACTAAATAATTTTTACCTGATTCTGGAACGATGAGGTTATCGATCAGATGAATCACCCCGTTGGTGCCAATCACGTCGGATTCAATAATTTTGGCCTTTCCTTCGAAGATCAGCTCATCGTCCATGGTCCTTTCCATATTTAAGACGGAACCTTCAACGTTGTGGGTAGTCGCGTTCCCGATTATAGCAGTGGAGCATACCGTGTGAGCTACGATGTGGTGTTTCAAGATATCTAATAAAAGCAAGTCCGTTTACTTTAATCATTTCCTCATTTTGCCTGCCTAAACTCACTCGATGCGCAACCTCCACCGTTGAGGAACTTCTGCCTTTGATTTTCATCGACCTTATTGAAAGCATCGTCTGTTGGCGCAAAAATTGTATAGTGGCCGTCTGGCTTCAACCGTGTGGGGATATCCGTCTTTTCCAGGACTGAAACAAATATATTTTATCCTGCTTTAAAACGAAAAATAATTACCTACTTTGTCTGAGGAAGGTCAGTTTTGGATGACTGCCGATGATTTTCAACAAATCTTCGCTAGCCGGAGGAACGACGCGATCCAATATATGAACTATGCCGTTGTCTGCCAAAATATTGCCCTTTTTCACTCTAGCGCAGTTTGCCGTCAGCATTTTCTCGTAGCTGTGTGTCGGGTAAATGTTGATCCGTATCGGACTCTTCTGACCGTCCTCGCTTTAAATTGGATATTTAAAAAAACCAACTCTAATTGCCACCTCGGGGGTGAGTCTTACCTTTCAAGGAGCTGTTCGTTGTCCAAGTCAGTCAGTTCAATGAAACCTTCACTCGAATGACTCAGTACCAAATCCTTAGAGGAGAGGGCGTTGCTGACGGCTCTGCGTCTCCGTGCCATTTCCACGTTGTTCTGCGCATAGTTTACATTCGTTTAATGAATTCAAGATGCACAATAATCACCTTACCACTTCGTTGATTTTTTCGCTGTAATCATGAACGGCGTCGTCGCTCGGTACGAATAGGGTGAAGTTTCCTTCTTCAAATTTGCCGTCCAAGTTGCTCGAGCGGATCAGATTTCGGAATTCGTCAAGCTTCAAGTCTTCCAAAGTTTGCAGAATTGGTTTCAGGTCCACCTAACAATGTTGAAAGAATAAATTAGGGTACGGTTTTCAATTACCATGACTAACCAAACCAGCCATAAGGAGTGAACTTATTTCATTTGGGAAATGGAAATTATACGATGTAGTTCCGGATACCAAATTAAATTCTTTATGACATTGAAGCTCTTAAAATATTGTATAGCAATCAAGATCAATTTTATTTGTTAACGTATAACAGCGTCCATAAGACGATATTAAGGTAAATAGAAAAGGGCAAAGAGGAAGTAGCCAACTTCTGTGATTTGTGGATCAAACTGTACGTGGGTATATAAAAACACTCATATATATTTTAAAATCCTAATTAATATTTAGTTGCTTTCAAACTGTGCCCTAATATAGATTTGGTACCCTTAATTGCAGATCAATTTTGAAGTAAAACTAGTTTTAATAATGCGGATCTAGTCAAAAAAAAATTATTCCCGTTTGTCTAGTTCGGTTAATTAGAAACGAATAATTCTTCTGATTATTTAAAAGTCGACTTAAAGTAGGTGCATTGGAGAACACGTAGCTTTCTCGTATATGATATCGCCGAGAAAATATAGTAAATTATAAATTCTAGATAAAATGTGATTGAACTGAACTGACCAGCAGATCGTCAAATTTCAAAGCTTATTTTGAGTATTTTGTAACAATACTTACACATTATCACAGAAGCTGAAATTTATAGGAGATAACTTGTCTGCTTTTTCTTCACTTTTACATATCACGTTCAAAGATATAAAATGTATGGTTCTTAAAATTAATAAGAGTGTTTCAATTATTGACCTAAATAGACAATTACGGTCCAAGTTCACTAACACATCTTCATTACTCTCTTACAATCCGGGGGCGACTATACTTGGTAAATTTTACATTGCATTCGCAAGCTCGACCCACCTGTTTGGTACATCCGTTGGAATCGGGCAATCTTTTGAACCCATAACAACACTTGTAGCGGACCGTGAAGGTTTTGACCACGCCATGGTTGTTTATTCTGTAAAATGTACAATTACCCAGTTACAAACGCGTTAGGAGCACTTATCCTGTCAGAATAAGTTAATTACAACGATTACGCGAAATTCGCGTTTAAATTCTTACTTCGTGGTGCACTCGTATTTGTTTTCCGACTCAAAGCAGTTGGAGAGGCGTATCGACGTGGAGAAGAAGTTGGGTTCCCTGTGGGTGGTGACTTCCGAGTTATTCTTCTTTTCGATTTCAGGCGACTCATCTTTGTCGTCGTTATCATCGTCCGTACTCTCTTCCCTCTCTATGCAAACGTTTTTTCTGCAACAAAAAATGAAGTTTTCTTAAAAGAGACCCTGACAATATGACCCCGATTTTAAGAGGTCGTTGCCGAATGCAAAAACTATCCGAGTAGGCAACGGAAAGTCAGAAAAAACACACCACGACCTTGAGTGAACTAAAAATAAGTCACATTTTTTATTAATCTAAAATTATGATGAAATCGCGATAAGCAACATTTTATCAAAACTACATGACTTTTTTTATCAAATTTGAAACGCAAATTAATAAAAAATTATCCGGAAGCCGCTGCATTAAAATTATAAGCTTCTTTACAGAACAAGGCTCGGCTATTTATATACAGGGTGTCATACAAATAACAGCACACAAACAGGAATTTTAAAAACTATTTTTTACGAAAAAAGAAAAAAACAAAAAAAAACATTCTTAAAAAAAGCACAACCAACTTTTTTTCTTAAATAAATGTATGTTTTTAAAACTTTTCAATTTTTCAAATGATTGAAAGACTACAAAATAAATGTACTCCTTTTCCCTACAATCAGGATATATAAAAACGTAATAATCTTAACATACTAGAGTTTGCTCTGAAGAAATTTTAATACGCTATGAAGCTTGTGTGCCAGTCGGTGGAGTTTAATTTGAGCATTTCCTAAATAAAATAAAGCAGTTATATCGGAATTTTTTAATACTGATTGTAAAAATATAAAATTATAATTATCATACAAACAAGTTTTTCCTCCTTACTTTAAAAATATGACCTTTTTATATTTTTATTGTCTCGTAAACATTCAAAAAATTCACAAAAATAACAGGTGTGTCATTTAAGGAAAGGGAGGTCATTTTAGGGAGCATTCCTAATCATCAAAAATATTTTTGACATTCTTATCTTAAATAAAAGTACTGAAAAGAATAAATCAAAATAAATTGGTCAGGAAATTCGTGCTCTCATCGATCTTTTGAAAAATGACCACTGAACGCGGTTGCTGTGTTTAATGAGATTTTTGGATTTTTTTCTTTCCTTTGTTGGTAACAATGCTATGCTATGATAATGCTATATGCAGTTAATATTCTGCTTATTCTTAAGATAATATTGTTGTGTTATTTTGTATCCTAAAAAGCACAAAAATAAATAAATTAACATTACACTCGAGAGGCGAATCTAACCAAAACTGTAAAAGTATGGACAGAAATTTGAATTCACAACCTGTATCTTTTAAAACCCTGCAGTATAAACATTTTTCCTTTGCCGACATTTTAACGTAATTTATTTGATTTCTTTAAATCTAAAAAAAAACATTGTATTTTTATATTGATGTAAACTCAGCAATATAATACCTAATTTAAAAAAAAACAAAAATTCTTATAAATTTTGTTTTTTTTTAATTGTATCAATTTTGGAACTTCTCACTTCTTCTCAGCCTTTTATATTTTGTGGTTTTCTTCAACAAAAAAAATAATTTAGGCAAATTTGAAATCACATGAGTTCTCATCCATCGTAATATCATATAATATCACAATGCCATACGTTTTGTTTTAATTAAAGAATAAGTTAAATTTCAGAATAATTTGAGACAAGGATGCGGCACATGGGAGTGCGTCAAGATGATTCTTTCAATGTAAATTGGCAGCCGTTGCCAAAGAAAAACCGAATGCGGAATTGCTTTGTCACTCTTTCAACCTCACTCATTTGCAATTAAAATTTATTAAAATAATACACCCAATTTAAAAGTGGGTGTAACTTTTTGATGAACACTTGCTTTTTTATTTGTCAGTCAGCGTTAGTTTTACTTTATAATTTAATCGATATACCATACTCTAGTCAAACTAATATTCTTGAATATCTGGTTTAAAAAATTTCTAAAATACATTTTCCAGTTAAATCCGGTACTTGGGTTTATAGCCCAAGTCGGATCTATGTATGCACCTATCGTTCAAAAGCTATAATTTTCAAGACCGATGTAGAGAACCTCTAGATGTTTCACGACCTGCACTTGGCAACTGTACTTCTTGTCAAAAGTTCATTAACCACATCAGCTGCCGGTTGTTATCGAGTACTTGTTAATGGCGTTTCGTCGAGTTCGTGTTAAGTAACGAGAGTTGCTTTATCCCAACATGTTTGCAGTGTCTCTAATTAAATGTTTCTTCGTAATTCCGCAAATAATGGCATTTTCCCAAAGTAAATTTCCACCTTTGACAATTTTTTAACTTGAACGTTCCCTATGTAAAGCACAATACATTTATTTGGCTTTAGCAGAGTGAGAGTACCTTTATTTAAAAAGAGAAAAAAGTTATCAAGAAAAGTATAAAATAGATGATTATGAATAATCTAAATTAGGATTTTTATAAGTTCCAAAGCAAATAGAGTATACTTTAAATAAATAATACATCAAAACATATACAACCAAAATTGAATTATTCACTTGAATATTGAATTAATATTGAACTATAAAATTAACATTTAAAATAGAATTGAAAAAAATATTTGGGTACAAATTATAAGTACCTGTCTTATTCTAAAAGCTATAAACTTACTACTTGGATTTCTTGCTGAATCTTGTCCATTTTTTAACTTGAATTGGTTTCTAGTGGATCAGAAGCTACTGCCTTTGTTGTTTATTAATAATAGCTAAGTAATGACATCATTGCAGTATAAATTCTTTACATATTATGCTACCACCCCCATCATTATATCTATAAAGGGTCTCGCCGTACATATTAAGGTAAAATATCATTAAAAAAATCTAAAACAAAAAACAAACTGAATGAAAGTCAGCTTGATAATTATGCAATTTTTGTATTCATTCTTAGTACTTACAAACAAAATGATTTTTAAGATACGCGTCAAATTAAATCGATATTTTCTTAAAATGTGGCAGGATTTTTTATAAGGCTTTTAAAAACTTTTAATAACAAAACATACCTTTTACATAGGTATAAGCTCACCAATAAGGTAATAACCACCAACATATAAATAAATGTATTACATATTATATGATACAGATTAATTTTTTTTCTTGAATTTTAAAAAGATTGGAACTTCTCACTTTCACATTTCATATATATTGATCAAAGAAAATTTTGGAAAAGAGTTTTTTGAAACGAAATGAGCTATTTCCTATATATATGCAACACTATAATTTCTATCACAGGAAAATTACTTGTTTTGCCCAATATCCAACATTTAGCACAGAGTTGTTCCCCGGTGTGGCGGTGCAATATAAACAAAAACGTTGAAAGAAAAGTTAAGCTTAACATTTCGTGGGCAAACCTCTGGCAGTGTACCAGTTGTCACAGAAAGAAAATGAAAGAAGACAAGTTGGTTGATTCAAATGTTACTTAACATTAGAAACATTTTCTGCTGAAGAACAAAAGTTTCATAGAAAGGCAAGCAACGTTCTAATTTAAAGTAATTAAATGTATTATATGAGGGTAAATTTTTCCTTACTATACCTGCTTAATAACATATTTATATGATGTAAGTAAATTCATAAATGTTTCATTTGTTATGTTTACTTTTCAATTAGCTATAACTGAGAAAGATTTTACTTTGCTTTGCTTACTTAACTATCTAAATATTATGTTCCGCTTTGACCGCAAATAAAAGAATCCACATCGTTTTTAGAAAATAATGTCCGACGAAATTTTCTGCATTGGTATGGATGGGTGGGTGATGGTACGACAACCCAATGTGGAACACGTCGATTAACAAAATGAACGAAACGCGATTTTGTGAAACGTAAAGTTCAAAGTCCTACAGAGTCCTACTTTGGTGTTATTGTTTGGGTTTGGTGCCGGGTGAAAGAGCGCATATATAGAAAGTTAAATCGCACCAATTTATCATCGCAGTGGAGGTTATTTTTGCATGGTTATTTGAACTAAATAAAAAATAGAAATTGTTTTGATGGGACAACATTAATGAATTGTGGTCGACTACTTTGACGGAATATATTTTTTAAACGATTCAAGTGGCAGTCGTGTTTAATTATTTAACTTGTACTTGATATTGAATCAAAACCAAAATAATCACAGTGACAATAATATATCAATGTTTTGCAGGTACAAGAGTGGGTTTTTAAAACAGTTTCAACGGTGGCCAAAATTATACCTAACCTATAAATTTGAACTTGAGCAGCACAAATAATGACTAATAATGGAAAAGGGCAGTAAGATATTTTTGGTTTTCGAAATGTATTCACAAAAATTGATCAGAAGTTATATAAAATGATTTTTTTTTCTGTGGTCGTGAGTATTGGTTTATGTTTGGAATTCATTCTTTAATCTGTTTTTCTATTATGGATAGTTAGTTGGTACATTAATAAATATGTATCTAATTTGTAAGGTCAGAGTAATATTAAAATGAATGCTACAAAAACCTCCAAATACATATTTTCATACGAATATCAATATTAATTTAAACATAATTGTAAAAACTAAACACAATACTTAACAACACCCCAATTCCAAAAAACAACCGTCCCTTTGTTTCAATTGATGTTCAATCGATTACCATGTGAACTTCCTGAACTTCGTGAACGAAATATAATTTTTAATTGATTATATGCGGGCAAGCTTGGTGTTATGTTCAATTGTTTAACTATATCCATTTCTTTATTAGCAATTATATACGTCCTTTTTACTTAAGCGTGAATAAAAATCAAAATGATCACAATCGCAAAAAATATACAACATGAATTTTTGAAACAGCGTAGACAAAGCCCAAAATTATACAGTGTGATTCCTAAACTATAAACATAAACTTGGCACAATGTTGAGGACAATGAAGGGAGAAAGGAAGCAGAATATCTTTAATATTTCCACTAGCTCATTTGCTATCTGTTGGGGTCGTAACTGGGAGCTTAATTTTGGAATTCATGTCTTATCATTTTTTTCTTTCTTAAATGTAGATAAGAACCCATTTTTTAATTTAGACATGTCACAGTGAAACTAAAATCAATTCCATGTTCAAAAAAACCTTCAAATATACATTTTTTTACAAATGTCAATGTTAATTCTAATGTATTAAGAAAAATTAAGTAGAACATTGCAATAGCAGCCTAATCTTAATAAACAAACGAGTTTTCGTTTCAATTAACACCCTGTACAATTCAATTCAAGTTAAATCGACTGCTATATGAGCTTCTTTAGCAATCATATAAACGGTGTGGAAATATAATCGCTAAAATTACGTTTTTAATTGGATATTAAACCTTCAAGACATCAAACGAAATTTAATCGAAAAACTTACCCCTTCCACCAGCTATTGCTGTCGTCGATCCCGAACAGTCCGCCGAATCCGAGCACTCCTCCCTGCTTGCCGCCCAGTCCGGGAAAATCAAACTCCGGGCCGAAAGGGCTAGAGAAGGAGGGGAATCCCCCGTTAGCGTCTACGTCTATGACACCCCCTGGGATTACGGGATTGACCGGATGTTTCTCTTTGGTTTCCTTCGGGTTCAGCACTGGCTTTTGCTCGGTCGCAGATGGTACGGGATCCTTGTAGTCCGGAGCCAAAGGCTCCCTGTCTTTTTCCGGTGCGCCGGCGCTTCTGGATTCGAAGCGAGGTGTTTCATAGATCCAGGAATCGGGGTTGTGGAAGAAACTTAAATCGCTTAGGAGAAAAATTGACAGTTAGGCGAAAAAGATTGACCATATGGTGATTATGGTTTTGGATTCACTCGTCTCATGCAAATGATACACGCACTATGTTATTTTGAAGCAGTTATCTAAACGCCTTGGCACATGGGGCTGTTTGAAAACTTCTCTAGTAATTAATATAATCCTTTTACTATTGTAAATAATAGATCTTTTCTAAATTAATATCTAAACGTTGACACAAACGCATAAGTTTTCTTAGGTAATAAATCAGTCTCCTCGACGTATCTAAACCCAACATATCAGCAGCAAGGGTTGAGACAGATTCTTATGGCAGACATAGTCTCTGATATATGCTAAAAGGCTTTATTCTGAGGCCTTTGTTGTATGTACTCAAACGAACACATATTAATCATAATAATTAAAAACTAACTTAAAGTAAGGGTAAGGGTAAAAGGTAAGCTTAGCTGCACTGACGGTAATTCTAGACTAGAGTTCTACAAAAAAGTGTGACCCTTTGCAGATACTCTGTAATTTTTTTCGTTTTAATGCTTATTTTTAATTTTCTTTGAGACTAATTTTTTGGTTTTTCTACCTATCTATGTACCACTTTATTTCTATGCGTCTCCAACATACAACAATAATAAAATAAACAAATATTTTGTAATATCAAAAATCAACGAAGTTTTATTTCTCTTTTAATGCGCGGAATATATTATCTCCAGGGAGGGGTGATTTTAACGCTACAAGCACGAACAATGAAGTCATCAAATTTACTGGAGGAAATGTGATGGTATACCTTCATTATCAAATTCAAATCTTTATGCTAATCGTGACAAGAACAATATTAGTCATAAAGCGGTAGAATACTTTCCGAGTTCAAACTACAATAATGGACGTTTTTAAAAATGACGAAGTAAAAACAATCATTAACGGATAAATTAAGAGTCACTCGTCTGTGTAATTTGGTCTGACGAGCTTCCTAATTGTGTTAATTAATTGATTTGTCTGTTGGTCTAATAAATAAATAACCCATTGAAAAGATTTAAAAAATTCAAACCCGTAATTATTAACTTGAGAAAATCTACGAAAAATAACTTGTCCCTGAAACGTTTAAGGAACTAAAAGGTAGATTCGATGAAACCGAATTAAATAAACACAAACTGAAATGAACGAAAATGGCCGCAAAATTGTAATAATATTTCTAAATTGCAATTAATGTTATCGAACAACGGCAAACAATTTTATTGTGTTAATACATGTAATTCTCATTTTTGTTTTTTGTTATTTGTACAGGCTGTCTGTAAATGACGAGCAAAAAATTTAATGGCCCATTCTACTTGAGAAATTAATATTAAAGTTCATATATGTTTGTCAAAAAAATCAACAATTTCAGGGTGTAATTTTCCTTTAAATAAATGTTCCTTAACTTTATCCTAGTTTGCCTATTAACTTTAAATTAGGCACATTTACTGTTAATGTTTTTTTGTATTTTAAGGTAAAATTTAAGAAAAGTTAAGATTATGAGTAACTAAGGCTTTAGCATTTGGTCTAACATTTACAAAGGAATATTAGTTATAATTGTGCAAAATTTTAATCGGAACGAAAATTCATTTAATTTTTTTTAATTTTTTTAATTAATTTCTGGAATAGAGCCGACTCTTAAATTTTTTATCTTTATGTCCTGACAACCATGTTAGAAGCTCGAGGCCGAAAGACATAAAGACTCCTTTTCAAGAAACCAATAGCAAACCAAAACTGAAAGTACATTTACAAGAAAGGATATGATGACATTTACGATAAGCCAAATGGTAGCCCAAATCTGGTTAATTTTAAATGTAAGATTTACTAGTAAAATTTCAAATAAGCTCCAACTTAAAAATGAGTTGAAAAATGTTCATTCCTCAAATTCTCATCCCCTTCGTCCGGCAATAATGTTGTTGTTAATCTCTCTGGTACTAGAAAAAAATATTTCGACGGGACTTACCTATACAGGTCTGCCTTCACTGCCAATATCAGCAAAGCACTAGCAAAAAATGCTCGCCACAGCATTTTGCAACAACTGAACGTCTCTGTTATTAGAATTAAGCTATATCTTCCTTTCAGCGCGCTTTTACACAAACGAACACTCTGGTAAGTCGTACCGTGGCGCTTGTATTTATAAACGCGACTTTGGTGGTGGGGCGGTACCCATCACCGTTACGGCCAGCGTTTTTTACGTTTGTTTATCTTTTTGTTTTATCATCTTCCGAAGAACTGTTGCTGCAGGGCGATGGTCCGAGATATCGTGCCAATACATGTGATAGATAGCGGATCGTTAATGAAAGTACCCACCTGCGTATTTTGTATCCGACGTTCTTCTTTCACTTGGGCGAGATGTGATCGTGATAGTAAGAGTCTAAATGTCAATGTATGATTTGAAGCAAAAAGATGGCGAAGAAAAATCTTCAACGATGCGATAACTGATTTTATTTACAATTAAATGGAGTACATTACCAATTAACCAACCCCATGCTGATACTTTCTACGTCGAAATCTACAGCGTCTATGGTATTGAAAGACATGAAAAATGCATTTCTTTGTTATCACGAATTTAAGAGACTTGTCGAAAGTCTTGCCATGCTTAACAAGTTCCTAAAAGTTTTCTCCGCCAAAATTGCCCACCGTTAGCCATAAAACAGAGGCTGCTATGGCTACGTTGATGAAAAAAGAAAGCAAGCAAGCAAGCTAAAACAACAGTTCTTCTATACCTATACAAGAAGAACAAAACAGAGAATAGAAACGTTAGAAATGAAGATATTACGATCCATATTTTGAATAAGAGAGAGATAGAAGGAGAAAAAGTAAGGGAGAGAGAAAGAGAGAGAGAGAGAGAGAGATGTGACGTCTAAGATGTCATAAAATCACAGGGACGACCACCTAAAAGAACTTTAGTCAATAGTAGAATAAGAAGAAGAAGAGTTTGCACTACGCGACCTGTAATTGTCCCCAACGAGGCACTAACGCTCATGATTATTACTTAATCATCTTTCAAAGTCCACAAAATCATCATTCTACAGCTGTGGGAATCAGAAATCGACATCATCATGCTCAACGTATCCGAACGAACAGTTAGATGATTACTTGGAGAATTCCGCGACTTCACTTTGGAATCAATTTAGGCGCATTTTAATTTATAATAAGTTGAGATTTAGCCTCCGATCTCCAAATGGTCGTGAGAGGGTATAGCAAAGACCATTAGAACGTTTTGCGTAATATACCTTTACTTTGAAGAAATTGTGGAAGTTCTATTAACCCTTGTGTTGATTTCATTAGAATTAAGAATGCATGACAATGCCAGACCTCACACAGCAAGAAGTATTCAACAATAGTTAAACGATGTGGATATTTCTGTTTTGGAGTGGTCAGTGTTAAATCCTAGTTGGGACGTGCTTCGGAGAAAATTACAAAGTTTCAGTTTTTCTTAGCAATATTCTTCAATTTGGCTTAATTAAAATTTCACATTAACAAAATATAAATTTGTATTTTTACATTACTTGATTTTAAATGTCAGCGAGCAATATTATGGTACAATTTTTGTAAATTTCAATAAAATGAAGTAACCAATGAACATTACTTAGAGATATATCCATCTATGTGTCAAAGTCAGTTTTAATCTTTTAAAAATCATAAGGAATTATCTATACACGGAATATCTTAAGAAATCAATTTTAAAATCAACCTGACACCCAAATTTTGCAAAGACACCATTTTGCAATAACAGTTCTCAAAGTTGTACAGTTCTCAAAGATGCACTGTATAATACACTGTACAAGAGTTAACCGCGTGTCTATTATAACTATAATTTTTGTTGTTTGTTTTATTTACTTGCTTTTAATATTTTTAACGAGTTAATTAAACATGTACAATTTCTTGACCTAAAGATTCCAATTTGTAAATATGCAGTAATGCTTTCTTCGGTCTTTCGATATTGATAACAGCTTGGGGCAAAACATAAACAGATAAATTGTTGATACATTCGGGACCGCACTAACAGTTTACGATAACAAAGTAATTTGTGGAGCACTTGATTTAGCGCGTTCTCGAAAATGTATTCTGGAATTTTCGCACCATCTTAAGAAAATAATTCAAATGCGAATAGTATTTTTGTTAAACGTATAACCGCTGGTGATGGCGGCGATGAAACAACATCGATAACACTTCTTTTATTTACTAACAAATAAACAAATATAATATAATAAGCTAGGTTTCGCGAGAAGGCAAAATTATTTTCTGTATCATTATCACATAAGGTCAAGGAACCATGGTGAATCAAAGAACGTTAATTTGTTTAAAATCTGTTTAAAAACTAATATCCGACTATAATTTACGCAGTGTATTTTTTAAAAAGGATTGTTGAAACAAACTAGCCTTGCAAACGGAGCACCTGACGTCTGTCGTACCTACAACGAACCAGTCGATATTTCTAGAAAATATCTGGGCTATTTTTAGTAGGGAAACGTTTGTTATTTAGTTTTATCAGCAGCTTCGACTTGGTTACTAAATCGTTAAACGTTTAATGTATCAACATACAAAATAAAAATTAACAAAATACTGATAACCAACCTATTATACTAACACATCGTGAATCACTTGTTCTCGAAAGTTATTTTAAATTTGTTTTAATATGCAGATTTTATGCGCAGTCGCTTATTATCACATACGAGTTCTTCAAAGGTTTAAATTGTTGAAGGGGGCGTTAATAAATCAAAATAAGAAGGCAATTATTCTATTTATGCCAATTTACGATTATGCGCTGAAAATAAAAGAGAAACCTTGTTATGAGGAACATTCCAGAACAAAAAACGGAATTCTAGAAATTGCATTAAAAATACCGACCAGTGAAAATTGCGAGCTATAGAATATGAAATGGGGGAAAACATTATTTAAGGATTATTTTACTAGGTTAGGAATTGAAATTGGAAAGTTTCGTTTTGATAACAGAGCAACGTGAAATGTAATTTTCCTGTTTCTGTAATTTGACGTACGTTCATGCCTATTCCTTTAAATTAAAAAATCACTTCTATGACTAAGGGAGTTTTAATTGATAAAGTGATTCTGTTATCGTGTTTAAGAACGTAAATGTTTTGGAGGCAATTTATTACATTAAATGCGCCTGGAATAAAATTTCGTCAGCAATGATACAAAATGGATTTAATAAAGCTAGTTTTCAGAAAAATGCTATATCGATTCAATGTGGCCTAGAAGATTGTCTTGAAAATCTTGAAAATTATGTTCGAATTGGTAGCTATATAAACATTGACGATGAAATTGAAAAAGTGATGTAAACCCGTCCTGCATCGAAAAAGAGAGAAAAGATGACATTGTTAAAAGATGGCAACACACCTCAAAAATGTATAGGACCATTATCATTCTACTGTTTTAAAGAAAAAAATACAAAACAGAACATTTTAGAGTTTATCAAAAAGTAGTTTTGTTCTTATATACTAAGGTCGAAGGGTAAATATCTGGGATTTATAAAGTACAGTACAGAATTCACAGGGATTCGCAGGGACATTACTTTTGGAATACTTGCTTAATTAATTAATTTGTATTTCATTCCATATTTTAAAAAAATAGTCATATATAATAAAAATAATTTACTTTTTTTAACAACAATTTTTAAATAAAAACTCCCTCTCGCATTACTTCATGGACAACATTTATGCCTTTTGAGAATTAAAACTTGGCAATATTTTTGCATCTTCTCTGCTGGTTCCTCGGTGAAACCAAAAATAGAGTGAGTACGGACAGACTAAAATGTTTTGTTGTAACATCTGCGACAAGGCGATAAAAAAATTAACCCACCAGAAGAAGTTAAATTTATTAAGATCCAAAGGAGTATGCAGCCAGAGAAGTTATGTAGGTAGCTCAGATAGTTCAGAAAATAATACAAAATAGATTAGTTACAGAAGCGCTCTCTGAAAATGCTATAGAAACTGAAAATCTTCAAAAAAAATATGCTCCCCAACATTCCAGTTCATAATTCAAGTTTTACGCAGTATATTATGACGTATGATTTACGAGAAATTAAAAAAAATATATTGATGGTACTTCCCGTAATTCCATGGTCGAAATGTCATATACATATATAACATTAAATAAATGAAAAAAAAAATGAGAAACTAGGTGAAAAGAATAATGATGCGGATGAGTCAGCAAATGATATATTAATGAAAATGAGAGACATCTTATTTGAGGTTAATAGCCAAACAATAAGGATCACAGAAAAATATGGATGAATAACGACACATGGACTGAAATTCAAGAAAGAGAAGAGGTCTGGAGGTCTAAACAATCAAAGCACACTAAACGACAAACTAAAAATGACTATAAAACCTTTATGCAGGGAAGACAAAAAAGTTAACTTAAGAAAGTATGCCAAGAAATCAAAATTCACTCAAATTGATCAAATAACCCGTAACTAATAACAACTGCATTAAATCGGAGTACAGAGGAAGAGGATATACTAGAACGTTGGAAATTGTATTGTCAGAAACTAATGTCCGATGATCAGACAGAAACAGGAAAGTATACTGTCAACGCTGAACAGGAGCCCCATATATCGAGAGAAGAATTAGAAACAGCTCTAAGGAAATTAAAATCTATAAATTACATGGTATTGATAATGTTACGGCCGTGATGATAATTGACAAAAACAATTAATAGAAAAGTCAAGGGAATTCAACACTGTTACTTATATTTGCTTCATAGACTATAGCAAGGCATTTGACTATTAATTGGGTTGTCACTCCTCCCCTCTTCAGTGCAAATGGCGACCCATCATTAGGAAAGCTACCTTTAATTGTAACGGAGGACCAGTGAACAAGAACTGGTTGGACTTTTAAGAATAATTGAAGAAAAATCATGGTTTTAGAACAACAAAACAGAAATCAAAAGGACATCGATGTGCTTAGGCAGTTTGTATACCTTGGCTCTCTGATAAACACAGGAGGTTGTACTGAAGAAATGAAAATACGGGCAGCAATTGCTAAAGGCGCTATGACCGGTGATTTTTTCTCTTTTCCTATATGCTTCGGAATGTTGGTTCAAGTTGATAGGCTCAAAATTAATACGTTTGAGATATTCTCTTGGAGGAGAGATTACTATAAATTCGTTAAAGATTAAATGAGTCAATTATAAATGAGCTTAACATAAAGAAAAGAAGATAACATGTTATTTTGGACACGTCATTCGAAGAAAATCACCTACTACACAGTACATAGACCATCAAAGAGACCGGAACAACGATTGGTGGAGAGGGATGGAAAGTTATCACAAAACACAACTCATGATGGCCCCATACTTTGAACGGGTCGACGATTAAGATTAAGATAAGAACGATTAAGAAGAAGAATATTACATAAAAAATAAATTTCCTCGATTTGTAGATAGATATCGCTGACGTTTTGCCAAACACAGTCAATAATCGACGCAGGAGAAATCCAGAAGATGTGGACCTACACAACTTGCGGAATTTTCCTTGAAAAATTTCCTTGGATTGTTTATTCGGTACTATATCCTATTTTTTTCCAAATCTTTGACCACGTTTTTATTATTAGGTTATTTCCCAGGTTTGAAATAAAAACAATAAGTTACATAAAAATATATAGGATTTAAAGGGCTTTATTCAGGTTTACGGAGATTTGTAGGGATTTATTAGGATTTATACTGAACTATTGTTGATTTAACCGGATTTCAAGGACGTATATTTACGGTATAATTTAAAACTCACCTGAATTTTTTTAATGATTTTTAATTTTTGAGTGTAATTTAGCTTTCCTTTTGGTTTGTCCTGTTAAGTTATTATTAATAAAACCATGTACGTTTATTAATAAATATATCAGAAAATGTCGTAATTTTCTTTGTGAAGCGGACTCCCTCAATAAACAGGCAACATCGGCGGAACCGTGAGTGTCCGTTTAGTGATAGCGATTTTTTAAAGAAATAGCTTCGAAAGTTTTTTGTCAATTTGATGATTTAAGGGTCATCATCCCGCAAATCACAAATCGTTTAACGTGAGAGAGATAAATAATATTCTAGTCTTGCTGAACATTTAACGTTTAGCAGATCGATTTTCTAGATGGCGTGAATAGAGTGTTAAAAAAATGTGACTAGAAAAACGATGCAGTTTTTACCCGTTCCATTTTGACTTTTTTATTCCAACCACAGATCGCCAAGCCGTCTCTCGATATGGTTTTATTAAGTGTGTGTCTACGCAAAGCAGATAGATAAGTTGTGACAAATTACCCGTACTTTGTTCTTGTATTTTTAACTTTTGACGCGCTCTGGTGAAGGAAGAGTTTTGGAAGCCGATTATGAGCGTGTCAAGCGAAGACCCCGAACCGAGAGTGCCACCGAAAAGTCCACACCCCATTTTGGTAGACGACGACAAGAATACAGCTTTGCATTACGCTGCCGCCAATGGGGAAGACGAGTCGGTCGTCAGTTATTTGGAAAAACAGTCGCCCGTAGCGGACGTAGAAAATTATCTGGGATGGACGCCGCTGATGATGGCCTGCCGTAGGGGACATTTAGCCACCGCCAAGATTCTTCTGGACTACAAGGCGGACGCTTCGAGAAAAAATAAATTTGGTAGGAACGTTTGGCATTGACTTATTCGACAATTTGATCTAAAATAATTTGGAAGTCCGTAATAATAAAATAATATTTCATTTGCAGGTATGAATGTATTTTTGATATGCGTGGCGAGCGGCAACCTAGAGATGGTGCAAATAATTCTGGAACACCTGTTGCTAGGAGGAATCTCCAAACAAAGCCTCCAAACTATCTTCTCGCCCTTATCGATGGCGGTACTGTTTCGCCACGATCATATATTGCAATACCTACTGGAAAAGCGGTTTGATTTGAATGCCAAGACTCACATTGCAGGTAGTAGAGTATACTATTTATTCTTTAGGGTATTTTATTTTTCAATGTTTTCTCTTGATTACTAACTGAAAAACACATTATTTTTCTATATTTGTATGCAATTTTGATTAAAATTTAATTCAAAACAGTGAACAAAGCGGCCTTTTTCTTCACAAGTGGCGAAAAAATACGCCGGCGTATAATTGGTTGCATATTTCCGAACCATGTTTTCAGTGGTCAATTATTTTTCGGATAAAACTTCACAGTGACACAATATCTACCTCTGGTAAATATATGGCGGTTAAAGTGTTAACTTGGCTAACTTGGTTATTTTTTCTAAAAATCGTGGTGTTCTGTTCCCTTCTGTTAAAGACCTAATTATACACCAATCTAGCATGGGATTGGGAGCAATCGAGTGCTTTCAGAGATATTTCCACATGGCTTAAATTTTGACGTTTTTCAATTCTGATGGTCATGCCAGTGAGTGTATTCGTGTTGCTTTCCAAAAATGCATCCAAAAACTAACGGTTGTAGGAAAAATATAGTATTCAACACCTTTGGTAATAGTATATTATGCAAAAAGTGTCGCAAACGACTTAAAAAATTTAGTTATTCGGAGCATTTTTGCAAAACAACATGAATACATTCACTGACATGACCGTCGAAATTGACAAACGATAAAATTCAAACCGTTTAATAATATCTCTCAAAACATCCGATTGCTCCCAAACCCTTGCGGTAATATCCTGGAAATGTCCGAAGTGGCTCGGATTCGTAGGAAATGAAACTGACGTGGTAAAATGAAACTTTTGGCCCGCTAGATCGGTGTATTTTAGAGAACGAAGTAGAAAAACTTTTTAAGTCACTGGTTTAATAACCACCAACTGCCGTTTCTATACTGCCTTCTGTGTAAATACCGAATTACACACTGATCTAGCATGCGAAAAGTGTCATTTTACCCCCGACCTCCTTCGGACATTTCAGGGATATTACCACTTCAATTTTGACGTTTCTCAATTCTGACGGTCATGTCACTGAATCTAATCACTAATTCTAAGAAAAAAGCTACAAATATTGATTGGTTTGTTTACCATCCAATAACTAACAAACTATACAAGATTTTTCGCCCAAGTATAATCCACAAGGAAAGCATACACACACGGTGTTTTTGGTTAGTCTAACAAAAACTATCCACGGTAAATGTAGGAGGAAGTAAGCAAACTAAAAACCCTGGTTAATTTGTATGCTTCTCTTTTGGTTTGTACTTTTGCGGTAAATGTTGTATAATTTGTAAACTAACTGGCTCGTATAAAATTCAACGAATACTTAAGTAAAATAATATTTTCCGTCAAAATAACCAGACCTATGGACAGTTTGTATACTATATCTAAACTAGCCGTGTTAACACTTTACCCATAGCAAATATCCTTACCTGTCTTTACTGTTAGTGGACTAAACTAACTAAACTAAACAGTTTATTATGTCCAAAATAAGCCCAGCTTTGGCATGCTGAATTTGCTTCTAAAATTATAAATGTCAAATTTTGGTCTGGGGCGTAACTTTCGAGGGGTACATGAAATAAAAACCGCAATAACTTTTTGTTGCTTGTGTTTTAGACTTTTTTTCTTATAAAACCGGAAAAGCGGTGTTCTATTACGAGAAAAAGGTACACGATATACACTGCTTAGCATGTCCATCTTATTTATTTATCAATAATTGAAAAATAGCCTTTCAAACAGAAATGATAAGATTGTTATTTTGTTGTCAGTTTGACATTTATGGTGTTTTTTGTTCACGTTGTCTTGGAAGTTTCTTTTTAATTTGTTTTTTTTTTATATGTATGAGGCGTTTTTAGAAGAGATAATTAACAGCCCTTTTTTGTCATTTGTTTCCAAAGAAAACTAAGACTTATTTTGGCCATAGAATATGCTGTTATAGTTGGGTCCACTAATTTCGGGATACTCTGTATATTTCGGATTTACTATGAACTTCAATAGTATGTTTAAATTGGATGATATTTGATTGGGGTATTATGTTGTGCATTAAAAAAAATAATCACTTAATAGTTAAAGTTAATAGCCGCCCAAATGAAAATGTCACAAAAATTGTTGGGGACCTTTTTTTAATTAAACTATCAAATTGTCGTTTTGTTGCAGTTATTTCAAACGAGATCTTAATTTTGACAAGTAAAACGTGAATTTCTATTTTTTCGTAGATATTACTCCATTAATGTTTGCCACGGCGATGGAAAACTCGAAGGCTTTCCAACTGCTTTTGGGTGAGGGTGCGGATCACACCATGAAAAACTATCTCGGTCATACTCCACAAGATATAACGACCATTCGCGTCCATATGAAACAACTGGTAAACCAGGAACATAAATTCTTGAGTCACGGACCTCAAACCCTCAATCAAGGATCGCAGTCGCAAATGCCTTCGCCTAAGTACTATTTCACCTGCAATCAGTCGCCTCAGGCGCCGTTGAGTTCATTCGCCCAATTTTTCCGAGTCGATAGTGCTTCGGTACCTCACATGCAATTGCAAAGAAAATATACCAACGTTTCGCCGATGGTCTTACCAGCCACGCCGAATATTTCATCAGTTACACCCGCAACAGTCCATTACCTTACTCCGCAAATATTTTTTCCTCCAGATTTTTCCCCGCGTCAAGTATCACATAACATGGCGCCGGCCTCTATCCGGCACGACATTTTGAATGCGAGACTCAATAGCTCGGCCGCCATGTTCCTGTCCCCTCCCGTTTTAAATTTTTTGTCACCCTGTATGTGAGCGTATCTATTTTTAATTTATTTTTAATTTTTATATCCCATTTTATTTGAAAATAACAGTATCATTTACAACTTTTATTCGTAACTTCAAATTGCTATGACGCTTTTGTATTCTTGAAATGACAATTGTAAATTGACGTCAATACTTTGTTTTCTTTATCGACCTTTCCGTTTATAATTCCTGGCAATAAAACTTGTTTTAACTAGTTAGAGAATATCACTGGCTTCAATAAATAATCGCACTAGAAAGCATTGATGGCTAGCTCTGGCCGAATGATCACTATATCTTTACCTAACCTAACCTAGGAGTGAAATGAAGAAAGAGACTTTCTACCGACACTGACCAAATGTAATCATTTTTTCGTCTGTTCTGTGATTAATAGCAGTATTTTAAATGTTTTTTTTACCTTTTTTGTTGAACGTTAAAATTTTTTTTTGTTGATTTGATGCAATGTCCGAACACGGTGCTGCATTGCAAACATACAATCAGGAACTTGTTAAATGTTAGATTAGTTAAATTAAAAATCTTATTTCTAACATTGAAATTTTAGGTTTAGAAGATTTAAAAGTGAAAAGAAACGAACTTATTGAGATAATTCGTCGTGAGGAAGCGGAGAAAATAGTTTTAGATAAAAATTTGCGAGCTTTACAAGAAAAAATGAACATCTTAAATAATAATTTGAAACACCACAAGATGGTATTCGATAATTATGATAAAACTATCCAGGAAACCGAAATGGGATTTAAAAAGGTAGGCTAAATAAAAATAATAATATTCCGGTTGGATTTGTTTATAGAAAAAAATTGGGCATTATAATTTTAAAAATACTTTGATGTTTTTAGATACTAGAAAGCAGCCAGACTCTTTTACAAGTGGCACAGCACGAGGCAAATAAATTATGCACAGGAAACGATAGCGGGGTTGTTTTTGTGCCTTACATTAAGGAAAATAGTTATTAGTTTATCTTCTTAGTAGAGTAAGTCTAACAGCAACTATTTTAAATTGTATGTATCAGGAAAATGGACAAACTTTAAATAATTGAATTTTAATACATGCATCACATTTAAAATTTGTCTGTTTAAGGTTGGCAAATATAAACAAGTGCTTTATAGCATAATTTATTTTTCTAAATTTGTACAAATATATTATTGTTTGTTTTATAGGTTTTCATTGTGAAATAGTATATCTATTACATTCCATATACTTATACCAAATTAAACTGTTTACTACACCTCGTTATGCATTACCTAGGATCTTTTGTTCACTCCACACTTTAATCAGTTCTTTAGGGTTGTCATATCCATGAGAAGCAATCACATACTCATAATTAAATTTATTGTATGGTTTCTTACAAAAATAGAACTCCTCTGAATGAAATGGTTCAATTTTAACCTTAAAGGCTAATAATCCCATATAAATATCATCAAATCTAAAATGTTTGGTATAAAAACTTGCAAAATACATATCCAGTAAAGTTTCTCTAGAACAAACCACTGCTCCTCCAGAAACATAGGGGGGCCACATATGGTAAGGATACTCCTTTAAAGATACATACCATTTGCTTGTCAGGTGTCTATGGGGGGCTGATTCAAAGGTGTAACCTGCATAGAGCCTAACTTCATTTAAGTGTAGTTTTAATGCCCTTCCAATTTTATTATTTAAAAAATTAAAATTTGCCCATGGCTCCTTTAAATACTTTGGATATTGTGAAGGAAACTTAATAAACCTTAAAATATTTTTCACAGAAACGTAAAAGTCATCATCCACGATAACATAAAATTTAGAATTTGAACAGTATTGCGCTACCCAATAAAGCGCCGACATTGTCTTGTAGGTGTTATTAAAATAGGTATCAGTAAAATTGGCTTGAACAATATCCCTGTATCTTTGGGATTCTTCATTTATCGACTTTTGTAGCTTAGCTTCACTTTTTATACCAACGAAAAACACAGTTCTCATCTCTACATCCGAGAATCGTCGCTGAAAACCCCAAGTGCTTCGTATTGCCATTCGACGTTCAAAGTGTTGTGGGGATGATTTAATGAGAAATACTACTCTTAAATCAGTAACATCAATACATTTGCTGGTACACTTTTTGTAGTAATAAAATCGGTAATTGTTTATTGGGCTAACGGAAGGCGTCAAATTATTCCTTAATTTGCTGACCAAATCTTCAATGTCCCCATCATAAGGATAACGAAATTCTGAGTAAAAATTCTTCTCTAAAGGGTGGTGAAATACGCCAAATACATACAACAAACTTAACAAAACAAATGTAAATATAAAGTATTTGCACTTTCGTTTGGTAGATAATGCCATTTCCACTTCATTAAGAGGCAGTTTGGAGGCATTTGTCCGGTTTCTTTTTGATTCTTCCACTCAAATCTATTTAACGAGTCACAGATCATCCAATTAAAATAGGTAATATTTAGGAGTCACAGACCATAAAAAATCGCAACGCTTTACTCCTTTGGGTAGTCGTATAAGGACCAAAATACGTAATCCACTTCTTTATACATATATTTCGTGGGTAGGTAATAATTTTAAAAAGTGAATATTAATATTTCAATTTTATGCCTTTAATAGGATAGAGAAAGTTTCTCTGTGTTGTTGGTGCCTATATTGATTTTCCTTGTTCAATATTTATGTAGATGACGTTTGTGATTTTAATAATATTTATTAAATAGTTATTATGGGCATTAAGCAGAAGCTACAAATGAATTTAAACTAAAATATTAAATGGGGCAAAAAACTCATAAAACAAATATTGGAACATTTTTAATGTAATAAAATATGCACAAAACAAAATAAATATAATAAAATTCGGTTTCTTAATCACCTTTTTTTATCACCTCATAAACATCGCGAGAGAATATAAAAATAAAAATACAACGGGTCTTTTTTATACACCTTTTGTCAGAGTCATACTCTCAGATTTCAGAGACAGCCGAAAACATTAACATAACCAAAAACACTTAGCTAATAACACACAGATTATAAAATGGACATACAGAATCAGAATACAGATCACAGAATAATTGCAGATAAAAATATATCTCCCATCTTAAATTTAACAGTAATAATGGAACTGAACTTTCAACAACTAAATACTTTAAAAATGTATTCATACTCTTGTTAATGGACTTTTGAGGAATGAGCTTTCAAATAGCCCTGGCTTTTAAAGTACCTGTTGCATTTGTCACACTTGAAACACTGAAACAAAAACTGGTCTTTCAGTGTAGGGTTTATGTATGGATGGTTCCTTGTTCGGCAGCGGACATTACTCCGTGAGAATACCTTTTTACAGTAAGGGTAAGAGGACACTAACTTGTCTAATAAATTGACTGAACCAGAAGTAACTCTACCTCTATCCTCTTGACCTGAATTATAATGACTAACACTCAGATCTGGTTCTTCAGTTTTAATTTTTACATCCTCTTCATACATTGTTTCTACATAATCACATGCATACTGAGTTTCTAAAAGTTACATTATATTTCAACTTACAAATATTAAGCAGTTTTAGTGTACAAGCTAATCATTTAGATGCATCACCTTACCTTGTGATTCACAATCCGAGAGTTCACATTTAATTTTGATATCTGGCTCAATAATTACTTCTTCAAATTTTAATATTGCTTCGTCTACTGTATTGCCGTCATCACTACTCTCCTCGTCATACTGGCTGTCAATAACACACAAAACTGACTCTCGAAACTCATCAAAATTTCTCCTAAAATAATTTGTTGAAAATGCTTTTAACCTCTCTAATGGAGTGATTTCAACATTTGAATTTTTATCCAAGCACAAACTAAAGTCATAGTTTTTTGTGAAGTTAATAATGTTTTTCAGACCACCTTTTTCATAATCACCTCCACTCTGAGAGTAAAATATTTTATCCCTCTCTTTTTTCAACTTCTGGTTAGGGGTCAAAAGCTGTTTTAATAAGGAACACCTCTGCTCTTTTGTTATCCTCTGCCTTTTGCGAAAAGTATTTTCTTGGTTTGACAAAACTTCGCGTTTTTCCAGCTCTGAACTTTCTAAGGGAGGTATTAGGACATTTAGGTTAGTATTTGTGAAGTTGATACAACTGTCAGATCCAATCAATTTAGTCAAATACCCATGAATTACTTTGGTGGATTTTTTACACATGTTTTGAAACTCGTAGGAGAGTCGCAATTTGCTTACGCAAGTAACACATATTTCTGAAGACACGCTGTCGCTGTCGACGACCTAGAACAAAAATCAATAGGTCCAAAAGTCTTTTCAAAATTTCTTTATTTACTAGTCTTGCACATGATTCTAATTTGTCACTCAATTTCACTGAGTCGAAGTCGACCGTATCGATGTCTATCAACTGTACCCCCGTTTGAACGCATATCCTACAAAATTTGGACAAAAAATACATGGCTTAAAAAAATGTCGCTGTCAATCATACGTATCATATGCCGAGATGTCACCTGTCAGCTAACCCCGCGCACCATAAACAATTGTGGATTAATACAAATTTCTGGCTATGCGCTTCATGGACAAGAGGCTAAAGAGTCCCAAAAATTTTTGAATCCTCCTTTTGCATGAAAAGGACAAAAAATGGGAATATAATAGCTTGGAATTTTAGAAAGTAACTAACAAAAATTAACCCGAAAATACCGGTTTTTCTTTACGAATGAAATTATCAGAATTTGATTCGCAACGAGAAATGTGAATTGAATTTATTCTATGCCCTTTTTGTTCTAGGGCGGTGTAGTGACATTCAAACAGCTGATGTTTATTTTGAAATTTCTCCAAATAACTAAAAGGAAAAGGCATTAATGGAAATCGCTAATGCCGTTGGGACTTCATCTGGGGTTCCGCGCAACACTCGAATAGTGGAAGGCGTGGGGGCCCGTGTAATCAGAGGTCCCGATTGGAAATGGGGCAAGCAGGTAGGGTTATGTTTATTTTCTTGTTAAAGTTGCGGTTCAAAATCCAAAACTCAGCAATTATGACCAAGATTAACCTTTTAGGATGGAGGAGAGGGTCATGTGGGAACTGTAAGAAACTTTGAATCTCTTGACGAAGTGGTGGTCGTCTGGGACAATGGAACTGCTGCAAACTACCGTTGCTCGGGTCAATATGATTTACGGATTCTGGATAGTGCCCCGACGGGGATAAAGCACGAGGGCACCATGTGCGATACTTGCAGACAGCAACCAATATTCGGTATCCGATGGAAATGCGCAGAGTGTGGCAACTATGATCTTTGTTCCGTTTGCTATCATGGCGATAAGCATCAGCTCCGACATCGATTCTACCGCATCACTACACCCGGTGGAGAACGCTTTTATCTAGAGCCAAGACGTAAAACAAAGAAGATTGCTATTCGTGGTATATTTCCCGGAGCTCGGGTAGTGCGCGGTGTCGATTGGCAATGGGAAGATCAGGACGGCGGTAACGGACGTCGCGGCAAAGTGCAAGAAGTGCAGGATTGGTCAGCGACAAGTCCTAGATCAGCAGCTTATGTAGTCTGGGATAATGGGTCAAAAAATTTGTATCGAGTGGGATTTGAAGGTATGGCCGACTTGAAAGTTGTAAATGACGCCAAAGGCCAGAATGTGTATCGAGATCACTTGCCGTGCTTAGGAGAGCAAGGTCCCAGTCCCAGACCCATGGGACTGAAAATAGGAGATCAAGTAAATGTTGACCTAGAACTTGAAATAGTCCAGTCTCTACAACATGGTCATGGAGGCTGGACCGATGGCATGTTTGAATGCTTAAGCAGTATCGGTACTGTAGTAGGCATTGATGAAGATCATGATATAGTTGTAGCGTACAGCAGCGGTAATCGCTGGACATTTAATCCTGCAGTTCTAACAAAAGTGGCTACCCCCACCAATTCTGCTGGATTTAATGAGACACCTCAGCAACAATTTGCCGTTGGAGATGTGGTTCAGATTTGTTCGGACATGGAGAGGGTAAAAATGCTGCAGAGGGGTCATGGAGACTGGGCCGATGGGATGGCTGCGGTATGTGGCTGTGTTCAATAGAAATGTTTCAGGTTATGTTAAAATTGGATTTATTTTTTCTAGACCCTGGGCAAGGTGGGCCATGTTCAGCAAATCTACAATGATAATGATCTGAAAGTGGAAGTCTGTAACACTACCTGGACGTATAATCCGTTAGCTGTCACTAAACTCGCTAGCAAGGATGGTACAATGCACGGAACCACTAGCGGCGAGCGCCTCAGCGCTTTGCTGAAGAAACTTTTCGAGACCCACGTTTCAGGCGACGTGAACGAGGAGCTGGTAAAGTCTGCTGCTAATGGAGATTCCCAAAAGTGCGAGGAAGTCTTGAAGCAGAGCAACGGCCCCGGGACTAGTATGGGGCCTGACGTCAATGGAGTTTTTGCCGGTAAAAGATTTTGCGTTCACATTTACAGTTTCATAGAATCGGCATTGAACAGTAAAAACTTGAACAACAAATCGTAACAAAAGTGTAATTTGACCTTTGACATTTGTGCGCATGTCAAGTATGAGAGAAATCCAAAACTGGTTTCTGGTCCATGTAAAAACGGTAAACTTAAATGTTTGAGTTGGATGGCTAGTCGTGATATGCTTAATCATTTAATCTTAAATAATAGAGGAAACATAGGTTATTTGTATAACTTTTCAAAGAAACATCCACAGGCTACTGTAATACTATTTACAATACTTCTGGATTCGTACTGCATCGGTTGTTGTTGAGTCAGACTTGCTAACGTTTCGCCAATAATCGTTTTGGCTTCTTCAGAGCTTAACTGAAACTGGCTCGCATTCTAATCTGTACCTGCTTATATATTGTTTGAAGGGGCGGAGCTAAAGGAGGGCCTTAAACGTCGTCTCCGATGGTTGATTCCCATAGTGGTGACAGGTAAAGACCTGAGTCGCGGTTAAGATTGTTTGGTTGCTTCCAGATTTCTCTAGGTTCGCGAATTTTTCGTTGGTAGAAGAATTGATTACATGAATTTTAGTTTAATTTATATTTTAAACTCTTTACAAGCAAAACTGATAGTTTTGTACTTATTTCCTTTCACTTCATTGAACAATTAAAAAGCATTACATTAGATACCCAAGATATTCTGATTAGTTTCGACGTAAAATCCCTCTTTACTAAAGTCTTTATATTTATTAAAATCCGAGAATCTGGAACCAAAACTTCTCACCTTAATTGAAAAATGCTTGTCTGGAACATTTTTATAACGGTCAAATTTTTGAACAAATGCCGGGAACAGCTATGGGCACTCCATTATTACCAGTCATATTTATGGAAGTTTTTGAGAAAAAAGCTCTTTACACCTTTCATCTAAAACCAAAATTATGGAAACGCTACGTCGATGTTACTTTTGTTATTTGGCCTTATGGTCAAGAAACCCTAGTAGATTTTCTTAAACATTTAAACTCTATACACCCTAACATAGTTTTTCCATTGAATTAGAAACTAATAATAACCTCCTATACAGACCTACGCACACAGGCCGATACCTTAATGCATCGTCACATCACCGTCCCACCCAAAAGTCATGGGTTATCAATTCTCTTGTTTACAGAGCCGTAAAACTGTCTCACTCCGAGTCATTGTACCCCGAATTAAAACACCTTATCTCTGCTCTTCTCTCTAATCATTTTGAGTGTTCCATCACAAAATACACTTCAGCATAACCTTTCAATAGTAATGAGTCCGAAAGCAACCCCACACTTGCCACTGTTGTGCTCCCTTTCATTAAAAAAAATATCACTGACCACATATCAAAAAAGAAAATTGATACGCCAGGAGTTTACAGCATTCCCTGCATATCCGGCAAAGAATACATTGGAGAGACCGGACGAATAATATCAACTAGGCTCAAAGAACACGAAAGAGCCTTACGACTAAGATAAATAAACTCATCAGCTGTTACAGAACACAATCACGAAACCGGACATAAAATTCTATTCGATAAAATTAAAATTCTTCCATGTAATCAATTCTTCTACTAACTAAAAATTCGAAATCCAAATCTATAAGCAATCAAACAATCTTAACTGCGACCCAGGTCTTTACCTGTCGCCAATATGGGAATCAGTCATCCGAAACGATGTTTATGCCCCTCAGTTCAGTTAAGCTCTGAAGAAGCCAACAGCATTATTGACGAAACGTTAGCGAGTTCAGCTCAACAACTGACGAAAGAGGAATCCAGAAGTTTTGTAAATAGTGTGATTTGTATAGTTCAAGAAGATTTTCTGATCCTTCCGTACATTCATTGGGACATAATTTCTTCTAAAAATACCCGGTTCTTGGGTCGCATTCTTTCTTGTAAAAACACAGCGTTGTAATTTTTTACTTTTGCCAACAAAATTTTTGTATTAGAATAGCTTAAAAAAGCACGCCAATTGTATTATGGGCATGTGTCAACAATTTGCTAAAATATTATACTGACCTGATAGTATACTGTCAGGAAATGATGAGGAAACAACAGACTAGTGGCTCGAAATTGGGTTCAAACTCACGTGTAAGGAGTAAATACCAATTGCGTACACTCCAAACACTCGAAACAAGTTTCAAACTAATCTTCCAACAAACGTAGCAAACTAAATTTTTTAGCTATACGAAGGTCTCGAACCGTGCCAACCGACTTTGCCCTTGCTTTTGAAGGTCACACGGCGTTGCAAGCGGCCAGTCAAAACGGCCACCTCGAAGTCATCACCGTTTTGCTACGATTTCATGCCGACGTCGAAATCGAAGACAAAGACGGCGACCGGGCAGTTCACCACGCCGCGTTTGGTGACGAGCCGGCGGTGGTGCAACTCTTGGCCCACGCGGGGGCCGATTTGAATGCCCGCAACAAACGGAGGCAGACCGCCCTACACATAGGAGTGAACAAGGGCCACATAGGTGTGGTGAAGATGCTACTCGATTTGGCTTGTCATCCCAGTTTGCAGGTGAGTTTTTGGAATATTGTTTTTGGAATATCTTTATCTATTTCCACTTCTGAGAGAACCTCATATTATTTTACAATTTTTATGTCTCTATTGAAGTGAAATAGCCATTGGATAATATAAGTCCAGTGAACACTGTTAAATTGGTAGGACTTAGACAGCTACGTGATTTTATTAACAAAAAAAAATTACAAGGTAAAGTCGAAAGTTACACAGAAACGTAAAATTATAAAAGAGATCTAATTTAAATAGCTTCTAACTTTTAAAAGACCTAGCTGGAGCTCACTAAGCATCTGATTTATTACCATCACGATAGAATTGATTAAATTAAGTTGCCAGTCCGTTTCGATTATGTTATATATGACATAAAAACATCACAGCTTTTTTTTTCTACAAGAGATTTTACATTAAAGCTAGCCTGCATACTTTGGTATGCAATTTTCTATGGATGTACATTGTCTTGATTCAATTAATATCTATGTCTTCTAGTGGTATCCAAATTTATGTGTATTGTATAAGTTAATTATCATATTAATTAAAAAGAAAACTATTTCTAATTACAAAGTTAAATGATTTTACTTCGTTTATGGTACAGCTAAAACGTTACAAAAACCAAATCTTTCACCTGAGTCTGACGAATCAACTCAAATTTCGTTGCTTTTACGATTCGGTTCGTTCTTGTAAAACTAACAACAGAAAATTGTCATACAGAAGGGAAGGATCTTTTGCGCATGCAAATAATTTTTTTTTCTAAACAACGATCTCCACATATTGAACTTATAACAAAGACTTATTGGTTGGTTGGTCTTATCGGTTGAAAATCAGTTTTGAGAAAAAAAATGTTATCGGCATAGGCATATATATTCACAGTGGTGGAAAAAAGTATGGAAACCTTTTAATGTCATGAGCATATCGGCTAATGCGAATTATGGCACCACACATCATAATTCTAATTTTTTGGTTCAGATTGATATATTTTTAAATTTTGAAGAAATTTCAAATACAAGCTGGAAATATCGTAGAAAAATTATATATTATTTTTAGATGTTGCATTGACTGGAATATTTAAGACAGAGTGACATCTCCTGCGCATAGCAGCAACAAATGTTTATAGCATTTCTGCAGAATTCTGCGACTGCCTAGATTCACAGGCACTAAGAAGGTCCTGTTGATTTTTAACGTATTTTGATGCATTCGAATACTGCGATCAAAAGATGTTTTGTGGGGTTCAGATTTGGCGATTGGGATACCCATTCAAACCATTTTTCTAAACCATTCCTTCACTAACTTGAATAAGTGTTTCGGATCATTGGTTTGTTAAATTTGCTATTGCAATGGTCTACCTTCTTCTGCAAAAGGTAACATCGTAGTTTCCATCTCTTTGTCGGTCAATTTTTTCAGATCGAGAAAAACATCCATTAGATTCGCCTTAGATGTTCCATAATTGGAATTTGGAACCAACCAACACAGTTGACCTCTGGCAATCGCTATTCGGACCTTTCTATCCTTTTGCAAGAGAAGCTGTTTTATAACTGTAACTCTTCCATGAAGACTTCCGTTGATTAAACGGTTTATTAGCATTCTACTAGTTACTTCAATGGCAAACTGTTCCGAGATTTCGATTTTAATTTATCTGGATGATTTTCGAGGGTTTTGATATTCTGAAAATGGTTTTATTAGTCCTGGATGTAGTTTTACGAGATCTTCCCAACCTGGACGTATTTTTTTGCATCATCACGACTTTCATATTCTTGTAATATTTTTGTTAACCTTTTTGAGACAAAAATACAGATTGTGCAGTTACTGACTTTTTTCTTTTTTAAATAAATGTACAATTATTTGTCTGAAATCAAATGAAAATTAACGGCGACTGTCCATGATCAATAACTATTTTCACACGATATCTACATTGTGGAATCAAGAGTGACTAATGTAGAGCACAAATTAAAAAAAGTTTCCATACTTAATTGGGAACACAAATCCTTTATTGCAGATCAAAAGAACTTAGTAAACACTCCTTACATTAAGCTCTAACCTACTTTAAACATGAATAATGCAAATATTTTTAAGTTTCCATACTTATTTCAACCATTACATACATATGTCCATTAGCTATGTCGTGTCGACAGATGCAAAAAAAATCGCTAGTTATTTTATCAATCAAAGTTTGGAAAGTAGAAGTTAGTTGCCACACCGTCTCCTTTAAGGATCAGACAGAGTTTTTCGTGACCGCCTATAAAAATCATGGAGAAAGTATTCTTTGATATTATTCAACATTTATTTTTTCATAAATATCCATTTTAATAGACTGCCGCTACAATAAACTTCAGAATGTGGCTTTATATTATTCTTTGGTAAAAATATGGTTGAAATCGCAGTCGATTTGTCTATTATGGAACGAATTGCACATTGCTATTATGTTGTTTAATTTTTGGTTCCATTCTAGTCCAATATATAATCAATGTCTGGTGTTGTTACCAATAACACAATTAGCAAAAGATTAAGTGTTCCAAAAACATCTTCGTAGTCACACAAAAATTGGTTTGCCCTATTTTTGCGCAACGTCGCCGTCGTAAATCGTGCAACACCGCGTTATCTCCGTTACATCGCCGATCTTTTTTTTATCTATCCGGGGATGGCCGGTTTGAATTATTCCCGGGCAAAAATAGGCTTCGCCGACAACACAACGCCCGCACATAATTAAACATAAATTTTCCCGTTATGAATCCAATTCGTTTGTATAAATGTAGCCCGTAATTTAATTACCGAATACGAGAGAGGCGTCCGGGGGTGGGGGGATGGTTTATTGGACGCGCGGTGATATTGGTCTATTAGCCGTTATTTTGAATTATTAGGGACTGATTAAAGTACGCTATTGTTACAATTATATAGAGATTTTGCGGTTTCGCGTATTTTTTGTTATTGTTAATTTTGATATCCGCCAGATTGTCAGTTATAATCAGTAATATTAATTATTTTGGACGAATTCGGTTTTACCTTCGTCGATTGAAGTTGCATCCTATGCGAGCGTTTTTTTTTTGATATAATTTTTCTCGTTAGCTGTTAATCAAAATGATTACGCGGTATAGTGTGAATCCGAACTATATTTGTTAATTTTTTCTTCGTTTCAAATCAAAGGAATCGGCTTCGTTTCTGTAAATCGAACAATCATCTTTTAAACGCTGTAAAATGCGGCGTTACGAGCTTTACAAGAAAGGCCCGTCCCATTCTCTACAATTACCAAAGCGATCTGGATTTGTTACAGATCTGGTTGTTTTATGTCACGCCATGTCCTGTCAAAACTTCGCATAGACAGCTAGGTTTCGTGATTCAAATGTCATCTTTTTTTCGAACGTACCGGCTCTTATGCGTATGCAGATGGATTAGAAAAAATGCAAAGAAAAGTCAATAGGTTTTCTCGAGGGGCAAATTATTACACCGGATTTCACACAACCGTTGGATTTCAGATATCTCACGATAGATATTTTATTGGATTTTCAAATAATTTTGCGAATTTGACTTATTTTGAAAAATGGTTAATTAATTATGTTTGGCAAGCGCGGAGCGAGTGTTTAATAAACGAGTGACTTAAAAAGTTTACCGAACTCGTGAGTGAAATGCCGTTTAGCGCATTTGTTGCATACTTTTTCTACGACCGTTAGTTTTTGGGTACAATTTCGCCAAACAACACGAGTACATTCACTGACATGGCCGTCAGAATTGACAAACGTCAAATTCAAGGCGTGGGAAGTACCTCCGAAATTATCCGATTGTTCTCAAATCCGTGCGGTAAAATCCCGGAAATGTCCTAAGTGACTCGGATCCGTGGGAAATTAAACTGATGTGGTAAAGTGACGCGCCCCGCACGCTAGATCGATGTATAATTCGGCATTTTACAGAAGGGAGTAGAAAAATAGCTTTTAAAAATGGTTACGATCCCTCTTTGATAGATAAGATTATAAGAACTCAAGATCAACATCAACAACGAAACTGACGCGGTAAAGCGTCGCTTCCCGTACGCTAGATCGGTGTGTAATTAGGCATTTTATAGACGGCAGTAGAAAAAAGAATGAAATATTATAACTAGATTTCTATCATTAAAAATTATTAGACGATTATATAACTATACTTTTAATGTAATTATCTTATTCGAGAACGGTACATTTGACAAGAAAAAGCGCTGGCTTTTATGTAGCAATGACTTCACGAACGAAAAACACAAAGATCCGGAGTTGAAATGTGGATCATATCCAAAAATTTATATCGGAAAAACAGATAGAACATTTAAGAAACGCATTAACCCACATAAAAGGGCGTATGAAAATAAAAGTTGATAGTCTAACTATGCCATTCATTTAAATTCAGAAATGCACAACTTTTTACGTAATCAATTAAAACGCATGGAAGCTATGGAGATTAACAAAATGATATATTGAAATCTATTACTTAATGACCAATTGGATTTAAATGCGTCTCCGTCGTTAAATTTGAAATTATAACCTTACACCGGTAATTACAAATCTATTACTACCTGATTATAGATTTAGCTGTCGGAATATTGTCATATTTTGTATTTGCGCGGTGTTGCTGAAAGAGCTGGTAAAAATTCTGTGAAAATGTGAACATTTTTGTTCTAATTTAATTGTGTATTTGTGTCATTTTAAATTGAGAAATCTCGGTGTCCTTAAATGCAACATCATATATAGGTATTATTATTTTTTCTGAAAGATCTTACTAAGAGATATTAAGTAATATACCCATTTTTAATACTGTGGGATGTAGTTATAAACGCTTTAATACTGTAAACTGCTGAGTAAAGGTTCCCATACATATTATATTACTTGTTTCTCAAAGCGTCAGCAATTTGCCTGTATAAAACCACGGTGCGAACCACGTCGCTAGCTTTTTTGTCATCTCGCTTGAATAAAGTTTTTTAAAAAATCAAATTCGTTTTCCACGACGAAAACTGGCGCAGTCGGTAGGATTTCCGTGAAACAAGCATTCCAAAATCGACACTGTTTGGTCTCTCTCAAGAGTTTATTCGCGAAATCCGAACAACACAAAAAAACTGTTCAAGTGGGTGCAAAGTGCTCAATTGGCCAGGGGAAGGAACAAGCATCGTCCACAACCCTATTGGTGCGAAATAAGGAACAAAAATCGTCCGAATTTCATACGTAGCCCAGGGAAGAGACAAGCATCGCTCATCCTATTGGAAAACTAGATTAAGAAACGAAACAACCAGGAATGAAAATCGTCGTTCTCTCACTATTAATGTAAGTTTTTCTTTTGTAAATATTTTTCTGATTCAAACTGGAAAGATTAATTTCTCGTTTTGAAACATTAGAGTTAAAAGCTAGAGTAGCTTCTGTCGATAATTTTAATACATCATCTGATTCCGATTCCGATTCTGACATTAATTTAAACACAATGCCGGATACGGTGAATCTTCAATTAGTTAGGTACCAAGCGGATAACATCCCTCATTTCGACGGCAATCCTAAACAAATAAATCGTTTTATTAGAATCTGCGAAAATTTTCTAACTAATCATCAAAATGTAAATAACCCAAATGCTTCAATAAATGTTTGTTTAATCGATACAATAATTAGTAAATTAATTGGTAGAGCAGCTGATTTAATAGCTTCTCGTTCTGAACTCGATAGTTGGTTAAAAATTAAAACAGCCCTTCTGGCAACGTTCTCCGATCAAAGATCAGTTGATTGTCTTTTACAGGATATAATTTCAATGAAACCCAATAGTAGCGAAAGTGCGCATAATTTTGGTTTACGCTTGCAAGATGCCCGTAGTATTTTATTTTCAAAAATTAACTCTACATGCGAAGATATCAATATAAAAACTCTAAAAATTATCCAATTTGAAGATCTAATTTTAAAAACATTTATAAACGGTCTTAATTACCATATGCAGTTAGTTGTACGTTTAAGAAATCCAAAATCTCTCGAAGAAGCCATGTCGTTCTCGTTAGAAGAAGAAAATTTTATCGCTTATAAAAATCGTGTTGATATTTCAACCAAAACTACACCTGTTGCAATGCAAAATAAGCCAAAACCTCTATTAGGTCAATACCCAATTAATTACCCATTAGCTCCACAAAATTTCACTAGCCCATTTCAACCGCCAACAATTCGACCAAGTTTTAATAATTTTAACCCCCCGAGATTTCAAAATAATTTCCAAACAAGACCTTATTTTCAGAATATTCCAAGACCAAATTTCCAAAATAATCAAAGACAAAACTTCCCGAATATTCAAAGAATTAACCCGATGATCCAAAGACATCAATTTAATCCAAGACCTTACCCATTTATGCAAAGACCTATGCATTCAATTACAAGACCGATGTTTAATCAATATAACCAAAATCCAACCCCAAAATTTGACAAACCGGAACCTATGGTTACTTCATCAGGCAATACCCGTATAAATCAAATTCAACCAAATAAAAATTACTATCTAGCAAAAGAGATTGACAATCAATCCACAACCCCCCAAGCTAATTCAAACAACGAAATATCAAATTTTGAAAGTGAAAATCCTTATGATTTTTATTATCACGAATATCCCATCCTTGAAGAATAATACATCTACGACACAAATTATGATACACAAGAATTTTCCGATCAAATATATCAATTAGACGAAAATAACTACTGTTATAATGAACAGGACGGAAATTTTCAGGAAACTCCGAATACAAGCAACCAAACTTAACGCAAAATTTTCCCCAAAACTACACTTCAATATATGTTAATAATTATAATCATTCTGATTTTCCAATAGTTTATTTTCCTGAACTTGATGCTCAATTTCTATTAGATACAGGTAGCGCGAAAAGCTTTATAAATCCACAGTTAGCTTACAAATATTACCCAGACTTTATAAATATTGAAAATTTTTCAGTAATGTCAGCTCATCCAACATCTGTTCATAATGAAGTAATGACAATACCATTATTTCCTTCTTTCAATTGTCCTGATCAACAAAATAAATTCTATATTTTTAACTTTTCCCCAAAATTTGATGGACTTATAGGAGTAGATCTTTTGAAACAAATAAAATCAAAAATAAATATTAGCGAGTCTACACTGGAAACACCGAATGTAATAATTCCACTGTATTACCAACATAATATTAAAAACACCTCAGCGGATCCAAAAATAAATAAAAATTTTGACGAATCCAAATTTAAATTCGATGAAATTATTATTCAACCAAGAACAACACATAAAGTTAAAATACCCGTGACAGAACAAAATGGTATAGGAATCTTAAAATATGAAAAATTCGTAAACGCTGAAATGCCCGAAGCTTTAGTAAAAATTGTCGATTCATTCGCGTTAACAACCATTACTAACACATCTGAAAATCCTGTTAGTATACAATTTATTAAACCTCTAGAAATAGAATTAATAAATGAATGTGAAACTAATTTTATAAAAAAAATAGAAGATAACAATGAAAATTTAATCGAACATCCAATAAGTAATTTCGACAATCTGCAAAAAGAAAATCTTAAAAATTTTAGACTGAATCACTGTAATAAAGAAGAATATAAAGTAATTAGGAAGTTATGTTACGAATATCGAGACATATTTTATTGCGATAAAGTGCCATTATCTTTCACGAATCAAATTAAACACAAAATTAATCTAACTGACGAAACCCCCGTTTACACAAAAAATTACCGTTATCCTGAAATACATAAAGCCGAAGTAAATAGACAAATAGACGAAATGCTAAAAAATAATATAATCCAACCCTCACATTCCCCATGGAGTAGTCCTATATGGATCGTACCAAAAAAATTAGATGCATCAAATAAACGTAAATGGCGCGTTGTCATAGATTACCGGAAACTTAATGAAAAAACAATTGATGATAAATTTCCCTTGCCTAACATTTCAGATATTCTTGATAAACTCGGTAAAGCTCAGTATTTTTCAACTCTGGATCTAGCTAACGGTTTTCATCAGATAGAAATGCATCCCGATGACATCCCAAAGACAGCCTTTTCTACTGGTACTGGACTTTTCGAATTTAAACGCATGCCTTTCGGATTGAAAAACTCACCCTCGACGTTCCAACGTGTTATGAATAATGTGCTAAGAGGCTTCCAAAACGAAATCTGTTTAGTATATTTAGATGATATTATAATTTTTTCCACATCCCTACAAGAACACATTGATCGATTAAGAAAAATTTTTCAGAGACTAAGGGAGGCAAACTTTAAAATTCAATTAGATAAATCAGAATTTCTACATAAAGAAGTAGCGTATTTAGGTCATAAAATCACTAAAGAAGGCGTTAGTCCAAATCCTGACAAGATAAAAGTAGTAAAAAATTTTCCTCTCCCCCAAACACGAAAAGAAATTAAGTCATTTCTAGGATTGACAGGATACTACAGAAGATTCATTAAAGATTTTGCTAAAATCACAAAACCAATGACCTTATGTCTAAAGAAAAAATCCAAAGTAGAACACAGCCCCGAATTTATTACAGCTTTCAACCATTTAAAACAATTACTAATAAATGCCCCAATATTAAAATATCCAGATTTTTCAAAACAATTCGTGTTAACTACAGACGCATCCAATTACGCGTTAGGTGCCGTATTATCACAAGGCACACCACCAAACGATAACCCAGTCGCATACGCGTCTCGCACACTTAATGACACCGAGCAAAAATACTCTACAACGGAAAAAGAATTACTTGCCATAGTATGGGCCTGCAAATATTTTAGACCGTATCTTTTCGGTAGAAAATTCCAAATTTTTACGGACCACAGACCATTAGTCTGGTTATTTAACCTAAAAGAACCAAATTCAAAACTTATGAGATGGAGACTTAAACTAGAAGAATTCGATTACGGAATTCTTTATAAAAATGGTAAACAAAACACAAACGCGGACGTCTTGTCACGAATAAAATTAAATGCTTTAGAAACCGACTCTATTTATAATAATCCTGGAGATATTGATCTTGATATTAACAAATTTCTAGACAACGATTTCGATCCGAATAAATTAGACTCAAACGAAATTTCGAAAACACTCGAAGAAATAGAAAATAAACGTCCTAGGAGCCCAAAAATAATCATTCTCGAAAACAAACTTTTAAGACCGGCTTTTGAAAATACAATTCATAGTACAAATACTGACGAATCTTTACAAGGAATACCTATATTAAATGAAATTATTAACAACAAACCAAATCAGATAATTCTTCAGAAATCTCCGTATTCTACTTATGTTAAATGTAACTTTAAAAACTTCGACGGTCATAATATATTACATGCAACAATTCCAGAAAAAGAAATTAGTTTAACAAAATTCTTCAAAGAACATTTAAATAACAAAAAGACGTATATTCACTTTTTATCTCAACAACTAAGACCAATTGTACAAAAGGTAATCGCCCAACATTTTCAAAATTATAAACTAATCGAATGCACCAAATTAATAAATAATGTTGAACCGGAAGAACGAAATATATTAATTAAATATAAAGATGAAGGTAAAACTAATCACAGAGGCATAGAAGAAACTTGTAAATTCTTAAAAAATAATTATTACTGGAAATCCTTAAAGTCAGATGTTACAAAATATATTAACGAGTGTGAAATTTGCCAGCGAGCAAAATATCAACGAAAACCACCAGATCAACCTTTAATGTTAACTGAAACACCTTCTAAACCATTTGAAATCATACACGTCGATACCTTTATTGCCGGCGGACAAAAATTCTTAACTATAATTGACAAATTCTCTAAGTTTGGACAGGCATTGCCCTATTTTGGAACTGCGATTTCAGCATGCCAACAATTAGTACATTTCTTTTCATTCTATGGAATACCAAAACAAATTATTTCTGACAACGGAACAGAATTTAAAAATGACGTTCTAGACTCTTTATTAAAAATACATAAAATTAAAATCCATTTCACAACGCCGAGTCATCACGAATCCAATTCACCTATCGAACGTTTTCACTCAACCCTCATCGAACACTTACGCCTATTGAAGGAAATAGATAAAAATTCCGATATTATTTCACTTATGCCCTATGCGATCATTGCATATAACAGTACTATACACTCAAATACTAATTTTACGCCTTTTGAATTAACACTAGGACACACTGATACACGTGACCCTATGAACCTAATTCCTTCTCAAATATATTGTGAATACGTAAATAACCATCAAACAAATACTAAGCTTCTTTACGAAAAGGTACATAATGATTCCCTTTAAAAAAAACAAAAAACGATCGATAAAATTAACAAAAACAAAACTCCAGTAGAACTAAAAATTGGCGCAACAGTGTATAAGCGCACCGAAAGTCGAAAAAGTAAATTAAACAAAAAATTTTCTGGACCATTCATATTAACAAAAATTTTAGATAATAATAAAATTGAAATAGAAAACCCAAAAACAAATAAAAAAGAAATAACTCACGTTAACGAGACTAAAATAATGAACATTGTTCCAGATGGCTCACAAACATCGGAGCAAACGAAGTAAAAATCCACAACCTGAACAACTATCCAGGAATCCTTCCTTATAAACTAGGTACCGCAAAAATAACCTCCAACCATTTTTCCTTTATACAAATTTTTGATTTAAACCCAGCTGTTGCTGAATTCTATGTAATCTATAATCAAGTAAAAATATTAATTAGTCAGATTAAAAATAATACTAATTATTTTCACGAATATTCTAATTCAGTCATCCCTCTTGTAACATTAGAAAAACGCATTGAAAATCAAATTAGTCAACTCAATCCATTATCTATAAGAAGTAAAAGAGGCCTATTAAACCCAATCGGTTCTATTATTAAATGTATTACTGGAAACTTAGACCAATCTGACGCGGAAAAATACGATGTAGAAATCAAACAACTGCAAGAAAACCAAAATCATTTAAGAACCAATTCAATTAATCAAATAAAACTGTTAGAAAAAACAATCAACTCATTTAAAAATTCGATATCAAATATTTCTCATAACCAACTTATCCTTAAATCTAAAATATTACAAATTGATCAAGTAATTAAAAAGATAACCATTGAACAAACGAATGACTATGAGTATTTCCAAATACATGTAGTAATGAATCAAATTACCTTTATGTATAATTAAATATATAACATTTTTGAGAAAATTGAGACCGCAATTAGTTTTGCCAAATTAAACACTTTACATAATTCGATAATTGATCCGTCTGATCTATTCGAAGAAATTAAAAACATTAAAAAAGAGTTAAAGGAAAATCAACTGCCGTTCGAGTTATCTATCGAAAATATATTAAATTTTGAAAAAATTATAGAAATAAAAAGCTACTCTAGAGGACTAATAATAACATTTATTTTGGAACTACCGCTACTAGAATCAGAAATTTATCAATATTACCAGTTGTATCCGCTACCAGTTAATAGTGAACAAGAACTGCAATATTACGTCAATATACCGACCAAACCATATCTTGCATTGAGTGGAAATATGTACTCATTTATGGACTCTGAATGTGTAAAGCTACTAAAAAATGAGTTCATGTGTAAAAATATACATATTACCTATATGAAGGAACACCCGCCTTGTTCAGTGGAAATAATAACTCACAAGACTAATATAACAAACTGTAAACCAATTAAAATCCAACTTCAAGAAATAAAAATTTTTAAAATCCAAAATGGAAAATGGATTATTGTGACACCTAAGAAGATAATAGCAACAGTACAATGTAATGACGACATTAATACTGTTCCATTATTTGGATCCCACCTTATTGAATCCTCCCCAATTTGCAAAGTACAAATTGGAAAAACTGAACTAAGAACCTATACCCCTAATCGATTGAGATTTGATGACACTCGTCTACCGGAAGTGAATCTCTCACTACTACATAAACAGAAAATAATCTTCGATCCACCAGAACTCACATTGGACACGATTAACCTAAAGGAAATAAAGGAGCTGCAAATCCAAATGGACGAAGCAAAAGAAAACCTTGGAAAGATGTCATCACGTATATATTCTACGAGAACTAGTGTTTGGACAATTTTGTTATACGTAATACTTATATTAATCTTGATTTATTTATTATATAAATATTTTCCATTTAAATCTAAAATTAATAAACAAAAAGAAAATATTGTTATTTAAAAGCACTTGTTGTACCCGTGCTTTTATCTAAGGGCGGAGGAGTTATAAACGCTTTAATACTGTAAACTGCTGAGTAAAGGTTCCCATACATATTATATTACTTGTTTCTCAAAGCGTCAGCAATTTGCCTGTATAAAACCACGGTGCGAACCACGTCGCTAGCTTTTTTGTCATCTCGCTTGAATAAAGTTTTTTAAAAAATCAAATTCGTTTTCCACGACGAAAACTATGTATTTTAACTTTTCAGATATTTACCCTTTTTGTTTACCTGATAACTGAGATAATAAATTCATAAAATATGAATTTTTCTATAGCTTTGTTAATTGATATGATTTATATACACGGTGAAGCGGAAACAAATTACTTGGTTGCCAGTAAGATGTATCTTTTCAGTGTTTAATCGAATGCTGTGATGCTAGTGGTATTATTTTATCATTTTGTCAAGGTCAACGAATATTATATGAATAGTCTTAGACAGAGAAAGGGGCAAATATTGGAAAAGTTAAAATAAATGGCAAATTATTAAAAATATGTAAATTATATATTTAATTAAAGTAGGTTTTTGTAAAATCTTTCAGAAAAAATAATAATACCGTTAAGGAAGACCATAGCATCTAATTAAAATTCCGTTACATATAATTTTTACGTGATCTTCGAATAACGCTAATACCAAATGTTATTGATTTTCGTTAATAAATAAAGCTAGTATTTTTTTGGAGAAATAAAAGTATTGGAAAAGCTATAAGGTTTAGGTATGTATTTTTATTATTGAAAAAGGTACAGAATTTTCAAAAGAATTAAAATCAAAATTTAAAAATAAATTGTGCATCCTAATAATTTTTACACCAAATTTTTTATTTTTAACTCAAATAGAAATTCAACACCCTATTTAAGAACAACTTAAAAAAAAATGTATTCGTTTTAATGTAATTTAATGGAAATTACTATAAATGACCCGTGTGGGACGTTCTCAATTTAGTTTCGGTATTGAACTATTTGGAGCAATTACCCGGTTATTGGCTCTCGAGCTCGCGACACATTTAGTTCAATATTTTCTAGAATAAGTGCTCAAATTGCAACAACCTGCAAGATAGAATATTAAGAAAAGCTTTTGATATTTACATCAATCTATTTATTTGCTTGACAAATATTGTTTATGCACTTTCTCCATCTCCATATGCTAGATAAAATGATTGATTAAGAAATTGGGAACTGGCCTTTTCATTTTTTAAAATTGTTATTAGACAAATGTAAATATAAAGTGCAAATAATCATGTTATTATTACTAGTAAAAATAATAGCGCGTTCCCCCATTTTGGAAAGGGGGACGAACACGTTGGTTGCACGGGTCGTGAGTCGGAATAACGCGCGCTCTCACGATCCCGTTTTCCTATCTAATTAAAATCTCTCAGATTCAATTTCCGCAATACGTATGGTTGGCTTTGCACCGTGGCACGTTGAGGGGGGGGCTTCGTAGCCGCATACGGTAACAGGCCGTCTCGCGTGTTGTCGGGAACCACCGGGCAACAGACCGAAGAGCAAGCTCTTTCCATATGCCCCTGGATGCACCCCGGGGGAGGCCTAGCTTATTGCCGCCGTAATACCCGCGGTCCTTGATTAAAACTGAAACCCGACAAGTCGGTAGGTTCGATTAAAGGGGCCAGTGTCTTTCCCTCGGTCCTGAACGGTCAAAATTTTGTAAAACGGATAAAAAAGAATAGTCGTTGTCTTTAAGACATCATTAAAGTAATAAAAAAGAAAAAAGTACACTTAAAACCTCTATTCAAAGAATGGGAAAGTGTCTACAGAAAAGTTGCATACTTTCATCTAGAATTTGTAATTTTTAATTTTTCGTGTATGCAGGGTGTTCCGTTAGTATGCGCTAGACATGAGCATTTTTATTTGAAATACAACACCCTGTATATTATTGCATTTTTGGATGCTACTAGATATGTTTCATGTATAATGGCCTCTACCTAACTCATAACCGTTTTCAACAAATCTTGAGTTTTATGGGAATTATGACGTTTGTTGGCGCTAAAATAATTAATATTTTTTGCTATAAGAAGAAAGCAGACCGTTGTAAGAAAAATATGTTTGAAGAAACGTCGGGAACAGCTATGGGTTCTCCATGAGCACCAGTCATTGCGAATATATTTATCTAAATCTTTGAGAAGAAAGCTCTTGACATCTTCTATCTAAAACCAAAATTTTGGAAACGCTACGTCGACGATACTTTTGTTATTTGGCCGCATGGTCAAGAATCCCTACTAGATTTGCTTAGACTTTTAAACTCTATACACCCTAACATTGAATTAGAAACTGATAAAAATCTCCAATAGAAAATCAGACCTAACATTGGGTCATTCTGGTTACAGAAAATCTATGCACACGGAGCGACACCACCCAAAAGTCATCAGTTATCAACTCTTGTTTACAGAGCCGTAAAACTACTTAGCCCGAGTCACTGAACCCAGAATTAAAACACCTTAACTTTGCTCTTCTCTGTAATAATTTTTACACTAAAGATATTAAGCGTTCCATCACAAAATACAGTTCACCACAACCTCCCAAAGACAATGAGTCCGAAGGCAACCCCACACTTGCCACTGGTGTTCTTCCTTACATGCAAAACAGATTTACCACTTTTTCAAAAATCTCTCAACATTTTAGATCCGTCAAAGACAAAATTCGTTTGTGATGCTAGGAGTTTACAGCATTCCATGTATATGGGGCAAAAAATATATTGGAGAGACCTGACGAAAACTATCAACTAGGCTCAACGAATACGAAAGAGCCTTGACGAAGACAAAGTCATCAGCACTTGTCGAACGCAATCAAGACATCAACTTTTATTCGGTAAAACTAAAATTCTTGAATGTAATCAATTCTTCTACCAACGAAAAATCCGAAAATCTATAGAAATCTATAAGCAACCGTGAAATCAATCATCCGAAACAATGTTCATACCCCTACTTTAGCTCCGCCCCCTTAAACAATATATAAGCAGGTACAGACTAGAATGTGAGCAATATCAGTTAAGCTTGGAAGAAGCCAACAGGATGATTGGCAAGTTCGACTCAACAATCGACGCAGGTGGAATCCAGACGTTTTGTAAATAGTATTATAGTAGTGGACTGTGGAATTTTTTGAAAAATTATATATATATTTCTGAAATAATTGACAATTTAACATTTTGTTATTACTTGGTCATAACACAGCTCTAGCGTTAGTTTTAAATTAATAAACATAAATTTCATGAACTCGATAAATTTAATAAATAAATTTTTAATTTTTCATCCCCGTCTAACAGTGATTTTCAATAAATTGCCTATGCGCTTCCTCAAAAATAATGATAATTGCGCTACTAGTGCCCTATTACATTATCTTAACTTAAGCACCTAATTACTGCAAATCAAACAGCCAAACTATGTTTCAAAACAAATCTTAATAAAGTTGTCGATTTTCAAATATAAATTTACGACTTTCGTTCTTAAATCTACTTATTTTATTTATCAGTCCTTTTAGAGGCAACGTATTACGTGACACACGTCCCAAATATTTAAAATTATTTTTATAAAATTCAGTTTTAGGGTTCGACAGCTGTACTCTATTCTTTATTGCTTTAGTAGGATAGAGATGACCGATTGATCTTAAAGTGACTTTAATTTGGGAAATATAGTAAACAAACAAACTGTAAAAAACGTATAGCGAGCGAATGTCCTTAACTTTTCCCCTATATAGAAGATTCTGTATAGTATTGTTTTTAGTAAATCACTGTAAGGATTCTATTTTGAACTTCATTTAATAGTTTCAATACAGTGCTGCACAGGGTGTCCAACCCTTATAACTAAGAAAATACGAACGACAAAAAAAAGTTAAATTAAGAAGTTGCGTATTTCCATTTATATTTTTAAATGTTTCATCTATGCAGGGTGTTCCGTTTATCTGGGGTAGATATCAGCTTTTTTATTTTAAATAGAACACCATTTTCATTTTTATATTTCCCCAGATATTCGAGATTTATTTTATAATGTAATGTTACCCAAGTCTAACCGGTTTCTTGAATTTTATGTCAAAAATAACCAGGACCTAAAATAGTTAAAAAAATTCCTATAAGTGACCCTTAATTATTTTAATTTGGATGGATTTCTTGTGGAAAGTGGCCTATTATCATATACCGAGTGGATATTTTGGATATAGATAAATACAGAGTGAGCAGAGATGAAGTACAAACATTGAATTATAAACATTTTTTTCAAAGGGAAATCCGCTATTTTTATATTTTTATCGGGTTTGGCATTAAAAATTAAGTTGACATTGTATAAGGTTCAATATGCCGGAAATTTATTGTTATAGACATGTCAATATGACATGAGTTCTCTGTCAGTGATTTATTATTTGAATTTTTTTTTAGAATTAGATTTTATCTCTATAATTTTTATATTGAAAACAACAAAAATGCCCCTTTAAGCACAAGATAATATCAGGGAAAATATCCACAAAGAAGAATTCCCAATAAAACAATTTTTGGAAGAATTGAACGTGATTTGCGTGATGTTTTAAAGTATTAGATGTGGGATGCGAATTGAAATGTTAGTGCTCTATATGACCCCCATCTTTAGTGATACAAGTTGTTTATACTAGTCCTAATTTTGTGAGGTTCCTATACTATTTACAAAACTTCTGGATTCCTCCTGCGTCGGTTTTTGTTAAGTCGAAGTTGCCAATCATCCTGTTGGCTTCTTCAGAGCTTAACTGAAACTGCGTCACATTCTAGTCTATACCGGCTATATTGTTCAAGGGGGGCGGAGCTAAAGGAGGGGTATGAACATTGTTTCGGATGATTGATTTCTCGGTTGCGATTGATTTCTATAGATTTTCGGATTTGTAGAAGAATAAAATTTGAGGTCGTGATTGTCTTCTTCTTCTTATTATTATTATTTTAAGACTATGTCTTGTGTTTTCAAGGAAGCATCCTAAGTTGTGACTCCGAGGTCCAGCTCTCATACCAGCGCTTTGGTGGTCTTCCGGGAGGTCTGCTTGTATTGGGTCTCTCTTCCTTTGCGATTTTCGCCAGTCGATCGTCTTCCATTCTATTGACATGATCTCTCCATGCTCTTCTTCTAGTTCTGGCCCAGCTCACTATATCCGGAACGTCACACATTCTTCTAATTTCATTGCTCCTTATTCTGTCGCTTAGCGTTCTCCCTGCGATTGAGCGTAATGTCTTCATCTCGGTCGTTCAAATCTGTTAGTAGCTGCAGTCTCTGCCCTCGCTTCTATGGCGTCATAACTGGTCTAACACAAGTTTTATATATCCGTGTTTTGCTTTGGATACTTAAGTATTTATTCCTCCATATCACGGTTCGAAGGAATCCCGATATCCTAAGTGCTACTATTGTTTGCATTTTTACTTCTTGTTTCAGGTTCCTATTGCTCATGATTGTCTTCGTCTTAATGCTCTTTCATGTTCGTCGAGCCTAGTTGATATTTTTCGTCCGGTCTCTGAATTTTTTGCCCTATATGCATTGAATGTTGTAAACTCCTAAGCACAAACGAATTTTGTCTTTGACGAATCGAAGATGTTGGAGATTTTTGGACAAGTGATAAATCTGTTTTGCATGTAAGGAAGGACAATAGTGGCAAGTGTGGGGTTGCTTTCGACCTCATTGTATTTGGAAGGTTGTGGTGAAGTGTATTTTGTGATGGAACACTTAATATCTTTAGTGTAAAAATTATTACAGAGAAGAGCAGAGGTAAGATGTTTTAATTTTGGGTTCAGTGAACTCGGGCTGAGTAGTTTTACGGTTCTGTAAACAAGAGTTGATAACCGATGACTCCTGGGATGGTGATGTGACAATGCATTAAGGTGTCGGTATCTCTTCGTGTGCGTAGGTTTTCTGTAAATAGAATGACCCAATGTTAGGTCTGATTTTCTATTGATGAGAATAACTAAGAATTTTGGAGATTTTTATTAGCTTCTAATTTATTGTTAGGGTGTATACAGTTTAAATGTCTCAGCAAATCTAGTAGGGATTCTTGACCATGGGGCCAAATAACAAAAGTATCATCGACGTAGCGTTTCCAAAATTTTGGTTTTAGATAGAAGACGTCGAGAGCTTTCTTTTCAAAGGCTTCCATAAATATATTCGCAATGACTGGTGATAATGGAGAACCCATAGCTGTTCCCGACGTTTGTTCGAACATATTACAACGGTCTGCTGATTTGTTGAAAAGGGTTATCAGTTAGGTATATGAAACATGTCTAGTATCATCCAAAAATGCAATAATATACAGGGTGTTGTATTGCAAATAAAAATGTTAATATCTAGCGCACACCCTGCATACACAAAAAAATAAAAATTACAGATTCCAGATGAAACTATGCAACTTTTTTGTAGGGACTTTCCCAACCACACTGTTATTCCATAGCGTAAAATCATTTTTTTTCAAATTTATCGTTGCTGATCTCGACGTTTTACGTTCGTCTTGATTTCTACGCGGAAGTTCATAAGAAAAATGAGCGAACTTCGTGGCAGTTAAATCCCCGTTAAATTTTTGTGCGCCTCTTCCGGGGGTACGTGCTTTCTTCATTCTTAACCAGTAAAACTGCACGAGGAGAGAGGAGCGAATAATTCTTAGACCGCGGCATTTTATTGGCTCACATCCCGACCTTTTTTCTTTTCCTTTTTATTACCGGGCGGTAATTTGGAACCGACCACGTGCTACCGACAGGTTTTATTACATATTTTATCGGGTGTTCGGACCCTATCGACACCGGCAGTCTTGTTTGTTATCTATAACGGAAAATCCGGACTTTCCTTCCTCCCACCCCGCCCGTTCACGTCGATGTTGTCGTCGACAAGGAAGTCTGGTCGTAAAAAGTGCGCCTTATTTCGGGGGCGCCGGCTAATTTAATTTTTCTCCTTGTCGTCGCGACGTTTATTCGCTTTTACGGCACCAGTTAAAACTCTATATTGTGTACTTGCCCCCGGCTGGGTCGCGGGGGTGATTAAAAGTATAACTGCGCCGCCCTTCCCCACGTTCGCCCGGATTTACTGCGTCTTCTTTTATTATGCACGCCGTGAAATGCTAAAGGTGAATTTTGTAGGTCGTTAAATTAACTCCGACTGCTCCGAAATTGAATATGATTATTTAGAAAACGCGCGTCTCGTCCAGTAAGACTAAAGCCGAAATTTATTGCTAATTTTACTTCTGTAGTGTTTTTAAAGATAAAAGGTTTTGACGTATTGAATATAATAAAACTGCCTGTGGCGGTCGCATTGTGTAGAGGAGAGCTTACCAATAAACATGCTATTAAAGACCAATAGTAAGAAAGAAAAAAATTTACTGGCACATTGGTCCCCTTTTATATATTTTTTCTACTCCCGTTTGTAAAATACCTAATTATTCACCGATCTAGCGTGCGGGAATCATCACTTTACCACGCCAGTTTCGTTTCCCATGAATTCGAGCCACTTCGGACATTTCCGGGATTTTACCGCACGGATTTGGGAGCAATCGGATGTGTTCGGAGATATTTCCCACGCTTTGAATTTTGACGTTTGTTAATTCTGACGGTCCTGTCAGTGAATGTATTCGTGTTTTGCGAAAATGTACCCGAAAACTAACGGTCGTAGAAAAAGTAAAGTTTGCAACACGTTCGGTAAACTTTTTAAATCACTCGTTTATTAAAAACTCGTGAATCAAATGACGTTTACCGTACTTGTGCATAATATACTTTTACAAAACTTCTGGATTCCTCCTGCGTTTTTGCTGATTCGAACTTCCTGATGTTTCGCCAATCATCCTGTTGGCTTCTTCAGAACTTGACTGAAACTAACAGTCAAGTTTCAGTCAAGCTCTGAAGAAGCCAACAGGGTGATTGACGAAAGCAAGTTCGACTGAGCAAAAACCGACGTAGGAAGGATCCAGAAGTTTTGTAAAAAGTATACTATTTTTCTACTCCCGTCTGCAAAATGCCTCATTACACACCGATCTAGCTTGCGAAAACAGCACTTTACCAGGTCAGTTTCGTTTCTCACGGATCCGAGCCACTTCGGACATTTCCGGGATTTTACCGCACGGGTTTGGGAGCAATCGGATGTTTTCGAAGATGTTTCCCACGCTTTGTATTTTGACGTTTGTTAATTCTGACGGTCATGTCAGTGAATGTATTCGTGTTGATAAACGGAAAAATGTTATGCAATATATCAGACAATTTAAATACTATGTGCTATAAGCTACAATTAAAATCTAGTGACATTTATATTTTAAGTTCCTCACAGAAATTTTACATACCATTCGCATGAATTTTTGTGGTTTTTACAGTTTTTAAATTAATGTCTTGCCAAGACCAATTGTACGATTTTCAAATATCCATGTATCATCAGTACAAACAAATCAAAATTGAAGGTTAGGGCCTGCTTTTTCTTGCTTATATGATCTTAAAGATGAAATTCTCTTAAAAGCTCTATCCTTGAAATTACAGTCTCTTTCTTTAAATAAACTACTTAATGATCAATTGTAAAAGTTAAATAAACAACACAACGTTTTAAAGTTGTGTTTATTCCATTGTTTATATGACATATCCAGTAATACATCTCTCTCTGTCCAACGTATACAGTTAAACAGAGACAACAATAGCAGAACCGATTGGAACGATAAACGAATAGGTTTAATGGCAACTACTAAATATTTTGTTTGAATGTTTGTTTGTCTGTTATTTTTAATTTGTACATTGTAATTTTTTCGTGACGGTCGTGGAAAAAGTATAGTATGCAACACGTTTGGTAAACTTTTTATCTCACTCCTACTCAATTCGTGAGTCAAATGCCGTTTACTGCACTTATTGCATAATTATATATTAATACCAATATTTGCATGCAGGTGCCTCAAAGGTTCATTGTCGATACCTGATATTGAATTTTTCAATCTATTAAAGCAATTAAAGGCATAATTTTAATTTAACTTAATACGCTTATTAATCTTTGTATCACAGAACATACATTTCCTGCAGTCCTAGAATATGTATGTAATATCCAATGTCGCAGAGAAATGCATGGCTTTGCAACCGGTTGCATATTTTGAAGGCGACGGTCTGTTTAACAGGTGCCAGTTTGGCTTTCGAAAAAACAATAGTACTGTGCTAAGTATTGTGGGCCTAATATCAGGTATATTGGAGTTTCCACAATTAGAAATATAATTTTGCCTTGTCTTGTGACCTGAGTATGGCGTTTGATTGTATGAAAAACAAGGCGCGAGTATACATCTCCTGATATCATACATACGAAATAGACGTCGGCAGATAAAAGTAAATAGTAGGTCATCAGATGACGGTTATGTGAATATAGGCGTTTCACAATTTTCAGTCCGGAGGCCTGGACTTTTTCTGATATACATGAATGTATGTCTCTTGCTGACATTCCTTTGAGATATACATTATTTGCTGATAACAAAATAGTTTCATGTACAACTCATTCCCTAAAAATCTCAGCGGAAAGCTCTAGGCGTACTCATCTTAAGGTCAAAGATTGGTTTGTTTCAAACATGCTTTTGTTGAATCACGAAAAAACTCACACAATAGTTTTTTTCCATAAGAGAACTTGGAATAGCAAATTTTGTGTCTATTTAGAACCAGGGCTGCACTGGAAGTTTCACAGCCAGCATGTTGCAGGGCTGTCTTCTTGGGTATGCTCATCTTGCCCACTAAAAATTTGTTCAACAACGAGGATCAATATATAAAAAATAAATTCTATACTTCTATACAAAACAAAATTTGTATAATTTATCCTTCCTGCTTCAGAACATTGCCCATTGACCAGTCAATTGACAGAAATAATTTTAAAAATGCATTGAAATTTATATTTATTTATATCAATAGACCAGTCCGATCACTAATCATCCGTGAAGTGACAATCGCAGAACATGCATACCGCATCATTACTTAGAACCTCAGCAATTTTTTCCATGTCCTTCAGCTGGAAGAAAATCATTATCATCTTCTTCTTCTGATTCATCAGTGCTTTTGTTAGTATGGTGAAAACTTGGTGTATGATGATTTGGTGGATTTTCTTCCTCGACTCGCTTTTTTTCTTGTGTCAATGTAGGAACAGGTGAAAAATCGAAAGTGAAGACCCAGGAATGCCCCATAATGCAATGCCAATGTCTAACAAAATTACTACTATATTTTTTTTAATGGAACATTATTTAAACTATTTATGTTGAGTATTATGGGATTTTTAAAAATATGGGGTTGCTTCTTATAGCCAATTTACATCAAAAACTTGGTGGACTTTGGCAAGGATTTGAAAATTACTTCTAAATATCCTTTGTCCTTTTTAATTTTTATCTCTTTTTGGATTTGGAACTTTTATTTTATCAAAATTTATTATTTACTTACTGATTAAAATCAGCCCACAGAAGAAATTTTACCCAGAAGTATACATTCTTATTTTTCACTTTTCATCGATTCTGATAATGAAAGTTGTTGGGCAAGGCATTATTTTGAAATATAATAACAATACTATACTATATAAGCACTTCTTACTAGATTTCGTGTGTATATGCTTATGAACAAAATGTTGTCTCGCAAGTATTTTAGTTTTCAAGGAATTGTCATAAATAAACAAATAAGATACAAAAGTTTTTTAGGAAATAATGTTAAATATGTATATATATTTAAAACAATGAACACAAAATAGTTGTACGAAATCTTTAAATAATTTTTTAAATTGTTTTTCATTTTCTTTTGTAGTAACATTGGGTCCACTTTATAAAGTTTAATTAATTAATATCCTAAATTTAATTTTTTGTTCTGCGATAGAAATTTCATATCTTTGTCTTTTTTTTAGCTCTTTTTACATAGTGAATTAAAATTACTCTATAGTGAGGACATGAAGTTTGTCACTCCCCTATAACTTTTGAGCCGTATATTGCGATGAAATTTGGAATAGTATTGTATGAGACAACAAATGACAATTTCTATAAGTCAAAATCAAAAATGAATGAATCGGATGTTTTCAAAATCAAGATTTGAATTAGGGGTAAACAGATCTTGAAAATAAAGTGTCACATCACCCACTATTCCATAAAAAAAAAAATAAACCGACACTATTCCAAGCCGTCATTTTGGCTTATGAAAATGTCATTTTTATTTCAAAAAATAGAGAATTGTCTCATGACACCATACCAGATTTCATCACAATATACCAAAGGCTAAAAATTTGGAGGGGCCGACGGACTTTATGTTTTTATCGTCACACCTGCACCTAGCCGGCAGGAATGATAACTCCTTTTGTTGTTCCCTTATAATTTTGGGGCGACCATAGGCGTACCCGGATCCGACTGTGTGGCACACCCGTCATCAGTCAGGTGCAGCGCCTAATATTTATTCATAGATATGGCGCCGGAACGGATTTTTACTGCTCAAATAAATAAGCTTTTAGCGGGGGATATTCTCCAATCGTTTTCTCACCGGAACGGCGCGGTGCGGCTGACGGCAGCTGCGTCCTCCCCCCCGTATTCAATTTATGTCCCCTCGGCGAAACGAAAAATTCCATAAAATTGTCAACTTGCAGAAATGCGGGTAAAAATGTGGCCGCGTTTTTAAAATAAAACCCGGTTTTATGGGTATGAAAGGGAAACCATTTTATCATCCACGCGAAATCCATCGGGGTCGAAATGGCTTACTGTCTCGATTAGGTAATTGACGTATGAGACGTGAGTTTTAAGAAAAAAAAATAGTCTGGCGCACAAGTAAAGCGACAGAATTGTGCCACTACTAAAATTAAACTACGCAAAACGTGTAAGCACTGTATTCGCGTCAAAAAGTCTCGAATATGTTTCGTTTTCATAGCATTGTTTTTGTTAATGTAATCAGTAAGTCCGCAGAAAGTACTGTTTTAAAACCCGTAGAACAGCACTAGAAGACTGATTCACGTAATGGCGCTCCAAACATGCCGGCAAATGTAAGAACTGACTGAAATGACTAGGCTAGGTTTCTTAATGCGAGACAGTAGACAACTTATCGTAAATTTTTCAAAGAAACTTCCACAGGCTACTGTAATACTATTTATAAAATTTCTGCTAACGTTTCGCCAATCATCCTCACCAGAGCTTAACTGAAACTGACTCGCATTCTGCTCTGTATGGTCTGTTCATAGATGTAAGAAAGTGACCAATTGCTTTTGAATGGAATTATCCAAGGGTGGTAATTAACATACGATGCAACAAGATTATTACCTAAAGTTTCGGAATTTAGATCCAGGTAAAATTGTGGTCCGTAATAGAAAATAATTTTATACTTACCTGTGTTTAATATTCTTTGGTTTGGTATACTACTACAAAGCGTGCCTACATTAGATATCTTAATTAGGAGGCTTGAAAAAGATGAAACCGGTGTTAAATATGGCAGAACTACCTTATGGAAGTGTATTCAACACATGGGTTTTAGATTAAAAAAAAAATGACGATAGGCAAGTTTTAATGGAATCTTTTAGAATTCGGAAATGGCGACTGGAATATCTAGAAAAAAATTGGATTTACAGAGAACAACAAAGGCCAATTATTTACCTTTATGAAACCTGGTTCGACACTTATGATACCCCGGAAAAAGGTTGGGTTGACTCAACTGATAAGTGTAAAACAAACGCGCCATCATCAAAAGAATAACTAAAGATGGTTGGATTCCAAATGGACTTTGTCTGTGAAAAATATTAAAGATTCTTCTCTTGATTACCATCAAGACACCACCGCTGATTTATTTGAAAGTTGGTTTAAAAACAAAGTAGTTCCAAACGTTCCTCCTAATAGCGTAATTGTAATGGACAATGCAAGTTATCACAGTAGACAGTTGACTAAAACTTCTTCCTCATGTGACACAAAGAGCAATTATCCAAAACTACATGTATAATAACGACTTTTATTTTCACGAAGATTATACCAAAAAGCAATTAATTGAGGTTCTACAAAGCTTGAACCTACAAAAGGAATACGTCTGTGAAAATTATGCAAAAAATCTAGGGCATACAGTTTTAAGGCTTTCATCCACCTTACCACTGTATATTTAATTCCATTGAACATGTTTGGCACCAACTGAAATCTGCCTTTCGTCGTAACAATGTTTTTCCCCGTGTTTACTCCAATGTCTTAAAACTTATAGATACCGAAGTTTTTAACATTCCACCACAAAGTTGGGCAAATTCTGTTAAACATATAGAAAAAGCAGAACAATCGTATAACCATATTGCAAATAATATAGAACAAATAATAATTAGAACAGGCGATGATAGCGATAGTGATACTGATATATTATGTGAATAATTTTAAGTAATTTAAGTAGCTAATAAAAATAATTTGCAATTTTATTTTAGATTTAAACATAAATACATACATAAATAAATAAATATTGTTTAGTATCTTTCCTAACAAAACCCCAAATAATTAAATTCTAAGCAAAGTACGGACCTGTTCGGCCATATTTCATTCTTACAGCTTGCCCGGGTCTTTCCTTAATTCGTATCAGTTTCTTATATCTATGAACAGACTTTACCTGCTTATATATTGTTTGAGGAGGGCGGAGCTAAAGGAGAGGCTTAAACATCGTCACCAATGACTGATTCTCATATTGGTGACATGTAAAGACCGAATCGCGGTTAAGATTGTTTGGTTGCTTATAGATTTCTCACATTGGCTTCTTCAGAGCTTAACTGAAACTGACTTGCATTTTACTCTGTACCAGCTTATATATTGTTTAAGAGGGCGGATCTAATGGAGGTGCATGAAGATTTTTTCGTTTGATTGATTCCCATATTAGTGAAACTTGAAGACCTGAGTCACGGTTGCTTACAGATTTCTATAAAATCTCGGATTGATTACATGCAGAAACAGGATGATTGTTGAAACGTAATTAAGTCCAACTGAATAACAGCCGACGCAGGAGGAATCTAGAAGTTTTGTAAATTGTATTACTTATCATAAAGTATCGTATTTCGGTTTTTTAAGACCTACACACCTCAGATCGTTTCTAAATTAGGGTCAAACTAATCTGCATTGAATAGAAAGACAAGTTTGCAGAATGAAAGGAATGCGACAGTGGCGTTACTATAGGTAGTTTATTACAATAATAAATATAATAATTACATATGATTATAATTATACAGATGGGCAGATAATTAAGATGTAGAATTAGAAGTTAAAATAACGAAATAATGAAATATTATTATTAAAAAAAATCCAATGTGAGTAATTATCTTATTATTATATCTTTTATCTTTGCCAGACGTTTTTATTCTAGTGGCCCATACTAAAGCTCGCCTTCCTCTTTTTAAATTTTTATCTTGCCTTGTTTTCCCAACGGTATAACTTTCTTGTTTCCCTTTCCAAACTGTCTAACTTCATTCAAATATCTTCGATTAAAAGTGATTTTCTGTTATGAGTTTTTCCAAAGTTACTGCTTTCATATAGGTGGAATAAAATTATTCTTTTTCATTTCCAACATTAATTTTTTCAAGGCAGGTATTTGTTGTTTTAAGTAAAACGATTACATTATTCTACTGATGACAGTCTCTTCATCCTCATTTACAGTTTCGTTTTCTACTGTACTTTTCTTTTGTGATCTAATGGGACCGCGTTTATTCTTGTGAGTAAATTGTTGACTGTCTACCTTCAGTCATTTTGGAACACGTTTCAACTTTTCTGCAACTCTGAATGTTGACTTTTGGTGGTGAAGATCTTTGAAGAAATTGATAATAATTGATAAACATTGCGAACAACTGTCGGAAAGTAAGTATAATTCTAATCTGAAACATTAAGGCATAAGTAAGTTAAATTCACGTCCGTCTACCTGCCACTCTCGGGACCCTTGACAATAATTCTTTGTAGGTACAATACAACGCTTATGGAATATTGGTAAGAGTTTTGTAGTGAATAATGATTTATATCTCTGTTGCATTAAGAAACAAACCATATTCGTTAACTTAGTGTGCACATTTTGTCAGTGGAATTAAATCCACTGACAAAAAGTGGATTGCTTATTTTAATCCTGATACCAAAAGTCAATTCAAAGAGTGGCGCAAACCTGTTGAAGGGCCTTAACCGAGGGGTAAACCGCAGTGGAATTATGATGTACACTATAAAGAAATTGCGTGGAAATCTAGTGTAATTATGACGCATTTCGTGGAATTGTGTAGAATTCTGAGGAATTGTGCGTAAAAGAAGAATTACGGTATACAGCCTGCGATTTACCTCTTGACCTTAATTTAAAGCGCAGTTCGTTTATTGGAATGATAATGCGTACTGTATTCTGGGATTGAAAACAGATTTATTTATTTATTTGTGTAAAGAAATAAATAAATAAATAAAAAACAAGCATGATTTGCTTTAGGTTACGTTAAGTGGTAACTTAACGTAACCTAAAGTCTAATCTAACTACCTAACACCTGACGCATGAGTTATACAGTATTTTTATCACTTCTGTATTTTTAAAGCCTTTAGTGCAACGTATCATAAATCCATAGGTTTTTGAGGCCTTGAGGAACAAAGGATAATTTCCAGTTGCAAGTTATTATTTAGAGACCGATTATTGATTTACCCCAAACTACGCTGGAGAGTAAGATAATCCTCTGAACACCGGATTCATCAAATACGTATATCAAACACCTGACACCAAGGTCTTTACCAATGTCATTAAATGTTGAATAATAATCTCCCCAATATTGAGCCTTGAGGATCGCCTGAAGAAGGTGTATTCATGGGAAGTGTGACCATAGAGATAGACGTACTGAGTGCGGTTAGATAAGTTTGAAGATAACATTTACATACGATTCGGAAAAGATGTATGACGTAAATTGGAGAACGTTGCATCAATAGCTTCAGAAATATACTGAGACATAGTCGTTAAATTGGTAATGGTGGATCTTCCTTTAAAAAATCCATGTTTTTGGGGAACTATTTATGGATTATCTGGCCAAATACAATACAATTAACGCAGAATGTTGTTCGTATTTTTCAAGCCAGTGCGACAGGAACTTGTCAAAAAACGTCCTGAAAAGTTGCGGCCGTTATTGCAACATCATACTGCAAAAGCACCGTATCTTGCACTCACTCATGATCGTATGCCCACAGATTTCAAGAAACTCTTACGACGTGTTCGATTTGAATGTTTAACTGACGTAAAAGATGAGGTATATTGAGGGGACACCCAAAAATTTCTTTGAGGATGGCTTAAAAAATTAGTTTTTCGTTGACTACTCAGTTAAATGAAGATTATGTTTTAAAAATTGCATTCTAAAATTCTAAAAATAATATTTATATTCTCCGAACCTTGGAAACATCTCTAGCATATACCGGGTAATCACGGGTATGTTTAAAATACACCACTCTTTGAGGAAAAAATCTTGTCCTTTACTTATTTGCAACCAAATAAACTTTTAATCTTGGCCGAGTAAGGTTGTCGTTGTCTAGTAATTTTCTTTCTACAAAGATTAGATAACAAAACAATTCCAAAAATGGGCACAGAAATATCTTAAAAGTGCTAAAAACATCGGAAAGCTAAAATCGATCGACATCGCTCAAAAAAAGAATCGGAGTTAATACGAATCTGTTTTGTCTCGTGTTTAAGGGAAAACGGTACAAATTGGTGAGCAAAAAGGAGATTTAGAAGCGTTGAGAGGTTAGTAGCTATCTAGCTACTAGCATCAGAACTGACATACGTCAAAATTCAAACCGTGCTTTAAAATCTCGGGAAACATCCGATTGCAACTAAAACCGTGCGGTAAAATCCCGGAAATGTCCGAAGTGGCTCGGATCCGTGGGAAACAAAACTGACGTGGTAAAGTGACGCTTGCCGTACGGTGGAGTACAGACGGGAGTAGAAAATGAGATTTTGCATCACGATAATGTACCTGCTCACTCATCGTTCTTGTGTCTAACTTTTTAGCCAAAAACCAACCCATACTCGTGCCTCAGCCACCCTATTCACCGGATATGGTACCTGCGACTTTTTCCTGTTTTCCTGATTTAAACACACCTCGTATCTCATTGCCTCAGCTTCAGGCGAGAGAGCTTTTTAAATTTTACGTTGTTTAATATCGTATTTCTATAACAGTCAGTTTTCTCTTTTTCTTAAATAAGCATTTATTCATTGGCCGAAAACTCTTAATATCTATTTGTTTTCTTCACCTTCTTTTTCCTTAGTTGGTTCAGTATCAAAAAACTGAGCCCCCCCCCCCAAAATGAAAAAATACACGGGGAGAACATAACCTTAATGGCTTCGTAATATCTCGCGGCCATGGAAACTTCGCAAACCAGGGGCTTAAAATTAACCAAACGGTCCCAAACCAGCCGCAAACCTGCCGGTAAAACATAACCCAATTTGCTTTATTGCCGCAAAGTGTCAGAGTTTGACGACAATAACAAACTTTTCGCGGAAAGCTGGGATAAATTTGAAACTATGATTTAGAGGGGGGACGGATTAGGTAAAACCTCACCTCGGGACAATAATGCGTGAAACGTCTTGCGACAACTCGCAACTTTGGCGGAGCAGGGGGGATCAAACTGTCGCTCAAGTTACACGATCAAGCGCGTAATTGTAGGGAACGATATTTTTGTTGATTGAGTTTATCCAATTTGGGGTTTCCGGTGGATAGAACTTTTCATTATATGATTGGGCCTTTTCGTAACTGCTAGATAGTTACGAACAAACGTTAGAAGGAATATTTTAAAAAATAAACTCTCAAGAGAGAATGTTTTTAAAGAAATAATTTTTGGGGTTCCGTTAACCATTCATGAAAAGTTTAATTTTCGCCAAATTAACTTCGAAAATTGAGAAAATTTAGGAACAGATTCTAAATATATGAATTACCGTTTTTTTTTTTGAAACTTGATTGTAAAATTGATATCAATAATGAGAAAATATAATAAGCGACAAAAACAAGCAACTGCTACATAAAATAACACTACATCGGGGGTTGCATTTTTAAGGACAATTTAAGCATTTGTCTTTGTTTTTATTGTTTATGGCTTTTATGATTTTATGTTGGTTTATGGTTTTTATGACTTTATGTGAGATTATCGTTTTATGTTGGTTTATGAATTTTATGGTCATTTCTTGATTTATGGTATTTGGTTAGTTTTGGTTTGATGTTTGTGTTGTTTGGTAGATGTGATGTATGGTATTTGTTTTTTTTTATTGGTATCTATTACATATATATAGAAATCAATTGCTGTTCGTTTGTCTCTCTAAAACTCGAGAACGCCAGAACGGATTTATCTTATCTTGGTTTTGAAATGTTCTAGGGAAGGTTTAAAAGGTGAGAAAAGTTATAATAATTGCCGGGAAAACCCTAAAAACAGGCCTTCTCTTTTCCCGGAGGAACCGGAAAAACGTTCTTAATTTCATTGCTTTTGGCGAGGATCAGATCGGATGTTGCTCTAGCGTTGGCTTCATCTGGTAGAAGGCGGGCGGACTGCACATTCTGCCTTGATCATCGAAACACCAATTTGCAACATCGTAAAAAATAGCGCAATGGCCAATGTCCTACAGATATTCAAATTGATTGTTTGGGATGAATGCACAATGGTGCATAAGAGGTCACTGGAGGCACTAGACAGAACGTTGAAAGATCTTCGTGACAACCAACATATTTTTAGTGGGGGCATGATTCTATTGTCAGGTGATATCTTCAGACTTTTCCAGTTCTTCCCCGATCAACTGTTGCTGATGAACTAAATGCATGTGTAAAATCTTCGAATAATTAACAACTAACATGGGAGTATTTTTGCAACAAGATGAAACTTCAATTGTGTTTTCGAGGCAGTTGCCACAAACTTCTGTCACATCACAGACTCAAAAGAGGAGCTTATTGAGCGTGTTTTCCCAGATATAGCCCAAAAGTTCAACAACCATAATTGGCTGAGCGAACGGGCAACATTGGCAGTGAAAAATGAAGATGTCGAGGATCTCATTCAGAATTTTTTTCCTTGGCAGTTAGTTTCCTTTAAATCAGTCGACCGTTATGAAGCAGGATGACGTAGTCAACTATGCCACGGAGTTTTTTAATTCACTGGAATTGTCTGGATTACCACCTCACAATTTGCAGTTAAGAGTAGGATCAGTTGTTGTCATGATGCGTAACATTAATCAACCTCGATTGTGCAATGGAACCCTAAAAACAGCCCCGTTCTTAATTTCATTACTTTTGGCGAGGATGAGATTGCGATGTTGCTGTAGCGTTGGCTTCATCTGGAATAGCTGGCTGGCATCATTAAAATGCCCGGCCCTGGCGTCTTCGGGCATTAAAATGCCCGAAGACGCCAACTTTGACTAGGATTTGAAACATATTGACAACAAAAAGTAACTGTTTGGATGAAAAAATGATAGTTTGAGCTGATATCTGCAGTTTTGATGCGGTTTTAGGTTAGATATGTGTCGGATTAGCCGATTTTGACGGGAATCTGTTTGAAAAATCTAAGAAAAACCTTTTACCAATCCAGGAAAGTGGGTTTTCATGATGTTATCTGCAGTTTTAAAGTGGATTTCAGTCCGATAAGTTTTCTGGGACAAGGAATGGGTTTTCCTTGCTGTAAATCAAGCGCGAAAACCAATTATTTGTCCCAGAAAGAGGGGTTTTTATACATATCTGCATTTCTAAGGTAGATTTCGGTGCAATAATTGTTGACAAATAACCTTAAAATCTCATTTTAAATGGTATCATCGGCTTAAAAATCAATAATCAATTTTGAATGTTTTATATCTTATTTGTTTATAATTTTGAGAATTTAAAATTTATATGGTAAATACTTTGGTCATTCTTCTATAAAAGGATACTAAAATGATTCCCACAAGTTATACCGTTTGTCGTCAGGGACGGTTTTTGCATAGGGTTGCAAATTTATATAGAATAATTAATTATATTTAAATGGAGGGGGCTGGGGGGAATTTTATGGTATCTACGGATAGATCTCATCGGCCTCCATCTTTCGTAAAAATTTTAATCTTTTCGGAGCTACGTAGGTAGTGATTTTTGTAACACCAAGCCAACATGCTTAGGAAACCGCAAGTCACCATCAAACCATAATCCTAAATTTTTTCACCCATCTGAAGAAAGAGAGATAATCTAATCATTTAAAGAGGCGTTTTTTACAATATCTTCCCTTTTATTTCCAAATAATAACATCTGCGTTTTGTTAGTATTCAATAAGAGGTTGTGAGCCGCAGATACCTCCGCAATTATTTTTAGATCTAAATTTATTTTAGTATCGGCATTTAAAGCTTCACTAGCAACAAAAGATGACTGAGTATCGTCGGCGTATTGATGAGATTTACAAAATTTAAGAAAAGTAGAGAAGTCAGCTGTATAAACTGAGAACAGAATGGGTCCCAGAATACTCCCCTGGGGAACACCCTTCTCCAAAGCAATGGCATCTGAATGAGCATTTCCTATAAGTACCCTTTGGTATCTATGACCAAGAAATTTTTTTAAAAAAGAAAAAGCAGTACCTTTTATCCCGAAGAATTCCAGTTTAGCTAGGAGAAGGAAATGATCCAAGGTGTCGAACGCTTTGCTATAGTTCAAGAGTATGAGACAAGAGTTTAATTTAGAATCCGCTGCTCTCAATAAATCATCAGTAACATGAAGCAAGGCAGAAGTAGTGCTGTGAAGATGTCGAAAACCAGATTGAGTATCTGAGAGGATTTTTTTTCGCATATAAGCTGGCGAAGTGGTTTAGCTGCAATTTTTTCAATAACCTTTGAGATGGTTGGCGGCAAACTGATTGGTCTAAAATCGTTAATGCTACTTGGACACTTTTTCTTTGGAACGGGTATAACTTCAGCTTGCTTCCATGAGTCCGGAAAACCCCCGGTCAGCAGACACTTGTTAACAAGGAGAGTGATATGATCTACTAAATGTGGAGCAGTCAAAAGAATCATTCTTATATCAATATTAACTTTAACTAAACGGAGCAATAACTGACGCGTCGGAAAACCGTCTTCTTTGTTTATTTACGCACCATAAAAACTATAGTTTATGAAAAAGCTTTAAATTGATTAACAGACTATATCATAACAGTGTGTGTCTGTTAATATCAAATTTATGCCTTATCAATAGCCATTATTTCAGAAAAACTGTATCATAACAGTGTGTGTCTGTTAATATCAAATTTATGCCTTATTAATAGCCAGTATTTCAGAAAAACTCTGTTTTGTAAGTAAACAACATGATGTGTCGAAAATAATAGTAAAACTTCATGCTTCATTAAAAAAATGCTTTTTTATAAAATACGGATTCGTTTTGTTTGTGTTAAGATTATTTTATACATAAGTTTGAGTTTATTACTTATCGATTGAGGCAGTACGAAGTCTGCCGGGTCAGTTAGTACAATATAAATAGCAATCGACCACTGCCCGAAAGTCTATTCAATCATTTTATGTTTGAAAGTAAGTGAATAGTAGGCTAACCTATACTGATAACAAAAATAATGTAAAGTAAATAAGTAAGGTATTCAATATTTTTTGACTCAGTTCAGCTAAAAAAACGTATGTATTTTATGATAATGATATAATGTCCGGCCCGCGACCGCCTTATAGTAAAATTTTCATGATGCGTCATTATGGAAAGCCCCTCAAAACCAAGAATTAGTGTCACCGCTACTTCTTGATAAATTTTCCTCTGTCTGTGCTATTTTCGAAAAGCAGAAAGCTGGTGGAATGTTTAAATCTAAATCATTTGCTGTAAATTTATTGGGTTTTAACGAATTTTTAAGCATTTCAAGATCTTCTAAATAAGTCATAGTCACAAATTTGCACCAGTAATAATTTTTGTGGACAGTAGATATATACCGCCGAGATGATCAAATTTCGACTGCCCACTTCACAGGCTCCTCTGCAAACTTGAATCGATTTAAATAAGAATAAGTTACTTTTAAGTCAAGCTCTGAAGAAGCCAACAGGATGATTGGCGAAACGTTAGCTAGTTCGACTCAACAAAAACCGACGCAGGAGGAATCCAGAAGTTTTATAAAAAGTATTACAGTAGCCTGTGAAAGTTTCTTTCAAAAGTTATAAGTTGAAAATATTTTATTAGTACTCCCTTCAAAATTTCGGGTGACTGTACTTAATTGGGGCTTCATTTTTACTGGTTTCAACATACCGCGGATTTCCATTAAAAGTGCTCGCCGGCAATACCGCGGAGCTTCAGGGCAAAAGGGAAACCATTTTGCGTAATTAAAATCCGGCCCACGAAAAAATTAATTTCCTAATTGGGCACCCTTTTTTTTTCGCAGGTTCAAACGCCTTTCTCGCCCGCTAATAGGACGGAAATTGTCGAAAGCTTTGTCGAATTTTCTCCTTTGTTTCGCCGGTACGTCAACCCGTACCTACGCCCCTTTTTTCCCTTGTATTTGTTAATTTAGGCTGACGACGGATTAAACGGACATATCGAGATTAAAGTTTCTGCGGGACGGTTGGTATTTGTTTTTTTCGCTTGTTTTGGTGGTAGCAGTGATTGTAAACACTGTGTTCCATTTTTTCTCACAGGGATCAAGTATGAACTGAGAAGCCCAAGTTCCCAGTGCTCCTCCACCAGTCAAGATATAATCTAGGTTAGGTTGTAGGTTATTGTGTGTTCAGCCCCCTTTTGAATTGCGCTAATTTGTGAGGCGGCATGTTCTCCAGATCCTCAAGCTCTAAGGTTTGAGTCTCTAATCCTTCCTAGCTAGACTTTCAAGCTTGCCTTGTGTGTCATTTGTGCGTTTTTTCCTTTAACGTTCTATTAATATCTTCAAATTGTCTAATCTTGGTTATCGTAGCCAGTGTATGTGACCTTCCTCTACTCTTCAGGTGTCCAGAAACTGTCTAACTAACTATTAAAATACAATGATTATACTAAGAATTTTCTAAATATAGTTTTGACCAGTACGCCCACCCGACAAAGACATATTCTTACTTTTAACTGTATGTATGTATGTAAACGGTACGTCATCTATCAAGTACCTTCTGAGCTGTCTTGGTATTAAACATTAACACCGTTTTCAGCACTCCAAGCGTAGAAATATCGACGATTTAGCAACCTCCAATAAATCGCACTAGTGCAGGCCTCCTTAGTGGACAAGTTCATGGTCGCATGGATTGACCAAAACTAGTATATAAGTCATAGGAATCAGTTTACTGTTGATCCTTTAAGCAAGAGGCACTCGTCCAAATTGGAAAGACTCTCCAATTATACTTCTTCCAAAAACTTTGGCGCAAGTCCCCATGGGCCTGGGGTAATTATAAACTACCCCCACTCATCTTATAACAAAGATATGCGTTCCAAAATTTCGTATAAACTTGGCTTGTTTTGCCACCCCTCTCGGAGGGTCCATTAAGTCGATAAGATGGCCGGAAGCGGGGAACAATTTGGCGGGACGTTTTGAGTTAGGACGGTCCGTCGTACCTACGAGAAACTAATATCGCCCACCTTAAAGATGTTGACGAGATTAATACGGAACCCCCGGGGGCCCGATATATTTAGGGTAAATGGACCAGAAGGGGATGATGATGCCGGGGCAAGGCGCCGCAGATTTATTACCGTTTAAGTGTCAAATTAAATGCTTAAGTGTAAGATTCGATGATTTGCGTGGGAGTTTGACCCGATTTTATTTCGACATCGATTTTGGAGAACTGGCAAAACCAAAATGGTAAAGTCATGGAAATTTCCTTATCAGCCGGTGTAGGGATTGTTCATGATTTGTGAAATATACAATCCGTTTAAAACTGTCTCTGAAATAGCGAAAGAAGCGGAAATTAGTTTTGTGTCTTTGTCTTAGTGGAAACATCTGCAACCCTTATCCTAATTGGTAGAGTTCTCCAAACGCTATACACCGTTTTTACAACCTTTTTTTGGTTTCGACTTCGGAATGAGTTTCAGGCGCGCCTGTTTTAAAGTGCAAGGGACCATTCTTTTCAGCAGGTGTACCACAAGCCAGGGCCGTATTTAAAATATCTTCTACGAGAATTGTGCCTTGCAGACTGTTGTATTTTAGGAATCTCACCGATGAAACTTTACACAAATCCGCCAGCTTTCTACATTTGTATGCACGAAGTACCGAAGTACGGTTCTGAAACGTCATTGTGGATTTGCGAATCTATTTATTGACGGTTACAAGGAGAAATCCAAGCGAGGTTGGCCTGCGGTTAGACCTTCGTAAAAATTTACGAAAGATAAATACCGGATTATCTCGTATAAATGGTATATAGTTTGGAGAACGTTAACCACGTTTATGAAATATATCGACTGCTGAATAGTTTCGCCATACTACAAGCATTTTTGCGATATTTGTAATACCTTTAAAAATATTGTGACGCGCGGCCTGGGCCCGGCTCTGTCTGTGATCGAAATTTCGGGAACGTCTGACTTCTACACCTGAATACAGAGCGTGCCTTTCGATAAAGAACCCGGAACATTTTATATTCATCGCAATAAGGACCTACCGGTCTATGAAAGCGAAACACTGTTCGACAAAGAAAGTAGATAGATGATACTCGGTATTACTTAGATGATCTGGACTCGAAAACATTAGACCGATATATATATATATATATATATATATATATATATATATATATATATATATATATATATATATATATATATATATATATATATATATATATATATATATATATATATATATATATATATATATATATATATATATATATATATATAATTATATTATTTATATTCTTAGAAGCATATACGGGGTGGCCGTGGATTTCCAAATAATGGAGAAATAGAATGTTTTCCGCTGCAAAAAAAAACGGCCGTTAAGATAATGGCGAAATATGACAAAAAAAAGAAGCACTACAAAAGTTGCGCATATTTACTGTCGTTCGAGAATTAATTAAATTATTTGTTTTTAAACTTGTTCAATCTCTAAAAACGGAACAAATCTTATCAAAAACACTTTGACATTTACTGAAAAATATCCAGAGAGTTTTAAAAATTTTAAAACTATTATAAAAAATTATTATTACAAAAAATGAATATTTTTATCTGAAAATGTCATTTTTATATATTTATTTCTGAATCTTCCAAGTAGTATACTGTCTTTTTTTTTTAGGAAAATGTAAGGATTTAATATCTTTTTTTTTATTAAAATGACCATGACAATAAAAAATGACCAAATGACCAATTGTCATACATCGGTTCCAAATTTAAAGCAATCCAAACTAGTGACGTTTCTGTACTGCTTGATTGTTTGTTTTTCGTCATCATGGCATTTTCACAACAACCTTTTATAGCTAATATTTCAAAATCTACAACATTTTCAAATAGGCAACTTTGTGCAAAATTAATCTTTTTTTATACGCAAACAACGATACGTTGATAAGACATGAATCGTTTCCAGACTTTTTTTATGATTCAAATTTTTATTGTTTATTTTTAAAATGTCAATACAGACACTAAAGCCGACTTTCTTTTACGAGTATAAGGATATCAATCCAAAGATACATAAAAATTCCCAAACATCTTAACATCCATTTTAGTGAAAGTTGGTAGTCTAATATGAATTTTTATGAATGTTTCATTTGTTTTAAGTGTTTAATTTTATTATAAAATATGGAAAATAAATAATGGACCACGCTATTATTGATTTTATAAAATAATGGAAGAATAATAAATAAAATTAATAAAATAATAATAAATAATAAAAAAAACAAAAAATTTATTTTGTATTTGGAAATAGTTCGTCTATAGCAACCTTTGAAAATTACTAATAACGATAACATGCAATTTTGTGTTTTTTTTCGTTATTTCATTTTGGTAATAAAAAATCTCAAAAATGTTTTTGCTATTCAAAGAAGAAAGAATTTTCGATTAATAAGTTGACCCATCTTCTCGACTTACTCTATATAGGTTTACCACTTAGTGACTTTAATTGTTATTGCCTTTGGACAGAAGGCATATTTAGTCCAGTTTCACAAACACGAACATCGTTTTTGTCTTAAGAACGTAACATTTTGACAAGGAAAAAATATTTATTTTTGAGTTTTGGTCCCCTTAGTATCACTTATTTGGTAACGTTGATCATTTTTAAATCATGAGAAAGATGTATCAAGACATGTAAGAGTTAAAATACTGTTTTTTTTTGGCTTAATTTGTGAAACAATTTTACATTTTATTTAACAATTTTTCGCTATTATGTGCATTTTACGTGTCATCTGGAAATTGTCAATAGCAAGTCATAGAAAATGCAGATATGTCGGGGTGAATTCAAATTTTTCAAATTGTTGCGATCTACGGCGTTGTAGGCCTCGGCGATTGGTTCACGCACCCCCACCCCCTTTCTTTTTACGGCTCTTAACGAAAGTAACATCGTTTCTGTCAAACGCGATCCTTTCTTCGCCGTTCCAAATGTCTTCGGTTTCGGTCGGTGCATGTTTTATGACGGCCATTTATGGCGGCCTAATTTTTCAGAGTGCCCTTCCCTTTAAATCTGCCCGGATATATCCGGGATCTGGATTGCCTGTTTGGATTGCCCTCCGTCGGATTTATGTACTCACTCTATAGAAAGGAAAATGGTATTATTGAAAGAACATCGGCGTTCGTTTTAATTAGATTTATTACGCGGGTTATTGGGTTCCCGATTTATATTAGCCTAGTCGTTTATTGATCGCGAGTAAAAGCGGTGAAACGAGGGCAACGTTATTAGAGCTTGTTTTTTGGATTGTTAGCAAATTTTATATACAAGCAGCAATAAAGCAACCAACCATTAAATTATTTTATTTCAACCCGATAACAGTTTGTATAAACGGTTCAATCAACTCATGGAAGCATTGGTCCACATATTTTATCTAGAAACCTCTTAACCACTTTCCGTCTTGTGTCACGTTCAGAGGCTACAAGCCTACAAGTTCGCGACTCTGTACTAATTCTTGCAAGCGGAAGAAAACATTTTCAGAACTATGAAGTTGCTATTCTTGAACTGCACAGCAATTGCTTTCCTAAGCGAAATCGTTTTAAAACGTATGTTACATCCTAGTCCGGTGCCGCGTTGCCGTTGACCAATAAGATTTTAAGAATTCTGGAAATATTTATCTTCTTGATTATGGCAACGTTATTTGAGATGCCATAGATATTATGAAGCAACTAATATTAGTATTCTGCGTTATTAAGATTATTCTTTTATAATTTGGATGTTCCATGGCATTCGGTTATTCTTTTTTTTATATAAGAAAGACTAATATTTCAGGTAAGTTTTTATGTGGTCTCGTGTTGTATTTAGTATTATCGACCACGCTGTTATTGATTTTATATCGACTGTAATACAAAGAATTAAAAAAGGAATTTTGTTCATGTCATTTGTTGCGTTAACTATTCTAAAATTCAAAATTGACTAAAACCACACCCTTACATACTTTGGATATATTTGTTATTATTATTTAGTTTTGGATTTTCGAACACGTTATAACTATTTCATTAGTTTATTGTATGTTTTGTTGAGTTACTTTTGTTTTGTTTATTCAGATGTTGCCAGTTTGTGTTCCTTTTTTATTACAGTTTCTCGTTAGAAAATGAGAAGTGCTTTTGATTAGTTTTTACTGAAAAGATTTCTCATTTCCTGACAATGTCCAGAACACCCGTTCTGGACATTGTTGATTATTATCTGGAGGTGGCATAGTTCCAATATCAATGCAATCTAATACTCCGACAATTCCAGAGATATTGTACAAAAAATCTTTTCAAAATGTTCTAATTACCAAGGTAATCATAAAAGATTTATTTTTTGCATATTTTGATTTCATTTTTGCGTTTTCTGCATTTTATAAATTACTTATTATGTTTGTTTGGTTAATTCGTTAAGAAGTACATGCTATTTCACTCGTGCACCCTACACAACACTGCAAAAGCTTCAAATGTTATAAGCAAACAAAATAAATGAACTTGTGAAAACGCTACAGCAAACTAAAATTTCTTAGGTTAGAGTACACGGATATTAGACGATGTAAATTTAACCGAATGTCATAGAGTCTAGCGCAAGCGCCATGAGAGCCGTATTTCTCTACTAACAAACTCGGAGAAACCATTCTCTCGAATTTCAAGGCGATACTTTCCTATGATGCGGTTCAAGTATAGGAAAACTTAAAATCGTGAGAGATTAACGTCATGTTCTGACGCTTTCAAGAATTGTGCTCCAGGCCATAACAACATGAATTAGACATTAGACCATATTGATTGACCAAAACGTTGCCTTCAATGTAATAGATGCACGAATATCAAAGCTAGAAATTAACCAGCGATGGAAATTAAGAGAACTGATTGTTTTTGTTTTGTTTAGAAGAGATAACTAAAACCTAAATTGGTTTGGTATTGAGAAAAATATTTATAAGATCCAGAATTTTTGAAATATTTTACAACTACACAGAATTCCATATAAGACAATAACACAATAAATAAGCATTATTATTTGGACTTGAAAAAAAAAATGTTGACGTGGAAATAAAATAATTGATACGTTTGTCTCGAATGGAAAAAGTGCACAAATATAAGAGGTTGAAACTAACCAACCGGAAGGGAGATTACGAGAAATGATAGTTTAGATTAGTTTAGAAGAGATAATTAAAACTTAAATTGGCTTCGACTTGTGTGAAAAATATTTAAATGATCCAGGTGGGAACGTATACCAGGGAAATAATGCCATAAGCGGGTGGGACAAGTCTTCCTTCCTACGATGAACTTTATCATATAGGGAGGTTAAGAGAAATAATAGTTTTGGTTAGTTTCGGAGAGATTATTAAACTTAAATTGGTTTGGCCTTAGAATATCCAGATAGAGGCATATACCAAAAAAATGTTTATTATACATTATATAATTATATTTATAATTATAATTATATAATGTTGACGTAGCAGTGAATGCAAAAAGTGCACGAACATCAAAGCTCGAATCCAACCAACAGAGAACTTTACCATATATTAAGGAGAGATAAGGAGAGATAATTAACACTTAAATTGGTTTGGGCTTATGAGAAAAATATTTAGAGGATCCAGCTATGGGGGTATATCAAGGAAATGATAGTACAACCCGGTGAAGAACGATTGTTTAAAGGCAGCAAGAGCAAATGTCAGGTTGTAACAATATAAATTCTTGGATCACTTTGCAACTGGTCATAGATAAGATAATCACGCAACGAACAAGTACATTGATTTATGTAATTGTTATTTGGATGTCGATGTCTCACATGGAAACGTGCATTAGTAACAAAGCTTCAAACTAGCATACAACGCGCTCTATCAAATAGTGAGGTTGAGAGGAATGATATTTTTGATTAGTTTACTTGTGCTCTTCCTTTGGCGCAGAAAGGGAAAAAAGAATAGATCTTCTTTCCTATAGCCATTGCTCAAAGGCAGCAGTGCCGAATCCAGGTCGTGACAATATAAATGTGTCGATTATCATAAGACCGTCCATAATTTCAACATGGGCGTTATTGCATTGCGGGTAATCTCATCGAGGCTACTTTTTCCACTCGGAGAGAGTTACAAACGGCCGATGTTGTTACTATTACGAACAAAATCGATCGCGATAAAATTGCAATGCTGCAACTATTCCGTCAGTCATTACGCGTCCGTATAAATTCAATGGACCGCCCGGGAGCAGTTTAAACTTTTTTAACTTGCTCCGGCGGCGCGGCGTTGCTTTCGAGTTCTCTAGCCCGTTGCAAATTTAGGACGAGTAACTCTGCCCGCCCCTCCCATCTCTCTCGAGTTTAAAGTTTATACGAAAAGCGGAAAACACCATGGGGAATAAATAATATATACTGGAACGCAATTCGGATTTTACGAACCTCTGGTAACCGTGGCGTATGTGAGAACCATTTTATGATTTTGCCCTAATAAAGCTGGGCGGGTAAAGTTGTCCTGCCTGTATAACGCAAGTGGTAATAAAGGGGGCGTTTCAAGTCCAACCGAGAAACTGAACGGTAGTCTGTTAGGATGCTCCTCTGAGTTTTTCGGCCTGCAGCCAGCCCTAAAGTTTGATGTTAAGGAAATTTATGTTAATAATAATAATAATAATAATAATAATAACAATAATAATAATAATAATAAATAGCTTTATTAATCCAACCATTAATAACAAAAAATTTAAGAAAAATCCCGAATTAAATGAGGTAGCCAAGGGCTAAGAAAGTCAGACATCTGGCACAGCCAGACACTGTTACAGTCCAGAAGTTGCAGACACAGAGAAACGGACAACGCTTGGAGTGGGAATGGAAGGGAATTAAGGACAAATAAATATCTAATTAGAGGTGTAATTAGTAGAAACGAAAATTTTTAAAGTTATTTTTCTGGGTCAATGGTGTCAGAGAAAAGTGACAAAGACAGAAAAGAGACAAATCAGATTCACAATTTCGATGCCGTCTACCGAGATTCACATTGTCGACATCCTTCCGAAATCTAATTTTCTTGTCCAGATTGTGAACTTTATCTTGATTGAACATATTCAACCAGTTCTACGTGCAATTCCATTTATCGATCTAAGACAGCAGTTTTGAAATTTTTGAATATATTACCTAGACAAGGCATCACTGTGACAGCACTAAAATATCGCAAAGAGACCTTTTAGGGTCCTTTGAGAGAAAATGACTAGTTCCGTAAATAAAGGTGATAATTACAAAATTGTAATGATGTTGTGAACCTAAATGTCAAAAACGCAAACAGAAGTGGACCTTAAATACTACCCTGGGTTACTCTCTTGTTAAGAGCAAAGGTCTAGGGGTTGATTCGTTAAGTATCACTTTTTGTGTTCGGTCATTTAAAAAAGATGGCACCAATTTACTTCACTGAATCCTATATGATGAAGACTTGAAATGATGATTTCATGATTTATAATGTCAAAGGGATTGCTAAAATAAATAAAACCAAGGCAGTAATTTTGTTATCATTATAAGCATTAAAAATATAATGTATTAAATCTGCAAGAACGCTTTCACAACTATAGCTAGTAAATAATGAGAAATGAAGAAGGTACCAGATAAGGAGTGGTCTGGGGAAAGCATGGTCTAAGCAGGTCTAGGAAATCGTTCTTCCCGTAGCGATTGCATAAAGGTTTGACTAATGTATCCATTCTGACTCGAGGGTATTTAATAAAAGTGGTCAGACCGGCCATGTGTCCATCTACAAATATAATCTGGGGAAGGAAGAAATTCGGTGTTTTTGAAGGTACAGTTTTAACGACCGATGTCTATTTGATTGAAGTTTGGAAAAGGGATTGGAAGATAAATTTAAGATTATTCAAATTAAAAATAGGAAAAGGGTTGCAAAATTTGGAGGACCTGGGAAACAAATCGTTACCAATTAAAAAGGGAGTTCGGCCATTTTCCGTTCTTGCGTCAATACCGAGCGGTTCGTCCTACGTCTTTTAATCAAGCAAGAAATTGCCTACGAAACCGGGGACTCTCTTCTTTCGCTCAAAGAGTTGAGAGAGAATGTAATCCGGTTTCGATTTAAAGACGGGGCGTAAATTCGCTACGATGGCAACCATAATTGAGTTTCTCTGTTTTCCTTTACTACATTTCGAGGTAACGCGCGGGGCGCACATTAGAAATTCTCCTTGACTTTATACAATTTCTGGCAAAAAGAACGACCTCCGTCTGCGTAATCTTGGTAATTGTTTAATTGCGATTCCTATGTATGTATATATCACCGAGAACTGTTCTGACGCTTTATGAAGATACCGTATGGTCGCAGTCGGTTTAGCAATTTAGTCTTCTCGAATGTAATTTTGTTAAGGTTTCAGCTACTTCCGGATTAGTCGTGGCCGGAACTGGATTAATTAGAAAATTGTGTTTGCTTTCGTTCCGCGTTGGAAATCGGGAGTGCTTTACCGCGGAATGCGCGTGGCAATTGTTTCGGAGCTCGCTCTCTAAAAACGGACCACAACCCTGACCTGATTTTGAGGGTAGGCTAGTTTAACTCAGCAAGTTTAAAAGTCTGTGGATCTGTGAGCTTTAGTCGATTTTCCGGTGTATAGGCTTGTTGGCTGGATAGGCTCCTCCTTTTTCCGGGCTTGGGACCGGCAACATAACCGCTAAAGTACTCAATTCACTCAGCAGTCATGCAGGAGGAGGTCTATTTACGAATTGAAATACCTGGATACGGAGACGTCGAGACAAGGAACCAAGATAGAAGCATAGGGCAGCAGCATACCTGAACTATACCATCTGGCGAAATAAACACATCTGGACTGAAGCAAAAGCCCGGATATATAAAACTGCTATTAGACCTATACTCACCTATGCAGCAGAAACCGGACCTGAGACCTCGAAAATAAAAAGAATATTAGAGACCACGGAAATGAAAACAGTTCGAAGAATTGTGGGAAAAACACTCGTGGATAGGGAAAGGAATGAATATATTAGGCGAGTGTGCGGGGTAGGTAACATCAATGACCGGGTGTTGGATCAAAAGATAAAAAGGAATGAACACATTGATCGTATGGCAGCAGAAAGAATTGTGAAAATATCAGCAGCATGACGAAGGACCTTTGGAAGACCTAGGAATGATGGCAAAAATGTGCAGTGCACTACATATTCGGATGGGTTGGGGTCTGTCTATCATCGGGCATATATTGTATTGCAGATATTATACAGCGATAGCCATTTTTTATGTCAAAAATTAGGAACAGCCTTGTGCGAGTCTCTTGTCGTGTCAAATTTTAATTCTTTTTGCTTTGTATATGGCTTCTGCGTTGTGTAGAATTCAAAAACGTCAAAATCAGTAGGTGCGTTTTGTTGATGGCTTAAGATTGTGATAAGCATACTGAATGGTATGGGACGGAGAATCGAAGAAGAATACATATTTGTACGTTTTTAAGGAAATCTATAAATGAGCCCGATATATTCTCTCGGATTCGGTAGCAATTATTGTTTAGGTCTGAAGTGCCTAATTTGAATATGAAGATTGAAGAAAGAATTTGAGATTAGGAAGTAAATAAATTGTCAAATGATGAAGTTTAAACCTCCTTTGACATTTATGGACTTCGTAAAATTCGAGCAAGTTTTTCTCAAAATCAGGTTCCTTCTGAGACCGCTGTGTGCAATTTAATCACTAAATTTTATGTTTATGGTTCTGTTGCTGACAATAGACTTTGCGTAACATTTTGTATAGAAACCTTCATCTTCACGTCTATAAAGCTCAACTCAAACAAGAGTTGCGTCGAAGGTGTGTGAATTAGCTGCCTAAGAACTTAACGAAAACAATGCATTTTTCATCATTATCTTTAGTGATGAGGCCCTTATTTCAATTAGGTTATGTAAACAAACAAAATTGTCGCATATAGTGCTCACAAAATTCGCAAATGGTCCTTTAAATACATTCAAAGTGACTGTATGTGGTTAGGCGACATCATCAGCCCATATTAATTTGAAACTAAGCAAGCAAACCTCTTTACCGTGAATATTCTGCGCTAGCAAACTGTGATAACTGATTTTTGCTACATTGACCTAGATGGCGCCACGAATCATACAGCAGTTAAAACAACTCAGTTATTACATGAGAAATTTCCTGGTCGAGTGATTTCTCGATTTGGCTATGTTCTTAGACCGCATTGCTCTTGTGAATTGAATCCGGTTGAAGAGATAGGCGAAACATGGTTCAAAATTTAACGAAAAAATTGGAATTATTATTATTCATATTTCCGTTTTACATAAACATATCATAAAACTGAATTTGTCAGTGGGATACAATCTAAACCAAATCATGTAGCGATTTGAAATTTGGACTGCTAAATGTGTATTTTTTTGACGTTGTGTGGTCTGTGATAACAATTTCAATCTTGATTATCCATATCACTTCACAAAATTTGTTCCTATTCTGTGGAATGAAAAAACGATAAGAGGTGAATCATATAACCAGGACAAGGAAAAATGTGAAGCAGGCAAAAATTTCGGAGAAGACTTTCGTTTCCATTTCTTCGTTTGTGGAGTCCTGGAATTGATCTTTTTAAACAAGAACGAATTCTTCTTTCTTCTTCAGCGATACTAGACTCGACTACGCCCATCTTGGTTTGTAATGCCGATACGAAAATGAAATATTTGGCATTCCATACTTCTATTATCTAATAATCATCTGTAACTGTCATGATGGGTTTCGTTTTACGTCCGATAAAATCGTAAATATTTCATGGCCAGTTGTCGGCGGTTCGTCAACGGACTGGACACTCGTCCTCATCCCCTCGGGTTTCCAATATTAATTGTATAATGGGGCTTTGTGTGTCGAAGGCTTCCGGGCATCGCGCCTTCTTGTCGGCCTACCGTTTGTGCCGTGCATCCAACAAACGGAGGCACCGGGCAACGCACAATGGCCCGTCGATAGGCACCGACAATATGGCCTTTAAGAAGGTGCGACCGCAGAACAGAGGCGGGGACTGGTAATTAATGGACGCCGCACTCGCCTAATTTAACAACGCGGATACCGATCCCGGAGCACAATGGATCGAGATGGGATCCGGATCTATTAGTTCGTTCCCGTTCCGCGCCCACCCTCTCTTTATCTGTCCCTCTATGTCGGTTGGTTTTTTTACAAAAAACCACAAGAAAAGAGTGCAACAAAGTTGTCTCGTATCTTCATTGCTGTTAAACCAATATCCGAAAGTTTAGAGAGGAATTAGATTCAGTTCATGGCGGAATTCAGATCAGTTATAGTACAACAAATAACATTGTATATATATATATATATATATATATATATATATATATATATATATATATATATATATATATATATATATATATATATATATATATATATATATATATATATATATATATATATATGTATATATATATATAGAGAGAGAGAGAGAGAGAGAGGAATTAGATTCAGTTCATGGCGGAATTCAGATCAGTTATAGTACAACAAATAACATTGTATATATGTATATATATATATATATATATATATATATATATATATATATATATATATATATATATATATATATATATATATATATATATATATATATATATATATATGTTTGGATTTGCTTTCTTTAGAGGTCGTTAAAATTATTATTTTCAAATTGTTGATGTAAATATTTATTATCGTATTTATTGACTTGGCCTTGTCATACATAGTTTATAGCATTTCCTTTATATATGTGATCTCATTTTACAATCATTGGGAAATTAAGATCTGAACATATTCTTTAGGTGAAACGTCATTATTTTTGATAATAAATTAAACAAGATCGTACATTTTGACATATCGAAAGTAACAAAAACTGCTAAGCATTTATTACGTATGTTATTGATGTTGTTTAATTATTTATTTTGGATTTTGATCAAGGTCTTTAAAATTTCAGCGTATTTGCATACTATATGTTTTCTATATCAATTAGTTTTTGAAAAGAACAATTTTACTTTCTTAGTTGTAAAATATCGTTTTGGATAAAAATTATTCAAATTGATGCAAGAAAAAAAAGTGTTTTTTATACTACTAAGTCATTTTAGCTTTATTTATATATTTTAGCTTTATTAATGGAGAATTTCTTTTGTTTTGGACTGCTGTGCCCATGAAGTGGACAGTGATAGTCAGAAAATCAGGTAGTTCAATAATTTCTTATTTAGCAGTAACATTTCAAAAGCACTTGCACTGCAAAAAAATATTTCCAATTATTCCGCATGATTCGTCGTCACAGTTTTTACACAGACTACACTTTCTTTAGTTTGTTATTGAGTTTTTCATCTTTCTTCTTTTTGCCCTTGATACCCGTTCTCTTCCTTTTATCTCTTTCTTCTATCCCTTTCATCACATCGTCTTTTGTTCTTGTGTTTTTTATAACAAATCTGCCAACAAAGTTTTAAAAGTACCTGTACTTTTGGGAACACTTCTTATGGAAATATTTTAATTTATAACAACCTCTGTTGCATCTTGATTTTTTTTGTCATCAAACTTTCTAACTCTTTTAGCCATCACAAAAAACCTACAAACAAAGATGGAAAATAAAGAAAGCCTTTAAGGATGATATAAAAATGGCTGAAGTACTGAGTGATTCATTGTGGATGTTACCCCGTTTAACTTATTTATAAAAAAAAGATATCTCATACAAAAGTTGTAGAGTACAAATGATTATGGCTTTATGGGTGTCGGCTCTATTTTTGAATTAAACATTAAACACTACCATAATCATCATTTGCAGGACATTTGATAAGAAAAAAATTTTTTTTGCTGTACACTAACCTGCCTGATGTAGGATCGTCACCATGTATATCTCAAAATAAATTAATAAAAAATATATTCTATACCGGGAACTAATTTTTCAAGTCACTGATTCCATTTTTCTTCACAAGATGTCGCTAGATGCTGCAGACATGTAGTCGGGCGTAGTAAGAATCTTAGCCTTCCGGTTCATGAGCTCTCCAATTCAAAGGAAACTGACCTCCTCAAGTGTCACTTTGTATTTTAGAGTAGTTAATTGATTTTTTTTTGTTACATACTCTGAAACCTATGTAACAAAATTAGTTTTTAAGGAAATTTGTTTCGATAACAGCTAACAATTTTAACAATTTGTAATATCTTTTAAGTGTCATAAACGAACAATTGTCCATCTCATGCCGCACTATGGTGCCAGCGTCTAAACATCTCCAAGATCAACAGGACGAGAAATTTGCGTAAGGGTTTAAGTTCTTGTCGTACATTTCGAACAACGCATTTCCACAATACCGACAGCGCGTAGACTCCCACGAATTTTCCCGAGTGGAAATTTCGTCGCCCATAATTTCCCTATTAATATTAATCGCAGGTGGGTAAAGTGTTTGAGGGTAATTAATGTGTTATACGTTGCCCGTAGGGTTCGGGGCGTCACGAAGCAGTCGACGGAAGAAAGAACCAATTATATACAGGAAGTCCTGCTTTTAGATTACCTATAGCAAAATTGGTTTTGCTGGGTTTTAAAGAATAGTTAGTTTTGATTAGACCAAAGTTGCGTTTAGAGAACTCGTAAACATATGTGTTTCCATTTATAAAAACGAAGTTGACCTTCTAATGAACTTGAGGATGGCATGTACCCTAAATTGAACGGAAGAAAGCACCAACTGTATACAGTAAATCCCAGCTTTTAGTTTCATCATCATCAATCAGCCTTCAACGTCCACTGCTGGACATAAGTCTCCCCTAATTGAGTCCATACCTCTCTATTTTGCGCACTTCGGATCCAGTTTTTACTAATTTTTCTAATATCGTCTGTCCAGCGAGTTGGTGGTCTCCCTTTGTTCCTTCTGTCAGGTCTGGGCCTCCAATCCAGTAATCGTTTTGTCCACCTGCCATCCTGCATGCGGGCCACATATCCAGCCCACTTCCATTAAAGTTTTGCTATATATACGACCACATTGGTCACGCTTGTTTTTCTGCGTAGTTCTTCATTTCTAATATGGTCACGTAACGAAACACCAAGCATGGACCTGTCTATTTTACGCTGCGTTATCTTTAGTTTTTTAGCAGAAGCGTTGGTAAGGGATAGTTTTTCGGCGCCGTAGGTCATGACCGGTAAAACACATTGATCAAATACTTTCCTTTTCAAGCATATTGGAAGGTCACTTTTGAAAATGTGTCTAAGTTTGCCGTAGGTCGCCCAGGAGAGTATAATTCTTCCGTTTATCTCGCAAGTTTGGTTGGCTTTGGATATGCTTATTTCGTGGCCTAAATATGTATATTTGTCTACCAGTTCTACCTCGGAGTTTTCAATAATTAGGTTGTTGCTAGGGACGAGGTTTGTCATAAATATTGTTTTTGCGATGTTCATTTTTAGACCAGCTGTTGCACAGACCTCTTGAAGTTCCTGCAGCATTGCTCTGATATCTTCCAAGTTGTCAGCCAGTAAAACAATGTCGTCTGCAAATCGTAAGTTTGATAGGTTTTGGCCGTCTATGTTCAGACCTTTTTTGTCCCAGTCTAGTTTTTTAAACATATATTCTAGAACGGTGATAAAAAATGTTGGGGAAATCGCATCTCCCTGTCGTACTCCTCTTCCAATTTTTATGGGATTCGTATTTTCATGTAATTTTACTATAAGGGTGGCATTTTTGTATATGTTGTAAATGAGTTTAGTATATCGATAGTCAATACGGCATGCTTCTAGGGACTTCAACACTGCGTCCCACTCCACAGTGTCAAAGGCTTTATGGAAGTCTACAAAAGCGAGAACCAGAGGTCTGTTGTATTCGATGGTTTTTTTAATCACTGTTTTGACGCTTTGGAGATGATCGTTGGTTCCAAACCCACTTCGGAAACCGGCTTGTTCTACGGGCTGGAAAAAATCTATCTTCTTTTCAAGTCGCGTGGTCATTATTCTAGTGAATAGCTTGTCAAGGTGAATAAGAAGACTTATAGGCCTGTATAAATATCTCCTATCTTGTGGATCAGTATTACGATGGCGTTGTACCACTTTTCAGGTATCGTACTATTGAAGAGACAAAGGTTGAAAAGGGATTTGATTTTTTGGAGCAAAACAAGGACCACCAATCTTTATCGTATCGGAAACCACGCAGTCTTCGCCCGGTGATTTTTGGTTTTTCATCTTTTTTAGGGCTAGTTTAATCTCATCTAAAGAAATTTCTAAAAGTAGTTCCGATCCCCGGTTAACCACACCTTTTTTGCTGGTTAGTATATCTGTTTCTGGGTGTAGATTTCCATCACGTTGATTTTTATATAGCAATCCATAAAACTCTTCTACTATATTTAGAATATTTTTTTTGTTAATTGATATGTGTCCTTGTGAATTTTTTATTTTTATTATTTGCCTTTTTCCATTATCGAGCTTTCTACACGGAGAACTTTCATACCCTTGTTGTTTTCAATGGTTTCTTTGATTTGGTTGTGTCTAAAAGCTCTTAAGAGCAAAAGTTGTTTTTAAAGAATTTTTTTATTTTTAATTTTTAAATTTAAATTTATTTATTAAAACGAAGTTGACCAGATTTGTATTTTTTTTGTAGAGGTCTACAAATTGCAATTATTTCAAACTTTTTTCTTACAAACGTTACACAAGTTGGGACGTGCTGTGTAGTCGTATTATTAGCACTTAATAAATGAAGAGCGAAACGAGCTCGATGTGAATGGGAGTCGTCGGGTATCGTCGTCGTCGTCGTCGCCGACGACTGAATTTAATTTATTAGGGAAATAATATGGCGTATCTAGCGTATTATATAGAGTTAATGGGTCTCCGCGTGCGAAACGATCTGCAGCAAAACGAGCCCGTTAAGACACCGACGCGTGTTCCTAATTAATTCAGTTATGCGCCTATTAATATTGATACGTGATATTATAACAGTGCGTCTCAATGACATGAACACATTGAACCATCGCCGTCTTTTTATTTCGAATTAATGAGGTTAATCGGAGGAGGCTTAAGAAAAATGACCCCCAAACACATAAATCGAAGGAATAATAGTTTCTGAAAAGGTTGATTGAGTGATTTAGTGAAGTTTTTGTTATCTATTAATATATTTTTTTAGATTCTCTATATCTGTCATTATGGATGGATTGCAATTGATATTAATAACATGAAGCTGCGGTTGAGACTCCGTCTTTTAAGCGGTCACGCTAAGGACTGAAAAAACATTTTCTTAAAATAAACTTAATATCACAGTTGTGTATTTATTTATTTATTTGAAAACCAAAGGGATATCAACTGTCAAAGAGCCCAAAGTGATATACGAATACTTAATGGTGCGCGTATGATAAAATAATATGTGGTTAACCATAAATAAATAATATATAATAAATAAACATAAATGTGTACATGTACAGAATTCTATCATCCTTTTTAAGAATGTAACATACCAATTATTCTATCAAGTTGTTTGCTTTAATAATTTCTTAAAAGTTCCTCATTGAGTTACTAGACAAATTCGTATTAACATATCTCGATCTTTAGGTTGGAAGAATTGGACGAACAGGTGCGTGCATACTTAGATTGGTTCGTCAGAAAGACTTAAAAAATAAATCAGTTTTTGATTTTATTAACGACCTGCCATTAAACGTGCGACAGCACAGCCAGAGTTAACGAATATGAATATATGATAAGATAAATAGAGCGCCTTTCACAAGTACCTTGGCCACATAGCTGACCTGATATTACACCCTTGTGGGTTCATTCGAGAGAATTAGTTTACAATTAGTAGTTGAGGACATCGTAGAAATTAGATCTATCATAAAAGTAGTGGTAGTAGTATTTTTATTGAGTTATTGTTATTGTTTTTGTTATAGCACATTTGTCTTTACGACTGTTAGTTTTGGAGATATAGTTAACGTCGTTTGTTAATTTTGAACCTGGTTCTTCCATGTTCTTCCATTCCTGTATTTCCATACAAATATTCTTGAGAAACTTTTCTTTTAGTAAGTAACTTCGCCGTTTTAGTATCCTGTTTACCCGCCTCAAAGAAAAACGATAATAACGTAATAGTATTTCTTATCTCAGTATTAGAAGCTGCATTGGTCCTTAGTTAAGAATGTTTTAATCGAAAATATGAAAAAAATGCTCAAGCTTGATTTAGTCTCGACCAATCAACGCCATGCAAAATTATTAAAAATGAACCGGAAACAACGGACTGCGATGTCGCGCCGCTGTGTGACAAATAAAAAACCCCACCATTTCGCGCCCCGTTTTAATTTGCCGAATAGTCACGAAATTGGTGTACGGACGCGGTTTGTATATCTGTTTCGGCTTTCTTTTTTTTTTCGTTTTTAATTCGTCGCTTGTCGATTCGCCGCCTAACGAGCGGCGTCGGTCGGCAGCGGATGGCGCTCTAATGAAAAATATTTGGCGCAGACGCGGTGGATAAAAATCAGGTGCACAAAACGCGGGCTAAATATACCACTGATTATTACATCCCCCCCTGTTCTGTTGGCGAAAAAGGAACAAAGACAACATAAATTTAATATGCGATTGTGATTTTGGTGTCCAGGGCGAATAAAAGCACTCCTTCAGTAGATGTAAGTAGGTTAATAATAAATATTTACTCTTTTAGTTTATTTGGTCGGTCATTGCTAAATAAATATAAATGAAGTTTGAGTTGTTATCTATTAGCGTTGTTCAGTTTATAAGGCTTAAGCAGTATAATACTTGGTTTTAGTGTCCTGATTTGCGCTAAAGTAACTATGTATAAGATATTTACTAAAAATTGTTATTGAATCAACTTCTGTCCACTTGAACTCCCGAAAACTTACCTAGTTGATCGTTTCCAATCTAATGGATGGAATAGCAAAACAAGTGCGTTGCCAATGCGGCTTGGATCAGATGAGACTGCCATTTTAACATCAGCTAAACAAATGCTTCTGGACAAAGTTGAAGTGACCACAAGTGATATGCACAAATGTGTTTTTTTAACAGTCTGGTTTTAAACAACAAGGATATTCAAAAATTGACGCCATGCAGAAGGAGAACCTTCTTGGTCCAGTCCAACATCATTTGTTATTGATGGTCCTCTCTTCTGGGTGCGTCCCACTTGCAGAAAGTTATCTAGTAGATTGGTCTTGTTAAGATGACCATAGCTGATAACGGTAAAACTTGGCCTGTTCGATAGTGTGATGTCCTTCAGCATTGAGCTTTGGTCTGGTATGGGGTATTCAGAGAATGATTTTCGAATTCAAAGCAACTGTTTTTTTGTCAAACTAGAGATAATCACAACATTTTTACATGAGTATGTCTAAAATGATCTCTTCCGTTTTCCAAATAACATCACGTTTATTTATGTGTCAAGCTCCATTATTTACATATTTATTCAACGTTAATGCGTTTCTGATATTATCTGCTGACCATTGCTTGTTTTGTAAAAATCATCAGTGGATAAGGAAGCGAAATGTTTGTCGTAAGGGTGAGCGTGAAACGGCAAACAGTAGCTTGCGGAATAAAACAGATTTAGCAGACATAGTGCGTCTAAATATATTCTCGTAATCACTACTGAAGTAGGTCGTAACTTGACTCCGCTCGAATTACACGAGCACACCGGACTCACTATTAACGAGGATTTGTGAATCCCTGGCTGGATACGAAATTTTCCGGAGTTGTTCAACTCCGGAAGCTCGTTATCAACTAGTTTCGTCGCCCGCGACAGTAAATAATAACAGGCCGGCTAAAGTTTCCATTCAACGCGATACGCCGGGGAATAAAAGTTGCACATGCAGGATCGTTTTAGTTGGACGAAAAACCCACGGATTATAAGTGTCTGCGGGAGCCGATCCCACTTACTAAACCGGTCGAGGGGAAGGGGAGGGCGGGTGCTCTGGCGGGCGGTTTCTCTGCCTAAAGGAAGCACTCTACTTACACACACGTTGCTATTTCACGCCCGTAAAACTCACTAATGGCGAACGAAATCGAGAACAAAGAAAATAGGAGTTTGTCCGCCTTTTAACGGCGTCGGCCTAAATGACGCAGGAGGGTCATTCTTACTACATGCTTTTAACAACCCACGGAACGAGACGCGGAAAATTACGATCGATTATTTGTCTTAACCCGAACTACATAGAACATTTACACGATGTTATGGAATTTATATCATATTTGATAAGCGGAATATTTCAATCGACTTATCCAGTTAGACGAGAAGAACACTGTGTATCTGCCTCCGTTTTCACGCGATACGAAGGATGACAAAGGAGGCCAAGAAAAAAACATTAAAACCGGCAAGTTTTGACACGTATCGCTCCGCTCGAAAGTGCAGTTGTGCGAAACGACCTACGAACTTGGAAAAGTGTCGCCGTAAATAGTGATTTACCAAGACGTTAAACGGAATTAACGAGGGCGTTATACTACGGTGCCCCTTCTCACGTAAGAAGTTATAAATATTTGCGACGCTATGTTCGGATTTATTTATAATATCTTTTTTAGTTGATTTTGATTACCATTTTTTATAACGAATGAAAGAAACGAACTTTGCTATCGTGACGTCGACAACCAGATCTTTTATCATCAACAAATTTTTAGAGGTTTGTCTTTATTGAAATTACTCAAAATGTATTTGCTGCTGATAAGCCAATATTTCACCCTGCTGCAGAATACTATATTAGTAGAATGGTAATTATTTCTGTTTAGGGTATGATCTATATTTTGGTCAGTCAAAATTAAGCGCTTCTCTGGTATCCTCTTTACATAAATTTATTGGCAGATCCGTTAAGGCCTCTTCGGCTGAACGGTTATGTCCGCGTTGATATATGCGCATTCAAAAACGTATGCTACATGCACGTACAAACTGTACATGTACAAAATTCGCAGGTTTGCTTATTGTGCGCTACGATGTCTAACAAAGTGGTCGACTTAGCGGTGGCAGCACTGATATACACTAATGTGCTCAAAATGAAAAATAAGAAAATAAAAGCTGCCACGTGTGCTGCATAACTTTTTTTCCTGGCAATCGCCTATGGGGAAGTTGTCTGAGAGTAACAGCTAGACTTTTCTTATTTGCCATTCTAATAGGTCAACTTTTGCCTCCTTCCTATGCATTATACAAAATAGACTTAACAAAAAATGCAACTTAATAAAATAAATAGAAAATAGTGGAAGTCCGAAAAAATACGCTTGAAATATAATACAGTGATAGGTGTCAGTAATATTACCACATGAGAGAACTACTATTGTTTTCAAAGCTGCTTTGATGATTATGTCAAAAAGGTCAAAATTAATAGTATCATCAATTTTGAGTTTGTGTCTGTATTATTAAGAATATGATATTTAAAAAAAAAATCCATTTAAGGACCTTATTTACGAGATTCTTAAATTATGTACGTAAAAGAATTGATGTATTATTGGAAAATAATTGCCAATTAAGCCATAATGATATACAGGGTGTCTCATTTGAGAAAATTGTGAGAAACGTCACAACACCGCGTATTTTAAGAAAATATTTTAAATTTGATCATTGCCTGAAGAAAAGCATTATTTTCGTAAAAATAGTGTATGTAAAAAAGTTTGAAAAGTTAATAAGGAACCCAGCAATGATTCTGAAGATGATCGCTAATATCGGTGAATTTGACTTTGAAAAATGCAATAAAATGTATTTAAAAAATGAGGGTGATTTTAATGGAATCAATTTTTGTATCTAATTTCTTTTTGTAACCGCTGTAGGTTTCGAGATAAACGGGTCGCCCTGACGTTTGGGAATGCGTATATATCAACGCGGACATAAACGTTGGTCTGTAGGATAGATATGATAACATAATCTATTTTTCTCAAACGGCCGAAATTGCGGTCGATATGACAGAACGCTCGTAGACTATCTACTTACAAACCCGTTTATATTTTTCCAATGGTTAAACGTTTCCCTCGTCGGGGGCGGAGTTCTTAAATCTGCTCTCGATTTATGGCCCGCGGCATTAGACAAACATTATTTAAATTCCAATTATCTTAAGAGCGGCGCCGTGGAGCAGCGGCGCAGTTCAACAAGATTATCTAAAGAAATTAAGCAGACGTTGGCAATCTTACGAATGCACGGCGATGATATATATAACACGTATTAAGGGGGTCGTGCGACGTAGCGAGGTAATCTGAAGATAAATCCACCCCGTTTCGTGCTTATTTGAATATTTTTACTTAAGAGGCTTAAGGGTGCTGATGTATGTGCGCGCGTCCCGGTTTTTCGTTGGCGTTTTGCGACGGCATCTCGGGCGGACGGATTTATCAGAGATTTAAGACGTAGGTAGTAGAGAGTCTCCGGGAAATACCTGTTGACGGAGGGTGACGAATTTCCGACTGTAGCAAAGGAAAATGGAAATCGTTTAAAGCGGGCGCACCGGTGTCTGCTTTTATCGGCCTCCTTTTTTCGAGATTAGACTAACGATTGAGACTTTTCTTTCGTGGGCGTTTCCCAACGAGAGGATATGGCGCCCGGTCGTTTTGATTAAGGAAATATTGCACCACCAAAAATATAGTGCATTTATTGCTTTGACGTTTCAAGTATTTTGCAATACCTTAACCGCAGACCTTCCCAGGAACGTGGTAAAACCCATTACAACAGATGTTTATTCTGCATTAAGTAGATCTTCCCTGAAATGGACCGTAACGAATATTTGTAGAAACTTGTAATTTTTATTTCAAACATAAATGTACCGTTTTAAATTTGATTAAGCATTGATGGTGCGGGGTATTTTCGCATAAGTAGAAGCGTTTATTTTAACATCAGGTTATATGTATCGTTCTCAAGGGTTTAAATTTAATTGGAATATGTTCTTATATATTTTTTACAAAACTTCTGGATTTCTCCTGTACCTGCTTATATATTGTTTGAGGGGGGCTGAGCGGAGGGGATGACTGATTCCCACATTGGTGACAGGTAGAGACCTGAGTCGCGGTTATGGTTAAATATATAAGCAGGTGCAGGGTAAAATACGAGCCAGTTTCAGTGAAGATCTAAAAACCAACGCGGGAGGAGTCCAAAAGTTTTGTAAAAGGTATTGTAGTAGCCTGTGGAAGTTTCTTTGAACAATATTCGTATATATTACGGAGGTATTTGAATGTGATCCTTCTGATCCTGGAGCTTTGACTCTGCGAGGCTGTTTTTACTAGAAGTTCAAGTAAGTATCTGTACTCTAACTTACAGGGAAGTTTAAAAATAATCATTTTTGTCTTGTGGGCCTGTCGATTAACAACATTGTTCTTCTTGTATTTTTGTGTCTTCTACATAGTTCTTCGATTTGTAAACAGCAACAGTCTTTTTTAAGACTATATATTATATTCGCGGTTCGATAGCACAACAAAACGGACATGAAATCGTGAGATTACACCCGTATTATTGTATATTTAAAGTTGAAAGGGCATATAAAAAGAAATAACACTGCACCAAAATTTAGTGATAGTGCCATAAACGTAATTCGGCAAGAAGTAGCTAAAATACCGGTACGAAGCTGGTCTAACTGTGAAAAACAAATAACAAAAGAAAAAAACACTGAGAAGTATTAGTGGTGGAGTTGATCATTGAACTAGGTGACGACAGTAGCGATAGTGACGATTTTTTAAGTGACTGATACTTTATTATTATTATATTTAGTGCTTTGTATATTGATAATGATATTATGCAGAAATATAATTAAATAGAACGTAATAAATTGTTATATTGCACTAATTTCAAGAATTGTTCGATTGAAAACGTACTTATATCCCGCTTGTTAGTGTAGGTATATAAATTCTAAGAACGGTCCTAGAATGATTATGGGTAGAAGTCTGCTCGACAGGGTGTTTGCGATTTTGGAGTAATAAACAGTAGGCAAAGTTAATCACCCGGTCGGTTGCAAAAACACAATATTTCTGGTTATGGTATAGAAGTGTTGCTGTAATTAAGTTTGCTTTGTTAAAAATCGATTGTCAGGCGAGTCAAGCTTTCTTTTTCTTCAACATGGTATACATAACAATAATAATAAAGTTTTATTAATCTATACTTTATTGGGCAAGTCAAAAGGCAAGGTAAAAAAAAGAATATAAAAGTAGTCTATAAAATACAATTTTAAATTTTGATACCTAAAATGAAACACAGATACATAATTTAAAACATACGTCAAATTGCGAAATTCTTACACACTCTACGTCTCCGAGAGGTACTGTTTAAACTCAGGTAAGTCGTGAAATGTCACTGTTATCAGAAACCCTTTGAATTTTCTCTTAAAAATGAAAAGGTTTGTAGTGTCTATCAACTTTTTGGGTAACATATTTTTATAGCTGCAATAATGATTGGCATTCATTCAATTTTATTTGATGACCATTTATGTGTATCTCCCACGCTGTAATATCAATATTTACGCTAATACATCTAACATAGTATAGTAGTATATGTTCTTTAAACATTGGGTTACAGGATTCTAAAGAATTTCATTAAAACATTAATCTTATGCCTTCCAGGAACGATATCATATGTTTTTATGTTCTAACTTATAGCTGAACGACATGCATACTACGCACTTAAAAGGTCCTGTTTGTTAACAGCATATTTGACGTTTAAACGGACATATTCATCGTTGTTGAGTTTCTTACCAACTGTCTCAATCTGAACAACCCATTGCCATTTAGAATAGTTCCCAAAAACTTTACAACCTGTTTGTTATGTATTTTTACTGCTAAATTCTTAAAAGGGCCTCTGAAAAGAGACACATTTATTTATTTTATTTATTTATATATTTATTTAGCACTTGGCTATTTACATAAGCAAGTAAAATTTACATAAACAAAACTATAAACTTGAATGAACAAACATATGAAAAATGAAGCAAAATTATACTATTATACACTAATATCCTAGTCCACTGCGACAAAAACCGCGACACACGATTAAAAAACCCTATTTTCTTACCATTTTTTTTGCATAGATATTCAACATGATTACTAAAGCATAATTGTGGATCCAAGATTACCCCTAAATATTTAATTTCGGAAACAAACTCAATTTTATTACCCCGTATATCCACAGAATACCCCGACTTATAAAATTTTTGACAGTTAACCTTAGAACCGATAACCATGCACTTGGTTTTGGAGCTATTTAATTTCAGTTTATTTTGCCACAGCCATTCGTAGAAATACTTCATTTCGGTGTTCAGTTTGGTAGCCATTTCTTTGCAATCGTTTCCAGAGACTGAAATAAGCGTGTCATCAGCAAATAAGTTAGCAAAGAAGTTTTTTAAAACTTGATGCATATCATTTATATAAATAATAAATAATAGCGGGCCCAACACGCTTCCCTGCGGTACCCCTCATCTGCTATCCCTATGACTAAAATACGCCACGAGACCTTCGCTGCAGCCACAACATCGAATCCCGATAGACAAGCAAAAAACAAAAACAGTAATATAGCACAAAAAAATACTGGTATCTCCAACGGCGTTTCCGAGACTCGTGCCGGACAACAAAAACTGCAGACGGGCGTGAATAATAATAAACAATTTAAAAGAAATGGCTATAAGAGTAGAGCAGTAATAGGGTCGAATTCGACGGCTTCTGAGCTCCGAGGGGTTGGAAAGAAAGGTTATTTGCACCTCTTCAGGATGCCTCCCAATACGAAAGCAGAAAATATTCTTGACCACTTGAAGAAAACTGCTCCCCTAATCAAGTTCGAATGCGTACCTCACAATTGCACAGAAAAAGCTTCGTCATTCAAACTATCACTTGCAATAGAATATGTAACTGACGTATACAATCCCGAGATATGGCCAAAGGGTTTCCTAGTGCAACGTTTTAGATTCCCAAGGCGTGGAAATTTTCACCAGATAGAAACAACGGAAAAATCCAAGTAACCGAGATTGACCTCTCATTAATACACTTGAATGTACAATCCCTTAACAATAAAACAAATATGATTGACATGTTCACACAAGAACATGAGCCAACTTTTCTGTGCTTTACGGAGTATTGGTTGACTGGAGCACAAACTGATGTATCACTACAAAATTACACGGTTTGCTCAATATTTAAACGTCTATCTCATATACACGGGGGTAGCATAATATTCATTAATAATAGCGTCGTCCACGACTGCTCAGATATTGTAGAGATTAAGCAATTTTCGGTCGAACAGGTGTTCGAATGTTGCGCAGCTAGTTATAGGGACAAATTATGTATTATATGTGTGTATAGGCCACCCTTAGGAGACTATGATTTATTTATAAATCAGCTCGAGGAGGTCTTCCAGTTCTCTGCCACAAAATTTAAAATAACTCTGCTTTGCGGGGATTTGAATCTCAATAGTAATAAAAAGGATCTTAAAATAATGAAATTATTCGACTTGTTCGATTCATTTGGTCTGTGTTCTCTTGTAAATTCACCCACAAGGAAACAGACCACGAATACTGGACGGATAAGCTCAACAACAATTGATTATATCGTTACAAACCTTCAAGACTCTAGTTTAACGCAAATTAATTTGGGGATATCAGATCACCTATCTCAAAAATTAGCTTTTAAATACTACCTAAATAACACAATTTGTAACACAGCACAGAATCTTGAACAAAGAATTGTCTCCGACAGTAGCATTGCTGAATTCCGCAGCTATTTTTCAAAGGAAACCTTATTTCTTACAGGGTGTACGAATATTGATAAGCTATTTGATGTTTTTTGGGAACATCTGATATGGTGTTTTGAAGTATCACATCCCAAGAGAAAATTTCCGAATAAAAACACGAAACATAAAACTTCTATACCATTTTCAGAAAAACTTAAAAGCGACTTTAGTAAATTGAAAGACTTAAACTGGAGTCGAAAAAATTCTAATAATGTAACGGTACACAAAAACTATAAAATGCTAAAAAATCTAGTAAACAAACAGATTGCCGAAGAAAAGAAGGCCTTTTTTTCTGGTTTAATAAATCTTTCTGACAATAAAAATAAAAAATTGTGGGAACTAGTTAACGATAAGTTGGGTAAAAAAAATATTAAAAATCGTATAAAAATCCGTGTCAATAATGCCATTGCCACTGACGATAAAATAATAGCGAACGAGTTCGGACATTTTTTTGCCACTCATGTACAATTGAAAGTTAATTCTATATTCAGTAAAAACGATACCGGTACTTTTCCACCCATCAGGGAGAAGAGTATGTTTTTCATGCCGTATACCGTGGGAGAAGTAGTGTCCTTAATTCACTCATTAAAAAACAAACAATCTTTGGGAACTGACGAAATACCTATACGACTTATTAAAGCATGCAGCGATGTCCTGGCCCCATATTTAACTATGATTATTAATTCCTCTGTTTTATTAGGGCAATTCCCCTCGGCGCTAAAAAATTCTAAAATGGTTCCTGTGTTTAAGAAAGGGGATTCAACAGACATAAAGAATTACAGACCAATAACAATCGCAAGTTGTTTTTCCAAAGTCCTAGAGAAAGCCATGTACAATCGAATGACACATTTCTTAGAGCAAGAAGATATAATAACAAATGTGCAACATGGTTTCCGCGCTGGTCACTCTACGGAAACGGGGTCAAATGAACTTGTTCAGCATATTTATGATAAACTAGATATCGGAGAGACAGTAATCGGAGTTTTTTTCGATTTATCGCGCGCCTTTGACTCCTTAACCTTCAGTATAATGGCAAAGAAGCTGGAATGCTTGGGAATCAGGGGCCTATCAATGATTGGATCATATCGTATATGAATCATAGGAAAATAAATGGAACGTACTCAGACCTTTATAGCGTCAGCCTGGGCACGCCTCAGGGGGGAACTTTGGGTCCATTATTGTTTCTTTTATATGTGAACGATTTGCCGGAATTTCTCAGCAGTGACTGTCGTGTCTTTATGTACGCGGACGATACGTCCGTCTTTGTCTCTGGAAGAGATGCAGAAGTGCTGATGGATGATGTATCTCTTGTTGTCTCACAGTTTAATAACTTCTGTAGGCAAAATCATTTGATCGTGAATGTAGAAAAGACAGTCGTTGTTGAGTTTACTGGTCAGTACATTAAACCTTTAGCTGGCTTATCGATCAGCTTTGCTGGTTCGCCATTGGAAATAAATCAGACCACGAAGTTTCTTGGTTCTTATATTGATAGCTCCTTGAGATGGGACCGGGACATTGACAATGTCTGCAATAAACTAAATAAAACCTTTTTCGCAATATTAACAATTAAAGATTCATTTCTTGAGAAGGCACTAATAGCTTTTTACTACGCGTCAGCTTACTCTTCCATTTCACACAATATTGTCAACTGGGGACAAGCGAATGATGCTGACAGAGTGTTTATACAGCAAAAAAGAATACTTAGGCTGATTTTTAAACTTCCTCCGAGGCAATCATGCAAAGAGACATTTCAACAGCTCAAAATATTAACAATGCCTTGTATATACCTATTTAAAATACTTTTGATCACACATAAAAATAAATATTCACATAGGAAGCATACTGATATCCACAGTTACAATACTCGCAATAGAGAACATCTGCTGAAGCCAAAACTCAACCATATGTTTTATAAAAAATCACTAAGTTACGCGGGACCATATTATTATAATTTGCTGTCTCCAAGCTTAAAAAATTTATCTATAAATCAATTTAAAAAACACATCAAGAGGCTCCTGACGGCCAGTGCTTTCTACAGCCTGAAAGTATTTGAAGCGTACCTGAGAGCATCGTAAATAACGTCAAAAGTTTACCGAGATTTTTCTAATGTATACTCTCTTTTATTTTAAATTACATTAACTTGTTTGTCATGTTTGTTATATAAATATATACTCGTATTCGTTCTACACATTACTTAAGATTATGATATACATTGTTTTTACAATGAAACTTGTAATTTATTATTTGTATTTATTGACGAAACATCCATTGTACCACCTGGTTTTGTGAATAAATAATCTATCTATCTATCTCTCTATCTATGACTAGAAACATTATTATTAATTTTAGTCTGGTGAGATCTATCAGATAAAAAGTTCTTTATCAATTCTAGTGCAGAGTCTTTAATGCCATATAAACCTAATTTTGTAATAAGAATGTCCCTGTCAATAGTCTCAAATGCACGTTTGAAATCTACAAAAACACTCAGAATTAGTTTTGATTCATTCATTTCTTTCCTCCACACTGCACACATATATTGCAACGCAGATTCGCACGAGTGTTTGTTTCTGAAACCAGACTGTCCACTGTAGAGTAGGCAGTTCCGCTCCAGGTAGTCTCTCAACTGCCCACACACTATCGTTTCCAGGATTTTATCCACTACGGGCAGCAAGTTAATTGGTCGAAACTCACTAAGTGTTTTCGGTTTTGACACTTTAGGTATGGGCATTATGATGCTTGTTTTTAGTTTATCAGGGATTTTTCCGGCACTTAAAGACGTATTTACCAAATATAACAACGGATAATCTATTACACAAAATAAATCCTTGACGAGCTTAATATTTAGAACACAGTCACTTGTACTTCTATTTTTTAAGATATTTACAGTTCTTCTAAGCTCCGATATAGTTATTTTTTTAAAGCAAGACAAGCTACAGCTGACCATGTCACACACATAGTGCCATTGCTTCTTTTCTATACTCTCTGCTATTTCATTTAAGTTATCGGCATAAAAGTTATTCATGTTTTCTTCTTCTTTGTCACTGTAATGTCCAAAATCAATATTGGTAAAATCTGCTTTTTTATTTTTATTTCCAACAAATCCTTTTAATGTCTGCCACATTTTCTTTCCATTTCCCTTGCAATCATCAATTTTTTGGTTATAGTATCTTTGTTTTTCATTTCTGATTTTCTTTTATATTTCTCCCAGTTTTCTTCACTTTTGGTGTATTTAAACTTTTTGTAAGCAATGTCCCTAACATGTTGCGCCTGTCCTATCGCATATGAAAACCACGGATATTTCCTTGGTTGGGTTTTGCGGAGCGGCGATATCCTATCAAGCGCTCCCTGTACAATTCCTATAAAATCCACATATATTTTGTTAACATCCGTGGATGTGTAATTCCAATTTTGACCAATAAGTGCTTCCCGTATTTGATTAATATTTTGAGAACTCAGATTTCTCATATAAACATCCTCACTTACTAGTGTCTTGATTCGAACTTCCACTTGAACGCCAATAGTTTTGTGGTCACTGATGACAGGAAAGTTTCTCGGGACCTCCTCTACGTTGAAGTCATTTGTTATTATCTGATCGATTAGTGTAGCTGAACTTACGGTAACTCGTGTTTCTTTTGTTACTATTTGCTTAAAACCAGTCGAATTAACAACGGATTGAAGTTTTTTGGAGTCATTATTATTTTTCAAATAATCGATATTTAAATCTCCCAAAAAATATGTCCTTTGTTTCTGGTCAATTAACTTTTCTACAAGATAATCTAAGAACTCTTTGACATATCCATCCGGTGATCTATATAGTGATCCTATTAACACTGTCTTCCTCTCAAAGAAGACTATTGCAGCAACTGCCCAGTAGCTGTAGTCCACTGCGTCTTTAAAGCAAGGTTTGAAGCAAGGTTTGAAGTACCATTCCTAATGTATGCTACCACCAGTATGTCTGCTGTTGGAAAATGAAACAATGGCAGTATATCCATCAATATTAAACTCACGCTCCTCGATATCCTCCACGATATGCGATTCACTTATACAGACAGCAAGAGGTTGATTGTCATGCATTATTTCAGTTAACTCGTCTATGTGTGATGCTAGGCCCTGTATATTTATATGCAAAATCAGACCAGAGAGCGCAGAAATGTTCGTAGATCTATTGGTGTTAAACATTGATTGCTATACATAATGTATATGACATTTTACCCTTTCTTGCTCTTTTATGTAACAAGCACAGTCTTTATCAAACACCGTGTGCCCAAAATCGATATTTGGAACCTTCAAAATATCTACAGCAAATTTACAGTTTGTGCATTGTTGAAACTAAGCTCCGCAGTCACCACTCCTGTGATTCCCATTGCACAGAGGACATACAATATTTTCTTGGCGACATTTTGCCGCTTTATGCCCATATTTCCAGCATTTGTAACACCGCATTACTCCTACATATTCGTATACGGAAAAACTTTCCCATCCAAAGAATATTTTTCCTCTATTCATAACATCTTAAAACAAATCTGGTGTAACTTTCAAAATAACATTTAATTAGTTTTTTGTTCCTAGGTATATATTTTCTAATCATTTTTATACTAATATCCGGACTATGTACCAAGGTACTTTGCCGTTTTATTTTTTTAATGAATCCATCTTCATTTTCCAAATGCTCTTGAGGCACACCAACAATAATTATTTTCGGATTTACAGTTTTTGGTAGTTAAATATCATATTCTTCCGACAATTTGGCAACAGCGGTGCCGTGCAGTTTTTTTAGAGAATCACCATCATTACATTCAATAATAACAGTACCCTGACCAGCTAACTTTACTTTATTTACTGCTATCGATAATTCGGATGGATCTATTTTTTGCGTGACGATTTGTTTTGTTGCTTTACTATTTTGGTTCGCGTTTTTTGGTCTTATTATTAAAGGTGGAAAGATGTTCCCTTTAACAACACTTGACCATGCTTTTTGTGGTTCGGGCAATAATTTCGCATTATCTAAACTTTCAAGAATGTCATTAGAATTTTTTAAACACACTTTTGTTTGTTGTTCCAACTTCTCTATGTTTTTAGCGATGTCCAATTTTTCGTTAACGGAGTGAACGCACTCATCACAAAACCAACACGAATTAGCACAATCCCTGATTATCTTTATAACGCTGTCTTTAATTTGCACACACTGCAAGTGAAAAATCTGATCGCAAAACCTACAAGCTATTTGCTTGGAATTTACTATAAAATTATCCCGCCATTTCTGAACGAACTGCGGTCATGGTGTTGACGTAGTAACTAGACGCTCTACATCTATGTATATACGCGGTATCTTGGTTTAGTTAACGCGAACCTTCACTGGCGATGTCATCTGCACAAGCAGAAGTAGTAGCCGCAATTAAGGCAACGCGATACGTTATTTGACTTGATCGGCTGTATTCAGGAATGATTTCCAATTAAGCTACTCCATGTTTGAATGTAGACAATGAAGCTGGTACAAGATTGTCGAATACCCTAGAATTTTATTGCCCTACTAAACATACACATTAGACATTTCTTTGTCAGAGTCAGATTTGAAGCTAGAAGATTGTCTCATGGTATCATCCGAAAATCAGCTGCTGATATCATAACAAAACCGCTTTTCATACATCAACTACAGAAGTTATGAGTTTGGTATTGAAATATTGAAATAGTTTCCATCCAATTTGTTACCATATTGACGTATATTCTTCTTATTTAGAGAATTGCAACACTGCGAGCTCGAGCAAGAAATTCCAAACGAAATTATGATAGGCGAACGATCTCACGGCTTAGGAGCTGGAGAGAACATTATAGTGAAACAAAGGGTTTCGATAGTTGGAAGAACTAGTCTTTTCCTCTCAAAGTTCAATTCAAATTTACGTTAAATAATTAATTCAGAACTCGCCGAACCACCGACGTCTAGAGACGCCTCGTAAAAGGCTCTTTATCCACTTTCCAGAGATATTCCTTCTGGATCGGACCCCCGATCTCTCCGGATAGACGCAAATTTCCATTTTGTATGCGCGAATCAATAGTTCCCATTTTTCTAAATCGATTCGGTCGCTTCCCTGCGAACAGACTCCATTGACATATATATAGTTTCTTGGCTTTTCGTTCTATTATCTGTAAACGTATTCTGCAAATTGAACCCAACGATCGCGGTGTCCAACTCATTCATACTATCGAAACAGTTTTCTGGAAGCGAGACAAAAAACATTTTTGTTGAGCGCTTTTTGCTTTTATTTATTAGTTTTTGTGTTTTAACCCTTATTATAAACAATAGACAATCGTAACATGTATTCTTGCAACCAAGCTGTAATATTAAACACAATAGAATTTCTCTTCGTTGCTCTTTGCAGAGATTTAAGAAGTAATTTTGCTTTCTATCCATGTGCTTCGCCCCGTTGTTCTCTATGCAGTGGCGGTACATATTGCATAACCTACTTTTTATTTTTTTTTTACTTTATTCTTTAATTATTTTTTAACCTTCATTCTTCTTTACTTATTTTTGTTCCTTTGACGATGTAAATAATTGTAGCACTGCATAGATCACGTTCCATGTCAGAAATTACATTACAGAGTCATAAACGAGCTAATCAGGGACAATCCCAAAATCAATTTATACAACGATGGGATAAAATAAGGAAGCTACTGAACTACCTACACATTACCGGGCAATTTCCAAGAACAAGTTAAGTGAGATCTTAGATATTCTCAATGGCTATTGATTAACTAACGCAGAGTTTGGGTTGATGATGGGGATAATGGGTATACTGTGGTGCATGTGCTATGGTGCTTACTACCCTTCTCCAGAAATAATACTCCATGTGGCAATTAAAATTATCTAGTGCTCCATTTACTTGCTTCGCTCACTGCAGGAGAAAAGCATATTAGCAAATCTTTTTTTCTACTCCCGTCTGTAAAATACCTAATTACCCACCGATCTAGAGTGCGGGAAGCGTCACTTTACCACGTCAGTTTCGTTTCCCATGAATCCGAGCCATTTCGGACATTTCCGGGATTTTACCGCACCGATTTGGAAGCAATCGGATGTTTTCGGAGATATTTGCCACGCTTTGAATTTTGACGTTTGTTAATTCTGGCGGTCCTGTCGTGAATGTATTCGTGTTTTGCAAAAATGTACTCAAAAATTAACGGTCGTAGAAAAAGTATAGTATGCAACACGTTCGGTAAATTTTTTAAATCACCCGTTTATTAAACACTCGCTCCGCTCGTGTCAAATAAACTCATGAATCAAATGTCTTTTACCGCACTTGTTGCATAATATACTATTGCATTTAGAAAATACGTGCACTTGGTGCCCTTTTCTTTTTGCGAAATATCTCGTAACGCTGCGAATAGAGAAACTCTTAGACCGCATATATAGCCGGGGGATCGTCTTGGAGATCGAGTCGCGAATAAATCTTAATTAAAAATTAATTTAACACTAACGATAAGAGTTGAGCCGGTGCACTTACGCCTTGCCGTGCACCAATCCTTCGGTTATTCATTTCGGGGCCGGATTGCTCTCGGGATGAAACCGGAATTACTTTTCAAGAATTAATTGTTCCTCCGCTCTCGTAGCAATGCTGGAATTGGCGCGGCTCTAACTTTATCGGGAGCGATGATGATATTGTTGTCTGAGTCTAACGTATAGTCGCTGATGTCTTGTCATTATGCCGGCATTTCTAATTATTTCGTAAATTGGTTCCAAACTACAAAGGTATGGGAGAAATCTGTCAAAGTTTTTTGGAATTTTTGTAAAAAATTTCTTTTTTTGGTATTGAAAAAACTTGACATCAAAGCAACTCATATTTGCACGTTGTGCATGATGATATTGGTAAAGAGTTAATAATATTAAGAAACACGTTAATATTTGCAAAATAAGCTATAGAACAATTCAAAAAAAGGGTCTGCAAAATATTTCTATTTTAACGGTGTTATCGGTCGATAGATCGATGAAACTTTCTGAATCCATCCTTACCTTATCCTTATGTTTACCTTAAGTTAATTTTTTGTTCAAAATTTTAAGGAGGCGGGACTTAACGATATAGAATTAATGATACAGTTTCCTTCGATTTCATGTTCATATTTAACCATCTGCAATGAATTAACTAATGGGAGACTGGTGCCAGGTTTTTTTTTTGAAAATTTAAATTAGAAAATTGGAATATTAAAAGAAAAAGAAAAATGTAGACAAGGAACACTCAGTAAAGCAGCGAGCAGGTCGTAACGGATATCTAAGTGTGTGCAGGACTAGCTCACAGCTCGGTCTTGCGGGGCAGGTCAAGAAAAGAAAGAGCAACACAAAAAAAAGAATTATTTAATAAGTTGTGCGTAATTAAAATTTTGGTAGTACCACTAAACTATCCCCGTACCTTCGTGATCACGTCGGCTTACATTCATTAATTAAGTCCAATAATATTATCCGGGGATAGAAGTGACTTACGCAAATAAATTAAGACCGAAAAAGAAAAAAAATATCGTTACTAAATTTCAATACTAATAACAAAAAATTAATAAATAAAGGAATCTCAACGACGGTGTGAGTTGCACGACGATCAAACCTGGTTGGTAGCCTGCTCTGCTGATGTAAGCGGCCACTAACAGGGTCGTCGTTAATAACTCGGACCAGACGATTTCGGAAAAGAAAAAATACTCGAGTGTCCACAAGAATCTCGGTCCGCGACGGGTCGGTTACGTAGGTCTTCGAATTCCTACTGATCTGTCTCGCGATATAAAATCCTTAGGGAAGGACCCTAGTTAAAAAAGACTATTACTGATATGTTCTTAATTAACATAGATCAGACAGGAATTATTTACAAAACCCGAAAATTAGAGTGACAGAGTGATATTAAACAGAAATAGATTACCGTTACACGGGTTCTGATTTTCCACTGGTCTTTGACGTTAGGATAGCGGAGCCTACATCCGATTAATCAGGAAACCGGTCCGATATTTGGTGGCTTAACGAAAAGGAATTATTTGACTTCAATCTAAAATACGCAAGTAAAGAAATAAATGCCAAAGATACCGAATTGCGGCATGCTCTGAACAAAATGGAGGAACGAGAAAAAAAAACTTACCGTTGTAGGGGTGAATATCCCCTTAGGGAAGGTTGTAGTGCCGAAAGGAAAGGCCAAAGACCAAGACCAAATTAAAACCAGCATACAGGTTCCAAATCCGTAAAATAGGTAAAACTTCCACAAAATTACGAACCTCTTGCTTGCAGAACCTTGACCAACGGAAAAGTGAAGCCGGAAAAACGCGCGATTTGCGTAGTTAGACCAAAGAACAAAATAGTTAGGGTTGGGCTCTTCTAACGAATCGACATGGCTAATAGAGGCTGTATGTAACTGGAAAATTTTATAATAAATTTGTGTATCTGGATAGCAATCGTGGAGATTTTCTACATATAATTTTAAGAAAGCTAGTAGGTACTGGATATTTTCTCAGTCGAGGTATCGATACTGCGAATAAAATTGATATTCAATGTATGGCTCAACCCTACAGGTAACCAAAGTATCCTATCGGGTGGTACCATCGATTGCTGAATAGTTGCGCACCTTGCCGTGTGATTCGAATGTAAGTATTAATAAAAAAAAGGAATGCAACGAAATATTAAACTATGAGCTGCTAATAAATGGCATGAAGAGAGTGGGAGTAGGGAGCGAAATAAAACTCCTCCGAACATGCAAAAATGCGAAACTTAACATGCTTTACTGGTTGCCTACTAGACGTAGCGGTAACCAACGAAGAAGATCACATACCGGCTGATTGGCGTATGGATAAATAACCTCTCGGTCAGATCAATTATTCAATATTATTTACTTTGCAAAGATTGACTTTAAAACAAACAAACCTATGTGAGTAAGCAGTTTTGATTTTAACTGCCAGTGAAGCTTCAAGAATAATTGCTGATTCTACCGCATTTCCTTACAGCTTGAACAACAGCAAAACAATAATAACGTGAAAGGAGTCTTTTCGATATTCTGCCGCTATAGCATTACATAGCATAAAAAGCAGTATCTGCAAGTAAGGACGGATTTATCTTCCCATAGAGAAAGAAGAACGCAATCAAAAACATAAAATAAGATTAATTTGAAGGAAAGTACCAAAAACACTAGAATGGAATTAGCACGAGTAACGTGATGTAACTAATAAAACCCAAATCCACAGGTAATTCTTTACTTTACTGGAAATATGACCTAAGGTCGAAATTGGAACGTAACATTGGTTGATACCTTCTTATTTCAAAAATCGTACGCAAACAGGACTTCTAGACCCTTTGAATTTTATTCCCGATTACACCAAAAGTAACCAAAACTAAACACTTCTTGTACATCATAATTGAAGTAATAGAATAAGTAAGGTGTATCTTAAGGCCCTCTGAACTAGATCTCGATCAAGATATAAAAGTCCTTGGACCATTAATGCTTTTTTCGTACAATTGTATATGTCTTAATAAAAGCTCGGGTCTGCATGAATTATTATTCCCATATTTCTTGATCAATTTCCTATTCTGGTTTGTCTTTCCCTAACTTCAGGAATCGGCGTTCAGGCGTCATTGGTTCAGCTTTAAGTCGAGGTGAATGATGAGGTCTCGAAAAATCTAATTTGTTTAACGGGCCAAGGATCGGAGGGGGCAATTTAATCGTATCTAAAAACAGCTTGATACCGCCATTTGGTAGTCGCTAAGTACAGTCCCGTTTCCCTTAAATGTTATAGATGTGGCGGAACTTTGTCGTGCCCTAATTTTCGTAGGCGCGTGTAACGTAATCTGCTGCCGGCTCGGGTAACTTCAAATGTTTGCTCCAAAGTGTTGCGACAAGAATGTTAATAAATATAAATCCAGGACTGTCTCTCTACTTGCCGAGACTCGTCGTTGTCGGTCGTCGACGGCGGTGCCAAGTTGCAGCAATGATGAGGAGTACTTTAATCTTGCCCAAATAGCTATTACATAATATAGGACTATGGTATTTTCGTACATGCCTTTAAACTTGACACGCTAGCGAGATTTTTTTTCATCCAAACTGATTGATAAACTACCAGCGGCCATGTTGGTTCATGAAAGTGAGATTTCCTTATTCATGAAAAATATTCCTGAACATTTTATCAAATGCCTTGATTTCACAGGTTGATTTGGTATGGACACAACCTTAAGTTTTTCAAAAAGCTACAAAATTAATAAACGACATTTCCCTTCCTTGCTTAATTTATTTAAGCTTTAAACACCAAACCGAAATGAACGTCCACTAATCTGTAAAAGATTGTATTCTTTTTTAAATAAATTCGAGTCAAAAAATTTGGTACGAAACCTCCAAAACATTTTCAGAAATAACGCAAGGTTTAAGACAGTGAAAATGGACTTTCTGCTCCAATTCCGGCTAAGCCATAATATGAGTACGCAATCCATTGGAACGTAAAATTTTTCTCTGCATTGTTAGTTTAGTCATCTACTTTCGAATTCCTGAATGTTCCACCAGGAAACACACGACTGATTCAACACGCCATTATCAATGAACAGGTCAAATCTGAAAATTCTGTACACCGGACACTGCAGCCTTAAATATCCTCTCCACAAGATCGGCCTCGCCAATAATGACGAGTAACTGACAATACAAAATGAAACTGAACTGAATAAGTTCTCATAGAGTGGACTTTTTGCAAATGTTAAGTCTCGAATCGAATATTTGTGACGCCATACATCATCAGGTCGCAGTGGAAGGCCGAATTCATGTTTTATCAATGAAGAAAGAACAACCCAAACTTCTTTCCATATAATTAACATAGGACTAAGTCTGCAATTCGTTCAATCGAGAGCAAGATGTGAGAAGTTTAAAAAGTAACAGATAAGCTTAAGGATTCCCAAGCTTGTACTGTAATCAAAAACTGATTTATCTTATGTAATCCGGTGTTTGCTGATGGACTAACTGGATTGCAATGGTGTACCGTGCGTTCAATTTATCTTAAAAATAAACTAAATGTAGGGTTAGTAGCAGTTTTTTTTTCAAGTGACGTATAAAACAAAATACTATCAATTGTCTGACATATAAGCCTAGATCATATTTTTTTAAAATGGAACACCCTGTATATTATACATGTGTTTAATAGAATATTTTATTCCGATTACAATCATGTAACACACTTTATATTTTAGTACACTCGTTTTTGACAAATCTACAAAAACAGGGCATTTTTGTATCATTTGAAAGAGTGCCGTGACTAACTGCAACATTATTCACAAATTAAAGTAGAACAGAAACACTAAAAATGACAAGACACACTAAAGTAAAAAACTCTTTAACTACTCTAAATACTGCTGTATGTGACCACCAATTTTCTGAACACTCTAATTGTATGATGTCTTGCATTTAATAACGTTTCCAGATTGTCTGTTAACTGATTGATAACTGATCCTTTGCCGAAGTTCCACGACATTATTACAAGGAGTTCTATTTGCACGTGATTTTTATGTGTCCTAAAAAAAACATTAAAGTTAAGTCAGAGGTGTTAGCTGGTCAATCTATAGTTCCGCCGTTCCGTATCCAATCCCTGGGATATTCCATGTTAAGAAAATTTTTAACTTGCACAACATTGTGAGTTGCTGTCATATAATCAACGCTGATATATTTAGTGGTAAATCTTCTATATATTGTTCTATTTGGTGCGCTAAGAGTTGTAAATAATGGTCTCCAGTTTACTTTTGATCTATAAATATCGGAACCAAAATATCCCCATCTATGACACCCCACCATATATTAATTGATGATAAGGATTATTTAAAGACCAATATCGCGACAACCCTCGCTTGTAGTGAACGAACTTTCATCAGTCCATAAAATGTTTTTCAAAGAATTATTATTCCCATTATTTCTATTTAAAAAATCCAAACAAAACTGCATCCTCCTTTGACGTTGCACTTAGTTTTTGAGTTTTTCGAAATTTAAATGCATTAGATTTATATTCTTTTAAAACCGAGAGCATTGATTCCCGAGAAATATCTGTCTGTTCATGTGCTCTAGTAATAGAGGAAACTGGATGTGCTTCATAGATTCCTAATATGTTTGCCTTATTTTCTTCATTTAAAACATTATGATTCCAGCATTCCTTTTTAATATTGAATACGTTACTGTTTTCTCCAAATTTCTTTGCCAGCCGTGCAAAAATTTCTGTTTTGAAAGAGCTCGGCGCTCTGGATAAAGTATAATATACTGAGAACGAGTTGCGGTTGCACTTTCATTATTCAGAACGTATACTTTCAGCATATCACTCCTTTCACGGATGCTAAATTGACGAAAAATCATTTTAATTTTAACAATAATGACTTGACAATAATTCAACTATCAACGTTGTTTACTAATATGTCAAACATAAACATATTTTTATTTGTCAGTCTGGGCACTCTTTGAAATTATATAAAAATTTCCTATTTTTGCCGAGTTTACTAAAATAAAAAGTGTGTTATATCATCAATTGGAATAAGATTTTATATTAAACACATATATAATATACAGGGTGTTTAATTTAAAAAATATGATGTAGGCTTATATGTCAGACAATTGATAGTGTTTTGTTTTAAACGTCACTTACGGTGTACAGTCTTCGGGTTCACCCGTTGGACTTATCTTTTAATATTGATTAATTTTGGCTATCAATCTGCTATCTAATCAATATCCACAAACTTTTCAGTTGTGTGGCGCCCAATCCGGCAACGCGGCACGAGACTTTCCCGGGGTTTCTGCCGCCCCTAATTCCCACCGAGCTTCGGCTAATTGTCGGGAGGTTTTGAAGCGCCATTAACTTATTGCGCTTATGTTGCCATTTCCACAAGAACTATTACCATTTTAATTGCGGCTTTTTATACACAAGTCGACTTTAATTAAGAAAACTTTAGCCCGCGGGATGGATCGGAATGCGTCCGATGTCGTTTTCGGGATGGTCTCTTTTTTTGTCCCCCGCCGAAACGCCGGCGCTGCTTTTTGCCCGGGCGGTCGAATTAATTGTCGCAAATAAACAATTCATCGATTGATTAATTAAATTTAATCTTGTCTCGCGTCCTGGCGGATAATTAAAATCTCTCAAATTATTTCGGTGTCGTTACTTTGCGCGAAACTTCTAGAATTTAATTAAAAATGAAGATAGTTTGTCAGACTGCGCGACCCCCGCTGAAGAGGATGCTGCATTTTAGTTCGCCGTTTTCATTATTTTCGATGGACTGTTCTGGATATCGCTTGAAAGAAAAATCGGATCTTTTAAATCGGATTAAATGACATTCAAGTAGGGGAAGTCGACCCTTGTAATCTACGTTACGGGCTCTAAGTGCCGCGTTTCAGGCAAATAATTTTGATTAGACAGGGTGGTCCGAATTATAATAGATAAACGTTAACACGTTATTCAGAAGATAAAATAAGAACAGTTCTTTAAGACTTACGTCTAAAAATGCTTCGTTTTTGAGATACAGGGTGTTGATATTTTGCGAAATAAATCGATTTTTCTTTTCCAAAAAAACTGCTTTCAAATTTAGTTACTTTTAATTAAATAAATAAATAAATTTATATACCATATCCAATTCGAAACAAAAATTATCTCTTTAATTTCTTTGGTAAAACGAACCCGTTTCGGGAAAAATAATATATTTTTTATTATTTAAATTTGTTCTTTATTGGTACTAATGCAAGGTTGAAAGCAAAATCGGAAAATCTTTTAAAAATAGACAACAAAATTTTGTTTCGCAATAGTTGAATAAAGCATTGTAGGACATAAGTTTTATGAAATGTTTGACTTATTTTTATCTGGTGTTCAGGTTTTTCCATTATAATTCCTACCACCCTGTATGATACCGAAATATAATTCTTTAAATTATTTATTTATTTAATAAACCGAAATGTGCCATTACAGAAGCGATAACCAAGTAAATAACTCAGGCAAGACAAGTTGAGAAATAAATAATAATGCAAATTAGTTGTGACGTATATTAATTAGCTAATGAGTTACCTACATTTATATTCATTTTGCTGAAGTATTTTTAAAAGATTTAAACGAATCGACCAATCCCAATAGAAATGATTTTATATTAACGTCCTTTCTGATTATGAAGAAATAATCCGAAAAGTAAGGGTGAAAATTTATAGCCTAGTCATGATTAACAATGAGATGTAAATTACACGTGTAAAATTACGTTGAAAATTGAGATTTAATTTTTTTTTTCAATTTATCAATATTTTAATTTCGCAAAATTTCTTTGCAGTACGTTTATAGACTGTCAAGATCCTCTCGCAGCAGTGGAATGTTCACTATAAATTAAATACCAATTCTAAGTGATGCTTAAAACTATTAACAATTGAATTATGCAATAAAGGGGGGTTGACTTAATATGAAGAAAAAATACGAAAACGTTACTATACATTCTTAAAACATTTGTTAAAAAGCATATTATATTTTTTCAATGTGTCATGAATGTTAGATATTTAAGATTGTGTAAAAATTATTGATCAATTATTGGTGTCTGATGTATTATATATACTAAATGTATGGAAATGTTTATCGTTATTTTTTTTTGTATAGATAGTCTTATTGTGAGCCTTTCGATCAAACTTTTTTCTACACCGGATGTCCGGGATGCTTTCGGGATCTACATAGAACAAAAAAAAATCTATTAAATTTCTCTAATTTTTTATCCTACAGGACCTTTCTACGGACCTCTGTAATATAGTATAATCTTTAATTTATTATTACACAGTACAACTTTTAATTTTTATTCAATAATATAATTAAAGTATAACACTAATTTCGTTATTTACGTTTCTCAAAAATTGCTCAATTTATCAGTTATAGGCTCAGCTTTCCACTTCTTATAATTTAAACAAAAAAATAAATGTTCCAAGGACATTATTTTACGGGGACTCTCTCCTAAAACAGTTGTTATAAAAGAATAAATTTCTAATGGCGTCATATAAGGGCTCGTATTTCGTAAACAGGTAATTTCTAGAAACTGTTTATGTTATTTTTCATGTTATATCTGAATATTAGGGATATTCTATATTTTCCCATGCACCCTGTATATCTACATTGATTATCATTTTATAAGTTGCACACAAAGATGAAGAATAACTTCTTCACTGCAGTTTATTGGCTTCACAAATCTTTATATTGGTTATTTTGGTTATATTGGTTTTGGTTTATTTTTGCAGCTTCTCTGTAAAGATTCAGCATCTAAAATATTGCTCATCTCGGGATAGGGGACAGACCCTTAGCTATTGGCGCAATTAAATGGAGATAGACTGACGAGCGTTCTCTTTTATTTCGCGAAGCGGATAAGAAAGAAATTGGTTCGCGAGGATATAATAACTTCTGGAAAATTTTATCTCGCTATATTCTACGGTCTAGCGACGAGTTCTCATTAAATAGACCCGCCAGTTGAGTTGCCGGTTTTCGTCCCGTTTCGCTCCCCTCCTACGTCCAAGGTGTACGTCTGTTTTAAGGCGGATTATTAACGTTGTCCGGGTAGCTTTTTTATATTTTTTCGAAATTGAAACTTTAATTGGAGGTTTACGGCAATGAAACCATTGTTTCTCCATCATTTTGCTAGTACGCCGACTTCGAAGGTTTTCTGCGGAACTTTTTCAATCTCGATTTAATTCCTGAAATGGGAAGTGAAAGGAGCGGTCAGCGTCCGGGACGTAATGCCCCCGCGGGAATCATAAATCCGGTGCGTGCCTCCGGGAGCTTCATCAAAACAAACCCCGACTTCGAATTTGTCGAAACATCTTTCTCGGCACATCGACGTGTTGATTGCGTAAATCGCAGCGCCATTTTTGTCGGGTTGTTTTGTGATGGAGGGTAAAATGGAAGTGGAATTCGAAGTCTTTCAGATTGTACCACAGAAATTGCGCATTCGTGTGTTATGGTCAGTTTTGTATCGTGATACAGTGAATATCATGAATATAACTGGAATTCAATAAAATAGATGGTAATTTTTGAATGTCAGAGATACAACAATAGAAATTGGGATGTTATACAAGTGTGGTAAATGCCACTTTAATCACGACTTTGATTTCTGAAGGAGTTCCTCAATGTGTTGCATACTATACTTTTTTACCACCGTTAGTTTTTGGGTACATTTTTGGAAACGGTCACTGACTGACGTGTGATGTGACCATCAGAACGTTGCAAAATGTCATTATATCGACCGCTTCTAAAAGCATAAAGATGAACCAGTGCTTAATTGAATATTTTAGAGTGGAGTGTCGAAAATTAAATTTTTTAAGTATATTTTTTAAGTGTATCAATTATCCGTTCCAGAACAGTTCGCTACTTCATTGAATATGCAATTCTACAATATTTAAATATATTTTTTTTTTTGGAGTGAAACGTTTATAAGCTTAGGAATTAACTACTTTGAGCATTTCTTGTCAATATTTAGCATTATCCTTTGTATCCTATATCGTTGCCAATTTCTGGTAAGATAACGTCCACTATATCTCGTCAGGACACGCTTTTATTGTTAGGACTTAATGGCAACTTTCTGAGAAAGCAAATACCCAATATTAGTAGGAGATATATATCTATACAATTATATGAAACCAGTTCTGTACTTATCTACCAAATGCAAATACACTTGTCTACCAAATAACATACACTACCCAGCAGCTCACACTTTAAGTGAAAATTATCTAGCTATCGATATAATTGCTTTAGGGACATTATGAATATATATTCCCTTCACCTCATTCAATATTATACCCAAATAGTTGCTAGCCCAGATATTGAGCTTATTCTGCACTGAAAATAACCACTACGTCATCCGCGAATCAAAAAACCCTCAATGCTTTATTCCAAAATATCATATAAAGCAAGTAGAAGTAGCGGAATCAACGGCATACCTTTTGCCAAATTAAATCTTGTCCAATTAACGTGGGATTAACTTTAATATGTCATTTCAGAAGCCAACATTTTTGAGTTTTTCAGAAGCATTTTATGGTAAACCATAACAAATGCATTGGCGAGCTTATGAAGAACTCCTAAACATGGTTAGCTTTTATTCAGTTCAGTAGATAATTTTTTTTCGAAATCTAGATTGTTTTTGGAAAACTACTTTAAATTTTTCTAAGAATAATATAAGCCTTTCTGTAAGAATTTTCTTCAAAACTTTCGCCAATTTTAAAACGAATGTCTATGGTTTAGCATTTGTTGCCCATCAACATTTATATACACTGGCTCAAATATACCAATATTTAGGTCATCAAAGAAAACTTGAGTCTCAGCTGATACGTTCAAAATATCATACGACTGTTTACAAATGTCATCGACCAGGTGCTTTTTTAATTTCCAAACTCTTGTTGCTTTTTTGGTTTAACTTGGCAGGATTTCCTGAAACCCAAATCTATTTGCTACATGTTTTTGTTCCATGTTGTCAGAACGTTATTTTTTGTCGATAGTAGAGTGTAAAATTTCTCTTTTTGGTGTTGGATTTTATCTGCGAAGATGTTTTCGAATGACTTCAAATAAACTCCTTTTTCCAAGTTATTATTGTTATTTTTGCAAATTATAAGCTTTAGGTTTTTTATTTTAATTTGGTTTAGGAGATGTGGAGTCGTCCAATTTTAAGATGGAATTTATTGCGAAATTAGGGCACCATTCGCAGAAAAAAACTGGCCAGGTATCAAAAAGTTACGAAGAGGAGGGAACTAGAATTTCAGAACAAATTCCATAAATATCGCGGTACGTTTGACAAAGTTCCAAAAGAATCTCGCCCTAACTCGGGCCACATTAATGCATACACCGGAGTCGGGATTTAAATCTTCCTATTAAGCTCCGGGCGCTTAAGAGAACAAACGGATACGGCGCTGCCAGGTCGCCTTCTTCCTTTTTTTTTGGGCAGTTGAATTATGGCGGAGCTCCCAATGGTGAGACCCGCTGGCGGCGGCAGGATCTCCCGTGACGGTGGAGGGTTGAGCTCGTGTCCGATCGCGTTTAAGAAACGAGATCGTTCAATCCAGGGAAATTAAAAAGAGCAAAATAATAGCCAGCGGAATCGTTGGTATAGTTTTACCGTTTTACCATTTTTGCGCCATATTCCGGGATTTTGGTAAATTTTTATAAGGGTTTAACTGTAGGCCTACCCCGCTTGGGTTTCTCTTTGTAACCCCCAGTTTCATAATGACGTTCTAGAACATTACTTCTGTACTTCGTGGATACAAATGCTGAAAGCTGCCGGATTTGTGTATAGTTTTTTTTGAAAGAAACTTCCACAGGCTACTGTAATACTTTTTACAAAACTTCTGGACCCTTCCTTGCTGACGTTTCGCTAATCATCCTGTTGACTTCTTAAGAGCCTGACTGAAACTGGCTCGCATTTTACTCTGTACCTGATTATATATTGTTTGAGGGGAGCGGAGATAAATGAGGGGCATAAACACCGTCTCGGATGACTGATTCCTATATTAGTGACAGACCTGAGTCGCGGTTAAGATTGGTTGTTCTATAGACTCTCGGATTTTTCATTGGTTACATGCAAGAACTTTAGTTTTATCGAATAAAATTTTATGTCCGCTTTCGTGATTGTGTTCGGAAACTTCTGATGAGTTTATTTGTCGTAAGGCTCTTTCGTGCTCTTTGAAGCCTAGTTGTTATTTTTCGTCCCGTATTCTTTGTCGCATATGGCATCTCAAATGGACTTGTATCTTTGACGGACCGAAGATGTTGAGAGGTTTTTTTGATATGTAGTCAGTGGTATTTTGTAGGAAGTAAGGAAGGACCACAGTGGCAAGTGTAGGATTGCTTTCGGTCTCATTTCTATTGGAAGGTTGTGGTGAAGTGTATTTTTTGATCGAACGCTTAATATCATTAATGTGAAAATTATTAGAGAGAAAAGCGGGAGTAGGGTGTTTTAATTCTGGATTCAGTGACTCGGCCTGAGACAATGATTTGTTGCGGCTCTTTATAAACTGATGCAACATGCTGCTAAGAAATAACAGCTAATAGTTTTGAATATCCTGGGTTTTTTCAATTGGAAAAAATCAATCTAAAAAGTGATGTAAATGTAATGTAATTGCGCTACCGCCAAATGCAATACAACTTAGTCATACATCAATACATCATAAATATCATTATATACGTTATTTGAAACTAGAAGTTATTCCAGAAAGATAATACGCTAACTATATAACTTACAGTTACATAAAATATCACTCTTACATCGTCTCCCCAGTGGCACCAAGTTGAAAATTGAAGATGCTGAGGAATCTCCATTTTTTATTCCATTTTATGAACTAAACTAGTAATACAGAGATGTGGCGAAAATCTAAAAATAGTAATAGTCTATGATGAAGCAGACTTAGACTCAGCTTTAACAATTGAAGCACATGTGGAGAATATTGTTAAAAGAAACCCATATAAGTATGTTATTCGAATAGAGAGAGGAACAAAAAGAAAGCTTTTTAAAAACCTAAAACCTAAATTCTGCTAATTCGTATTAAAATAATTTACAGTTTTTAAGTTTTCTATATAAAATTGTTAACAACCTATTTAACTCAAAATAAAATAAATATATAAACACCAATTTTTTAATGAAATTTCCACACAGATTTGTTGTCCGGTTTCATGATTGCATTCGGTCCGTCAGTACTGGAAGAAAATAAACTCTTTAATGGATATCAAAAAAGTAATTAATCCAAAAGATTCGTCATGAATGAATAAAACCATTAAAACTGGTTTACTTTTGCTTAGTTAGTTGGTAACGCTTTTCGTTGCTGATTGTGGCTTTTAATGCAGTTAAAACTGCTATTACTTTATGTAACGAAAAAATATGTAAATATAAATTTTAAGTAAAACATAGGTGGATATTTGCGTATTTTTATGTTTGACAGTGTTTTCATTAATTGCGTTATTAAAATATTTTATTTAAAGATTTTGTCATATTGGAATTGTGCACAGTTGCTCTGAGACGACAGTAAGTTGGAAGCAAGTTATTATTCAATTTTAATAACTGTAGTTTAATCTTGAATTTTTCATTTCACTTCTTTTGTTACCTTCTCCGATAATCAAATTATCAAGCAGTATTTAAAATAAAGCACTTGTTCTGGAACACACACATGTCATAAAAGTAAAACAATGGAATTTTGGATTAAAAAAAAAACTAACCAAAACTATTTAAAAATCTGCAGATCTTTTTTTAATATGCACTGTAATTTTTTATTACTCTCTCCATTAAATTAGTTACAAATATCACATATTTAACTAATTATGTTTTATTTTTAATGAAGTTCAGATTTCTGACAACGTTGTAAGAATCTATTCCCCCACCAGCAATTGCCATTTCATGTTTAATCGACTTCGGTTCGTCCATTAAGAATGTTGTTAAAACTCCAGGTTCCTATTAAATATCTCGAAATTATGTTCCCTTGAAGGGCCTTGGGCGAATATGCCGCAATAAAGTCGAAGATCGGAATCTTCAAATTGCCCGGGACGCTTGAGAAGTTATATTAATTCGATTATATCGTGGGTGGGGAGGGGAATGAATTACCCCTCACCCCCAACAAAATTTTCCTCATGTTAGATTCGCTGGGGGAGTTGGAATATTATTATAGTTGTTTTAATTAGAACCTGTGTATAATTAACATATTAATAAATATTTAACTGCTGCGTCCGGTGAAAGGAGTTTGGCGTGCAATATGTCTCCGGTGTTTTGCTTATTCAATCATACACTGTCCAAAAAAAATAAATAATACTTTAGGATAGAGAATTCGGAAAAATATTTGTTTATTTCTAATTATGGACACCTGGCTTAATTTTGCAGTATTTGGTTAGTTTACGCAGATTTTGGTTTTATCACAAAGTTGTTAATATCCAATATCGAAACCAGTCTTGGCGCACGAATAAAATCTTTTCTTTTTTTATGAAAAATTTTAGTAACAAGACACATTTTTTGAAGAAACGATGCACCAAAATATATTAGGATATCTAGGGTAGATGTTTGTTCACAGCTTTGAGAAGTTGGAATACATAAAAGGCTGTATGGGATACCAAATGCAATGTACGTAATACGAAAAATCTTTATGCACACAGAAAATATCGTCTTTCTCCTGGAGAGGTACTAGTAAGGAACACATTTTCAGACCCGATTGATGTCTTTCCAGAGCTTTTAGATGTGCCAAAATGGTTCTTCAATATTATTGACAAATGCTACTTGTGTGGGAAATCAAATACAAGGTACTTAAATCCAAAAAAATTAATGCACGAAGAAAACATCTTCTCTCTTCATAAAAACTATTAGTAAACGAACACATTTCTAGAAGACAGAATTGAGAAATCTATAGTAGACCTCTCTACCTCTGTAGAAAGGCCTACTTTAGATTTATTTCTGCAGTGCAGTACCTAAAAGCTTGTCCGCTACTATATATTGGTGAAAGAAGAAGGGACAAAAAATCTCGAAGTATTTGTTTTCAATGTAACAAAATAATGTGTATGTGATGATTTTCTTTAAATTCATTAATTATGTTGCCCTGTATTGTACTATTTTTCTTTTTTTATGGCGTCTTAGTTTATTGGGACGTATTATGGTATGACTCAAGTTGGGAATATGTCGCGGAAATGGCATATAATTCGAGTTTTCTTTTTTATTATATACAGTTTAGTGTCATTGACTTTTTTCGAGCAGTGTATTATTAACCATCTTGCGGTGAACATAAATAACGTTGAAACGTTATGAGGCACAAAAGCGATAATAGCAATGTTTCATTAACGTATGACAAATTAGAGTCCTTGTCGGCGTTGTTTCCTTATTAAAGGACATTAGTTTGGTCGATGGCGTGGCGAAAAGTAGAAGCAACGAAGACGGCAATAACGTTTTATCGTTATTTCGACGACGTAAATTCGGCAATCGCATGTGGTCCCACGTGCATTTATTGCGAAATCATGTTTGCCAAACCACGTCAAAAATGAAATTAATACCCGCCCCCGCGACCGTTCCCCCCGGACGCTGCTGAAGATATACGGCCATGTAGTTTAGAGTTTCTCATTAGTTGCTTTACCGGAGGTAATGGTCTCCCGACGCTGTAGCTCCCCAGGGGTGGTTGGAAATTCTTCCCAACCATAGCAGATATCCCCAGAATCGTGTGTTTGTGAGGACGACTAACTAAGTAGTGTTTGAAGATATTTTTTAAATATTTTTTATTGAAATGTTTTAATAATTTAATTTTTAGTACTTTTAAATTAAATTTAAAATATTTTTATTGATAAATTCCGTGGATCTGACTTTTAAGATTTTTTATTATTGTCACGATAGATTAAAGAAGCTCCGGTTTTGTGAGACTTTGGGAACGATTCAAGAGCTGGGATGAATAAAAACAAAGGAACTGAAGATCATTGGCCTATACAAATGTGAATATATTTAAAATAAATACTGGTTTTGAGTATCGTTTGTCAGGTTCAAATTGTTAATTATTGGGTTATCCGTGTCTTAGATGCTCACAACATTATTGGTATAAAAAAGGTGTTTAGAAAAATACCAGCATATGAAAATAAAATTTTTTGTTTGATAAACGGAGAAATATAATTTTATATTGAATAATTTTTACAAATTTAACTTCTAGCAACAATAATTGGACGGTAGATTTTTAAAATTTAATCTATAGCTTAATTTTATTTATCTAAAAACCATGCTTACCAATTTTTTATTATACTTACGGTCTTGTTATGGTCGGAGAAGTACCCTGCCAAATTAGCTTGTCTCTTGGTTACTAAACTATATTTCTGGGATGATTTGTTACTGTCCAAGTACCTTGTATAATATTAATTACAATAAGTTTTCATTTCGAGTTTAAAATGGGCCTATACTGACTTGGAAAAAAAATTGTTTAGTACGCACAACACTGTTCTTACACAGAAGTCATCATCCGAAGTCTTCTTCTGCGCACAATAAAAAGAAATATTAGTGAATTACTTCAAAAGCTCTTACTCACAGATGTGTGCGATGAGATCTTACTCCCTTTAATATGACCAACGATGCAGACTTTCCTCGTCTTAACCATGAGGAAGAAATAATGCAAGAATGGTAAAGCAAAAAATTGCAGTGATAAACTCAACAAGGATTTTATTGCATATAGTTAGTTCAGGGTTAACTTATTACATCTGCATGCTGGGTAATTGCTCGTAAAGAATACGCGAATGGGCAAATTGTTGGGCGAAAATCGTACACTGTTAACATTTCCTGGAAAAATAATTTAATTAACAACATCAAACAAAAATCGTCATCATCAGAAAGCATAACAATGCTAAAAACAACACTATCATACAAGTCGAAGTACACAGTTAACATTTCCTAGAAAAATAATTGAATTAACAACATCAAACAAACATCATCATTATCCATGTCGCTGTGTTATCAGAAAATAACAGAGAAAGCATAACAAAGCTAAAAACCACGTACTCATTAAAATTGAAGTCTTGACAATCATTATCTCAGCTACTGACCTCTTTTTCTAAAACTTGGTGGGACATTTACCCATGACATTTGGAACTTGACATCTTGTCCGTAGTTAGATGTTGCACGAAGGTTATCCCTATCTTCAGTCAGGTATATTATATTATAGGTGAAAAAAAGAACATTGGAAGAAACGTTCTGTTGAATAAACGATACGTATAACACTGGCTTGAATGTTCCGGAAATCTCTCACATAGAAGCCATCATACGTAGTCTTCTACGCACAATAAAAAAAAACTAGTGAAGTACTCCAAAAGCTCTAACTCACCTCCTGGTGGCGTATGTAGACCAGTGATGTAGACTTTCCTCGTTCTAACCCTCAGGAAGAAATGATGAAGGAATGGTTAAGCAAAAAAATGTAGTGATAAAGTCAACAAGGAATTTCTTGCATATTGTTATGTCGGGGTTGGCCATCCACCTTATTACCTCTGCATGCTGGGCAAATGCTCCTAAAGAATATTTGAATGGGCAAGCAGTTAGAGTTAGAAAAATAATTTAATTAACAACATAAAACATTCTCATCCGTTTCGCTGTGTTATTAGATAACCGCATAAAAAAAGCATAACAAAGGTGAAAACAAGACATTCACTCATAAAAATCGAATCCTACCACTGATTATATCGACTACTGACCTCTTTGAAAAACGAGTATTGAAAATTTTTCAAAAACTTGGTGTTCGTCCAGATTTGGTGGGACTTTTACATAAGCCCGTAGTTGGGGGTTGCACGAAGGGTAACCTTTTCTTCAGTCAGGTGAAAATACAACAATGGAAGAAACGTTCCGTTGAATAACCGATACAAATAACTCTGGATTGAATGTACCGCCAATCTTACTATAAATGCAAAATGAGAAAGCAAAAATATAACTGCCGTAAAGTCAGCGGTTAGTAGGAAAAATATGGCAAATGTGCGAGCATTAGAATGTTGTCGAATGGATGATCCGATATTTGCTTTGCGTAGGGAAATAACTATCAAACCAACGTGCCTTCAGTTTACGTCTTAGTGTGTCGCACCACCACCCTGTATAGGGGTCCTTGAACAGTCATTCTTCCTATTTAAACGTTATCGAGACATTGTGGCGATTACGAATCTCAAGGAAGGAAATATTGATAAGATCGTCATCACGAAGCTCCCAAATCCACCTATACATAAGGTTTAAGGCACGGGCTTAAGACTGACGCGCGTTACGTAGCAAAATTGCTGGGCAATTTGGCATACCGCCCAGGTGTAATAAAATTTTATCGCGCAGAAATTGTATCTTGAATAAATTGTACGCGGATGAAAAACGGGGTGCTAACGTTTCGCCCCCTCGGCCCTAATAATTGATCGTCCGTCCTGGCGATACTTTTGTCATTTTAAATGTCTTATCCGCCGTGTTACTTTACGTCGTCCAAAGTTGATCGATCCTAGAGAATTACCCATCGCTGCTTTTTCGTTAAGTCTCTCTGTGTGTGTTTCCTCGTCGTAAGAAGATCAATCTTCATTCGTTTAGAAAATCGGATTTAAAGCAGTCGTAAATTGGGGATTAATCATTTAACTCGGCAGCGTCTGTTGCGATACACCTATATAGATAGAGAAAGAGTCGCAGGATCGGTTGAGATACATACACACACATACACAGAAACGGACGGATAAAGTTAAATCCACCAGATTCGCAAAATAAATATTGCGTTGTTGGGAAGTTATATAGAGCAATATGTAGTATTAAATACTTATTCAAACATATACAATTATTTATTGGATATGTGTCAGCTGCAAGTTTTTAATTCCCTTCAATAAGGTGTCATAGTCATAACCTTAAGACGGTGTGGTACGTTCGTTTCGTGTTATAACTATGTTAAGAAAACTGAATAGTGTCGGAGAGGACCTCTATAACATTCGCTTCTTATCTAAATTTTGACGCGAAATTGCCATAGAACCCACATTTTGAGTGGTTACTTTTGAGGTTTTTATGCAAGGTGTTACAAATTGTTTGTTGCATGCATTGTGTTAATCATATTAGTTTTGAAATCTATTAAAATATAATAACAAAGTCACTCCGCGGAGAACTTAATGGATAAAAAAATAAACTAAAGCTATTGGCTATTTCGAAAAAGTGTGGAGTAATAAAATGGGAAATGGCGTTCAGTTCTGCTTAATTTCAGTATCGAAAATAGGAGTAGGTAAAGATAAACTTCTTGCAAATGCAAATAGGCTTTGTTGTCATTTTTGACCACTTACCATCCTATTTGATAGATAACTAACTACATAGGAGATAATATTAAACAATACGATTGAAAGAGTTTCAAATCAAATTTTTCATAATTAAGAAATCTTTGTATTCTGTGAAAGATTTTGTGTAGCTTGACCAATTGTATAAGTTGATTAAAAATTATGACCTGTGATAAAATGCTTTCCATTTGGTTATACCAATAGAGCTTTACTTTACTATATATTATAGTGCCTTTAGGAACAAGCAAGAGGCTAGTAATCGTTTTCAAATAAGGTTTGCTAACCTTCTGAACTTCAACTTCATCTTGGACTGGTTAACCACCAAAAATATTGAATTTGATGATAATTTGCAACTCTACACAAATATCGTTTTACGGAATTCGCTGTGGAAGATGTAGCAGAAGAAAATAGTGTATGCTATAGTGTATGAAATGCTATGGAATTTATCTGGGCGCAAGTGAAAAAATCTGTGCCAACACACAACACTACAACTTGATCAACTCATGGAGGAAGCGATACCTGAAAGCTGACCAAATGCAGTCCAGCATGTCAATAAAAAAGAGGACAAAATTGAGTATTTTAGCTACTTTTGATCATAGACTGGATCGGGCCAGCCGGCGACTTTCCTTATGTTTTGATTTTTGGTGCATATCTTTTTTCAGTACAGTTTCTGTTTCTTTTTTTTTAACCAAAAAGCTCAAAGCAGTAAGAAAAAGAAGAGACGGTGTGTGTCACCGTTCGACCACCCATTCTTTGTAAAAATATCTATAGACTGGCGGTTAATTGTTTGAAGTTGAAGGTCGATGGTTTGTGGAACTGTTTTATCTCTTGTTCGGACGCTTCTTTTGCTAGATAATTGTACTGACCTGTTTTACGATTTTTTAACGACCAGATTAATTATAATAATAAGATTATCAGACAAGTCTTTTTTAGAAAAATCCTTGCATTACACATTTATGTCTATTCCAGTTTTTCTTGGATTTTATTAAAACACACAACACACTAATTCTTAAAAGTTTTAGGTGAATTAGAGACATATGCTTCAACTTTGACACCCTGTATATTAGTTGTATTGTTTTAGTTAATAAAATATGTTGTGAAGGGATTCATCTCCGTTTTGTAGTACCTTGTATACATCTGTCTCTAGTGGCATTTTCCCTCCGATAATGCTGCTCAGATGTTTCACTAAAGTTGAAAATGTTCTAAAAGAAAACTGTAGAAAAAGAAAAAGAAAGTAGAAAAAATTTGCAAGCACCTTACACTGTACAGAAAAACGAGATATAGTAGTTAAAAGTTTGTTTATTTTAACAGCAAGTATCAAGGCTTTATGTAAACTTATATTAAATTATTTTAATAATTAAAAATAAATATTTATAAAATCTTAAAACCTTACTCTAAATCCGTATTTAAAGCTTTGTTAGTAATTATTTTTATGTTCCTACTTATGTTCCTTTTATAATAAACAAAGGTTTATTTTTTATACCTCGGTTTTTCGTAAAGTCTAACGTACAGTTGACCTTGAATGTTTGCTTGAAAAATTTGTCTACTTCCTCTCTGTGTAGTTTTTTATATTCGAATATAATTCTTTCTTTTCTAAAATTTTCAACTTTGGTGACGCTTATTTACCGGACGCGAAGAATAAGAAAAGTCGGACCGAAAAGAACCCGCAAAGAATTCGCGTTGAGATTTTTTGGCGCGCGTAACAAAATGCCGGGTGCCAGCCACCGGAAGAGCTTTTTTCACGCAAACTTCGCTCCACGTCCGCCATGTTGCCTCGGCCCAATTACAGCAGGCCCAATTGACCCGGGATTACGTGCCGGCAATTATTGTTTGCACTCTGTTAGTTTCGTAATTTGTTATTTAGTTCTTTCGGCTTCGTTTAGCGATTTAGTTAGGTAGTGGGTAGAATTAGGCCCCGTTGCGTTTTATAACTCGGAAAACAATTTGGCGCGGTGGCTATCGGAATGGTGAAACAGCAGTGCTATCAGTTATTTTGGTTATTATAGTCTCTGACATTGCAGGCGTTGATTTTAATAGATCTCATTAACCCTTTCGTGCTTGAATTTTTGTGCTATATGTTCAATTGGTATTCACCTGAAGAATCTAGAAGTTGTCAGTTGTCACTACTGACACAGTTTTTATGATTGCTGATGTATATAAGGTACTCAACATTTTTCACACTTCATACGGGTTCGATCTCCATCTATGTGGCCTGGCCAATTGCCAATACCATCGAATCTCACCTTAATCACAAGAAGCGATTGCGTGAATTGATTAACTTGGACATTATCATTGAAAGAAGAACTTCATCGTCTGGGTCATAGCCGTCATTGTCTGAAATGTTATCTGGCGGGACTGCAATGTCCTATATTTTATTTTAGGAATACCTGACCTTGGAAATTACTCACAGCAATTTGGAACAATAATGGCAGAGAATTGAATGTATTCAATGTTATGGCACGCCTGAACAAATACGTCTGGAGGCAATACTCAAATTGGAACCATTACCGGATAATAGGTGAAAATGGGAGAGAACAGAGTTTCTAAAGTGATCTCAATCTAAGATTATCAATTGGTAGCCAGTTAATTTCCAAAATTCATAAGAATTTTCGCGTGATTCCATTAACCCTTGCGCGCATGAGTAGAAACCACCTATCCGATTTTCTTTTGCATTCAACTTTTTGAAACGTTCGGAAACACCGCTGAAATCCCATGAACGGTTCCAATTAATGCACCAATCGGATGTTCGCCACAATTCTAGACGCCGGAAAATCATGATCTAGATATTGATCAATTTATTGCTAGAGCCCTACGTTGTGGACTTGTGGATACACAGTTTCTTATTCACCAGGTTTTCTAGACTGTGGTTGATTGCCAAATGTATTTAATTCTCATAAACAATGTGGGCCTATTGTTTATGGTGTACGGGAAATGAATGATTATTAAAGAGAAGAGGCAAGATTATAATTATAATAATATTACATTGTTCAGATAATTTCCACGAAAGGAAAATTACAAGAACAGGCAAGAGTGCAGCGCCGAGATGTATATGTTTACAGATTTCTACACTTACAAATAATTACATCCAATGGTTGAAATTAAGGTTTAGATATTACGTCCTTGATTGTAATTAGGTTTTGAGCGTCAACGCCACTATTTGCCAACAAATCAGCTTCAAAAATGGCTTATAAACCACCACAGATGTATTATTCAAGAGGAATAATCGGAATGCTTATAAAACCGACGAAATTCAAATAAAAACTGTGATAAGACTTCTAATTGTTACAGGATTCGTACAATCTTGTAATAAAAATATAAAAAATCTAAAAATAAAGTTTTTCCTAGTACCATGAATGTTCTATCTTTTTTGTCAAATGTTTTCAAGCACCAAAAAGAAACATATTCTGATGATTTCTGATTCTGATATATGAAGTTATACATACATAAGACAAAAAGTCCAAAATTGTTATTTTCTTTAGCCACCCGAAATGTGTGAAATCTATTGAACCTCCGGAAGGGTTAACTGATGCAACCTTGCTGTTTTTACATAATAATATACATAGGTGGAATCAACAGCAAAGTTATATTTGAAAAATTGAACAGAAAGGCAAATACTATTTATTAACAAATAACTTTTGCTCACACAATGAAGGGAAAAGCAGCAAAAATCTATGGATAAAATTAACTGAACCGCTAGGACTAATTGCTGCAATGGTTTCAAATATTAGATGTTCCATATGAAAAATATCTGCAACAACTGTTAAAAGAAAATACGTCGAAATCTTGTTGGGTGCAACCCCACGTATTGACTGAAATTTTATACATTGAACTGAGGTGGCTTTTACTTGATGAAAATCCATTTTTCAAAATAAATAAGAACTAAAAGTTCAGATTTTCACGAAATTATATATTTTGACATGACAATTGTTTCGGCAACACCGTGTCTTTGTCAAATGTAATATTTACAAATTCCCTGCTACTATATATACCGAAATATGACCATAAAACCTTAATTAATGTTGTTGGGAGAATTTAAGTTCAATCTAATTGATCGTTAAGCAATACATTTGAATGTCTCATTTTGTTAATCTCCATGGCTTTCAATAAATTTCATTTTCTACTTTTTGTTGCTGTACGTAATTAAATTACATTACATTACATTACATAGAGCCACAAAAAGTAGAAAATTAAATTTATTTTTATGCCATGGAGATTAACAAAATGAGACATTCAAATGTATTGCTTAACGATCAATTAGATTTAAATACCTCTCCTTTATTGAACTTAAATTTTCATAACATTAATTAAGGTTTTATGGTCATTTTTCGGTATATATAGTAGCAGGTAGTTTGTAAATATTACATTTGATAAAGACACGGTGTTGTCGAAACAATTGTCATGTAAAAATATATAATTTCGTGAAAATCTGAACTTTTAGTTCTTATTTATTTTGAAATTTTATACGTTCACATGTGTACTTAAAGTTTAAAGGAAAAAAAGGGGAAAAGTCATAGTGTTTTATAAAGTCAATGCTTTTAGCAGCAAAAGCTACATACTAGTGACTCCCATGTATTCCTCGTACTGACCTGACAGTGAAGGAGATGATAGACGTTCTCAAGTAGTTTGCAGCTCAAGGCTATAATTCAGTATTACAGTAGTACTTTATGGAATAACGTCAGTTTCAACAATTTTTTTGTTGAATTGAGCTGATTTAACAAAGACAAAACAGAATAAAAGAACATTTATTTTGTTATTAATATTAACTATAAATCTTGGAATGCCGGGCCTTAACCTTCAGTTACGCTTCAACACCATCGCAAAGTACAATATCTGATATGGTATGGATCATAACAACGGTCTAAGTACTACAATATCACACAACTCCCAACCTTATGATATTGAGAGCTTCTTTGACAAACTGGAAAACTCCTCATTCGATCAGGCGTTCTCAATGATGCTCGAATATGCGGCGTTGCTGCCATTTTTAATGTTGACGTTACGCGCTGTTGGTGTTGTGTGTCCGTGACGTTATGGCTCGCTACGCTGCTACGCACCGTCGCTCCCACTCTACGGGACTCTAAGGTTGTCTGTTCTGTGGTAGAGAAAATATTGTTTCTAGGCGCCGTTAGACGGGAAGTTCATAATTTATGGATTATGCAACTAAAAGAGTAAAGTAAGTTAAATCGATGGTACAATATTGGAAATTATTTAAGCAATGGATAGAGAGTTGATAACCATTTTTGAGAGCACTTATTATTATGATGTTTATTTCTTGGACTTTTTAGAGATTTCGGATTGCTTAAAAGAAAATGATATTTTATTACAAATGCAATTTTGGGCAGTGGCCCTTCGTTCAATGTTTTTGTGTTTTATCACTTGTTCTTTTCCTTCTTATTTTTTCAACTACTTAATGACCTATAGTAAATGCCATCTCCCTTCACTCCAACAATTTAGAAAAGAAAAATTTAATGCGCAGATTTAACACATTCAAGAGGCTTAGTTTATCATTTTAAAAAAATTGTAAGCTCTTTATATTATTCCATAAAGTCAAGGGTCTTTTTACGCGGTTTTTAAAAATATATTATAGGTTAGTTAGTTAGTTAGTTAGTTAAATATCGGGGACCTTGTACATACAGCAATGGACAGGGTAGCATACGGAAATGTGATCGCCAACATCCAATAGTAGTGGATAGGCAGCTGAAGAAGAATGAAGAAGAAGTTAGTTAGTTCCTCGTGATGGAGTAACGCCAACGGCACGACCTTGGTTTAATTTTGACAGTTGTGGTATATCTTGGATATTATTATTCGTTAAAAGAGAATGTTATATTATTTATTTTACTACTAATTGGTTTTTTAATGTCATTTGTATTGTCACGCAGCCAAATATATTTTTTGTTGTTTTTTAATACAACCGCAAAAAAGTATCTACAGATGATTCAGATCGGGGCCATTGACTGGCCATATCGCTCAATTCATGTTCGATATGCATTATTTAAATAGTCTGACACTAAAGCAACATGAGAAGGGGCGCCATCCTGTGGCCATATAATTTTAGCCAGTGCATTGATTGTGATTTTTTTAAGAAGATTTTCTGTATCTTCTGTTAAAATTCTTAATTATATTTCTACAGCCATCGTCGAGTTCCAAAAAAAACTGCTCCAATAATTTTTTTTTTTGGAAAACTCTCTCTGGTGTGTTTCTAGTTTTAGTAAATTGAATTTACTTGTATTTCCGGCGGCCACAATTAAGTTTATCTGTTATCTGAAATTTATTCATATTTTATAGAAAATCATCCTTTTTGCTTTAAATTTTGCAGAAAATAAAGGAAACTGTAAAATATAAGTTTAGTAGTTGTGTCTGTTCGGACAAGTTTTAAAATATATTTTTTTAAATTCAAATGTATCAATGGTGTGATACATTCTGTCAATATTTTAAGCATATGATTGTGACTTTCGAACATTTTCAATATTAAATCTCTGAAATGATTTGACATGCTTCGAATTATATATAAAAAAATATGATCCAGATTATTGAAAAAGTTATATATAAAATTCCTTCATTTATTTTAAAATTTGATGGCAACCATAAAATTTATTTACCTGAAAATTTCACACCTGTAATGTTTAATCAATCAAAATTGATTATTTTCGGGAATTGTTGTGTCTGAGGTAGATAACCAACAGCGAACTATAGTGGAATAGCATATTAGGCAACAAGTGTGGTAAACGGCAAAAGTTTACCGAACGTTTTGCATACTATACTTTTTCTACCACCGTTAGTTTTTGCGTACATTATTGCAAAACAACATGAAAACATTCAATAACATAACCGTCAGAATTGACAAACGTCAAAATTGAAATCTTAAATGGAAATCCCCCACAGAATCTGATTCTGAGTCACAAAAACGTAAGGTTTTGTCTCAAAATTTCATTTTAATTCTCGGTGTTTTATTCAATGCTATAATTATGGCGATTTCAGCAATTTTTGGGCTCCCAGTGTTTGGTTCCTTGGTCCTGGCTACAAAGGAGACTGATGATAATTCTGAAGCAAGATGATGAAGAGACACGAACGATAATCTAAAACGATTTTGATAAAAATATTATTCAGAAAATCTTGTATTGGATGCTTCACTGTAAGGTTATAGTCAATATTTAATTTTTTTAAAATACCTCTTGAGTGGCTATGAATGTTAATTTTAAACGTTTTTGATAAATCAGAAGTGGGATAGTGTACCCGTGCCTACCAGAGAGAGTGGCTAGAGTGCAATTGTTAAAACGTGAACTCGGTGACCAGGATGAGATGTGTTCTCAGGAAACGACGGATAGATCCTGACTCCTGAATATTTTTTAAAATAGTCAGGAGTTCGAAGAAAATCGCGGTTATAATTTTACCTTCTGTGGCATTGTAACTGAAAATGTGCCGACAATTCTCGAAAACTGTCCCTAGATGAAGCTTCCTGTAAATCTAATTGATTACGATAAAACTCCTCAACGGGGCAGATAGATTTTGGGAGCCGTCGAGCGCTGATTGGATGCTGATCTTCACGGTACCTTGCGGCTTGCAGTAAAAGGGCCACCGCCAGATCCGAATCCGGGCTAAGGTGTCGATGTTTTCGGGGTCGTTTGCGTAAACGCGAGGGGGAGAAAGATCAGGTTTCGGTTTCCCTTTAAACGGAATTAATGCCGTTCGATCTTGATATATGCGGAGAAATTAAGACGTCTCGCTAATAGCATCCCTTTCCCGAGCAGCGACGACGGAAACTTGCGGGATTGATAATTGTTTCGCGCTGTTCAAACAGTCGTTAGGAGTTCGCAAACAAGAGTGTTTTCGATTTTTCCATTTTGCCTGGGGCGGTGCGATTATGTGGGATCCGGGCGTCAACCGTACTTTAGAACTTGTTTATTTGTATTTCGGTTAGTCAGTTGTATCCGTTACACTCGTGGTTTAAGGTTTTTTACAACTTTTGTGGGCTTTGTCTCATTCTGAAAGGCACAAACAGTCGACTGGTGCTTACTTTCAGGTTCATATGCATAGATCCATGATTAACCACCTGTCACGCTATCATAGACGTGTTTAGAAGCACCGCGATAGTGTTTTTTTAGCATTTCCTTCTACCAACCAACACGAGCCTTTTTTTGAGCTAATGTCAAATTGTGTGGAATCCAACGCCAACAAATTTTTTTAGCCACCAAATGTTCATGCGAAATTGTATGCTGGTCCCATGGTAAGTCGCATGATGATCCTGCAAAATCAGTTTCTGCACTGCATCAATCTTTTCTTGGACAACCACCGATTTTCATTCATTCAACGTTCATCCTTAAGAAAACTATGACCACTACTGAAGTCCGAAAACCAGCGATAAATAGTAGTCCAAGATGGTGCTTTAATTCCAAATTGTTGTTGAGTTAGTCCACGTTTAATGCTCCCGATTAAGTTCCATTTTTAACCGTCACAATTTATTTAATTTATCTCAAAAACACAAACAACACTTTTTCGCCAAAACCTAACTTAGTAAACCTAACCTCAAAATGTCAAACTTCCGTATAAAAACGTTAGTCGCCAGATGGCAGAACTAGTTTAAGACAATCCAGAAATATAAAAGGCAGCCCTCGTATGTAGTCAGATACGGACCAGAAACAGGTATATTTTAATAAAAACTCTAATTGATGGAAAGTTAGCCAAGTACATTCTTTATTGCTGAAACTCAAGCGTAACAAGAAATATTATCTGCTGTCTAATTTTGAATCTGTAGAAGCCTTACCGAACATGGAAACACCCTCAGGAATAAAGCAGCAACGTTCAGCTTGTATCCAGTACATTGTCGTGTAGCGAAGTATTCAAACCGATCCCAAAAACAATATAAAAAGTGTTTCCAGTCAAATTTTCAAGGTAATGCAAAAGAAATATTAAAGAAGAAATCATGATCTTGTAATAGTGATAGCAGTAAATTTGTGGAAGAAAAGAAAAACAAAAATGCATCTCTAATAACTATACCTTTTAAATGCAATATTTTTGTTTAGCATTTTTTTTTTAAGAAACGTCCTGTTTATAGGTCCAGATCTTTAAAGAGGACATTTCAGCGATTACAAAGATATGTAGTTCGTCTATAACTCGATGAGCTGGTTTTAGCATATGGGGTCTAAAAATTAAAAAATATTAACATTGGATAAATGAATCGCGGTAGCCATGGCCGCTTCAAATGAATTCATTGTTGCTTATCAACATTTCTGTGCCTGTCAAGAAAATGCTTTACACGGATGATGAAAAGAGTAATTTCTTTAACTATGATGAATAGGAAGAATTAGATATTTTATAGGTAAGTACGATTTTACATAAAATATTTTTACCGACTGGTATTAGGCCAGCACTATATGGCCTTTCACGATATATTGTTTGAAAAATTGACACGTGGGGTATACAGATATTCGTAATGAAAGTTTTGGCTTTGTCTTAAAATGGTTGACTTATTTCGACTTATGCAGACACTTATTAATGTTTCGCAAATTTGTTGAGTTGAGAATTATTATGCGAATAAAAGAATTTACATTGAAATTTGAAAATCTAACAATTTATTAGTTTTGTTATTTTGAATTTCTCTTCATGCGTTGTTTTTTAATTCAAGTCAACTGTTAGTTAGTAAGTTTATATTCCCAGATATTGCGCCTTTTTTTTTGATAATTAATAAACCGTTTTGCTCGAATTCTCTTTTAAAAAAGCTAAAGCACATATTGGGTGCTATACTCAGAATATTTGAGGGCTCCATCGGCAGGGATCAGACTGCATTGACGTTCAATTGATCGACCAACAATTTTGATTCATTGCCGGAAATGTTTTATCATTTGTGGGCTAAATTGTGCATCCTCCGGAGGACGTGTACGACGTGCATGCCATATACACCGCTTTCAATAATGAGGGGGACGAATATTAATGAGTGTAGTACCATCTTCTATCAGAGTTAGTGTTTTCGTGCAATAGTAACAGGATGAATCGTAATATGGAAAAATGCTATTGCATCATCTTCAGTAAGAGCAAGATTCCCATCATCATCATGCTGGCAAATTGGAGACATTGGTCTTATTCTGGACAGCTAGTTAACTTTTACACCCCAGCGACCCCACTGTAATGTATATATTCAAAATATTGAAAGTATTCAGCAGTGTTTGAGATACGTCGCATACAGGTGTTCCATAAAATTGCGCACCGAGGCTGCTTTTATCCGGAGTTGCTGGGCAAAATTGGCCGGACTGATCATTCAATACTGTGCTGACTTGAACTGTTTTGTTATAAAAATGTGTTCCGTATTGAGGTTAGGGCATTAATTGTTTAGTCCAAATTATTATTTTTCTTCTTATTTAATATTAATGGTTATTTTAATTTAAAAAATATTAAGTCGCATGTATCTCATGGTTTTTCTTTTCTATTAGATTCTTTAAGGCTAAAATTGTGTTTCTTCTTTGACATTCATTCAAGCATATCGAATCATTTATTAACAACGCTCAAATTTGTTTCAGAATGTTAATTCATTGTGTTGATATTTCACCTCATTATATAACGGAGTATGCTACCAATTATTCGTTTGTGTAGGTTTCTCATTCGCTAGGAAACGATTTACCGTCTCGCTTTATTGACTGTTTGCATTGAATTTTAGTCGTTTTTACTTTTGAGTGTAGAAACAATAATTTTAAAGAAAAATTTGCTCTAGGTTACAGCTTTCCCAAATTTTCTCTGTTGAGAAATAAAGCTCGCTAAAATTGGATATCTGGGGCATAATTATCCGCTTTTCTGTTGTTTTACGTTACCGCATCGTCCGTCAAAACAAGGGTTCTGTTGATTTCCAAGTTCCTACTAAAACAATAAAAATAACATTGTTTACCAGACGCGCTCGTTTTTCCTCGATAGGTATGGCGAAAATTTTCATTCTCGTTAGTAGATACGCCTATTCCGATATTTTTTTTTGAATATTTTGCCACAACAATTTTACATTTTCCAAGCGAAATTGAAATCATCGCATTTCACGGTGCCGGCACAATTTTCCAGCAGCGTTTCAATTTTATTTCGAATTACGCGCACACATTCGTCCACAATAAATGTAGTTACGTCTCGAATGCGATGTGATGTTTTCCGTTGACGGGCGAGGACGGAGTTGTGTGTCGTGGCATTCGTGTGTCAACGTTTGGGACCGACCGGGATTCCATCATCTACATAATACAAATCTGGGCCCGGGATCGACCATACGTCATGCCACGTTATCGCACCATTCGTATCCCGTACCTGCCGCCAAAGGAAATTGTATCTGTGTGCCCAGGTGTCCAGCACGTATAACTGACGTACATTATTGCGATTTCTATTCTTTTCCGATGCGATCGATCGGCGTTCCTAACTTCAGTCACAATTTCTGAAAACTAAGTCAGAAGTTCTGGAAAACAAGTCAGAATTTCTGATATGCAAGTTCTAATTTGAAGTTTTAATTCAAATAAACAATAAGGTTTAGTTTACTCTGCCAGAAGGCAGCAAATTTTGGTTGATTTATGTTTTTGTACTCCCGTCTGTAAAATACCTAATTACGCACCGATCTAACGTGCGGGAACTGTCACTTTACCACTTCAGTTTCGATTCCCACTTCGTAAATTTTCAAGATTTTACCGTACGGGTTTGGGAACAATCGGATATTTTCGGAGATATTTCCCACGTTTTGAATTTTGACGTTTGTCAATTCTGACAGTAATATCAATGAATGTATTCGTGTTGTTTTGATAAAATGTACCTAAAAACTAACGGTCGTAGAAAAAGTATAGTATGCAACACCTTCGGTAATAGTACGGTAAAGTGCGGTAAATGGCATTTGACTCACGAGTTTATTTGACACTGACAAGACCGTCAGAATTGACAAATGACAAAATTCAAGGCGGCTCCCAAACTGACGTGGTAAAGGGTCACTTCCCGCACGCTAGATCGGTGTGTAATTAGGCATTTTTCAGACGGGAGTAGAAAAACTTCTTAAGTCACTCGTTTATTAAACACTCGCTCCGCTCGTGCCAAATAAACTCGTGAATCAAATGCCGTTTACCGCACTTGTTACATAATTTACAGGGTGCGGCAAAATGATAGGTACTATTTCGGATCTTAATAAAAACCAAACTACATAAAGCAAACATTTTTTTAAAATTATTTTTGAAATGTACATTTTGTGCCATTTAGGAACGTTTTTTTTAAAAAATGATGACTTTTAAATGACGGCTATTATTGTCGATGCACTTTCGTAGGTTCTCGCGGAAGCGCATCATTATCCGATGGATCATTTTTTGGGGAATTGAGGCAATTTCTTGTCTTATGGCTGCCTTTAATTTTTCCAAAGTCCGCGGACGATATGTGAAAACTCTCACTTTCAGGTAACCCCAAAGAAAAAAGGCGACAAATCAGGCGAACGTGGCGGCCAGCCAAGATCACCCCGTAAAGACACCACTTTGTTTAGGAACATTTCTTGAAGAAGATTTAGTGAACGACGCGTTGTGTGCGATGTAGCACCGTCCTGCTGGAACCAAAGATGTTCGCTTTGATCGTTGTTCAACTCGTTTACTTTTGGACGCAGGAAATTGTTACGCATATCAATCCGTTGACTGTTACCTTTATTCCATCTTCTTCGAAAAAGTAAAGACCCCACACGCCGAACTCCAAGATTGTGTGTGGACTATTTGCTGACCAATAACGGAAATTTTGCTTATTTACGGTACCCGAGAGGTGAAAGTGAGCATCATCGCCAGTCATTTGGGAATGTTTTGAAGAATATCCCGGCATAAATTTGTACGGGTTTCAAAATCTGTTGCTGCACCATCATCATTTTGTAGGGATGCATTTGGAGTGAGTTGTGTAAAATTCTTCTATCGGGAATTCCCAAAGCAGCTGCATGCTTACGAGCTGAACGCCTTGGTACGGAAAATCTTACTGCATTCACATTTTCCGGTGTTCTGACTGTCCTTGGTCGGCCAGTAGATTTTCGGTTAAGCGCAGAACCTGTTTCCCTGAAGTGTAAAACCCACCGACGAATTGTTCTTCCATCCGGAATCGCGCCATGCCGACCAACATCAAACTGATTACGAAAGGCCCGCTGCGTCGCTATTACAGATTCCCCATTTCTAATAAACTCCCCGACAACGAAAGCACGATGCACACCACTTACAAACCGAACAACCACTATTTGAAATCCTGCCTAACTTTTTGCCGCACCCTGTACTATTACAAAACTTGTGGATTCTTCCAGCGACGGTTGTTGAGCATTCCCACATTGGTGAAAGGTAAAGACCTGAGTCGCGTTTAAGATTGTTTGCTTGTAGGTTTCCATAGATTCTCCGATTTTTTTTTGGTTGAAGAATTGATTGCATTGAAATTTGATGTCCGGTTTCGTGATTGTGTTCTGCAACTACTGATGAGTTTATTTTTGTCGTAATCTTAAGACTCTTATGTTCTTTGATCCTAGTTGATATTTTTCGTCCGGTCTATCCAATGTATTCTTTGCCGCATATGCATGGAATGCTGTAAACACCTGGTATCTCAAACGGAATTCTATCTTTGAGCGATCGGAGATGATGAGAAATTTTTGGTCCAGTGGTAAATTTGGCTTGACGTTATATTTCTTAAGAACTTTTGATATGTGGTCAGTGATGTTTTGAATGGAACGTAAGCGGCAAGTGTGGAGTTACTTTTAAACTCAATATATTTTCCGCTTTTTCTTAATATCTGCATCGGGGCATAATTTTTGCTAATTTGTATCGTCAGTCACACCCATTTTAATTTTTCTTTGTGTTTTTGACTTGTTCCCTCAAAAGAAATCGTACAATCGTGTTGACTTATTAATAAAGTGCTATAATGTCATCTGTATGGCAAGGCAAGTATTTCTTTAATTTCTAATTAATTAATTAATAGTTTTTAATGCTGCGACATCAATTTTTAAACAAAGGACAGAATCATCCACAAAAATTACAATGTCTTTTTAAGTATAAGTATCTTTACTTAACTTCTACTGACTTTGTTTGGAAGTTTTGACTTATTATGAAGTTTTCAGAAATGTTTTATATATTGTTTCCAGATAACGAGGCAATCAAACTTAAATGACATTTGCTCCCAAAGGATCCCTTTTAAACATCTAGTGATAGTCGGGCCATGTAATTTCTGTTCATAGATATAAGAAAGTGACGAACTGATAGGAATTAAGGAAAGACCCGGGCAAGCTGTAAGAAGGAAATATGTCCGAACAGGTCCGTACTGTGCTTAGAATTTAATTATTTGGGGTTTTGTTAGGAAAGATACTAAACAATATTTATTTATTTATGTATGTATTTATGTTTAAATCTAAAATAAAATTACCTCTTTTTGATGGCGCTTTTGTTTTACACTTATCAGTTGAGTCAACCCAACCCTTTTCCTTCCTCATAAGTGTCGAACCAGGTTTCATCCAAGTAAATAATTGGCCTTTGTTGTTCTCTATAAATCCTATTTTTTTCTAGATATTCCAGTCGCCATTTCTGAATTATAAAAGATTATAAAAGATTCCATTAAAACTTGCCTTTTGTCAATTTTTTTAAATCTAAAACCCATGTGTTGAATACACTTCCATAAGGTAGTTCTGCCACATTTAGCACCGGTTTCATCTTTTTCAAGCCTCCTAATTAAGGTATCTAATGTAGACACTCTTTGTTCCTCGTATAACTCGTAAATTTTACGCCGTATTATATCTTGATCACTTTCATGTACAGTCGAGAAAATGTCAGCATCGCTTCTTTTTTTCCCTCGCTCCTCACAATTTTCCATACAGTTGATGTTGCAATTTTCGTCAATGTGCCTATTTTTTCTCAAGATTCTTGCTTGCTGACACCACGTTCAATGAGAGTCAAATAAACATTGTTTATAACTTCCTTAGTCTGAATGGAATAGTGTTTTCTACATTTGCACATATTTTGCATAATTCGCACACGATTCAACACACGCTGTATTACACACGAAATAAGAATGATTACTAATAAACTTAAACTAAGTAGTATACCAAACCAAAGAATATTAAACACAGTTAGGTATAAAATTATTTTCTATTACAGACCACAATTTTACCCGAATTTAATTTCCGAAAGTTTAGGTAATATTCTTGTTGCATTGTATGTTAATGACCACCCTTGGATAATCGCATTCAAAAGCAATTGGTCACTTTCTTATATCTATGCAGAGACTTTACCTGAATTTTATTTGCCTTGGTCGTGATGAAATTTCTGCGAAAAAGAATTTAATACTTTTTCGTTAAAACTCATTTGATTGTCAGTTGAAGAAAATTAGAAAAATATATAAAATCATAATTTATAAGTTTGTCTCGTGTGATGAACGAGGGATTTAAAAAGTTGACCCAACGTATTGCATACTATACTTTTTCGACGACCTTCATTCTTTTTGTACGTTTTTGCAAAACATAACATCCGATTGTTCCCAAACCCTTGCGGTAGTAACTAGGAAATGTCCGAAGAGGCTCGGATCTGTGGGAAACGAAACTGACGTAGTAAAACGACACTTTCCACACGCTAGATCGGTGTAGGCAATAGTATATTATGCAACAAGTCGTGGGAAATATCTTCGAAAAAATCCGATTGCTCCGAAACCCGTGCGCCAAAAAAACGCTGAAATGTCTGAAGCGGCTCGGATCCGTGGGAAACGAAAGTGACCCATTACGCACGCTCGATCAGCGTGTAATTAGGTATTTTACAGACGGGAGTTGAAAAAAAAAGAATATATGTAGTAAATGTATGTAGTAATTATAAAGGTAGTTAAGGTCCACTTGATTGGTGTGAGTTCAGGTCAGTTTAGCAAAATTTGGGAATTATTTAAGACCGAATAACAAATAAATTTATTGCAATGTATTTTTACCACTGAGTTTGCCCGATGATCATAAGACAGACTAACAAGTTGTCATTCTATTTTTTTTTTAAATTTCAGTTTAATTCAGTTACGCTGGCATTGGTATCAATCATAGCGTGTCTTATAAGAGCTTGCGAAGTTGTGATAAGGATATATCAAAAATGTTTTTGATTTGGTATGGTTTATTAAACACTTGCTCCGCTCGTGGCAAATAAACTCGTAACAAAAATGCCGTTTACCGCACTTGTTGCATAATATACTATTAATTACGCAGATAATAATACAATTCGTCATATAAATTTACTGAGAGAAAACAAAAACTGAAGTCGTCCTGAAAGAAACAATTGTAATAATGCACCAATTAATGTAGTGCTTTGACCAGCTAATCAGAATTACGAAGTATTTGACATTTTGGATGAATCTTTATCATAACTTCGCAAACTTTTATGCGAAACACTGTGATTGATATTTTATTAGTATATTTGTAGTTTGTAATCAAAATAAATAAAATAATCGTAAGTTGGTAACTACTTCAAATACACGGGTCAATGTAAATAAACAAAATCTTTTTAGGCACTTGTAAACGGTACACCAGCAAGCTTTGGTCACTATTTTTATTTAAATTTTTATACAGCTCCTTAAACACCATTTTCCAATTATTTTTCAGAATTGCTTTTTCGTTTGCGCTGATCGTCCGCAAGCGTTTCGCCGTCCATTTTATTTCCCATTGCGTCCATTTGTCTCCCCCGCGGCTCGCTGAAATGTTATAAAATATGTATAAATAAACGTTACGACAATGCATCGCGGCAAATGCATATAATATTTTACGAGTCATTTTACGAATACGAATTCCGCGAGGCGAGGGTAAATAATTTTCGCACGGGAAACGTTGCAGTCCCGTTCTCACGATTTTAATAAAAATTCGTAGCCGCCACATTCTCACGTTGTTTCTAGCCCGTTCGCCGGATCTTTTGTGCAATAAAAAACGTTTGAAATTCAATTGCCCCCTCACTTTACGGCAACAAAATCTGTTTGTGTTTCCAACAAAGGGACGCCTCGAACCGTTTTCCTTCGGGCGATTTTAAATTACCAGAAGCGATAAAGGAGGACGATGCCGGCGAACAAAGAATTAAATTAAAAATAATTTTTACTTATCCTCGAAATTTAAAACTTCAACGGAAGCGGCGCCGCGACGCTAATAAAGGGAACCGGGACCAAAAAATTAGCCGGAAGGGCTGCGAAAGAACAAAAAAATGTTCGAAAGTCGGCGGGCGGGGGGAGGGAGAGAGAGAGGCCCCCGCGGGTGAAATTATTTTTACACCGTCGTGCCGTAAAAATTTATATTAACCATAAAAATATTTAAGGGCGGCAATTTTACATAATCGGGCTGAAATAAATGCGTTTTATAAATTCAAATCGCGCCCCCGCTTTATAAACCGCTTTACCCTAAGCTGTAAAGGCGGCCGAATTGCCCCCCAACTTCACCGCCCACTTGTAAATTCGCCAAGCGCGGACGGGCGAGGAATTAACATCGGTGTTTAAGGGATAATTTTTTACTAATAGGGCAAAAAATTTGCGGTTCCGTAATTAACCGTCGTGGGTGGAGCTTGGTAATCCAAAGCTTAAAGATCTAGTATTTACACAAAACGTTTCCGGACCGCTACTTTTTGTGATCTACGATTCTTCTTTAATTCTGACCTCGAACATCTATCGTCTCGTACTCAAAACGTGCGATTCTGCCCCCATCCGCTCTAGAAGGTTTGCTTTTTAATTTTGGAGGAGCATCGAGGCGATTTCAGCGCCTTAAATGCTGCTTCCTGGCTATTTTTAAGTATATGGATGTTTCTTTGTGTGACTTGGCATCTTTATCTCCTTGTTTGGATGTTTAGATGTTCCCCATAGATGCCGACCTCTCTCTAGTTGGTCTCTGTCAATATTGGCTATATATAATGATAATAATAATAAAGGTCTTTATTTCCGATAGTAAACAAAATCAAATCAATTCAGAAAAAGGCAAGGTTCAGTTCAATGATGTATTACTGACCTGTTCCTCCACTTAACCGGAAAACTAAGGCCTAAGAAATGCAATGCAATTAATTAATTAATTTTACAGAGAGGAACAATAACCGTTAGACAATATCGTTTATTTGAACTTATACCTATTTTTATCTATAATTAACTAGCGAGTACTGTTTTTCAAAAAGATATAGAAAAAGTTTCTTATTTCTTTTTGATGGAGTTATTGCAATTTAATTTACTTGGTAATTCATTAAGAAATGTGCTTATTACATAAGAAAATGGTGGTGTGAGGGTCTCCGTATACCTAATGTTGATAGTGTGCACGTCACTCCTAAATTTTATTTTTTCATATAAGTAAGGAGCAGATTTATTCACCAAAATCTTAGAAAATAAGCAAATAAGGTGCTGTGCAAATTTTCTTACACCGAATATCAGCCTCAAACAGCAGTTTTGTAATTTCTGAATACGAAAATATCAATTTAAACATGGATGAAAGATAATATCACAGAAATTAAGCTGTAATAACACTAATGACTCACAAAACAACACTTTTGTTTTTCTATTTAAATAATCCTTGTTTTGGTAAAGAATCATCAAATTGTAGTAAGCTATTTGAAAGCAATTAGATGTGTCATTTGAAAACCGCAATTCACTGTCCAACACTAAACATATTTTTTTTACAATATTATTATACTGAATTTGTCATTTATAAAAATTGATTCTTTAAATGTAAGTAGAAAGAAACTTTTATTTTTCTAACCTCCAAATAATGTAAAAACGGACTTACCAGCATTTAGTTGTAGGCGGTGCTTCTCCGTAATATGATTAATATAATTAAATGTGATTAACAGCTACCTGCGCCTCTGCCGATTTATCTGGTTAAATAATAAATAAGTTTGTGTGTCATCGGCATAATAACGACTTATACACGAAAGGCATGACTTAGAAAAATTTGAAATGTATATAGAGAATAGGATCGGACCTAATATAGATCCCTGTGGAACCTCTTTATTGAGATATAAAAAAAAATATAATATGGAGATGTTTGTCACTGCTTGACCTCTATTACTGAGATAACTAGAAAGTAGATATTCAAGAAAGTCAGAACAGTAATTTTAACTTCATCTAGAGTTTTAAAAATATCATCAGTAATTTTCAAGAGGGAAGTTGTGGAACTGTGTCCATCCTTAATACCTGATTAATTTATCCGTATAAGAAAGCTGTTATACAAGTACTTTTGAAGCGGTGAGTCAAATAGTTTTTCAAAGATTTTAAAGAATGTTTTGAGAATGAGGTCTGATATTAAATTTCGTTGGATTTGGTGTTTTAGGCACAGGAATAACTAAGGCTTTTTTCCATTGATCAGGAAATAGATGTTTGTAAACAAAAATTTATTGTATGTGTGATATAGGGTAATATGTAGGCAACACAAAGATAAATTGACGGGATATTGATACCATCCATCCCCAGAGCTTTAGTTTTAATATTATTTATTATGTTTAATATCTCGATTTCCTCAACACTTGTAAAGGAGAGATTAAAGCTTGAAGCGTGTTTCTTTCTTCGGTAATACTTAATTAATTTAGTATCCGACAAGAGACTGGGTATGCTATTAACAACTCATTACTTCCACCTTTAACGAAATCCAACGATTTTAATGCTATCCACAGTTCCTTCTGAGTTTCTTGATATAAGTTGCTACTATAGTAAGTGTTTTTTTTTTCACGCTTTAATGTCAACTCTTTATAACAATTCCAATAGGCCGGGTTTCTATTCTATTTAATTTTTTTAGTCTTTTATGGTGCATGTGTATCAACAAGCATTAAAATATTATTACTCAAAAATTCCACTTTATCTTCGGTATAGTCATTAGATCAGATTGAAAACTCTCATAATTAAGTTTTTTTAAGTTTATGAGTGTCTTAAATGAAGCTGTTGCCGCTGTAGGAACTTCAATTCGACTACATCATTGAGAAACTCTGGTATTTAATGGGCAAGTTAGCAACAATTTTCCAACCAGAGATTACTTAGACCTAGACCACACTAGAAAACTGTGCAAGAGAATTGAAAATCAAAAGGAGCTCAATTGAACCAGATCCCTTTTGTAGGGTGGTTAAATCTATTGCAAAATCAGTTATCAAAATTAAGAGGACTTGGTGAGCTGGCTTAGGAGGCGAGTGGGAGGAAACACTGAATGCAGATTCTATCCAAAAAGAAGAGGAAACAGTCACACACGTGCCATGCCAACATCAAGGAAAGTGCGGTCTCAGCTGCTGGACGCAACCATACCAGAGACGACCATCTATACCAAGAAGGTCTATCGTAGTTGTATAGTCTAATCAGAGGGATGAACCTCGATAAAGCTCTGTAGCTGTGTAAAGAGTCGCAATAGATCCGTCGGGTCGCAGTGACCGTTCTAAATTTAATTCTGAACCTAAATCTGAACTTTGGAGACTCGCTGATGATAATCATCTGATCGAACCATACAAATTTGACCGTTGTAGATGCTAATTTTCGGGCTTTTTCTTCTCAATTATATATCTCCCTTTATCCCGGTGGGTCTGTGGGCGGAACCAATACGGTCATAGTGCACATCACCGCCCGTGTAACAGAAACAATCGACTGTCGACGCTATCTCAATCGCGTGTCACAAATCACGCGTGGCGGAATCTTAATAACCGAAACGCAAACAGATATTATTGATAATAATAATTAATGGGGGCACCGTCGCGTTTAATTGGCGTTTATATTCCTGACGATTGAGCCGTCGAAACAATGCCAAATCATGGCGAGGAGCGGTAGGACGTCGAGTCCCCGTGCACGTGTGTTTGTGTGGGGATCTCGCGTCCGTATTCACTGTGTCTCTGAGCTGGCGCTATCTCGCCAATATGACTAATCGCCGTTATACCAGACAATTAGCCGCATTAACCGCCGCGTATAAGCCCATTTCCCGCGTCCCCTCCACCCCTCTCCACCCGGACTTCAAAGAAACCCGGAGAGAAACGATGGCCACGTAATTTGATTAACTCGGTTAATAGATGCCGTATGGCTGGCGTTGCCGCCTAATCGAATTGTAAACGAAACAGAGAAGAACGAGCGCCTGTTGCTTTGATTCGTCCAAATTATTAACTCCGATACATCGGTTTGTGGTCTGTGTTTCGGTCCGTTTTAGTGTCGTTCGTTTGTATTTGGGCGGTAATATAACTCGCTCAGACACCGTCTATAAAATCCGGCGCGAAACTTTATCTCCGCTTTAATTTTCTTTGAAATTTTTATGTCGACTCCTATTTCTTCTCTTCGTTGACAAGTTGTTTTACGTTTTTCTATTTAGTTTCGTTACCGTGGGGGTATTATTTTAATTTTCTGATAGTTTCAGGTTTTCTCTTCATCATTTTTTCGACTTTAGTTTTGATTCACAGCTCGTTTTTTATTTTTTTGTTGTTGTGTGTTTTTTTTTTTTAATTTAAATTATCTTTTTTACAGCGACTCCCTTATTAGGTCTTTTTAGCTATACTCCAAACGTCGAATTTGGCTGTAACGGACGTCATGAAAACACAATTTGAAATACCTCAGGGTGATAGGATGTAGCAATTCTGGGCGGTTAAAGAACAATATGATTAACCATATAATTTATTACGAATATAAGCGTTATCAGTAGCTATCAACAAAAACAAAACAAGAATTTCATTGTTAGAAAAATAAAAACTAAATAGGAATAAATATAGATGACAAAAAACAGGTTTCTTGTTATTTTGTGTAAACGGTTTTTAATCGTCTTTAATTATTTTTCTCTTTTTAATATTATTTCTGTATTTCTTCGCATTTTGGCAAGAGGTCCCGATGAAGTTTAATTTCATTAACTAAACTGGTGGCCAAAAATAGATGTTTAAATTACTGATTTAAAACCACTTAGTTAAGATTCATAATCCACATTCAACTTACTTTTTCTGTTTTTTTTAATTTTCCTTTTTTTTTTCTAATCTTTGTTTATGTTTTATTCGTAACCTGCCTTTTTTCTTCTAGCCATCTTCATAAGAAAGTGTAAGTTCTTTTTGTTTTGTCTCTGTTTTTTCATTACTTTTATTTGGATTCCTAAGTATTTTTTTTACATTTGCCTCGTTTAACTTTTTTTATTTAAATTTAATACTCGTTGTAGTTAAGGTCGGTATTCCCTCTCATTCCGTCGACCCATATCAATCATTTTCATTTCGGAGCTTCGGTACGTTAGCTCGAAACAAATTACGTCCGGGTTGGTCAGACGACAGCGTACGATAGATAAGAAATATATATTAGACATCCAAGTGTACACCGTCACGATTAAGGTCAAGATATGCGCTAAATCTTGGTGTAATTTGCATGATAGAAACAGATGGCGCGCCGACCCGTCCTGTCTCGGGTCACGGCAATCTTCCATTCCGTCCCCGATTATATATCAAGAATAATAAATCATTTTAGTCATTACTATAGATTTAGTTAATTAAGTAGGTGTTACTGAACCCGGCGCACCCAATCAGGAAGAATTCCTTCTCGACGACAGCAACTACAGCAATAATGGCGTGGAATAAAAAAAAAACTCGCTCGAACAGCTTTTGTAACTTTTAAATTCAAAGCGTTCGCGTTACCGCTATTTCCTGTTCTAACGCGATAACGCGCGGGTTTTCGTAGCCTTGCGATGCGTCCGCCGCCCATGTAATATGAAAATTCTTTCGTTTTTATCCTCTGGATTTCCGCCACGCGCTCATTGAAGCATTTGGTCTTTATATATACCGCCGCGTCCCATTGGAGCTCCACGCTTTGATGAAAAGTTTTACGTATTTGCGTATTAGCGAGGCTGCTGTGGTTGGCGGAAAGTTACGAGTCTAAGAAAATGGTCGCGTTAATATATGGTTAATAGCACAGGTCTGCAATGATGTATGCTTAGTTGTGTATTTTCGGGGGCCTTTTTTCTAAAAAACGCCACTTTTTTTTATAGCGCTCTATATCTTAAAAATGTTATTTTATTAATATTATGTTATATTATGATTATGTTTTTTTTTTAAATGAACTGAATTTTATGAAATTAAATGTGATTTTGCAGCACTGGGTAATATTAAGTTTCTCTGCAAACCCACAGAGTTGGCGCTGGAGCGTCAATACAGCGTTGTAACCTGTGCGCAGTTTGGTTGTATTGGTCTTCGTGCTGCTGTGTTCGCGGCTGTTGTCTTCGTTGTTGCATATTTCTAGTATTTTAGAACGTATAAGTATGTATACATTGTATTTGTGGTAGTTATGTCACAGTGAAGCAAAGGCAAACTATAAGTTCTTTTGTGGCAAATGTATGCCACGCTTATTTTGGTGCAAAAATTGGCGACCAAAACAAGTCCTGGGCTCCTCATACTGTTTGTTCCGATTGCGTCGAAGCATTAACTTGCAAAAAGGTGGGAAGAAATGTTTAAGCTTTGGTGTGCCTATGGTATGGCAAGAGCCTAGGAATGACAGAGATGGTTGTTATTTTTATTCTTGTGATGTTAAGATTCAACGGAAAAATAAGAAACAAATTGTGTATGCCAATCTTGACTCTGCGATTAGACCAGGTGTACCGATACCTACCGCCCAAAAGTACTAGAAAACGTCATATCGTCAGAATCAGAAGAATGTAATTCGGACCTAGATGTCTCACATTTCACACCAGATTTCAGAGAGCCCGAACTGTTTCACCAGAGCGAATTAAATGATCTGATCCAAGGTTTTTCCGACATTTCCGAGATATTACCGTACTGGTTTGGCAGTAATCGGATGTTTTCGGAGATTTTACTGCATACAAATTCTTCGCCTCTGTCACTTTAATACATTTTTCTACTTTCTTTGTTATGATAAATTTAGTGAAGGAGCAATTTTAATAACACGAGAGTTTCAATGTTATGTCAATATTTTACTCAAGAAGGACCGCTAGGATATTGCAACAATATTCCCGACGTAGTTCCAAAATTATAAAATGTGCCGTGTAGAAAAGAAGAATGGCGCCTGATTATTGACTCCAGTAAGCGTAGTTTAAAAAGCATTTTATTGCACAAACGAGTTTGATCGGTTCCCGTTGCACAAATTTTGGAATTCCTTTAAAGAACATAAACTACCAAGAACATCACTGAATGCTTTGTGGCGATCTTAAAGTGCTGTGCATGCTCCTAGGACAACAAGGGGGTTATACAAAATTTCCATGCTTTATTTATGAGTGGGATAGTCGAGCAGGAGATAGACATTGGACTCAAATAGAATAAGCCTTACACCTGATAGCAAAAATGTACTAAGAGACAGCTTAGTTGACCCTAAAAAAGTTTTACTGCCTCCTCTTCATATCAGACTTGCCTTGATGAACACGTTGTTAAAATCCTAGACAAAAATTTACATTATTTAAAATATTTGTGCCAGAAATTTCCAGCCGTATCGGGTGCTAAGATAAAAGAAGGTATTTTTGTTGGGCCGCAGAAAAGAGCATTATGCAAAGACAAGGATTTTGAAAACACAATGACCAATGTCTAGAAAGACGCCTGGGTTTCATTTAAAGAAGTAATTGATAAGTTTCGTGGAAACTCTAACGACGAAAACTACGAAAGTAATATTCAAAACATGTTAGAACACTTTCCTTGTCCTTAACCTTTTTAAAGTAAGATTACACTTTTTTACTGAATAAAAAACCTTTTGTGATACAAATAAATGTATAGAATTTTTGAAATCAGCCTACCAAAATTATTTAGAATCAGTATTCAAATTAAAACATCTGTCAAAATGTTTAAAATTTTTCGATGTGTGTAATTTGTTGTCAATGTGATTCTTCAAAAAATTAGCCTCACAAACATATAAACATTAAAAAAAATTCAGGATTAGTGATACCTTACCTTACCTTCTGCATTTGAAACGAATAATAAAATGGTAGTCATGTTCTACAAAGTTGTGAATAATAATTAATATTTATTATATATACTTAAGAAAGGTTTACCTACTAAGCTCACTATATAGTAGCACACTGAATGAATGAATTTTAAAACTGTCGCCTCTTCTTTAGGACTGTGATTGAAAAATGACAGTCACATCCCACAATGATTTTTTTTATTTCCTCATTTTTTCATACATATTGCCGCCGGACATGGCCGGCAATATTAGTGAGTAAACGATTGCGCATCGGTTTAGGCGCACATGCGTCACGACAATATGTTTCTGGCGGATTTAATCCGGAGTCCTTTAAAACTCGTAGAACATTTGCGAGTATAATAAAGCCTTCGGAAACGTTAATTGCGGAGTAATTAAACCGCCGCGTTCAGTCATATTCACATTCGTATAATGCGGGGACGGGGACGTAATTCACACGTTAACTGCTCTCAGGCTTCGCCCACTTAACAGCGAGAGAAACTTTCAAAACTACTCCCATTATCCCCGGGGGGTTCTTTATTATAATTTATTCACCGCATACTTTGAAATAGATCATTCTTAATATACTCTGTCCGCGACTCGCGGTGTGGATTTACGGTAGTTTTGATCAAGAATTTAAGCTGTGATTATTTTAAGGGTTGATACTGAGAACGACCGATTAACTTTAGCGCCCAAGTTAGGTTTAAATCGTCAACGTCAAACGGCAGAGTTGTTACGATGGGAAAATTGTTCACATAAATGCTCCTTCATTCGGTTTTGTATTTATTTGTTTTTATGATTTATTTGTTCCGTACTGATTCCGTTTCATAGAAGTCAATTGGAAAAAAAACATTTAAAAGATGACGTCAACTAGCATTTAGTATAGTGTTCTCTCCAACTCTTCCAGAAGCAAGTAATTCTCTTTCATCATCCATGTGACTACGAGATGCGTTATCTTTGTATAGTTCTTAATTTTTCTGCTCCTGTCATCTCTTATAAATTTGGCTAATTTATTATTTAGAAACGTATCTATCCAAAAAATGTGTTCTATATAATTCGTTGCAAGTGGAAGATCGGGACCATGTTTTTAAATATACCAATAAATTTAGGAAATTTAAGTAGATGGTTGTCCTGTAGATCTACCGGTCTATTATTCATTCAGATTTTTGAAAAAACTGGTATAATGCACGATGCGGAAACGTTAATAATTAAAATGATAAAATTCCGTACAGCGCCTTTGTTCCGTTTCTTTCCTATTATCCAGAAAAGTACAATTGTTGCTTTAATTAACAACAATGAAGCTTTCATTGTAAGACCTTAATCTCTCCTAACCAAAATAATTAGTCGGCCGATTTTTTTTCCGTACGACTATTTAACATTTCCTACTTTAACATCGTCGGGAAAAATAAACGAGGCGGACGCTAATTGGACGAGAGTAGGTTTTTAATGAAAAGGAAACGTCTTGGATGTTTTCCGCCTTTGTCTTGCCCCGCGAAACACCGCTCAAAGGATTTTCCCTCCCGAATGGCCCAAGATGATTATAATATATCTCCCTGTCAGCTCAAACAATGACCTTTCGAGAGCGTTCATTTGTTCTCGGAGTTTTAAGATCTAGACGTTTTAATTAGGTCTTAGATAACCACGACTGGGGGATCATTAATATGCCGAAACTTAAAAGAGTCCGCGGGCTTGGAAATTGGGGATATTTCTCTGACTGCTGACGTCTTTCACCGAGTTAAACTGAAAGGTCGTCCTTTTTTTCCAGGACTTGGAAGGTGATACTCCTCTCCACGACGCCATATCGAAGAAACGCGACGACATGCTGACTTTGTTATTGGACCACACCGCCGACATAACACTGACCAATAATAATGGTTTCAATGCACTTCATCATGCCGCTCTGCGTGGTAATCCAAGGTTAGTCCAAAACATTTCTGATTTCAGAATAAAAGTGTGATTTTGTGTCCCATGTCCTGAGACGATTTTAGGATATTAGGCATTCAGTCTATAATTCCAAAATTATTGCATTTCTCGGAGTACAGAGTAGTGAGAATACAAATACGCCATATCTAGTAATTGCCACAATTTTTAAAATACAAATTAAATTTTATATTAGCCCATGATGGTGCGAGCATCTTATGTGGATAGGTGGGTGAGTAGTCTGCGTATATATAGATCGATTGATTATATAGAAATTACATTATTAGATTAGTTGGAATTAGATTCTACTCGTGTCGTCCGTTGGTTGTTTTGTGAAATGCGACGTGGCGTCGTTGGCGAAACGTTTTGGTATATTCGTACAGTTAAATTAATTAGGACGATATAAATTCACGAACCCTCGTATAAGATTACTCAATTAAGTCGGCGGCGGCATTTCGTTGGAAAAGGGCACCCGGAAATTTCGGTTATCTACACGCTGTGTACCGTGTGCACACTTTACGACTCTTAATGTCATTTGGTAAAGCGTTATCTGCCTCGCTTGTTCCGAATCGCTAATAAACGCGCTTGATGCCGCCTCTTGTCATATTGACGAATTACGATTTAAAAATTAAACTATTCACAACTGTTTTAATAGGCAGTCTGTATATTCTGCGATTTACAGCTGACTTTTTGACGTTATAAATGTCGACATGCCACTCGACGCCATATTTTGACATGGTGTTCTTGGGAGGTTTTAAATGTGCTTCCTCAAGGGAGTTTGGCCGGACCTCTTTCATTTGCATTTAATAGCTTTTTTCCATCTCTTTTACTATGTGGGCGTCAGATTATAATGGAGGGGAAGGAACAGATCTTTTAGACTGTTATTATTTGACGCTCTGACGTTTTTCAAACTTTGATAATTTTCTTGCTGACGTATTTTTTAATTCTAACAATATATACAATTCAGACCTAATTCTGATTAAAAAAAATCCTTTTCATAGATTTTCCATTGTCGTCAATAGCCCAGCTGTCTTATCTATGCAACGTATTTAGTGAAAGATGGTTTTAGTTTTTCTCTTATTGTGACGACATCCCACTACAGAATTTGAATACATAACAATTTGTGGATATTCCAGTCTCTTAAAACCACATCATTATTTTTTAAAGATTATTGATGATCTTTGTTTTTCTTATTATTACTAATCGATTCTTTTTGAAAGTATACGCGCTAAACCCGTGATCTCGGTATTGGTAGGGACGGGACCGCCGTTGGTACAGAACGAATCAGCGTCGAAAAAAAATTTGTTTTTCTGTTGTCCATTCTCCTTTTGGTTTTTACGAAATAACTTAGGAACAGTTTGACCTAAGCAGTTGAGATTTGTCTCCTTTTAAACCCTTCACGAGGCACATCCTTATTCTTGATAATTGTTGAAAATATTGTTGCCGGTATTCGCAAAAAAATGAAGATTGGGGTCTCGCTATATTGGAAATTGATCATAACTAGAAGGTTGAGCTTTGATAGTCAGTTTCTTTTATATGCTCATATAGTTCGTATGCACAGCTAAAACTTTTGTATTTAAGTTTTTCAGGGGGTTCAATTTATTTCTGGCTATATTAAGAAATGTAGCAAGTATCTCAAATTTGCAGCTATCGACTTCAAATTTCGCAGACAGGTAGAAAATTCACACCCACCTTTAGACTGTTGAAACTTGGTGCCATCGAATGTCGGGAAGTATGTTTAAAAAAAAATTGAAAAATTTTTTTTGAATTATTTCGTCTCCCAGAAAAAATATATTTCCTCGAAAACTATTAATCCGATTAGCAAAATTCTACGCGAAAGATCCAGTGCTATAACTTTTATTTCATGCGTTTTTTTGATTATGCACATGGTTTTTTCACTTATAGACAAAAATCTAAGAGACTTTGAAAACTGTTCTTTTCCAGAGTAAATTATTTCCCGTAAGTCAAAATCTGTAGAAAATATGGCTAATTGGTACACACAGTAATATAGGCTGAATCAAGAGCTACAATTTTCGTATTTACGAGACATTTAAAGAAATCAATATGAAAATCGCTGTTTCTCACACTCAACATAGACGCGATGGCGTCATTCCCTATTACGGGGTACTGCATAGTTTCAGAAAAGAATTATTTTCTTGAAAACCATTTCCTCTATGGGAAAAATTCGCGGACCAGGAAACGTGGAAGATCAAGGGCTATAACACCCACGTCGAAAATTTTGTTATTTATATACAGGGATTGTTGTTTTTAAGCAAAAATTCTAAAAAATCCTGAAAATGTTCTTTTTTATGAGTAAATTTATGTCCTTAAATGAAAAACTGTAAAAGATGGCATAATTTAGTTTGCACAGTATCTTAAACTGTGTCGAGAGTTACAATGATTTACAGTTTATGTGTATTATACAGGGTGCGCGAGATATTTGAACAAAAAATATTATTGTAAATCGTTATTACTGGTACAAATTAATTTTTTTTACCGAAGTTTTTCATGATTTTGAATTTCAGCGGGACTTGAAAGACACTTTATAGAGGGTGTATGCACGATAAAACTACATCGAATTTGCGAAAGTTCAGCACGATAGAAAAACAATGCGTTCCCTACAAGAAACCACGAAGCGGTTTTGTAAATAAAAAGCTGCTTCGCGCTGCTTGCGATGAACTTGCCCGCGCAGTGACGCTTTTTCGAAAGCAATCTTGTTATATTTGCATGTTCCTTTAATTTTAAATTAATTTAATTTTGTCCTTTTTTTCTAATGTTAGTTGTCCTAAAATACAAATTTTTGACAATTCTAAATGCAAAGTGCAAGTTGTCGTTTCCATTTTTTGGATTCTAAATGTCTCGATCTATTGGTACTCGCTCGTTTTTCCCAAATAAAATGCTTTCTGCATACGGCTGTAGATTACGCTTTGCCTCTAACCATTAAGCTGTCCTGTGTTCGGGGCGCTTTTCAAAGCCTATATCTGCCTTTTTGTTTGTTACTCCGTGAAAGCTTTGCACTTGGAATTGGTGTCAGATCTTTCCTCCGACGCCTTTTTAGCTGCTTTACGTCGCTTTTTAGCTCAGAGGGGTAGATGTGAACACCTATATAGTTGTGGCACAAATTTTGTTATCGTTCATCATCATTTTATGCGAGAGTTTGCCAATAAAGAGTCTATTACCTGGCACTTCAACCCTCCTTCGGCTTCACGTTTTGGTTGGTTACGGTTACGGTTACTTTACAGGGTCGTTGGCGGTCATGAAGAGTTGAATACTGTTATCAGTTGGCGGTCATGAAGAGTTGAATACTGTTATCATCCATATTGAAATCATTTTGAATTCGGGTCCACTTACCCCTTTAATTGAAGTTGGCTGATGGCCCACCCCTGAACCTGATTGCACGTCGACGTAGTCACTTAGATCGTTGGCAACTACTCTAAAGAACTTTTGAATATTTATTATCAGCGTAGCAAATAGTATAAGAAACCTTCTTCTGTTGTAATTGGTACGCTAAATAATAAAAGATGATCTCGCCTCGCCAATGCAGTGGAAGATGGGTCGTATAATCGAAGTTTATCTCGGTTCTTTATAGTTAGAGTGGCTCTTGTCAAGACTTCAAAGGTCTGGTTATTAAACCGCGTCCGCTACCAATAGCTGATAAAAAAATACTTTGTATTTTGGTAGGCGGAATGTTACGTTTACATTTCCCTAATATTAGTTGCTCTAATAGTAAAAGGGAAAACAATTTGCTACCACTGCAATTTAGTTTGACACTCTTAAATTATTTTATTTCGCTTTACGTTTTGAGGCCTATACGCAAATGCAGAGTGCAAGTTGTAGTTTGCTTTTTTTGGATTCAAAATTTAAAAAACACGTTTTAATTCGTCGCTCGTTATTTCTCACGTTACTTTTTCGGTCATTTCGACATACTTTTATTTAGTGACTGATAATCAACAATTATCAGTTAGTGACTAACAGTTATCAGTTAGTGACAATTTAGAGTGGTCGGCTCCCCGCATAACCCGGGACCATAAGTGCGATAAAACACATACTAAGGTAAGGACTCAATTCGTCGATTTTCTACAGATTATGTGCTCCACTTTTCTCGTCAATCTGGCTATTGTATAATTCGTCAGTTGACACTTCTGTATACTATTTATAAATTTTCTGTTGACTTCTTAACTGTGATAACTGCGTCAGTATCGTTTAATCTCTGAAGAAGCTAACAGGATGACTGGCGAAACGTCAGCAAATGCGATTTATTAACAACCGAGAAAATTTGTAATTAGTATTATTGATGATCATTGTTATTAAAGGAGAACGAATGAGCTGGCTGTAAATATTATTGCAGGAAGATACCGATACTATTTGAATCGTTCAAAAATCGTGTCCCTCTATGGTATTGATGCGTTATAGTTGAAAAATGGAGGCCGGCTTTCAATTAGACGAGATTCGGGAACGGGCGAGCGGACGCTAACGCGAGACGTCCCGGAGTTATTATTTATTAATATCGGACGATAGTTCGAAGCCCTCGTCGATATCTCCTCGAAATTCTCTCTCCCGAACTCTCATCCCGCGCTAATAGCGACCGAACAATAAAGTGCATTCTTACGGCATCGCTAATTGAATTAAATCTATTAAGAGGATTTCGGGAGTTATTTAAGTTTTAATTAAATTATGTTGTATCCCGAAAGTAGACGGCGCCGGCGTCGCGGATTGTAATAATTGTTAAAAATGGAAAATTGCGACGCCGCGGCCCGGAGGGGAACAGGCGTGGAAATAAGGCGGCTGGTTTGAATAATAATTAATTCGTCTATTAAAAGCGTCCGCGAGGGCGTGTATTATATCTGCTGTTGGTTAGTCGGCGAAATTGCTTTAACGAAAGCCCCAGATGGCAATTTAAATAATTAAAAAAACAACGGTTGCCTACGGAACAACTTGGTTTAAAGATCTATGGCGGACTGCGATGGAGGACGTTCTTATAAAATAATAAACATTCAAAATCACCGTTTAAGTGCTTAGTCGGTGTATAGTTTTATTTAACACAAATTTACCTTTCATCAAGAGTAAAAAACAGAAAATTCTTTGAAAAAGAAACTTTTTATTTCAATCTAAAATTTGTAAATTGATATATTTTATTCCGCTGTCTGTCTCGCCTGTCACCAACAAAAATGACCTAACCGCACTTTTAGACTTTGTTAGATACTTTTCCGTTCTTTGTTAGTACTGTTTCTCCTTGATATAACTTTAACTTTATTAATTGAACTGGTGGCTTTTACTTGATGAAAATAAGAACTAAAAGTTCAGATTTTCACGAAATTAATTTAATGGACGGATTTATATCTCTAAAGAAGGTTTGATTATGGGAAACCCACTTAGTCCTTTGTTAGCCGAGATCTTTATGGATAATTTGGAAAATATCATACTAGAACATCCTTTAAGTAAAAGTTTTTTATGGTGGTATAGATAGGTGGATGATGTCTTTGCTTGCTTTGTTGGAACGGACAGACAATTGAGTTCCTTTTTAAATTACTCATTAGCTCATTACATAATCGTATAAAATTCACTATCGAGATTGAACATGATAACTCTATTAATTTTTTAGACTTAACTATTACGAAAGCGCAAAACAAATTAGATTTTTCAATATATCATAAACCTTCACACACGGACACAGTCATACATAACAGCTCAAACCACCCTTATACACACAAAATGGCTGCATTTAACTCTTTTATACACAGACTTCTTAATACGCCACTCTCAACAGAAAATTACAACAAAGAATTAATATCATTAAACAAATTGGACTGAACAACGGCTACAATCCGTCCATTATAGATAAAATTATAAATGAAAAACAAATGCAGCTACATACATAAGAGAACCTAGTGAAAAAGTTCAAAACATTTGTCAAAATAAGGTTTAAAAATAGCTTTCAGAACTAACAACACAATATTTAAAAAACAATAAAAGGAAATGTCCAAAATCCCAAAAATCAGGAGTCTACAGGTTGAAATGCGGATCTCGTCCTAAAATTTAACAAACAGGTAGATCCTTCAAGAAACGCATATAAAAGAGCGTTTAAAAACAATAGTCTAGATTCTAATTATGCTACATACTAAAACACAGAAAAACACATTATTGATTGATATTTGATATTTTGCATACAGCCACAAAGGGTAGAAAATTAAATTTATTGGAAGCCATGGAGATTAACAAAATGAGACATTCAAATGTATTGCTTAACGATCAATTAGATTTAAATACCTCTTCTTTATTGAACTTAAATTCTCACAACAATATTAATTAAGGTTTTATGGTCATTTTTCATTGTAAATTTTTCATTTTTTTTTGTAAATATTACATTTGATAAAGGCACGGTGTTGTCGAAACAATTGTCATGTCATAATATATAATTTCGTGAAAATCTGAACTTTTAGTTCTTATTTATTTTGTTAAATATATTAAGTGAACTGAAAATGAAGTGGATTAATTTTGACATCTATAACGTCGAAATTTCTGTGCCTTCGGATTTTTAGCCAGCGGTGCAATGTCAGTGGACTGCTAGTCAGTAATGTCATATTTAAAAAAAAATCCTTTTTCGCTATACAGGGTGTGATCGTAAATTTGCAAAAAAAAATATTTTTTTGACAAAGTCGCGTAGAGTAGTTTATCATGTGTGAATTCTGCATGAAAATTTCTTGCAGTCTGTGTCATTATTTTTTGGTATATTTTCTTTGCTGTAGAAATGTTTCTATTTTGAGAAATTACATTACAAATCATCACAGATCCTGTCCAGCCTTTGAACATCATAGATTTGTAAAAGGGAGTTTTTGAAATTAAAAAAAAAACATGTTGTTTTAATTTTTTAAACAATTTGTGCAAGTGTTACCGTTCTTTATGACACTTGTTAAGGAGTATACGACAAATCTCTCGGTTTTGTCCGATTGATAAGTTGTTCTTGAAATAGTCAATTTTCACGTATTGTACCAAATTTTTTTTTGATCGGTCAAGTACCTTTAGAGAAAATTAAAAATTTTTCGATAACAAGTAGAGTAAATTATTAATTCCGACATTTTTTTCTTGATCAACGCTGATTCGTTATATATCGCGGAAATGGATTTAATTCATTCGCTACTGTTTCGGACATTGTTGACTACTACTGAACGATTCCATTTTAAAATGAAATGGAATTAGTTTGTTGTATTTATCTGATATTATTAAATTTAACAGGATTATTTAGCGCCTATCTTTTGTTATAAATTGTTCTCGGAATTGAAGGATGTATCGGAAAAAGCTTCAAATTGTGCCCCCTTTTATGGACCGGATGAAATAATATTAAAACGGGAATTTTACGGATCGATAGGCATTTATTTTTTTGTGTATAGTGTATTGCTTGTGTCTTGTATATATTTCCGCTAAGTAAATTCAATTGAATTACGATGTATAGATAAACAACCTACCTACGTATGTTAAATGTTCGAAATATCTTATAATAATTACGATTGTTGGAGGAAACTGGACTTTAGTCCAGTATTTACGTTTTTAGTTTTGGTTACTTTTGATTGGTTCGTTATATACCGCGAAACTGAATGTTTTAAATGATTTTTTAATGAAAGCGGGGATTTAGAGGAATGACAGGCGGTGTATTTGTATATTGGGATCTATGTTTTAATTATGATTTTTTGCATTTTTACGACAAATTGTTTTAGTGAACATTGTTCATACTTACTGGAAATAAGTACAATTCAATCTATATGAATGCAGTATAAGAAATGCTATATTGATTAAAATTGAAGAAAAATATCGGTATTTATTTTTCATTTTTATTTAATTTCCTTAAAGCGCTTTGTGGTAATTGTTTCGGCTTTCGGTCGTGATGGTATCTTATTTATCAGGCCGACAAGAAATATTTAAGTTTTTTTGGAATTTCACCGTTGTTCTAAATTCACCAACCTGCCTATTTAAAACAAAAAACCCGTTGTCGCGATAATTCCGAAGAATTTTCAAAGTATAATAAATTACGAGCTTTCGGTGAATTATTCCGCCGTCTATATAAATACCTATATATTTCGAATATGAATATTTATCAGCCGCCGGGAGGGGGCGCTGCGGCTCGCTCATCGCCCGCGTAGTTTTGAATTGGAAATGGAATAATCGGCGGAACTTTTACGCTCTCTCCAAAAAGCGGCGGCGTCCCTTTGACGGTGCCGTCGACCGCGCTTTTGCGGCGCTCATTTCGCGAAGTGCATCTGCATAGTATTAAAATATCCCAATTTATCGGGCCGAATCGAGGGATCGATCCCCGACGTAAGTCGTCGTATGACGGACGGGGCTAGGGGATAGGGTGGTGCGAGAGTTCAACATGGATCAAAAGGAATTTTTGGGAAAATTTGTTAAACAAATTACAAAGTTCTTGATTTTTCGTTTTTTCCCCATATCCAATAAAATTAAAATTCCAATTCTCTGGGTTTCATTTAGATGCGCCACATTCGCTTTTACTGACGGAATTGTAATTGAAGAACTTTAATGATCCTACCTACTTACCCGATAATTGGTTTTTTATCCTTTTGCTCATATAAAGTATGATTGGTATGGGGTATGCTACATTAATTATGCGTAAAATTTGATACGGAATTCTAAAATGGATTTAAAAAATGGTTCCGTAGCTTTTCACGGCCGGTATCGTAATTAATGAAGTTTTCCGGGCTGTTAGGCCGTGGTCTATTCTTAGCTTTCAACTTTTACCGCGACAGCCATCTTCAGTTCACCGTATACTGTAGCGCGACGACAATTACGGTCCTAGTGGCGGTAGTCGGACGGACGGCAGACTGAGCGGTTGTTAGTACGGCTCGCCCCCTTGCTGAGTTGTTCGTATACGGTTTCGTGTGTGTGTTGTTTTAAGATGTTCCTCTCTCTTGTTAAAATTGCCTTTGTGTGTTTCGATGACCTCTTCAATGCATTATAGTGCTTCTCCGTAGACCATACGTTTCGTTATACCAATATAGACGTCTCCACAGGAATATGGGACTCTGTATACCCCGGCCGACGACAACGGTTTAGCCCATCTTAATTGTTGTATTTATCCTGTGTTTTTAAAAATTGATTTGATATTATGCTTCGCCATTATTTATCATTTATAAGGGAGGAAAACTAGACCGTCCGGTGGCTTTTCTTCTTCTTTTTATTTTATTTCCTTCGTAGCCATTTGCTTGGGGCGCTCTCTTTAAATTATTTAATTCCGCCGTCAGGTGTTCTGGGTCGGAGATTCTAGTCGGCCTGGCTAATAATGTTTTAATAATTCTCATCTTTTGTCTCGGATGGTGGTTTGACCCCTTCTGTAGGTGGCATTCGATGTGTGTGGGCCAATTTGCATAGTAAAATCCGAACACTCTTAGTGATCCTACAGCAAAAACCCTAAGGGAAACTAATCAGCTGATAAAAAAGTCATCTTTTGATCAAGAGACTAAAATGAAGTTATGCAAAACGGAAGCGCTACCGCCGAGGCTTTATGGACTACCGAAAATCCACAAAACGGACACTCCGCTACGTCCGAGTGTTAGCGCGATTAGATTCTCGACGTGCGCAGAATTAACTCAACACCTATCGAAATTGTTACAGCCTTTTATCGGCGGAAGCAGCTCCTATGTGCTGGGTTCGAGACATTTAATCGAAATTATTAATGACATTGCAAACACCCACATAGGTACTAGTGAGTTTTGACGTAGTCTCCCTGTTTACGAATCTCCCACTACTGGAAACGATTAACAACATCAATGAAAAATTCCCGCCGTATATGGCGAAACTATTCCATTGCCTCACGACCACATATTTCCAGTGGAATAATTTGTTTTTCGAACAAAGAGACGGAGTCCTGGTGGGAAGTCTGATTAGCCCCGTTGTTGTCAATTTTAACATGAAGAAATTTGAGGGAAGGGCACTAAAAACTGCCAAAAAACGACCTAGCCATTGGCTATGGTACATTGATGACACGTTTAGAGGAATTAGAAAAATTTCTCCGCCATCTCAATAGTATACATCCGAAAATTCAATTTAAAATGGAATTAGAACAAGATGGACAACTCCCTTGGACGTATGATAAACGTAGGCGAGAACATGAAATTGGTACATACGGTATATCGAAAGCCTGCTATTTGACCCGCTTCGTAAGTTTCTATTTACTGCAAAAAATGCACAAGGAAAAATTATGATAGACGTGTGTTGTTCTTTCATAGTAAATATTTAACCATCTCAACGTGTGACGGATAGGATTACTATATCTGTATTTTTAAAATGGGTATCACAAGCTGTGAAAACACTAGCTAGTCACATAAAATTGGTTGTGTGTCTCTGGTCAGGATATTTCGGTGTTGATATATCAGTTTTCGGTCCAAGATAGGCCCTAGGTTCTTAAAAATTTTGTAAAATTCTACTGGTTCGCCCTGTCTCAAAATATCGTGTTTATGGGATTTTCAAAATCTGTTCTGCTGCCAAACATCACAGACACCGATATATGTGCTGTTATCATATTTTTTTGAATTTGTACGAGAAAACATTGTTTTTTTTTTCTATAAGGAAAACAATTTCCAGTCGCGTCCTTTAGGGGTTCATATCGCCGAAGGGGGAGGGCTTATCGTGATCCTAGAGACTTCTCCCGTCCATGAACTGCCTTTAAAAACGGAATTGTTAAACGCAAGGATAAAGAAGATTACATTTTAATTTGCGTGAAAACAATCTGCCCTCGTCCAAGTTAATTTTAACCCCCTTCTCGCGTCGTTCCTAACTCGGATTTTCCTATTTCCCCTTCCTAAGCTTCATTCGACAGTGCAAGTTATCCTCGAACATCATTCGCCTAGTCTATTATTCAAATAATACTTTAAAGGCGGCATTGAAACTGATGTAAGCGGGTATATTGTCAATTCGCATAAATCTGCTGCCAAAAGGATTTTGGATTTAGTAGTCGATGGTTAGTTGATTAACTTTTCAGATTAAATATAAATTATAGATATATAATTTTCGCAATAAAAATATAAAGATATCGTAAATATATCACAATCAGTTAAAATTTACTGTCTGGGGATAACAAAAATTCTTTAAAGAGCAAATGAACCAAACCCTGCCATTTTCGAAATTGGGGTATGAGGAGATACAACGTCCTATAGTTATGGAGGCAATCATAACATAGTCGCCGGGCCGCGTTGATCAAGACTAATAACCAGCACTTCTTAACTTAATAATAATAATAATAAAAATAACAATAATAATAATAATAATAATAATAATAATAATAATAACACTGCTTTATTGTCAATTGCAGAAAATACACAAAATAAAGCAAAATAATGAAACGATAAATCTCAGCAATTCAGCAATTTGGTTGAAGATTGAGCACATTTGATTGATTGTTGATTCGTCCATCCCGTTGGCCCTACCCTCAAAATTGTATATTATTTGAATTATAACATCAAATAAAAAAAGGGATTCTCTGCAATAGATACGGACAATCTTTAGAATTATTAGGGAGTTTATACAACCTGATCACAAAAAGTCCGTCTAAGTTTATGGTAGTGTGTGTAAAACAGTTTGTCAAAAGTTGATCAAATCCTCTTGGAGTATAATATCGAATAAGTTCTTTTATGTGTCCGTTACTATGTGACGAATAGAATAGAATAGAATGTAAAGCTTTTACGTTCCCCACTTTCCAAAGTTGAAGTCCAATTTTTCGTATATAAATGACCATATTGCAGATGAATGTTCTAATTTGCTCATTATAGACGTTCGACCGTGGTAAGTGAATATAGTTGAGGTAGTTGAGTATATAATGGAAAAGTATGGAACTATTATTTCGGTAAAATTAAAGGATAATAACGTCAGCCTCTATATTTATAAATGAGGTTGTCAACTAATCAATTTTGTCAAACACTGTTGGAATATCTATGTCTACAACATCGACTTGTCTGTTTTTGTCTAACAAAATTCCAACCTATTAATAGAAGATGCCTTCAGAATGGGCAGTCTTCTTTTTCAAAACCCTGGATTAACTTGATTCTTTAAAACATGGTTGAATAGAAACATATGCTTGTAATAAAACATCATTCAATAGAAACGTATGCTTGTGGTTGCGCGGTATTCTTTGTGTACCCTGCATAAGTTAGCCAACGAAGAACGCGAACAAAACGTTTGATCGGAACAGACCGCCCGAGACCGTTCGTATCCTATAAAATGTTTATCAAAACCGCACCCGAAATAGAAAAAAGGCGCCGTCCGTTCGGATGGCCGCTCTCGCCATTTAACATTTCGCGTGCCGTAAAGCCGGTCAGACGTTTCGTATATCAAGCCCTCTTCGCCGGACGACCGCGGCGATAAATAAGGGTCCCGGGTTAAAAAAAAAGCGTCCGAGCATTCAGTTAGATAAGGGGCGTGAATAATTTTCGACGTCGTGGTTTTCGGTCGTGGGGGAATTTAGTCGGATTAAGGGCGTCCGACCCGCATTAGGAGTGTCCACTTGACTCGCTCCCGTCTGAACCCGCGGTTTGGCGGAGACAAATTGCCGCACCAATGAGAATTCGCTCGCCCCTTCTTCCGACGCACCGGGTGGTGGGGCGGCTTTATAAACTGTTCGACGCACCTACTTATAGCGATTTATTCACTTTTAACAGGGGTACAGAATTTGCGGCATGTTAGTGATTAAATTACGATTTTTTCATATTTATATTTATTTAGACTTTTTTTTCGAACTTTTATTTTTTTTCCGGCAGTACTTTTTCGAATAAGTTCTTTTACGTGTCCGTTACTATGTGACGAATAGAATAGAATAGAATTTATTGACCACGTTTTGTTCATACAATTATGGCAAGTCATAAATATATGTTGAAAAGTATGTATATAAAAAAACAAGACAATGAATAAATTATATATAGAGTGTATAAGTTATATAAAACAGTGTATAATACATAGGAACAGAACAGTGTATATAACAAAGAACAAGACGTTTATATAAATAAATAAAAGGAAGCAACATCAACAAAATTATAAAAAGTCATTCCACAGTCACGCCGTTCACAGACGCTTCCTTCAATCACAGTGGGAGCACCCATGTATTCCCCGACCGAGTTAAGAAAAGTTTTTTTAAAATTTTCTATTACTTAGAACTTTCACGTTTATGGTACAAGTTTAAGTTTAGTATTTTTTTTTTTACTTTTTTCATATTTGAATCTTGAAGCACGAAATAGCTTGTTATTTCTAGTTAAATAGGCATGGTAAGAGGAGTTCTAACTAAAGCTGTCTATGTTTTTGTGTATTTCTAATAAATGATGATAAATATTCAAAGAAGTGGCTTCTTAAAAATTGGTCGACAGTGCCAGTGAAAAAGAGAACAATAGGTAACTTGCAATGTTCCCACGGTAACCAGTCCTTTAAGTTTACAGATTATCAAAATATTAGAGCAAGTTTTTTACACAAGATGTTAATATGAGGGTCCCAATTTAAACTATCGTCAAGCTTTACTCCCAAGAGCCTTACATTCTTGCCCCCCAGTAGATTATTATTAGTTGAGGAATCAAGACGTTGTGTCTTATCTGTGTTTAGTTTAAGGTTATTGTTGGTGAACCAAAGTTCCGCCATCCGCTCAACATTATCAACATTGTGCATATTGGAGTCTTTGCCATAGGTCACAAACGATGTCTCGTCCGCATAAAGTGTTATTGGGGAACAGAAAGCGATACCAATCATTGATGGAAATAGTGAACAGTAGTGGACCCAAGACGGAGCCCTGAGCCACGCCACTGCTCACAACCCTCAACTCCGATATGTTATTGTTAAAGACGACACACTGTCTTCTGTCAGTTAAATGTGAATAACAATAATAATAAGTTTATATTTCGTTTTATTTTTTTGTTCTTCATATTATTCTGACAATCTAAAAAATACGGAGAAGACAAAATGTTCAGTTATTTGTTGAATAGTAACAGACACATAAAAGAATTATTCTTAAAAATACTACCAAAAAGAAGAAAACAAAAGTTGTAACAAATTTGTTACTAATCGTATAAATTAATATGAATATGAAAAAATTACTATGATGAGTTTTGTTCGTAGATATTATGTCTTGGGTGATACAATAATATTCTGGCAAACTTATTAGAGGTGTTTCAGGTTGATAATCTGTTAGAATAACCCACGATACATGATTTTAAAAATTTAAATTCGTGCTTAGAAAAAAACGATTTTTTTACAAAAGCCTATAGTTTCTAAAGAAAAAAGGTAAAGTAATAGATAGATTTCTATAGAAGATAATTCTAGAAGCGAGGTTATATCTCTGGAATTTAAGCAAATAATGAACTCTTTATTCAATCTGTTAATAATACCTGATATAACACTGGTAACATAGCGCATACAACATACACCGTGTGCCATATCAAACGATCCACTATACGATCTGGGAACCCATCGGAGATACGAAGAAAAGTTTCGTAGAAAAGGTTCTTGGGCTCTCCTGAAGATTTAAAATATAAGTAGATGATGCACTACTCAATTAGTGTGACAGATGTACCTCAGCTTATACAGGGTGTCCCAAATAGGTGGTGGCGTTTTGGCGAATTTAATTCACAAAATCTCAAGATTTTAAAATGGAACACCCTATATTTATATTCTAGGATAAAAAATAAGGTATGTTTGTAATTTCTTTTATATTTAATTTTTTCGTACTTTTTGAGATATTCGAGGTTTAAGATAACACCATATAAATTCTTGAATTTCAAGCTGCCCACATTTGGTCACTTGTTGGCAATATTAGGTATTTTTAAATAACAAAGACATGATCCTACTTCTTTTAAAGATATAATACTCCAGATATACGAATAAAACCTATTGCTAACAATACAGATTTAATTTTAAAGAAACATTTAATAGCTAATTATCTAGCTTGATTGAAAATACCAAATACCAAAAATAAATAATTAAAATTTCTAGGCTAACTAACCGAAGTAACAAATAAACAAATGTATAAAAAAAAAAGCTACCTAAAAAGTGTTCATTAATTCGGTGGATAAAGTTTAGTTCAAAATGTTCCTCTTAAAATGCTCGTTTCATCTTTTATCAAAACAACAAACAAATATCCAAATAATTAAAAAATGTAGTTGGTTAAGACATCACAATCTTTTTTTTTTACCCATTAAGGTATAAACAAACTTTGACATTTCTGTTTATTTTTGTTGTTTTTCCTATTGCTATTTAAAAAGTTCATAGTTGTTAACTTTTTTGTTAGTATATATTTTATTTGTGTTTTAAATAAGTTTTTTGGTTAACCTATAAACTTTAATTTTTTATTTTTGTGATTAGGTATTTTCGATCAAGCTTGATAATTAACTAATAAATGTTTTTTTAAATATGAATTCTGAAGTTTTATTAAAACTGTTAACGTATGTAATATAGAGTCGGTGTTATCTTCAACCTCGAATATCTCAAAAAGTGAGTAAAATTTAAATATAACTAAACAAAGTTACCTTGTTTTTTGTCCTAGAATTGATATCTGCATCTTGAGATTTTGTTAATTAAATTCGTAAAAAGGGCACCACCCATTTGGGACACCTTGTGTAAGCTGAAGCGCATCTGTCAAGACAGACCACCACAATGGCGGCAATGGGGGGGGGGATGTCTCCTCTGCTATGGGGCATATTGGTGGATGACCTACTGCAAAAACTCTCTGCGAAATGCTTCTACCGCCTAGGATATGCAGACGACGTAGTGATTGTCGTACGAGGAAAATTTACCAACACCCTGTCAGAGAGAAGTCAGGAGGCTATTAAAATCGTGGAAAATTGGTTCCAAAACGCGCGGCTAACAGTTAACCCGAAGAAAACGACAGTTTACCAATAGGAGAATCTTCACAGGACTGAAACCGCCGGTGGTAGATGGAACAAAGCTGCACTTCTCTAGGGAGGTAAAATATTTAGGAGTCATATTTTACCAAAAACTTACCTGGAGAGCGCACATTCAAAAGATCACGCTTAGGGAAACAATTGCACTAGGTAGATGCAGAAGGATGTGTGGAAAGAACTGGGGCTTAAAGCCAAAAATGACACTTTGGTTGTATTTAGCAGTAGTGAGACCAATGTTAGCGTATGGGGCGATTTTCTGGTGGACAAGAACCATGCAGGGGGAGGCGATAAGGCGGCTGAGTAGCGTGCAAAGACTAGCGAGTCTGCGCGCTACGGGGGCCATGGGCACAACGCCCACTGCGGCGCTGGAGGTCCTACTGAACATCCCACCACTACAGATCTATATACAAGGGGAAGCAAGATCCGCAGTATATAGATTACTGCAAGGCCAGTCCCCAATAATTAAGTAAGGGCGGACAATGTCCTAGGGCTGCCTACGGACAGCACAACACCTAAGTATTGCTTCGTTAACCACTACAGGATTCAAATCCCTGCCAGAGAAGACTGGGAAAACGGGCCACCAATCAAGGCAGAAATAACCTGGTATGCTGATGGCTCAAAAACTCAAAAAGGAGTAGGAGCCGGAATATATGAACCCAGGACGAAAATGAAAATCTCTATTCCAATGGGTAAGCTAGCAACAGTATTCCAAGCAGAGATCACTGCACTAGAACACTGTGCAAGAGAAATAAAAGCGAGGAAGATCCGTAACAAATCACTTGCAATTTACACCGATAGTCAAGCGGCTATAAAGGCCCTGCAATCTAATAAAATAACATCCAAGTTAGTTCTGAACTGCCATAAGGCATTAAACGAGATAGCAAGCCAGAACAAAGTTACTCTATCATGGGTACCGGGACACGGAGGGCATAAAGGTCATGAAGGCGCAGACGACGCAGCCCGCGAAGGGTCGTCAATGCGCCTGATTGGACCAGAACCCTTTTGTGGGGTGGCCAAACCCGTTCCAAAAACAGCCATCAGGAATTGGATGGACCGAGAATCCCGACGATGGTGGAGGGACAAAGACAAGCCCATCGGCCAATTTTACAGCGGACCTACTAAGCTACAATAGGAAAGCCGTAAGAATCAGGCTGTCAGGCTTAAGAGGCATCTAAGCCTGATAGAAATGGAAGAAAACACAGAATGTAGATTTTGTCAGGAAGAGGAGGAAACAGCCGCACACATGCTGTGCCACTGCGAAGGCCTAGCGAGAGTGCGTTTCCATCTGCTGGGCGATACCAAACCAGAGGCAGAAAGCTATGCGAGGGAGCCATTATCGAAATTGTGGAGTCTGGTTAGAGAGACGAACCTGGATAAAACTCTATAGCGATGGAGAGAGTCCCAATAGATCATCTGGGTCGCAGTGACGGACAGGCTGACCGCTAGCTCTCCCAATCTTAATCTGTCAAGCTGATTAAGTAGTGCATCATCTCCTTAGTTTGTGGTTAAATTTTCGTTGCAATACCTGGATCAGTAGCGTCACAACACAATTTTATGTGGGGCAATCAAAATATGAAAAAAAAAGCATAACCCCAATTTCTACCTAAATTATGCAAAATTTGAATAGGAATTTCTTAAGAAAGTGACATTTATTTTAACCAAGGATGCTAAAAATGTCGAAATATACGGAGTGTTCCATTTAAAATAACAAAGTTTATGTGGGAGTTGGGAAGGGGGGGCACTTTTGGAACACCCCTGTATCAACAAAATTATAATATTTTAAATATTCAGGAGAGTCCAAGAAACTTTTGTAAGAAACTTTTTTTCGTATTCCCTATGAGTTTCCAGATCGTAAAGTGGATCATTTTATTTGGCACACGGTGACTTAGAATCTTGGTCTTTACTAACTCTTTATAAGTTTTGTTCGGTTCTTTTTTACTTTCACTACTGAAATCTTCTACATTGTTTGGTCCTCACAGAATAACGCAATTTTTGGTCGTCAGGGTAAGAATACATTGTTAGGCGACGAGGTTTCTGACAAGCGACGAGATTAATTAATTAATTAATTAAAGTACCTGTTCCTATTTAGATAAATACAATTTTAAGCAGTATATCCAGGGGATTCCAATTTGGAGCGAATGCAAGTCTATTAGTGATATACGAAAGACATTTAATAGCTATTGCGTTTAGAGCATATACTATGTTTATCTATTTTGTTACGTTCAGAATAAATGTAGGCTGTTGTAAAAAAATGTGCGCATGTGTGCAGATGTACAGAAATGTAGATAAATACAAAATATACAAGAATCGTTTTTTTTGTTCTTTAATTAGAGTATAATAGATTCGACAATATATTTTCCGTTCCATGCACAGCAAGTTAGAGCACCACATTGAAGAATTTCATCTTCGCTATTAGACCAACATTTTGGCAACTGATTTATTTTTATTCTTTTGTCTCATATTTTCGTACTGAGGGTTAGACGGCAGAGCTAAGAGTGATACTTATAATTCCTTGGAACTCTTCGGAATTTAACTGGAGACTCTAAGAATCGCTTTGAATTTTTTGTGACATTATGTTGAGGTTCAACTATTGAACTAATAAGGCACAAACGTGATATGTTGTTGTATTTCACGACATTAAACAAAATAGAGAAGTGCACAAAATAAATGTTTGTTTAGGTATCTGCAAACAAAAATTCAAATACACAATAGTACATAAATAGTAAAAGTGATATATTATAGATAAAGATTTGCAAGATTGACTTAGATTGTGAAACACCAAAGTATTCACGTCCGAATTCCAGAATGAAGAACGTCGACAAGCGCAGTCGACTGATGCGCTGACAGACCTAGGGCATCATATTATTTCTATGTTCAAAGAATGGAAAATAACACAATAATTTCTGCTTCTTTGTGCTTTTTTTATTCTTTTAAGTGCCTGAATTAATCGATGCTTTCAAAACTGATTGGATTTCAACGACCGTTTCAATATGGTGAAAACTGTTTACACCAATAGGAAAGACTAATTGTGCTGCTCGCCTTTAAATAATATTACAACGCTAAGTAGACAATCACTGTTTTGATTTTTTCTATATATACACTTTACAGATCCACAGAAAATAAAGCTCATTCATTGGTCAAAGATTTTTAATGCCACATAAATAGGAGCGATTGTTGAACTGAAAACAAACATTAGAACTTTAAAAGTGAGAATTAATTTCGAGAAATTTAAAGAAAAATACCAACATGTTATATAGCAGGGAAGGCTCAAATAGTTCGCGACAGTGTTTAGTGAAGATGGCGTTTTAAAGTGACACCATGCTCAATGCACAATTGGGTATTTACTGTGTGACGTGTGATGTGACCGTCTGAACTGAGAAACGTTAAAATGACTAATATCCCGGAAATATGCGAAGCCACTCGCGACCATGGGTAAAACGAAACAGACATCTTAAAGTGCAGAACTGATCTGCTCATAATTGCATATTTCAGAGTATGGAGTACAAAAAAAGATTTTTCCAATGAAGCAACAATATAAATATTCGCACAAACACGATGGTTGTGCTTCCAATTAAATGAGAATTTCAAAAGCTGTTTTTATTATTTTCTTCCAAAAATATTCAGTCAAAAATATCGCAAAGTAAGAAATACTCTTTGATACTTAAATTTCGTCTAGTTGCATTTGAATAATTCGGAATTTCTTCATTTTGTAGATCATAGATCAAAAAATGGCGATTATTTGCTTAGGATTTAAACTACCTCTAAAGCGACAACTTCTATTTGGTCTTTAAGTGAAAAAAGAAGCAAATAAATCTCTTTAAAATTTTGCGTCAACGCGGAGTGCGTCAACGATGGCGTACGAATTCTGAAAATCCCCGGGCCTGGAGGATGCGGGGCTGACGGCGTCAATTTCCGGGTGCCGGAGCAACACGTCCTGCAACGGCGACCGGGAGCGTGCTGCATATACGGATGCAAATTGAGAGGATTCGAACCTTGTCAATTCTCCCGGAAAAACTTGCGTTTTCGTCCTACGTCGACTGAGAATCGCATCGAATCAATTTTTATAGATGCCATTTTTCAGATGAATGAAATTAATGAAATTCTACGTGAAAATTAATTTGTATAATTTTTGATAATTTCAAATTAACCTCAAAGCAAAAGAAATCTGAGCTAATTTTAGCTTGTACTCCATATTACCGTTTCCAAGATCCTATTGAGATTCTAATTCGAAACATCGGGTACATATTTGGTTTGGCAAAACCTTTTTAAAGCGTTCTTCAGAAAAAGGGCCGCTTACCTTATTGGTATTGGTATTGGTATTAAAGGGGGGCGCCCTCGCGGGCGTCCAAGCACTTAAGCCACCAGATGGGCCCGTTGTGCCCCCAGGCCGCTCTAGAGGGCGTCCAGAATGCCGCCCCTCCTGTAGAAGGTCAGCAACTCCTTTAGCCCAATACCGTGCACTGAGTCCGGATCGATCAGGCCGCTACCTTAAAAATAGTTTTAAATTATTTTGAAAACTCTTTCACGTCACAATGTATATGTTGCTTTGTAAATTAAAAAGCAAAATTAATATTCTCTCTAATTTGCGATGATCAATCGTGTTCGATAGTTTTTTGGGGCGCGTTTGAAATATAGTAGAGAAAAACTCTTTTTTTTTTGATATTTTTATATACGTCCTTACTTTTATACAGAAAATTTTTGCCTGTCATATAGGTGTCAAAATAAAAATGAAAACCCTATTCCTCTTAATTTTATATATCTAAGCACTGTGAAAAAAATCAAACACCAACGAAACTGTGAGGCAGTAATTGAAAGTGTGATATTTTTAACAGTAACCTCCTTCGTCATTCGAGTGCGATTTGTATTGTTCACAGTAACTTGAAAGTTTAATCTCGTACAAAAGGTCGATTTCACTCGCAACAATTTTTCAATAATTTTCATTGTGGATTTTCAAGACACTGTAAAAACTGGTATAACGGATTCAATCGTGGTCGGAATTCCATGAAGGTAATCCAAAATGTGCCGTCAAATGTTGATAGTGTATATGAACTGATAAACCAAGGTCAACAGGTGACATATCGTGTAATAGAGGGATATACAGGCATTAAAAAAGTTATGCGCGTTCGATGCTATTTGATATGACTTGATATTGCGATGGTGCTGCTCAGACGGTTTATAATATCTATACAGTCTGAAACAAAACAATGAACTTATTTTTTTTTTCAAAGAAACTTTCACAGCCTACTGTTATACTTTTTATAAAACTTCTGGATTCCTCCTGCGTCGGTTTTTGTTGACTCGAACTAGCTAACGTTTTGCTTGAAACTGACTGAACAGTCAAGCTCTGAAGAAGCCAACAGGATGATTGGCGAAACGTTAGCTAGTTCAAGTCAACAAAAATCGACGCAGGAGGAATCCAGAAGTTGGAATGGACTTTTATACCGCTTCTACGATGAGCCAAATTCAACAAAAATTTGTTCGCGGAAGAAGCACAAGGAAACAAGTGGTGCCTGTTTCCTCGGCATTATTGGTCATGTGGCGACAGTAATGTTAAAGCAATGCAGTGGTACACGAAGGCCATTTGCTTATCACAAGTCATCGGAAAATTAGTAAAAAGCAAAAGAAGAAGCGAATCATTTTTCATCATGAAAATGTGAATTCCATACATTGGTATTGGAGACAAAGTAGTTTTTGATAAGCAAAAACAGCGCTGATTTTTCACTGCTTTTTTATTCCCACCCATCAAAAATATATTGCTTGGTCAACGTTTTGGATGCATTCAAAAACCAGGTTTCGAAGGTACCGGTTATCGTAATGGAAAGAGTGTATTGATTTTCTTAGAGAATATTTTGAAAAGCAGAAAAAGAAATTTTGATCAAAATTATTAGTTTTTTTTTTTACTATTAGGCCAGATATGTGAATAGTTTTTTCTTGCGTTGTGAGGTGATTTTCTTACCGCAACAGCACGAAAACTGCCAGTGCACTTTCTTGTCTTGTTTCGGTCTGCGTGTTATTTTCAAATTCGCGTCGTGTGGTGTGATTTTCATCTTCGGGCTTGATGAGCCACCGTGGCAATAAAGCCCGAGTATATCGACTGTCGGTTTATCGGATTTTCGAAGCCATATTTCGGCGCCGCGCGGCAAACGGTCTAAAACTCAATAACACGGGTTTGCGGGGGAATCAATCGGGATTCCCATTATGATCTGCGGGGAGAAAGACGGCGGTTGCGGGGGCGGGAGGGCGACGCGGCGTGGAAAAATTGTTTTCGGCGGGGCGGCTTGGGCCTAATGCGAACTTTTCGTTTTGGCCCGGATACTCAGCCAAGTATGCGATTATATGCCCTAGCGTGCAATAACGGCTGAAGCCCCGTCGTTCCGGCCGAACTATGGGGTTGCTCACGCTGTTGCCGGTTGTACTGTGACGAATCCGAGTTACTTCTTCACGGACACTGAGCAGAACATCAAATATAGATGTTTATTTATTTATTAATTTTTACAACTTTTCGGGCCTCAGGCCCAATTACAGTGTTGAGTATAATAAACTAATAATAAGCCTTAAATAATGTTCAATTTAATGTTAACCTTTGGGAATATTTTTGTGTTTATTCTTTAATATCTATTGTATTTACTACATGCGAATATTGTCTTTCTAAATTATTTAAAAACGCATTTTTTTATTCACCAAATTCATCACACCGTTCTTGAACTTCATTGTGGTGAATTTTCGTACCTGTAATTGCAAATTTTTTCTGACAATTGGTCTTTACACATTTAACACTGAATGTTGGTTGTCAAATGCTAGTCTTATACATATAAAAACTAGGCTATTTAGAATTATTTTGTTGTATAGAGAGAAGTTATACTTTATTAAGTTGTTTACATAGGTGGTCGCAGTTTTTCTTTTTATTATGATGTTAGTAATGTAAACAATTAAAATAAAAATTCAACCATCTGAAGTTTTTGTTTAGAAAGGGTACCAAACAATGCTAGAATATTATATATGTCCTTTCTCTGACTACTGCAGTTTCTTACGACAAAAGCCAAACTTCTGTACGATGCCCTAACTGTGCTTAAAACGTGCCGGTTAAATGACAATTTTGCTTGAAAATCCCAACGTTGAACCCTGTGGTACTTCAAAACAAGTTGCATACAATCTTTTTTAGCTTTTTTATAGTTACATAATGCAATAATAATAATAATAAACCTGGTTGAGTTAACAAAAAATCTATAGAATTAAATACCTTATTCTCCAAATTAAATTGTGCTTATTAACAAATTTCGATGTTTTTCAAAAGTATATCAACAATAGTGAAACTTTTTTTAATGTTACTTAACTTTACAGAGAAAGAAAAATAGTGTTTGTCTGTATTAAATAGATTTTCATAAATTTAAAAAGAGTACTTTACTTCCAAAATAATTATATGGTCAAACTTATTCTAACAATAGTGAAGTTAGAAATAAATAATAATAAGCCTGGTTAAGTTAACGAAAAATCTATAGAATTCAATATTTTATTCTCTAAATTAAATTGTGCTTATCTTAACAAGAAAAAAAATGTACCGACACTTGAATATAAGATGCTTTTGTTAGCAATGAGAGTTTTAAATCATATTTGTTTTTTTTAACCTAATGTCGGCTTCAGACAAGTAAACAAGACAATGACGTATTATTTCTCAACAATTTCTGGAAACATTTTTGTATAATTTTTGGTTTGTTTCACAATTCGTGAAGTTTTGCATGTCGGTAAAGATCAGAGAAGCTCTGATTGGCTGCATATTTTACAAGTTGTTGACTCAGTGTGGAAGGTGTGTGCCGACAAAAGTAGAAGACCAGTAAATCGGTGGAAAATAAAAAAAGTTTTTGTTAGTAAAAATGTCGGTGAAAAATAAGTGGAACACAGAAAATACTTTCAAATGAATAGAATTCTACATAGAGCATTCATTATTATGGTACCCTAAAAATCGAGGCTACAAAAAGAAAGCCGATGCATTGAAGAATACTTATGTACCATTAAATATAAACTCAGTGGATGGTGCTGAAACGAAAATAAGGAATATTAACCGGAAGTAGATGAGAGAAAGAAGGAACTATAAGAAAATGAAATAGTATATTACGCAACAAGTGCGGTAAACGGCATTTGACTCACGAGTTTATTTGACACGAGCGGAGCGTAGCGGAGCGAGTGTTTAATAAATAAGTAACTAAAAAAGTTTACCGAACGTGTTGCATATTATACTTTTTCTACGACCGTCTCGAAAAAATCACAACTTCATCGCATTACTAAATTTCGTACCATTCAAACAAAATATTTACCAGTTGCCATTAAACCTATTCGTTTACCGTTCCGATCGGTTCCGCTATTGTTGTCTCTTTTTAACTTCGTACGTTAGACAGAGACAGATTTGTTATTGGATATGTCATATAAACAAGTGAATAAACTCAAATTTAAAACGTTATGTTGTTTATTTAAGTTTTACAATTGATCATTAAGTAGTTTAGTTAAAGAAAAATACTGTAATTTAAAGAAAATTCAAGCAAGGATAGAGCTTTTTTGTTTGTACTGACGAGACATGGATATTTCAAAAACGTACAATTGGTCTTTGCAAAATATTAATATAAAAACTGTAAAAACTACTAAGTATCATGTGAACGCTATGTAAAATTTCTGTGGGAAACTGAAATTAATGTCAGTTTACTTACCGACTAGACCACTTGTAGCTTATAACACTTAGTATCTAAATTGTCTGATATATTGCATAACATTTTTCTGTATTAGTTTTTGGATACATTTTTGCAAAACAACACGAATACGTTCACCGTCAGAACTGACAAACGTCAAAATTCAACCCGTGCGGTAAAATCTCCGAAAAGATCCGATTGCTCCCCAACCCGTGCGGCAATATCCCGGAAATGTCCGAAGTGGCTCGGATTCGTGAGAAATGAAACTGACGTGGTAAAGTGACGCTTCCCACAAGCGAGATCGATATATAATTAGGTATTTTACCGACGGGAGTATGAAAAATATTTTGTTGCACATTTGTCCCTTTGGTGTGGACAGTGTCTTAATTTTATCCTGCGTTTGTCTCGAAGTCGTGTTTACTCTTGTCTGCTTGGTTTGAACCCGTTATAATAATTTTACTTATAGGTTTTAGCTGATTAAATTTACCAAATCAATATAAATTAACAGGAATATTTGTTTTTTATCTAAAATAATTCTTTGACTTTGTGTTAGTGTCGTAGGTTTTCATTTACCCTACAAAAAATGGTGCATTATGCACACTATTTTGAATTTTAATTTATTTGAAAACAAAAGAGGGAAGTCTGTAGCTTTTTTTTATTTTTTACTAAACTTTTAACGAACACTTAGAATATCCGGCAGAGCGTAAACGGCAAAATAACGTAAACGTGTAGCATATAAAAACGTTAAAAAATGGACGGCAGCGTCTTTCCCGAAGTGCATCGGAACGTATATCATCCCGCTCCCCGCTTTCTATCCCTAAACGCACGTACGTTTTTTTCTCCTATGAAGTATAATATATACGGGATTTCCTCCGGGAACACATCAAAATCTGAGGCATCGCGTACGGAGGGGTTTTATGAAGCCGATTTTGCCTCATATTATGTTTGTTACTTTGTTTTTGCGCTTTTTTCTCAGCCGTATCACGTCCCAGAATTAATATTTATACAGCAGCAAACGCTACGCGAATATTGTATCGCTCGTAAATCTTTTATTAATACGGATTTTTCGTCTCCGGGCATATTTTTGTCTCCGGTATCCGTAATCATCTCCCCCATAAATACACTCGTCGGCAAAAAAGCGGCCACAAAAAACTGTTCCACATTTCAAAGTTGGCTTTCTCGTCACCCGCTTATTGATTCCTCCGTAACGATAGTATGTCCGAAATTTTTATTCAAAATCCTCTCCTAAGAATTTAGAAGGTTTTTCTTCTAGATCTCAATTTTCTAAATGTGTAGAGAGGTATAAGAACGCTTTTTGTGAAGTTTTCTCCGTTCTCTGATATTGTCAATGCGCGTTACTAGTTTCTTACTCTTACTTACTAACTTACTCTCGGAATGAAAAAGATTCCATTCTCTTGCCTGTTCCATATTCTCTGCCCTAGCAAGTGATTTCCTTTTGCTAAGATTGTTATTGCGCCGCAAAAACCACTGATCCGACTATTTGGCATCTCTAAAAATTTGATAATTTAAGGCAAGGTTATCAGCAAACGAAATAGTATTTTTCCTACTCCCGCCTACACACACCGATCTGGCGTGCGGGAAGCGTCACTTTACCGCGCCAGTTTCGTTTCCCACGGATCCGAGCCAGTTTTCCGGGATATTACCGTACGGGTTGGTCAGCAATCAAATATTTTCTGAGATATTTCCCACCTTTGTCAATTGTGACGGTCATGTCAGCGAATGTATTCGTGTTGTTTTGCAAAAAAGTATCCAAAAACAAACGGTCGTAGAAAAAGTATAGTATGTAACACGTTCGGTAAACTTTTTAACTCACTCGTTTATTAAAAACTGGCTCCGCTGCGCCCCGCTCGTGTTAAATAAACTCGTGAGTCAAATTACTATTATGTAAACGCAGCTAGAAATTGGAGAAAAACCGACTTTTTCGAAATCTTGTATGTGCATAGTAAGTCTTCCTTCATGTTCAATTTTAATTCTGGGCAACGAGCTGACTGCACTTTTTTGAGCTTCTAGATAACAAATGACGCTTCAAGGTTCGTGATGTCGTCCCATAAGCTCTACTTACTTCATTTGCACCCATTTCTCTCTATTGTGCTCATTGCATAAGCTCTGTTAAAGCAGCTACACTAAATGAAGCCTTTCTAGTCTTACGGACACATTTTTCCTCATAATCTAAAAACAGATCTAATTTTGTTAATTGAAATTATAAAAATATATACACTCCACTTGTGTAATACAAAAATCAAACTTGCCGACTTTTCGCTTCTTCAGAGCTTAACTGAAACAGTCTCAGGATTATTCAGAAATGTCAGCAAGTTTGATTTGTAAACAACCGACGCAGGAGGTTGTCTACAACAAAACTAAATAATTTTAAGTAAAAAAAAAGATTACAAAAAACAAGATTGCTTTTGAAAAATCGTCACGGGGCGGGGCAAGTTCGTAGCGCATAGTGCGGAGCAGCTATTTATTTAAAAGAGAAGCCGATTCGCGGTTTCTTGTCAAAGCGGGCGCATTGTTTTTCTATCGTGCTCCTGCGGACCACTATGGAACTTTCGCAAAATCGATGTAATTTAATTGTGCACCTTGTATAAAGTGTTCTTCACATTTCGTTGAACTTCAAAGTTACAGCAAATATCGGTAAATGTTAAAATTTGCACAAACAATATGCGTTGTCGAATGATATTTTTTCAAATTTCTCGCGTCCGGACGAAACCCGAAACTCTCTAGATACAGTTTACGATACTATTGAAATAAAATTATCCCATCTTTAACGGGTTTTCATTTATCGCCAATAATTTACCCACAAAAACGGAAATTTTTAGGATCTTTTCAATTTTTTCCCGATAAATGACACGCCCTGTATATGATTCAAACAATGTTCGAAGTAGAGATTATAGCCCTGGATCTTCCGCGTTTCCTGGTGAAAATAGTAAATGATTTTCGAGAAAATAAGTTTTTTCTGAAACCATGCAGTGCGCCGTAATAATCAATGACGTCATCGCGTCAAGACAGCTCCCGAAATAACGATTTCAATATGGATTTTTTCAAATATCCCGAGCCGAAAATACAAAAATTGTAGCTCTTGATGCGGCCTATGACACCGTTTGAACGAATTAGTGATATTTTTTACCATTTTTGATTTGCGGCTAATAATTTACTTTGTAAAAAAAAATTCTAGGTCTTTTAGATTTTTGCCTATAATTTGAAAACCCTGTATATAATTGAAAAAATGCCCGAAATAAATGTTATTGCATTGGATCTTCTGCGTCTGCCGGTTAAAGAATCTTGCCAATCGGGTAAACGATAATGGAGGAAAACATATTTTTCTGGAAGCTAAAATTACCAAAAAAAAAAAATTCAAATATATTTAAAAAATACTTGGTAATATTTGATTGCGCCCAATTTCTACCGTTCAAATGTGGACACGGACTTTTACTTCTCTGCTATATTTGAAGTTGATATCTGAACATTTAGAACATACATTTTTCATTTAGCACGGAATATCGGGAACACCCTGTACAATAGGTGAAAACCTTAAATACAAAAGTTTTTGCTGTCTATGTGGGCTATATCACAATATAAAAAAAACCTGAGATCTTTCAGTTATGACTAATTTTCAATAATAGGGGGACCCATTTTTCAGTTATTTTGAATTTACTGCGCACCCTGTATATTTTTGAAAAATTGTCAAGAATAATAGTTTATAGAGCCGTATCTTCTTCTTCTTCTGATTCAAGAATTTTTTTGGTCTCGTAAATAGTTTTTGGAAAATGATGTTTTTTGTAGACCGTTGCACACGCGATTTTTTATTTTTTTAGAATACTTCCCGATCCCCCAGCTCCCCCATTTTCAATAAGTTCCGTCATCGGGCAAAGTTGCATATATGTGCCAAATATGAAGTCTATTGCCTCAAATTTCGGAGACATCGTTTTTCATAACAAGGTCCAAAAGACAGTCGAAAATGGCGAAAAAAAGATGGATATCGGCGTCAGATCGGGGCCATTTCTTATAAGCTTATGTGGGTCGTGGGGGTTAAAAAGTAGGCAAATTTTAATTTTGTAGCTCTAACTGTTCGAAAAACCAAAAGACTAGAACGGAGAACAGACAAACAGACATAAAAAATTGTTTTCAATGGTGATCATTTCTGTACCAACGGCCATCCCATAGGACCTATCGTTACCGAGATATAAAATTTTTATACGAGCGCAGATACTTTCGAAAAATTCGATTTCATCGATTTTCAAAAGTAACAAGAATTTATAAAACGTGCAATTTGCATTTTGAGTGGAAGCTGTTAACTTAATGGAGTAACGCTCTCTCTTATAGGTAAGAAGTATTTATAAACATTCGGCCAAAAAGGCTCTATGTTTTATACGGAGGGTGTCAAAGATTCGTTTTTCTGCGCTTGAAAATCTGGGCTAATTTACTATGAGAAAGTAGTGACTTTGCACCTTTACGGATTTTGGCTGCATAGTATAATTTTATGAGCCATCCTTATTTTGGTACATTTTTTTTGCTGTTATTAAATTATGCTCAATATAGCAAAGATTCCAGTTGCTTGAAGAATGTGAAATTTAAACATTTTGTGTTTAATACTAGTAATACTTTAATTATGTAATTTTTCGTGATCTCCTCTGAGGTGGTTTAATTATCCAGTGAATATATTATCGTTAACCCACTGTATAAAAAGAGCTAAGGCCGTTACTATTGCTTTTTTATAAAGGGGCGCCTTGAAAACCATAGAAAACAGACATTTGTCAACAAAACAAAATAAGAAACGAAGATCTCTAACAGAGGGATCAGCAATCTCTCCGACGATGTTACAAGAAGCCGAAAAACAAAAGAGAGACGGCACTGTGACGGCGACGGCGGGGTCGGAGGGTCGGGGAAGACAATTTTATAAAGGCCGGCTCATCTTTGAGGTGCAATCAAGAACCCCTTTGAAGGGTCTCCGCATCATTGCCGACCTAGTTACGGTCCTTTTTATTATTAGAAAAGGTGCGGGCCGTCGAAGAGATATTATCGTTCCACTTTTTTTTGCGACAGCGTGAGAAATTCTCGAGGGCCGTTTGAAAGGGATTAGATCACATTCCGATGTTCAGTTATCAGGTTCAGTATTCTTTCTTTAAGTACTTGTTCGAACGTAGAGAACATTTTCAACGAAAATCTTCGTGAATTTTTTCGCCAGACAACGTAATATATTTCGCTAAATCATTGAACATATTTTCAAAGTTTTTTTTGTTGGAAATTATAAAAGGATATTTCTAAAATTTAGTGAAGTTTGTAAATTTAACCAAATTCTGAACTATTTTAAATTTTATGAAATTATGAATATGTTTGGGTTAGTTCATCACAAATTTAGCTAAATCCTTAAACATCATATTTTAAAAATTGTGTAAAAATTATAAACTGAACCGAGTATTGTTTTTTTTTTCAAATTGTGTAAAAAAAATAAACATGTTTTGGTTAGTAGGTAGCAAAATTTGTCAAAATCTCTGAACATGTTTTCAAAATTCTGCAAAAATTATAAATTTAGCCAAGGCTCTATTTACATTTTCACAATTGTTTAAAAATAATAGCCGCATTATTATACATGAAATTTGCCAAAATTTCTGAATTTATTCTCTTTTTTTTTTAATTATAAATTTAGCAAAATTTCTGAAGATATGAAAAAGAACTTCTTGTGTTTCTATTCAAAACAATTCTATGAGTACTTTGACATATTTTCTGTCGTAATTTAATTATAATATTATTTCTTAATGATATAATTGTAGTTGGTTATACCCCCATGGTTATATATTATATATATAATTTGAAAAAGAGGTGTTCTCTTTTTTCAATTACATTTTTTAACGATAAAATTCTGTTTGAAATCATTTATTTCACGAATGCAAAATTTATATTATTACAACGTTCTATGAAACTTCCAAGTGAAGTCCATGGAAATTCATGTAGTAAGAAATTTGCAATATTTAAGTTTTTTCAAAAGTTTTCAAAAAATCTATTAGTCCGAAGATGGCGGTGTTTTATTTATTTTAAATTTTCTTTTCAATTTCTTTCGGTTGGGATTTTTACGTAGAGTGGAGTAGTCAGTCTTCTAATAAAACTTACATATTTTGTTTGTTGCTAGGTTATGATATTTTTAGAGATATTTGAAATACAATCTTTACTTTATTATTTTTTTTATGAAAAAAGGTGTCCATTTTTCTAATGTACTTTAGTTGCCCGTGTGTTAGGGCTCATGTTAATCGGAAATATGACAATTATAAGAAATTGAATATGATAGTGCTATATTATCTATCAATGCTGATTTAATATTGCACACACATAGGTTTACTTTGACAAATACCTAACTTTTTACTACTTATGTAAAAAGAAATCTGTATTTGCTATGTCCTGGGCAAAAAAAAAGAGAAAGCAAATAAAGAGTCTAATAAAATCATTAAAATATGCATCCATACAATTTGTCAGTTTCAGACGAAAATTGATTACAGGGGACCCTATTTAGAAGTCCTACCTATACCAGGTTCCACCATACCATCTTTCATTTCACTAAGCAGCAACAAGCCAAGTTGATTAATAAGTTACTTTAAACTCCATTTCTGAATAGCAGATTAGGATTCAGTTAAACGAACGAGATATAAATAAAGGCAGGGGGTCAGAAAAATTACCTCTGATGTTTTTTTAAGTCTTGTACAGAATCTCTGCTGCTACCGCTATTTATAATCTTTAAAAGACTATTTGGAAATGTGCTAAAGTAGTACCTGTTCATAAGGGTTGCAGTAACTAGCCATATATTCTGGACAAAATGTTAGAAGTTATTTTTTAAACTTAGGTACGTTCTTGGTGAAACGCAACATGACTTCTTAAGTGGTATGTCAGTATCTCTCACTGTATATTCAAGATGTGTCTGAGGCGTACATTGACTTTAGCAAGGCATCCTACACTGTTAATAAAACTTCAAAACTTCGATGTGCACGGCTGTCTTTACAAAAGTCTTCAATGTTATATCATTATAGGTCTGAGTATGTTGAATTAGATGGGAATAATTCTAAATCTACGGATATCATCCAAAAGTCGTACGCACCTGATCTTGATAAGTTTTATGACTACTACGTAAGAAATCGATTGTTTTTAAATGTTGACAGATGTTACTATCTTAAATTCAGTAAATGATTATAAATTCAATGGTGTAGGTGTTTCGGAAGTACAGCATATCACCACATTATATCATAACCAAACTAAGATTTAAATTTCCTATTTAAAACGTAGTGATAGATACGTATTTTATTATGCCGGTTTTATTATTAGGGTTAGCAAAAAATTTCAAGATCCCAAGACGCTGATTATAAAGAAAATTATAATATTTACTTGGTGCACAAGGATTTTTGGCTTTGACACCCTTTTCGTTTAGCTGACCAAGCAGTTGGATATAGAAATGTTTTTACTTACTCTATAGAATTAAGATAAATATGATTATTCTTGGTGTGCCTTTGTAAACTGTTATCTTAGTTCGTCATAATCGCCCATCCTCAAAGAGACCTAGTTTCACAAAAGATAACTTTTAACTCAAGTGTTGGTTATTGTCAGTATAATACGAATTTAAAAATATAAAATTATCTTGGTATGATTAATTAATAAATAATAATATTAAACAAATAACAAATATATTAACAATAACATACAACGAATACATATTAAAAGGTTTCACAAGAATTTTCATTTGAATTTTTTTTGACTAGCTATCTCCTTCAGTTCCACAGGCAATTTATTATACATTTTTTACAGTCAAAACAAAAGGACTGTTTGATGTAAGAGACAGTCGATGTGTGGGTATTTTTATATTAAGATTCGGTCTTAGATTGTGCTTAATATCTGAGTTTCTTGAGAGAATATAAAGATTAGAGTTGCTTTTTACATAAGCGGCACAATTTAGTATGTAAATAGTCCGTAAAAGGAAAAGTAAGTTTGGGGGAAAGATGAAAACAGGTCATTTATAAACACTTTGAACAATGAAGGATCTAGTAAACATCCCCGAGGTACACCGCAATTCAATGACCTGGGATCAGAGACGTATTCAGATTCAAAAATATAAATATTCAATTATACTGCGAAGTCGGTGTGTCAAAAATTATTATTTGTAAAATGTTGCACGTGTTTTGCCCACACGGGCATCATGAAATCTATATGTGCGTGTTACACAGTAACCAGTTGGAATGAGACTAAGTCCGTTTGTACCAAATGAAATAAGAGTGTTGCGATTAAGAAGTAAAAAATATAAAAAAAACCTGCAGTTTATATTATTAAAAATTAATGTTTTCTCAAAATGATAACGTCATTGACGCAGTAAATACTTTGGTGGTTTCTAATTTCTCCAGAAGATCAAGTTTTTTACTTTTTGGGCACTCCTGTCAAACAATGACATTTTTATTCGGAAAAAAAGTTATGCTCCGCAGCAGCAGATTTGGTCTCCGTCACCTCAGTGTCCTTGTAGTTTTTCGCCAACTCAGATGTTCGTGAACCCTGATGGAGATATTCCGGCCTTACTGTCCGATATAAATTACATTACAATTCTCACAGTTCAAAGAATACACTCCTGATCTAGAAAAAAGATATATTGGATTTTTAACTTTTGTTATAAATTGTTTTAATGCATAATGCATAATATAGATAAATTCCTGCTATTCAACAATTTTGCTCGGTGTAACGAAATACTGCCGAAATAGGTCAGGCATTGGAACTTACGTTCTGGAGGTTTTGATTTTATTATATAATACGATAACTGCTATTTGTTGCCAAATTTGTTAAATAATTTGTGGATTTAACAAAATAGAGAATCATTATTAAATGCAATTTGTCTAGTCGTCGTCAATTCCTTATTAAATGCTTCCTTTGGAAGTGAAATGTTAAAAAGCGTGTAGAATAAAGAATTAAAAGAGACAAATTTAAGAGAATATGGAAAGTTGAAGGAAAATTGTATCACATTGTCAATACATGTGGCTAATAGAACATCAAGAAACGGTAAGGTGCCCCCGATTTCCTTCTCTAACGTAAAATAAATTAGCGTTTGTAAATTAGTAAATATGTGGAGAATTGACTTTCCATAATTTTTTTCTCAAGATCGTTTATGAAAATTTCACTTAAAAAAGGTGACTGGCAAGAAATTATCGATAGTCCTGTGGTTTGTCAAAAACATTTATTATTGAACTAAAATAAATTTTGTTCTAACGCAACTTCGGAGTTTAAATGAATCCTTATAGTTTAGTTCGTCATGTCAGAGTAGCTTATTATAAAATAAATAAATAATGGGACTGTCCACGCTGTCCACCCTCCCCAACCTTACCACCATCTTTTAAATTAAGAAAGAAACCGTGCGTATTCTCGGATCAAAAACTACTCCCCCGAACCGTAATAAATCATTGTCGGCTGGTCGTATTTTCGTTCGCATCTTCCCGTCCAGTAATTCTCTTAATTAAAATCCGTCTCGGGGTGATCCGTGTGAGAGAGCGGCGCGGCGGGTTGGCAAGGGGTGGGGGGCGGTGTCATTTTAAAGCGTCGTGACGCGGCGGCGGGGCGGCAGGGACGACTACTAGTCGCATAGCGCACAGCACGAAATGTGTCACAGACATTCGCCCATTATCGTTCGGTAATAACTTCGGCTGCTGCAATTTTGAAGGCTCTTAAAAGACATTCCAGTCAGCGAAAACTGCACCGGATCTCGGATGCCGCCTGCCTCCCATGGCCCGTTATTGGTTCAATAAGTCCGTCGGCTTGGAACGCCCGTGGTCGTTTTAGATATCCTATTTATATGTTATTGGTTGCCAGATTTGACCAAGTCACACGGTCATCGAATGACGCATTTTATTTCTTTTCGTCGGTAAAGTCGGTCGTTCCTCCAAGTCTCACCCCGTTACTAAATGTTGAATAACAATGATACAAAACATTTTTTCTCAATCCTCCCCCCCCCCCCGCAGCGATGCTCCCCCAACTCGAACCGATCCAAATAGTATCCAGCGTGTTTCTCCTAAAAATAATTGTTCACGACGGTGATTGCCTCCTCATTTGACGAAAATCTTTATCCTCTGAGTGCAGTTTTCAGATGAAGGAACAAAAGGAAGTCCCTTGGGGCTAGGTCTAGTGAGTAAGGCGGACGGTCAAGCAGTTCAAACCATAATTCGTGGATTTTCGCCATGGGAACCTTTGGTGTGTCTTGGTGAACCAGTTTTTTTCTGCAAATGTGTCCGTTTTCCGGTAATTTTTGTCCTCAGCTTGTCAAGCAATGATGGTAGTTTGAACACGTTTTTGGTGTAACGTGAGTAAATGCGGCACCCAACGCGCAGCGTTAAAATTCAGCTGCCCATAATTTCACAGTGGCCAATGACGGTGCAGAGTCCCCATACCCAGAGTCCAACTCAACTTTAATTTACGTATTGCCTTTCAAAAACGAATATTTTATACCAGCTCTATACTCAATTTTTCCGACGACTCTCAACTAAAAACCGCGTAACTATCAAGAGGTCCACAACTATGACCACTAGCTTTTAAAAATCAGTGCCGCCATCTTCAGGATGAGGTTGGAAACTTGTCAAGTGACCCTCCTATATGCGTCAGCAATTCACAGGGTTAAAAAGGTCACTACAAGCAATGCTGCCACGTAGATCTTTACTTATTCTTCTTGGGCACCACAATATACCATTGCTATTTATATCGTTCGGGTTCGTCAAACGCGATGGTGAAATAAAAAATCACCTCACGTAAGATTTGAAATGAACTAAAAATTCATTCAATTCAAAATAAAAATTAAAGCCACGAAGAGTCAAAGCTGGGGAAAAAAGTCCTGGTTGTTTAATTAGTATTATTTATGTAATCAAAATAATATCAATAACGTCAACTTAAACGTCTTTTTCGCCATCAAATGTTTAGAAATTCCAAAAATATGCATATTTTGTAAGTTAGTTAAGCCGAAGGTGCAATTTTTCTTTAAGGTCAAATATTTCAAAAACGATTAGACATAGGTCTAGGTCTACATAAAACATGTTTAGAATTTCACACACAATCTCAAAATGTAATAATATATAGGGTATTTCCTTTGAGGAAGAGCACTTAATTTTAAAATTTGAAAGGCGTTTCTAAATTACATCTCAATAAACTTTTAATCAACGAGTTGGAAGACGAAAGAGAAGAGATATAGAATAATTGGTTCTACCAATCCGCGATATCAAACGAGACCAGCCAATTCGAGACATTCGATATAGAACGATATTTATTCTTTTATTTTACTGTAAAGGTTTTTTTCAAACTAAACTTTGTTAAAATTAGAATAAATATTGTGCCATCTAGTTTGTAAGCAGTTCCACGCTCCAAGTATAAACAATTAAATGAAATACCCACATAAAAGGTGAAAAAATTGATTTATTTAATTTATTTAGTTTATTATAATTTGCTTTGATGCAACAAAATTTAAAAAATAACTGATTAAGTAACCTAATAATTATCTGGATATAAAAAATGTCGAATTAATCCGTAAAAATAATAAGTGGCCCTACGCACCCAGTAATGAATATTTACAAGATGGGGGCATCTTTAACATTCGTTGACAACGAAGTAAATTTAAAAAAAAATAACTTGTAAAAAATCCACCGCAGTTTGCACAATGAAAAATTTCAAAATTGGTAATATTTTAAATTCAGTTTTGCATTTTGCATTTGCATCCTCTTCCTGTAGATTTTGCTCATTCATTAATCTTCTGTTCGTTTCATTCCACGATCTACGTGGCCTGCCTCGTTTCCTTTTTCCTGGTGGTCTTCACTGAAATATTCTTTTGGGACATATCTCTTCAGTCATTTTTAATAAGTGTCCAAATCATTTCAAGGATCGCCCTTCTATTCGATCCAGCACCGCTTCTTCTACTTTCATTAAAGTTCTTACGTTCTTATTGTTTTTTCTGTCTAATAGTGATCTTCTTGCGCTTCGTCTGATATAATCTGTTTCTATAGTTAAGATCCTTCTTTTTAGATCTGCATTTAAAGGGCACATTTCTGCTCCATAGCTCAAAACTGCTTGCTTTCCCCACTCGTTTTTTGTTTTTATTTGAGATATTTTTATTCCAACAGAATGAGTCAAGGCTTCCTACGATTTTCCAACTTTGTTGTACTTTGTGTTTTATTTCTGTTTCTCCTACCCCGTTTTTATCCACAAGTGCTCCTAAATACTTAAATTTCTCCACTTGGTTAATACCTACATCATCATTAAATAGAAGTCATCTGTAACCTCCACCTTTTATATTCATCCTAAGCTATTTCATCACGAATTGTAGGTCATATGCGTCCTGGGCCATGACAACCTGATCATCAGCGAAAAATAATGTGAGTAAAGTATCATTATCATCTATCGGGATTCCCATTCCGCTACATCGTACTTTCCAACGTTTAAGCGCAGCATCCCTGTCTTAATCCCTTAGTGACATTTATCGATTGTGACAGTTTCTGTCCATTTTTCATCTGTACTTTGTTGCCCCTATACATTTCTACAATAATCTGTAACAGTAGCCTTTTCTAGATCCACAAATGCCAAATGCATTTCTTAGTCTGCCTACCTTTTCTGCCAGCTGTTGTTGAACAAATGGGTTGTCTGTACAGGGTCGGTTTGGTGTAAATCCACTTTGATCTTTGCCCACTCGGTTTATTTTATCATATACGACTTTACTAAATATTGGGCTAATTGTACTATTTACACTTAGGATTCGATAACATTTGAGATGTCTTCTGTTTCTTTTTTTAAAAATAGATATTAAGTGCGCCGTCTTCCACTCGTAGGGAACTTGTATTTAGTGGCTGCAGTTTTGCATTAGATGAGTTATTCTATCCCTCATACCAGGCCCCTTGCTTTTAGCAACTCAACGGGGATGTTCCCGGGGCCAGGGGATCGACCATTCTTCATTCTGGATAGCGCCCTTCCAACTTCGACAGATGTTATAGTTAGACTTCTATTAGTTTCTTCGTTATTTAATAGTGGCTTTATTTGTGCTATTTTTTAAAAAGTTTGTAATTGTTTTCAATGCGTCTGTTGACTGAGCTCTTCCCAATAGCTTTTCAATACGAATGCACTTTTGCTCCCAGAAGTTATTCTATTTTTATTGATCTCCGTACTTCTCTATTTGTGGTTTGATATTCTTCTCTATGTTGGGATAACTTTGTGGTAGGCCATTTAATTTTTCTTTTATCTCTTCAGTTATCCACGGGGATTCTGTTTTTTCCTTTTAGATTCTGTTCGTAATACTTCTGTTGCCGCCTTAATTAATAGTTGTTTTAGACTCTCGTGTCCTTCCTCGATATTATTCTTTGCTGGTATGTTGTTTAGTTCTTATTTTAGTCTTCACTTGTTGTAGTCTATCGTACATTTCTTCCGGTTTCTTCAGTGGTATTATTACGGTCTTCGGTTTTTGTAACAGTTTTTTGAAATTGATAGACCATTAGATAGAAGATCTGTGTGTGTAATAGATCTAAGTTGAACTGATTGCAAAATTCTGTTAACTGCTTCGGAACAATTTATCATGTTTTCACCGTATTTTCTTACTACTTCATCTTGTTCCCGTGAACCCGCCCTAGCGTTGAAATCACCAGCAGTTATTATCTCTTGGTGACTTTTTATTTTACTCAGTTCCTGTGATATGCTCAAATTGAACTGATCTTTAATTTGTTGAGTTGCGTCATCATTCGGTGCTTATATTCCTATTATCATAGTTTCAGTTCCAAGCAAGTTAATTTTAACGATTCTTTCGGAGACAAAACTGTAAAGAATTTTTTCAAATTTGTTTTTACCAAGAGGGAGACCCCCGCTTTCGCATGTTTTCCAACTGCTGACCAAAAGTGGATGTATTTCCTTAGTGTCTTATTTAATTTATGATATCCGTGTTCTGTTTTAATACTTCTTCTATTTCAGTGTACTTATTTGCAATGCCTTGTATATCCCACGTGCCTATTCTCAGTGTCCTTTCATAGCCAAAAGTCGTCCTCGTTTAGTTCCCTCCGATTTCCGAGGCTTGATTCTCGATTCTTATGGAGGACGGGTTGCTAACCCCAACCGCTAGGATCCGAATTTTCTGTAAGGGGTTATTTCTTGCGCCGATATGTTCCAGTTTAAAGGCTCGTGAGACTCGTCCTTCACTCATATAAAATATAAATATAATAAACGAACCAAACGATTTGGTGGGTGGACTTCAGCCCTCCTCCCGTCCCACGCCGAGTAAGTCGATATAGAGGGTTACACTTCGCATCTCACCTGAACTAGACAATTAAATTCGCAACTCCAGCGGCGTCCATTAATTCGCCCGAGGATCTCGCACGTCTACGGCGCCTGTTCTAACCGCGATCGAGTGGAAACAACCCGCTTACAGGGGTAACGATAACATTTTACAGTTAGCGTTTATTGTAGGAGCTTATATTGGATCCGGTAACGGAGCTAACGTTCCACCACTATAAATCGCTGGGCATAACTGGGAAGACGCCCGGTCTGGTCGGACCATTGTAATGGGATTAGGGGCGTCGGCGGCGGCGGCACGGGGAATCGTTCCCTCTCTTGGGCCAATTTAACAACGCGGACACAAAACCATGGCCTACTATGCCGCGGCGGGATTAACCGCACGATCCGAACTTATCCGAAAGCCGCCTCGCCTAGATTGGGGGGATTGCCGTCCGCGTCCGAAGTTGATTCTGATTTAATGTGCGGGCGGGGTTGTGTTGGGTTTGTTTATTGTCGCGTTTAATAGCCGCGGAAAATAGGAAAAACACGCGAATTATGCACGCGCACGCCTTTCGAAACCGTATGGTACGCGGTATTCCCTTGGGAAATTCGTCGATCTGTTATATGTTTCCCGTTTTAGGCGCATTCAATTTATTTTTTTATGTCCTATAGGTAAACCTATACCTACGTAATCATTTATAACTTCTCTTAGATAAATTTCGTTACAGAAGAAGGTTAATCACTTTATTATGAGGCCCAAATACAAGATTTTCAAAAAGTTTTATTGTATTTATTTTTATATTATATAGCCAAAATGAATCATAATTTAATAACAAATGGTTTGATCAATTCATGGTATATCATATTTTTTAAATTATCAATTAACGATTGAATGTTGTGTGGATGTCCTATAGCTAACCCTTCGCGTTTTCCGGGAATACGGGAAATCGCGGTTTTCCGTGTTATCTAAATAAATAAATAAATACATGAATTAATAAATAATGCACTTATTTGTAGCAGTTACAAGAATTTAGGTTACAGGGTATTTGATGTGGCGATATTTGTATTCAATACGCTTTTCCAAATAACCATCAAAAAACAAACGAAAAAAAAAAGTTGTACTCAAACAATGTCCAAAATCAATTTGAAGTAATGATATATTATCCCAACAGAAAATACACATGCCACCCACAGTAATAACAATTTCAGATTTTTTGCGTTGGCTTATTTTATTATAAAACTTACGTCATTGTAACTAAAGAACCAAACCACCATATCGCGTTAAATAGTTATAGTCGGTACCAGATTTAATTGACTTAATAATTAAATAGCGAGGAACTTAATTTTTTGTGCAAGACGCTTAACATCCACCGGTCGACCAAAAAACATTACAGGAAGATTTTTTTGGGTTTAAAACCAAACCGTGATCTCTGGAAATTCTGTCAATTCGTTCAAGGTCACTGTTGATATTTTGCCACTCAAGTTGCAACCGAGAGGGGTCAAAAACATGGTAGAGCTGCTTGTCATCAGTATATAATTATCCTTTTCAATACACGAGAAAATGTAAGAATTTTGTGGTGAAAATAATAAACAGAACAGGAGCTAAAATTGAACCTTGAGGCACTCCACTTCTTATGTCAAGGCAAGCAGACTCGACCCCGTTCAGGACCACCTTTTGCTTTCTCCCTTTTACTTAGTTTTTATTGAAATTTACGGATGCCTCCCCAAAACCTAAGTATGTAAGAATAGTGAGCAGAATGTTGTGACTGATGATATCAAAAGCGTTAGAATAATCGAGTAGAACCAACACAGTGCACTTACCTTCATCAATCCCTCTACTGATGTCATGTGTGACATCAAGAAGCGCTGTAGCATAACTGTGCCCCCTCCTAAAACCTGCCTGTGTTATGTCAATTAGTTTTTCCTTTTCAACATAATTTGTTATTTGAGTTTGTAGGACACGTTCTATAACCTTGGATAATATTGACAGAATGGAAATGGGCCTTAAGTTGCTAAACGACTGCGGATTGTCATTCTCAAGTGGGACAATATTAGCTACTTTCCAAAGCGAGGGAACAACAGAATGGCTGATGCAAAATTGATAAGATGACAGATGTACTTTAATATAAAAGGGCAACAAAAAATTATAAAGTTAATATAGATTCCGTCATGTTCAACCGCTCTAGTTTTAATTTGAGTGAGAAATTTTGCAATTTGCGATTCTGAAACTATAGAAAACTGAAATTTATATTGCGAATAAGGAGAGTTCTCTAGGAGTCGATCATTGGCGGTCTTGAATTTGAAATTGTAATAGAGCTAATTATCCGAACTCTATCGTCACAAATTTGAAATGTGAATTTTCAATACAGATCCCCGGCCTTAAGAGAATACATAACAGGAATGGTTTACAAAACACTTCCAACACTAGGTTATATGAAAGTGTTGGTTACAGAACTTTCTATCACTCTAACCCCGCAAATGTAAGTGTTTTTCTTATTTTTATTTTACCTTTAATTTTTATTAACTGACGTAATAGCTCAGATATATTGCATATCTTTTAAAATTTCAAAGTAAAAATTGACTACCTCAATAAATCATCTGTCAAACAAAGAAAAATCTTACGTTTTAGGTATCATGGTTTCGAAGCATACACTTATTTTGTTTGTAGAATCTAAAAATGCTAAAATATGCATATGATTCCATTTAAAAAAATAAAACTTTGATGCTTTTAACACTTTTTGAACATCATATTTTAGTTATAGTTTTCAGCGCCGTATAACGTGGATAAACCCTGTATATCTATCCCGTATTTGGAGTTAAAAGTTAAGGAAACTCTGTCAGAGTTTTTGAAGAAATGGATCAATATATGGGATGCAATACTTTTTCTACTAGCTTTAGTTTTTAGAAACATTTTTGCAAGAAGGCACGAAAACATTCACTCAATGACTTGTAAACTGACCGTCAGTACTGAAAATATACCATCCGTGTAGTGTTTTCACAGTTTTCGCAAATGAGCAGTCGAAAAAATGTAATACAGGGACGGACTGCGAAAGGAAATAGTGGCATACAAGTTCTATAATTAACTTTTAATGAATCGCCAAAAGTTTAACAAAACAACTTTTAAATTATTACTTATGGCCTACTTGGTAGCTAAATGAATAATGCATTTAACAGTATGAATTAAAATAACACGGTTAACAATATGGCAATAGTTTTATTCTTTGTTTTTCGCTCGAAGACATCTGACAGTTATTCCTCGAATTCGCGAATCATTGCTAAAACAATGCAGTAGCCCGCAAATCCCATTCCTAGGAGTAATTGGTAATATCTAATAATAAATTGTATTGATTTTTTTTATTTACCATTTTTACGGCTATTTATTGAGTAGTACGATAAACAGATTTTATGTTTCGATTACAGCGCCATCTGCCGAGAACTTAACAAAGCTTCAAGCAAAACCTACGTTTTCGTTTCCGTAGAATTCGAAATTGAAATAAAAAAAACATTCTTAAACTTTTTTTTTCCTGATTTTCCTCCTCATTACCTTTTACATGGGAGCTGTTATTTTTTTTTTCTATATTATTATAGAGCATTTAAAAATATAGGCTTCCATTTCAATTGATATTTACCTTCAATGACCTTAAAATCGACAAGTATGCAAAATCCAAAGCAACAATGACGCTCAAATAGGACAATTAACAAAATTATGTTGGCAGCTTTATTTTTTATACATACAAATTGTTATATATGGTGACAAATTATCGATTACCACGCTAATTTAACGATATTCAAAATTCTCTTCAGTGCCCAGAAAATATTTTTAGGTAATTGTAGATTCTAACCTAATTATGTTAATTTTAAAAAATATTCGTTTGTAATGTGTAATATTATTAAATTGTAAATTGGATTCTGGACTCTACCTCTCGAGTCAAAAAATTCGTGTCAGTTGCTGCTTCCCAAAAATAATCTTAAAAGATAGTAGAAGATATTCCCAAAATATCAACTGCTGATATCTCGGTACACTAAAGTGCTGGTTCTTTCGTTTTATACACTTTAACGCCAGTAATCCCCTAAAAACGTGGAAATTAAAGTCTTTGTTCGCACCTTTTGCCGCAATACGTTGTCATATACAAGTTGCATTCTGTCCGGGACATAAACTGCCACTTGACTGCATCCTAAGGGGTTGTTGCGAAGACAGTTTGTTTATCTCTGGTGGTGTCGATAGCATACAGGAAGACCGTTATCCGTTATACGAGACCTGGACAATGTCGTGCTTTGCCGATGACGCTTCGAGAGTTTCGAACAACCGTCGATACAAATAACTAACTGTACGAAACAGCGTCCTTACGATCGATTCGATAGCTTAGGATGGCTTATCTTGTGAGGTCTTCGGTCCGACGTGGCTGCCTGTGTTCATAAAATGTGGACTCTTTGAAGCAGCGCCACGATAAATAGCGTAATAGTTTTATGTTTTTTTTTCTTCGGTGTTTTCGATGATTTGAAGGTTTGGCTCATCGCCAAATTCGAATTTTAGCTGAGAATTTTGTCATTATATGAAACATAGAAAATGGCATTTTTTTGGTCTATTTTTTTGCAATATAAAATTAGAATTGTAAGAATGAGACTCACAGTTTAAAATTTAAATTTAAAATTTAAATTTTAAATTGCAAACATCTATTCTAACCCTTAGACGATTGAACATTCAAAGCGTGGGACATATCTCCGAAAACATCCGATTGCTCCCAAAGCCGTGCGGTAAAATCTCGGAAATAAACGAAGTGGCTCGGGTTCATGGGAAACGAAACTGACGTGGTAAAGTGGCGTTTCCCGCACGCTAGATCTGTGGGTAATTAGGTATTTTACGGACGGGAGTAGAAAAAAAATTTACCGAACGTGTTAGTTAAGGTTTTCGAACGAATGATCTCGTTTTTAAAAAACACCTTTTTGTTTTACAAACAGAACTACGAGGTTTTATTTAACCCGTTACAAGGAGAACTCAACACAAAGTACAAAGTTCTCATATATATAAAGTTTTTATGCAAGCGTCGCGTCGCAGATACTGGGAATACTGGGAATTTCATCAGCATATTCTGTCACATCATCCCTCCCTCCGAAGCGGAAAACAACAGGGACGAAGGGTTGTTTTCGGAAGACTGGTCGTTCTTGGTTTTCTTGGAATCTTGCAGCAAATGGCTCTTGTAGATTTTCCATGCTATAACTATTAACAAGATTAAAATAAACATCATTCCTGTTGAAGTGGCGAGACTCCAAGTGACTGGATGAATTTCATAACCAATGTCGGGGATCGATGATTTCGCAGCTTCTCGTAGTTTTTTGATCGTATTGAGATCCATCGATTGTAGTTGGAGTGGCTGGTACTTCACATCGTGATGTTCCATATTTTCAATTTTAATGGGTGGCAGTGAGAATGGGTTTGCTTTAAAAATTTCTTCTTTATTCCAAAGCTCAGTATTTTGGGTACTTATACCGCAATTATATGGAACATTGATTAGGCAAGCTTCTTCAATAAAAGCTATTTCTTTGTTTCGACAATTCATTTGTAATTTAAGTTTCTGTTCCGATGGTATTATCAAAACAAATCTACTAGTGATTGGTCGTATTATATGCGTTGAAACATTTACATTGACTACGTGGCAATTTTTGTTTTCGGCATATTTAATGAGGGTTGTCACACAATCACCGATGGGCTGGGTAAATTGATTTTCGCAAACGTAGGTGTCTTCAATGATTGGGCAGATTGATTCTTGATATTGTTGCATGTCAGTGCCCAATATTAGGTAGGGCGAATTAGGTATAATTAAGGAGTGATTCACAGGTACTGGGAATAGGTGGAATATTTCAAAAATTTCTTTAAGAAAAATCGGAATATGGACGGCAAAAATTATTTTATCTTTTGTAAATTTAACTTGTAAGTTTGCTAACTGACCATAGAGAACAGTCAATTTAAAAATTATTTGTTCTAATTCAGCCGCCGATATTACTACAGGATGTAAGGTGTTTAATTTCGCAAATGTAATGGCATTTTCTAAATTATCCAAAAAAGTTATAAAACTTTGGCAATTTAGAATAATTTGCATTAGTGTATTTTGAGCTTTAATGAAAGTAGTTATGTCAGTAATAGTTTTATTTGAATTATATTCAAAAATGTCTATATGATTTTTAATATCTTCTTGATTTTTCTGTAGAAGTGCTATAGTATCATTATAGTTGTCAATCAGCTGTTGAATCAACGAGGTTTGCTTTTTTAGTTGGATGTCAGATGAATGTTTACTACGCACAAGTTCTATGATAATTTTGTCATATTTTTGTCCATCCTCTGAATCGAGAGTGCCAAAAAGCCATTTCGATAATTTACCTACAACATTTATTAAACCTCTTTTTGTACGGTTATTAGGTTTTATGTGACCAAGTTTAAATTTTACTTGTGTAATTAAATATCGAACATTATTAAGTAAATTATTTCCATTAATATAGTGGACATTCTGATAATTATGTTTATTTGTATATTTTAATGATTTTGAGATTACAGCGTAAGCGTATTCTAAATTACTTAATTGATTAAAAAGTTGAGATGTTTCTACAAAATGCAAAAATGTATGTTGATGTTGAATTATTCGAGCATTTCCTAAGCGGAAGGGGAGAAGTGGTGTTTTAATTGGGATAACTTCAATATCATTATTCGCTATCACTAATAACAGCGTAGCTGCAAGAAGGAACAGCGTTGTCCGATTCATTAACCTGCGAAGAAGAAAAAGCTTTAGGTTTTTGGATCTGAGATTTATGAATTATTTTTTTATTTTTTGTGATAATTTTAATTCCAATATCTTGATCTATAATAACAGGTTTTCTTCGGGGTTTGTCCTTACTACGTTTTGCTGTTTTGTCAGTAACGTAAACCTTTGTATTTTGTTTCATTTCAGGTGGATTTTCTCGTTTTTCGTTTTGTTTTTCATTTAAACGTATTTTTGTTTCTAACGATGTTTCGTAGATTTGTTGATAGATAGTTTTTAGTCTTTCACGTCTATATGCGATATAATTATTTACAATGATTTGTGACAGGGCATCAGCGTTGGTGTTCAGTTTGCCTTTCTTATAATGAACTGTGTAATCAAACTCTTCCAGTTTTAGTCGCCATCTTAGCAATCTGGAATTTGTATTTGTATTGTAGAGGCTTGTGATCGGTAACTATCACAAATTTTCGGCCAAATAAATTTGGTCGGAAATATTTTGTTGACCACACGATTGCTAATAATTCTTTCTCTATGGTTGAGTAATTGCTTTCAGCCGGGTTCAATGTCCTAGAGGCAAAGGCTATGGGAAGATCACTACCAATTTTTCCTTGGCTGAGAACCGCTCCTATAGAAGCATTAGAGGCGTCCGTTGTCAATATAAAAGGTTTTTCGAAATCTGGATATTGTAGTATTGGATCATTGCACAAGATCGAATGCTTCTAGAAATTCTGGCGTGTGTTTGATGGTCGCTCCTTTCTTTAGGCAATTTGTGAATGGCTTGGTGAGTTTTGCAAATCCATTAATAAATCTTCTATAGTATCCTAGAAGACCTAGAAAAAATTTTATGTCTTTTGCTGTTTTCGGTACAGGAAATTTCTGGATTGCAATAATTTTCTTGGGATTCGGTTTAATGCCGTTTTTTGTTATTATGTGACCCAAAAATTCTACTTCGGTTCGTAGGAATTCCGTTTTATCTAGTTGAATTTTTAGTCTAGCTTGTCGCAATTTTTGGAAAACGAGTTTAAGATGTTTGATGTGTTCTTCTAAGGATGACGAAAATACTATGATATCGTCCATGTATACTAGACAAACCTTTCCCTGTACATCACGCAAAACATTATCCATGACGCGCTGGAATGTCGCGGGTGCATTTTTCAATCCAAAAGGCATTCTAACAAACTCAAAATGACCATTCTCGACACTAAAAGCTGTTTTTTCAATTGATTCCGGATCCATTTAAATTAAATTAAATAATTACACCGTCCCAATTTATCGAGTATATCATTTACATTAGGCAATGGATAGCGGTCGTCTATCGTTTTCTCATTTACCTTACGAAAGTCACAAACAATCCTCCATTTTTGCTTGCCGCTGGCGTCAGGTTTCTTCGAGACTACCCAAATGGGGCTGCTCCAAGGGCTTTGGCTGTGTCTAATGATGCCGTCGTCTAACATTTTGTTAATTTGCCGTTGAACTTCCTCTTTATGGATAAAGGGGTATCTATATGATTTAGTGTATACAGGCAATTCATCCGTTGTTCTTATACAATGTTTGATTTTATTGGTGAATGTTAACTTTTTGTTTTCATGATGGAAAATATAGTTATATTCTTTACAAAGCCTTATTATAGCAGATTTTTCTTCTAAATTTAAATGTTCGCAACGAATTATTTTGGAAATGTCGCATTTACTAAATTGTTCTTTATGTTTTGGTAAGATGTGTTCTAAATTAAAAAGTTCAAAATTTTCTTTATGAAAGTCCGGAAAAGATAAAACATTTAGAGGTTGTGGGAAATTTAACGTTATATTTTTCTCAGTGTAATTAAAAACTTCTGTTTGCGCAAAACCGTTTTTTGCAGTAGTAAGTGTTTCTGGAAAATAGAGACCTTCAATGACTTGCTCGGGAATAATAACATCATTGTTTTGTGTTACTGGAATTCTTACGTTAACAATTTCGTGTGCGTTCACAGAAATAGAATATATTTCATTTTGTGGTTGTCTAAATAAAATTGGTATATTAGTTGTATTATTCCTTAATTGGTCGTTTAATCCTATTATACCGTCAAAGAATTTATGAAAGTCAAAAAGAATAAAAGATAGGTTGGTATTAGCCTTTAATTCTGGGAAAGCCGGAATATCTGCTTTAAATAGAGTTTCCTTTTCACCAGTTCCTGTTTTAATAATAGTTGGGGAATGATATATTTTTTCATAATAAAACTTTTCTGCAATGGAAGGTCGAAGAATCGAGTGAAAACAAACAGTATCAATTAAAAGTTTAATTGCGGGTTCTTTAATCTGGATGTACGGTAAACTATTACTAATTTCGGTATACATTTCTAATGTCATTTCGTTGAGTCGCATTGGCTCGTTATTGTAAAATTTTGAGAGATTTGATTTTCAATTTCAGGGTGTCAAAATTTTGAGTGTCATTAAAGTATTCAATTTGATTTGAAAATTCAATTTCAGAGTATTCCTCTTGGTGAATATTTTCATTTTGAAATACCGCAGATGTTTCATCTGTTTGGACCGCGTTACTTTCGTCGATTTGGTATAATTCTTGCGAAATAAAATTTATAGGGCCAGTAGGTTTGAAATGGTTAATTTGATTATTTTGGCGTGGTATGGTATAGTTTGTTCTTGTTGACATAGGTTCGGGTTTATTGTTAGGTACCTAACCTGTCGGTTTAAATACATTTTTAGGTGGGCCAAAAACTTGCCTATTTGTAGAAAATTTCTTGGAACTTCGCGTGGTTGAGGCATATTAATTGGACCTCTGGGAAAACTATTAGTCTGGGGAGTAAACTGATTTTGATCATGCCTAATTCTAAAATTTTGGTTATGGTGATTGTTGTTTTGAGAATATTTTGTAGGGCGAATCGGTTGTACATAATTAAAATTTTGGTTACTAAAATAATTTGGATTTTGTGAAAATTGTTTAACGGGTTCGATAGAAATATTAGGCAAAACTTTTGATTGAATTGGAGTTCTGAAGATATTTTGTGTATATTGAAAATTTTCCTCTTCAATAATTTGGGTCATAGCTAATTCTATACAGCTCGGATTTTTAAGTCTTATAATACTTTGTAATTGTCCTGGTAATCCTCTAATAAACGTCCTTAAACAAATTTGATCGTATTGACGTAAATGAAGTACTTTGCTTGCATTATCCATAGTATCGGCAGGAAATGCATTAATTTTTTGAGCAAGGATACTTCTTAAAACTTGTAATCTTTTCCCAAAATCTAAAGAATGTTCATTTTTAAAGGGGGTGGCCATAAACAAATCCTGTTCTAAACATTCTAAGTTTCGTCTATCGCCAAAACAATTTAACAGAGCTACTTTAATATTATCCCACGTTACTAACTCCATTCTACAGCCTACTAGAATTTGTGCGCGATCAATAAGTTTCATTCTTATAGTTCTTAACAAATATTGTTTTAAAATTTCGTCGTTTCCTTGGCCATATGTATCAAAAAGGAAATCTCCAGCTGATAGAAAACTATTTAAAGTGTTGGAATCACCATTATATGGCAGAATACTATCTATAAACATTTTTAACAAAGTGTGATTTACACCTGAATTCGACGATTGATTAGAATTCATTTTCAAATTGATTTGACTATTCTCTACTTTCTTTTACACTATATTTAACGAAGTAAAAAAGGCACTTAAATTGTCGACGTCTTTATCTTCGTTCATAAATTTAATTGATTTTGAAATTTCTTAAAATTGAACTTAAAACTAAGAATCCTAAAATTATTTCCACCGTCCTAACCAGGGAAGATGAAAGAAGAACAATAGTAATTTTGGGCACTAACCTTGATTTCTCTTAGTCGTCAGCCTATTCTTCCTATTGGAATTTTCCTTGCGTAGCACTGCTTGCGAGGGTGATTTCTTGCCTTCCCTGCCCTCAGTCGAACTCAATCACGTTGGGTTTGTCAGACAGTCTATCACTGGTACCTTTTGGAGTCTAAGGGTTGAAACCCACGTTTCGCGATCAAATCGTCCCGACGACGTGGCTTTGACCGAAAACTACCCCAAATCCGTCACGACTGCGCCAGTTAAGGTTTTCGAACGAAGGATCTCGTTTTTAAAAAACACTTTTTAATTTACAAACAGAACTACGAGGTTTTATTTAACCCGTTACAAGGAGAACTCAACACAAAGTACAAAGTTCTCATATATATAAAGTTTTCATGCAAGCGTCGCGTCGCAGATACTGGGAATACTGAAGCTAGCATTTCATCAGCATATTCTGTCACATAATTTGTTGCATACTATACTTTTTCTACGACCGTTAGTTTTTGGGTACATTTTCGCAAAACAACACGAATACAGTCACTGACATGACCGTCAGAATTGACAAACGTCAAAATTCAAATTGTAATATCTCCTAAAACATCCGATTGCTACCAAACCCGTGCGGCAAAATCCCGGAAATGTCCGAACAAAACGTTTTCCGCACGATAGGTCGCTGTGGAATTTTTGTTGACAATGACGGTTATCCGTTGGAATTATCGAAGTTTGGGTTTTGGTTGTGTGCTTTCGGAAATCTTTCTCAAGTCAACTAAAGTCCTAATGTGACGTAAGGGTTGTACCATCCGTGAAGTTTACTGTATGTTTATTACGAATACAAAAATATAAATAATTAATAAACATTATTGCTGCAAAATATAACCCTGAATTGCTCCTGTATTTATGTATCCTGAATTTCGTCGTCTTCTAAACAGGCCTCGTTTCTGCTGTCACCGCCTTTTTAGGTGCCTCCTTGCGCTCACTTCAGCTTCTGTCTCGGTTCACGGCAGACTCTCTCAATGCAGACAAAACTTCTCTCCCGAGTCATCTAAACTTCTATTCTAGTCGAAATTTAGTTCTTTGTCAACGTCACCATCTTCATCTTCATCCATAAGGAATGGGCCGCCGTAGGATATAGTTTTTTGGTTAGCGACCATAGAAATTTGAGATAAAAAAAAACGTATAGATTCGGTGAGGCCACAAGCGTGCTTATAAAAAAGCTAAGTGCCATCAAAACCCTCTCATTGTCAAACGTAGTGTTAAGCGTCAGATAGGGCGAGACTGAAAACCGACGGTGCGGCAATGATAATACGCGGATCGAATCAATTTAGCGCCATCGGTGATGCAATGAATGAGACTGAGCGTTGCTCTATTCTCCGGTCTCTATACGTACATCGTTAGCCGACTCGTTAAAATGCCTCCATTGTACTCAGCTTGATCGTACAGGTGGGTATTCTTTGCGTTTATTAACGGCATCATTCAACCTTAAGCAAACGCAGCTACATCTTTGACCTTAGATACTCTCAGCTACGAAATGGAAGAAGTAATTTAATCATATTATTTGTTGTAGTTTAGGAAAAACCTTCTGTAAATTTCCTTCCAGTTAGAAGGTGGTGTTCAAAAATTACTCATCAGCACCAACAGCAATCGCATAATTAGCACCAGCATATAGGGCAATCAGAAAGTCTATCGGTCCATTCAGTTTTCACTGTACTCAGCCAAAAAGGGACATTAGTAAATCAAGAGTGTGGTGATGGACACATAAAATAGGAAGAAAGGACGGGGAAGCTATACATAGAAAACTTGTTCCAGTTTGATTGTGGTATCCACAAAGGAATCAACTGATAACGTGCGGTTAATGTAGATAAGATTTGTGTTTGTAATCTGTTATTGGGCTATGAACTCTGTTGTTGGCAATTAAATAACTAAAGAAATAAACAGCACCAATAGCAATTGTAATAATCAGCACCAGCATGTAGGCTTATTACCAAAAACGCTGATCCGATCATTAAGCTGAGTACATTAACTCAGTCAATAAAACTCTGTGTTAACAATTTAACTGATTTTTGTGTTGTGTTTGGAAGTTTTAAAAAACTCCTAGAATTTTACTATGTGAATGTATCAGGAAGACTGAATTGGGAAAAAGTAAATATGCAATTAACAATATTTTCATTGCCCTTTTAGATTTTGGCTAGTATATCTCCTCGTATCTTCATTATCCTTATATTTATCGAATACGTAAAATATTGACTTTTTTTCCGTGGAATGCAAAATTTTCAACATTTTTGTGAGAAATACGCAAATAAATTAAAATTTTCTGAAATTAAGTGACGGATTAACTAACCAACGAACCTGTTGGGTTGCCTCCACGATCTCTCTATGTATGGTTATGGCCTACTTGTAAATTATGCATTTAATCTTAGAAAATAATAATTTGGGTGTTTCTGATAAAACATAAGTAAACGTAGTCTCCGCGTGGATCTTAAGTTTTGAAAATCGCTGTTGGGTTAAGCTGCTAATTGTAGAAAGCGCTCTTACTAAGAACGTAAATGTTGTTGCAGCTGGATGTGGGAGTATAAAAATTAATGAAGAATCACATTAATAACGCTCGGCGTTTTGGTTGAGAGACGCTATATACTCAGTCAAGAAGTGACATTAGTAAATCAAGGGTCATGATGACGGTGAACCCTATATTATCTCTAAAGCATTGGATGATGAGTGCTGAACAATAAAGAATATGTGGATACTTATTTTTCAGGTAAAATTTGTGCCAACAATTTAACTAGTTTTTAATGAAACGAACCCTGGTCATGCCAACCTGAATGTGGTATAGTTTGTTGATCCCTTATACATTGATCAGATGGAATTGATTCACATATTCAAAAAATAAAATGCTTTACAATAGGAGCTGGATTGGAGCTCTGGTATACGAAAATCGCAAAATAAGAAGAAAGAGGCGACAGAGTGTGTTGAAAATATCAAAAAGAAAGGAAGTCAGAAACGATTAACAAAATTATTGACAGAAGACAACTCATATGCTACGGACATCACATCCACAGAGCGAAGAAGTCCAGAGGCAGGTAAACAAATGGAGAGATTGAAACGATTGGAAGTGAGCTATCAGATCGGTGAGGCATTTTCGGCGTTACCCTCGTACGCTTAGAACATCGGAAGTGGTAGGTGGGGGGCACACTATTAACCAAGAACTTATATATATGACGCAAACGGAAAATTGGAACTTTTTAAACGACACATTAAGAGCATCCGGCGGGACGCTTAAAGGAGATTTAGGCGCGTCCCCGAAGCGGCCATTTTTCCACCAAACGACGCCGGAGTGGGCGGGGAGGAAGCCCGACGACTCCTCGGGGGTGATTTGTGACGGTCCGCTTTATCGCCCGGAACACACTTTTATCTATAGGAAGAAAATTTGTTAGATTATATTATGGAGTGTACCTGCGCTTGAAATGAAAGAATTCTTATTACGATAAATTATCGCGTATATGGAGTGGAGTGGGGTGAAGGAAGACGGCCAAAGTTTTGGCGGTTACGCTCGCGGGGGGCGGCGATTTACGACATTTTTATATTTACGGTGGCGGTTCGTTGCCGCTGATTCTGATTAAGGTGAGTTATTCGCGGGCGCGACTTAAACGCGAACGTTTTAAGATTATTCCCCGACCTCGGTCTTCCGTATGACGCGTCATTGTTGACTGGATTTATTATCGCCGGATAAAAGTGCTTTTGTAAGTTGAAACTCGAGACGGAAATGCCGTGAAAGATAAGATTTTTCGCGCCGTTATACGGGGCCCAACTTTTATCGTGATTTATGTGGAACGACAGCGACGGATGGATAGAAATTAAAAAAAACTCGCAAAAGTCATTCCGAACAGCGCCGGCGTCGGTCTAATAAATAAAAAAATAAAAAGAAAAAACTCACGTATCTCGTATCGAATAAAACAAAACTAACAAATATATATAGCATAGCAATTACAGGATGGTCAGTTTAATATGAGATCATACCTATCCTCAGAATCTGTTGAAATTATCAAATAACTTGCAGATAAAAGTTGTTTGCATTCATTTATACTTATATACATAGTTTGGGAGCGTGTTGCTGGGGTGATTTCAAGTTAAAAATGTCAAATGACATGTATTTTATGTTATTGAATTAGTTGCTAAAGATGTCCGCCTAGTTGCAGTATACATAGTCTAGAATAGAATTGAAGTGGTAGCTCTGCTAACAGTTTGAAGATCAGCACGAATAGTTTCTGCGGCATCAATAATTCTAGCGAATAGTTGTTCTCTGTTTTTGTCACTTTCTGCATTAACTAAAGTTTTCAGTCTTATAATGCCACACCAAATATTCACCTAAAATCTATCTCGAAAAAGTGATTCCTGAGTTTGCCGTGGATTTTCAAGTGCCAACGATGTGAATTCCTGGTGTTATTGATATCGTTTTGGGCGAATGAGGCTTTATCGCTAAATAACCCTTAATTTCTCAATATCCAGCGATTAAATTTCAAGTCTTCAATCGTAGTCGGCAGATTTTAAAATTTGTGCAGATGAGATGTGGAAGGAGTACAAACCGAAATTGTGTAAAGTTCCCAATACTCTGATCCGGTTTACGGTAAGTCTATTACTTACTCTTTGGACACTAGTTGAACATCAATCGTATTAAGTATTGCCTCTTCTTCTTGATCAAGTTCCTGTTGAACGGGACAATCAGAAGTAGCTGTAGGAAACTTGCATGTTCTACAAGGCTGCGTGCTAGTGGAAAATCGTTGACGATATTCATCAACCGCCGCTCGTCTGTTTCCATTACATAATCCATAAACAAAGTGAATGTTGGCGTATTCTTTATTCTAAAAAGTTAGCATTATACCTTGAAGAATGTAACACACGTAAAAAAAATGCGCAAAGTTAATTGAATTGACGTTTACTGTCACAATACATAGGATTCACAGCCACTTGGACTTGTTAGTGATAATATTAACAACGGAAGGTAATACTGGAGCAACTAATTCAATAATGCGATTTATTTTGAAATGGTCTTTAAAATTTCAAATTCGTTTAGCTCAGTTAGATTAGCGTTCCGGATATATGTTCATTTGACATTTTTAACTTGAAAACTCCGCAGCAACACAGTCCCAAGCTGTGGCAGTCATTTCGTGGGACACCCTGTATAATATACAATTATATATATACGGCGTTTGTATTTTTGTGGACAAGTAACAACTTTTCGCCTGCTACTGTCTGATATTCCACTAGAAATCGTAGACTGTGGCGTTTCTGGAATAGTCTCGTATACTTCACTCCTTTCCTCGCCTTCCGCATTCTCTCCATCCTTATCAGACTGGCTCTAAAAAATGAGAACCTACTGAGTCTCTTGGGACTTTCTGATCTTTTAAAAGTAAGAGCAGCTCGTAGTACCACAAAATAGGTTTGTATATTTATTTCCTCAGTGCCAGCTCCAGACTTTTTGGAATTCATATATTTTTTAGACCCCTTTCGGAAACAACTCCGCATTGAATTATTTTTTTTTTGATAACGTCGCGATTTGCTGAATCTTCGTTAATTTCTTTCAACTTCTCAACTAAAATTTTGTATGCCTCTTCTTTTAATATTTTATTGGAATACTCTTTTTATTTTATCTTCCACCATCACGGATTGTCTTCACATGAATTCCCTCATAATGTCTTCGTGTTTCTTTGATAGCCTAGAATTTCAAAATCACGTAGAAACAGTCTTGGCGAGAAACCTAAACAAAACTGAACATACACTGACAAGTTGGCCTTCACACAATCTGATTCGCTTCGAGCCGCGCTTAGACCGGAACGCTTGGTGAGTTTTGACACATACACATTCCCATTTACTCGCGTGTCTCGACCTGTAAAGGCAAGTCTTAACACTTGCCTGCATGTATATCGGCCACTAAATATTATCCAACGACCCCACATCCGCCACCAGAAAATCGGTAATTTTCGCCGTATGTATTAATTAATGAATTAGAAAATAAAATTACGTCTCGTTTGTAGCTACAAAACTTTTACTCTAACGTAGTCACCAGGTAGTTAGCCGAAGGCGAAAACAAGTAATTTGTATTTATATTTTAATGAGGATGGGTCCTCGTGGGGCTACTAAAACCGACTCTTTCATCGTCGCGTTGGGCACAAGGCGGACGCAATCAAAAGTATGCAAATTCTTTTAATGCATTTTTAATTGCGTCGCTTTTTCCTACCGCGCTACCGCGGAAGCCATAAAACAAACAACCGAGGCCGCTTTCCCCTTCCTTGTCCAATATGGCGATTCGTTTATTATCGAGTAGATAAAGCAATTGGTTCGGTAGCATGAAAAAATTTAACTTTCATAAACTGATAGTAAATATATAACTCGGTATAGCACTATACAATAAGCAATTTTTTCTGGTATAATTGCAGTGATCTTTACTCTTTGACATTCGATTTGCGAATATGGTGAAATTCTTATGCAATTACTCTAGAGACTTTTATATCCTTTTTATATTAAATCTCTTTTAATCAGTATTCTTCAAATTCGGCAATAAAACGTAACAGGATTTCAAAACAGTTTTGAGTCGACTACAATAAACTTTGAGATTTTGTTTTATTGATCTTTCATTGCTCTATTACATACCAGTCCACAGCTGGGAGTAACACTATCGAAGCTGTGAGTTCTAGTCGGAGAAACGAATCTAGATAAATCTCTATAGCTATGAAGAGTGCCACAATAGATTTTTCAGGTCGGAGTAACACCCATTATATTGCCTAACATTTCCAATTCAAATCTTGATTCTTGCATTTGCATTTGCAAAACGTCCCGTATACTGTAACGTACCTGAAGGTATTCGTTATACACACACTTGAATAAATACTTGAATAAATCATCGTATTTTTAGTGACAGTTAGTTATTATTACAGAGTTAATGCTCAAGGAAAATATTAATTCTGGACCGACAAAAAAATCGCCTGAACGCTGCGTATATATTCGAAATAACACACCGCTAGCGGGATACTGTTTGCTGTAAAAACAAGACCTGAAAATTAGGGACGATAAACAGACTGGAGTGAACTAGGGGAGCTACGTAAACCTGAAGGAGCTCGGCCGCGTCAATTTAATATTTTCTTGTTTACCTCACTGCGAACATAGAGTTTTGTTACCGGCTTTGTTAAGAAAATAGTTTTGACTGCGTCGAATATTCAGAATTGGTCTTACTATAAATTGATATTCCCTGCATCATGCATGTAAACGTTTCGAATCGCTACACGGTGACGCACTTATATCTATTTTAATTGTTTTTAGACGTGGAAAGAAAGCGTCTTACGTCAGTGGTAGTTATCATGGATAGTCAACAAACTAGAAAATTTTATAAAAAGCATTCTTTATATTCTTATGCGAAGCTTAATAATTTTTTGTATCTGATCAAATCAAAAATCAACCAGATCAACGTAGATTTTAAATGTATAAGCACTCCTTCATTTATTTATTTAACCTGGTGTTGCCCTTCTTTTTTTGAAAAAAAAAGTGTATTATTATTATTGTTATTATTGTGTTATTTGTGGGTTGTGTATTTTTTACTTTCTCTTATAGTTGTAAATTTGTCAGTGATAAATAAAGTTTCTGGTGGCAGGTGTTCGGGTTGAATTGAGATTTCTTTTTTTAACACATTTTTGTATGTCAAAAAAGTTTCACTTGTTCAATAGCAATTTGTTATTATAATTGGTCTTCAATGCAAGCCATTACAAGCTCATACTACTTGGATGCTAAATTTTGGTGGCAGCTGTGGGGCGGGGTTATCTATGCGCTTTTGCTATGGACACCCTGTAATGTTTACCATTGGTTGTAATGCAATTTGTTATGTAATTCTAAATATGTCAAAAACTGTACAATTTCTATGGAGAAGATTTTGTTAACTTTTAAATAAATTCAAATGATATGGAGGTATGATCGTATCCCAAGCACTGTTTTCTTAGGTGCTAGCCTTGAGCGGCAGAGGCATATTATCATGGTTAGTCGGCAACCAGGCAGCGCGTTCTTTCTGATTAATTCGTTAAAGATTTCGTTAATTTATTTTTCCAAAAGCAAAAATTCGTACTATGCTTGATCTTATAATGATCATGCAGAGACACATTCTGAACCCACTCTCTTCTGACGATTACACAAAGATATTGATTTAAATTGCATATTTTGGCAAATGGAAAAAAAGCTTCTTACGTCAACAATGGTAGTTATCATGAATATTCAACAAGCCAAAGCAACATTTGACGATCTAAGCCTAGACGTTAATTTAATAAAGCTTTCTTTTTATTCTGGTGTGATACGTTATAATTTGCTGTCCAGTCATATCAAAAATCAACCAGATCAAAATAAATGTTATATCCTACTGCAAAGATGTAGGACCAGACCCCCAGATATTTATTTAACCTAATGGAACTGAATTTTTCCATTTTTTTAATAAAGATCTTTATTATTATTATAAATTCTAAAAAAATGTTTTTACTCCACTGGTGAGTATGATTTGTTATTTTTGTGATCTGGATTTTTACTCTTTTGACTTGCCTCATCAGTTTCTTTTATAGCCGAAGGCCGATAAAGGGTATCTAACCTTATAATATTTAATGTATTATTTTCAATTTGTACCGCTGTTACATTCTGAGGGGTGATAGTTATAACTCTCTGGTGGCAGGTGTTGGGGTGAATTGCGATGACTAGGTAAATATTACAGTGGACCAGTTCGTTACTTATCTTGAAAAAAAAAACATATTCCTGTGAACATGCTGTGTAAGTGAGCACGGAAAGATTGTCCAATGTATACAGAAAATAACTCCTTTTTCGCTCGCATCACCATAAAAAATAATATAATTACTATTTCGCAATCTGGAAAAAATCTGACTGTGTCCCAGAGATTCAACCAGACCATTGAAGAGCCACTTAGGAGAGCTTCAAAATTACCCAACCACCTTATGAAATACCCAAAAGTTCGTTATATTTATTTCGCAATATTAAAAAAATCTGACTATGTCCCAAATGTTCAATTAGACCATTAAAGGATCACTTAGAAGAGTTTCAAAATGATGTTTTGCTCAACCACCTCGCAAGGGTCGGGAAGATATAAAACTACCTCCAATAGTGAGATACCCTAAAATTCGTTTTATTTCTTTCGCAATCTCAAAAAAAAACTGATTTTGTCCTAGATATTGAATTAGACCATTGAAGAGTCACTTAGGAGAGCTTCAAAATGATGTATTACTCAACCATCTTGAAACGATCGGGAACATTTAAAAGTATCCCCACTAATGAAATACCCAAAAGTTCGATATATTTATTTTGCAATCTCAAAAAAAATCTGACGTTATCTCAGATATTCAATTAGACCATTAAAGAGCCACCTAGGAGAGATTCAAAATGATGTAATATTTAACCACCTCGAAACTGTCGGGAAGATATAAAACTACCCCCAATAATGAAGTAACCAAATATTCGTTTTATTTATTTTCCAAACTGAAAAAAGTCTGACTATGTCCCGGATATTCAATTAGACCATTAAAGAGCCATTTAGGAGAGCTTCAAAATGATGTATTGCGCAATCACCTCGAAATGGTCTGGAAGATATAAAACTAGTTCGATATATTTATTTCGCAATCGGAAAAAAAATATGACGTTGTCCTCATTTTGAAGCTCCCCCAAGTGGCTTTTCAATGGTCTAATTCAATATCTAGGACAACGTCAGATTTTTTTGAGAGTGCGAAATAAACATATCGAATATTTAGGTATTTCATAATTGGGGGCAGTTTTATATATTTCAAGGTGGTTGGGTAATTTTGAAGCCCTCCTAAGTGGCTCTTAAATGGTCTGATTGAGTCTCTGGGACAACGTCAGATTTTTTCAAGTTTGCGAAATAGTAATTAAATTATTTTTTGGGGTGATGCGAGCGGAAAAGGGGTTATTTTCTGTGTAGCAACATTGGATATGATTTTTAGGAGTTCCCTTACAATATTTCCAAGCTTACGTACTCTGCATGTCCACAGGAATGTTTTTTTTAATTAAGATAAGTAACGAACTGGACTACTGTAATATTAGCAAATCCGAATCCAAACTGAAATCTAACTTCAGCCACATCTACTGCTTGGATGTCAACTTTTGATGACAGATCTGGGAGTTATGTACGCTTTTGCTTCGGATGCCGTTTAATGTTTACGATCGAATTTATTTTACCTCAATCGGCGGGGGCAATTTATTCGTAAAAAAGAATTGCGTATTGCATCGATGGAAAGCAATCCTACTTTGGAATGGAATCGCATACGTCACCTCTGTCGAGATCAATGCTACCGTACGTGATTCAATATCTACCGTACGTGTACGAGTTGCCCGGCTAGTATTGAACGTGTGATAAATCCCTACCGGGACGCATTATTTGAATATTAGAGCTTGGAAAATATATGGAGCCCCCGCCCCAAAGAAAAAAGGTATAAATCGAATTTGACGTGACGTAAAACGGAGGTGACAAATTGTGTAAAATTCTTTTCAGGTTTAAGAAAAAGGTTCGACAGTAGGCGATACCGACGTTTAAATTGAAAGCGCGACGTTAATTTTCGGATTTCTTTTATTTTTTCTTTTTGGATTTTTATTCGTATAATTTCTAATAATTCTTGACACTATTCAGAAGTTTCAGGATTTAATCGACCAAGATGAAAATTTAGTTATGTTTGGTTAGTTATCTTCTAGTTTTCTTCAACCGCATTAGCTGCAAAAACCTAATATTTAAAAAAAAACTAACTTTTTACTTCTTTTCTTAGTTCAAATTTCCTGACGAAACCAAGTAGTGCATTTTGAAAATCGTCGAAGATACAGAGCTTGGTAACTAAGCAAAATTTTTCAGTTTTGAGTGCTTGTTGTGATGCACGTTTTAGATCATCACGTCATCGTTGTTAATTATCTGAAAAGAAAAGCGCAAAGGAAAATCTTTTAGTATGGTCTGTTCATAGATATAAGAAAGTGACCAATTGCTTTTGAATGGGATTATTCAAGAATGGTCATTAACATACAATGCAACAAGATTATTATCTAAAGTGTCGGAATTTAAATTCAGGTAAAATTGTGGTCCGTAATAGAAAATAATTTTATACCTACCTGTGTTTAATATTCTTTGGTTTGATATACTACTTATTTCGTGTGTATTACAGCGGGTGTCGAATAGTGTGCAAATTATGCAAAATATGTGCGAGTCTAGTGTACCTCAGGAGATGCTCCCGCCCAAATGTAGAAAACACTATTCCATTGAGACTAAGGAAGTTATAAACAATGTTTATTTGATCCTCATTGAACATGGTGCCAGAAGAAACAGCCACATTGACGAAAATTCCAACATCAACTGTATGGAAAATTGTGAATAATCCCATTCCAGCGAGGAAAAGAAGAAAGGATGTTGACATGTCCTCAACTCAAGTTGGGCAAATTCTGTTAAACATATAGAAAAAGCAGGACAATCGTATATCCATATTGCAAATAATATTGAACAAATAATAATTAGAACAGGCGATGATAGCGACAGTGATACTGAAGTAGTGAATAAAAATAATTTGTAATTTTATTTTAGATTTAAACATAAATAAATAAACAAATATTGTTTACTATCTTTCCTAACAAAACTCCGAATAATTAAATTATTAGCAAAGTACGGACCTGTTCGGCCATATTTCATTCTTACAGCTTGCCCAGGTCTTTCCTTAATTCGTATGAGTTAGTCACTTTCTTATATCTATGAACAGATTTTACCTAATTATTTACATATTCTGTCGCTTCAAATTTTAATGTAACATTGTTTATTTCTGTCCTTCGATACAAACTTATCTTTTTAATTAGAAACCATGGCAGGTCGTGACCCAAGTAAAAACTATATTTTCCAGTTGTTTAGGGTTATATGAGCCACTTTAATAATAATATTGAATAATTTGAAAAACCGTTTAAGAGACGCCTATACCTGATCTCGAAACCTACCAGGGTTACAAAAAGAATTTAAATACAAAAGTAAAAAAGCAAAAAGAATTTCTATTAAAATGTCCTAAATTTTTTTATTTTTCTACTCGTCATTATTGTTTTCAAAGCTTCTGCGATGATTATGCCAAAAAGGTCAAAATTAAAAATATCTACTTTGTTGTTGTTTGTTTTTTCAATTTAAGGACCTTATTTAAAAGATTCTTAAATTATGAATGTGAAAGAATTTGTGTATTATTGGAAAATAATTGCCAATTAAGCCAAAACCCTATGTCAAAGGCCCGTACTATGATATATAATTGAGTTGAATTGAGTTAATTCGAATTGAATTGGAAAATCCAAAAAAGTATCATTTTGCGAAACGTGACGACAACGCGTATTTTAAGAAACTATTTTAAATTTGATCATTGCCTAAAGAAAAGCATTATTTTCTCAAAAACAATATATGGAAGAAAGGTTCAAAAGTTAATAAGCAATGATGGTTTAAACATAACCCGAATTCTGAAGATGATCGCTAGTAAGTTAGAAATATATATCATTGAATTTATCTTTGAAAGTACTATCCAAAAATGCAATAAAATGTATTTGGTTTTATTTAAAAAAAAATTAACTTTGTTTTACCATATTAAAGCGACGATTACGGAAATAAAAAAAAATAAAGGTCAATTTAATAGAAACAACTTTTGTATTTTTTTTTGTAACCCCCAGAGGTTTCGATATAAGGCTCCTCTAAACGGACCACTCTGTACATATAAACTCAACATAAGGCCCACCTATAATAAGAACAAAAAACTAATTGTCTAGGACAAAGAGACAGGAATATGACAAAAATCTAGTCCATGTCCAATTTTTTCAGGCATTTCGAAAATTACTCTATAATTAAATTTAAAAAAAAAATTAATACAAAATTAAATTTTATAGTTGCCGACGTGTTTTTAGCATTTTCAAACTTTTGAGAAACAAAAAACAATTTTTGTTTACAATTTGCGCATTTCCCCATTTAAAATTTGACCACTTTAGCGAAGCTGTAAAAAAGAATACAATTTGCATGAAAACCGACCCGGCGCCATATTTATCCCTTTTATGCCTCCGTCCGCGCACCCGTACGACCAAACGGCTATAATTCTCGTCGCTAGAAAACCGCGCGGCCATATTTTTGAGCGTAAAATTCATATACGGACGTAATTCGACTGTATGTTTTTTCTAAAAAAGGCGAACAAAAAAAGCTAGGTCTATTCTATAAAGTATTTTAGTTTGAGAAGCGGAAATTCGGAACGTAAATTTTCAGTTATAAATCTTCAGTCACACGCGATAATATGAACGGAATATATAGTAGCGGGAACGGTCGGGAATGTTTTTCCGCATCCGCCATTTTTACTTTAACGACCCACAATGGGTCATAGACAGAAAAAAATGTGAAGTTTTCTTCTTGGATTAGTATCACATGACAAGGAAATATACTTTTCAAATCAAACAATAGTTTACATTCTTTTACCACACAAGTAGAGGCTTTAATCTTTACAAGTATTAATTTAATCTTAAAAGGTTTAATATATTTTATTTATTTTCTCGCCTTGAATAACTAGTGTTTGTTATTTTCTTTTTTGGTTTGTACTGTGGCTAATGTAATAAAAACCATCTGCGAATACCTGCGGATAAAAACATCTATCGGTAATACTTTTTGAGACAGTGAGGGCAGCAACTGTTTAAATGTTTTGAAGCCACTTAAATGCTCAAAATTCGGGAGAGCGTTTTTAAAAAGATTTATTTATACAGAAAGCAAAGTAAAGTTTTATTCGGACTAGTCGATACGAAGGATGGAATAATTAAGAGCGTATTTTACAATATTACAATCGAATAAATAGGGCTTTCGATGCGGTGTCAGCAAAGCGTTATCTTCGCTTAGCTTTGGGCTTCCTCTGCAGTTTGGGGCATATAGCAAGCCTTTTCGTTTTCTGCAAATTATTATGTAATGATTAATTACATTTTTAGCGATTATAGTTTTTATAAGCATTAGTTTACAGAAAAACTTATTCAGTGTGGCCGTAGTGAAAGGCTAATTTATACATAAAAAGTGTCCTTCTTTCCGAGAAGATTAACTTCTAAGCATTTTCATGCAATTTATAAATTAGGGAATATTAGGTGTGGAATGCTCCCAACAAATGAGAAATCTAACTTCAATATCTGTTTGGGACAAACCTTGCTCTAGCTTTAACTCAAAATCATTTTTTACTCCCTACTTTAAATTAGTTATGCACCGATCGAGCGTTTGGAAAGTGCGGCTTGTCAGTTCTGATGCTCATGTCACGCATCACTCAATAAATGTGCTTTTGGTGTTCTAATCACTTTTTTATTAAACGGTCACTAAACTGCGTTTCGATTTTGCCAAATGAAACTCGTGACTAAAGTGCCTTTTATCAAACTTTTATGATATTGATATTTTTAAACATTTTTTGTGAAATGTGAGTCTCAGTGTAGGACAAATTCTTCCAATTGTAAACAACTTTCCGAAACACAGTGTATATGCTGAAATGTATATACAAGTACAACCGCAATTATTCAAAATTAGGAAATGCAAATGCTATTTCAGAAATAAAAGCTAATTAGGTAGGCAAAGATCCTAGCGAATAATTTAGGTATTTTCTTTGTTTGGTATAGATTTCGTTGCATTTTTTCATTAGGTCATACTACTCTGGTCTGGGCCAACTTGTTAAAAAAATTGAAAAAAGTTCCTAAAATTCTTATTTTGTATGAAAATGTGAAGAAGTATATTTTTTTAGATTGGTGTCTTTTAAAGAAAGATGACGATACTAATACTTTGTTATATATATGTATTATATATATTATCTTTAAATTAAATATTCTTGGTGCTAACTATTCTATAGTCTCTTATTATCACCAAAATGCAGTTGAAAGATATTTTATTATTTCACCAAAATAGTCTTCAAAAACATTCGTATTCTTGTCCTAGTTGTAATCTCCCGTACGGCACGAATAAAGGGTTAACAAACCTTCTCTTAGAAATTATTTTATTCCAATAAATTTACCTACCTATCGCTGATGCCGAAGTTAGTAGAAGTGGACAAATTTTACTATTTTATTACTTTAAATGTCTCTGAAATAGTCTACCCTTGGACACTTGCAGGTTTGTAATTTAAAAATTTCGTAGCCGCTGGTGTGTGTACACTGTAACGTGCCTCTGAAAACATACGAGAGTCACTTAAAAAGTCCCAACCTCACTCGGAAGATGGCGGCGTACTAGTTACGTAGATGTGCACCTTTTGATAGTTGCTTACCGAATTTTCCCCATTTTGGATTAGTAGTTTTTACTTGAGAGTGGATGCGAGTGTTTTCGTGAAAATGGCAAAAAATTGAGTATAAAGCTGTTAAAAAATATTGGTTTTTGAAAGGCAATACGTCTACGCAAAGGGACCCTGTGTATGACGTGACCGTAAGAGCTTAGGAGATGATGAAAGTTCGACACGTCGAAAAACTGTAAGTACGCACGATAATATTCCTAAAGTTCATCAAATTTCAGTGAGAGAGATGGCAGAGGTTGAACTACTTGACCATCCGCCTTACTCACCATGCCTAGCCCCAAGCGACTTGTTTCTGTTGCTTAATCTGAAAACTGCTCTCGGCGGGCAAAGATTTTCGTTAAATGAGCAGGCAATCATCTTCGTGAACATTTATTTTGCGGAGGAAAAGGCTGGGCACTATTTGGACCGGTTAGAGAAATGGGACAATAGCAGGGAGAAACAGAGAGAGTTACAAGGAGACCATGTGGAAAAATTAAAAAAAAAAGTATGTTTCTTAGGTCGGGAACTTTTCATGTGACCCTCGTATTTACTTCATAGATAGTAATTTACAATTAAGTAATTTTCTATTTACAATAAATTTGATTGTTTATTTCGGAAAAAATAATAAATTAGTGTGATTTAAGCAGGAACTTTGCCGTTTACAAATTCCTTTGGAAAACTGTAAAATAAGTGAAGCAATCTAGACCCGGCCCCGTGGGTAAAAATTTGTGGTCGCCGCGTTTGGTTCGGGAAAACTTAGAAAAGAAGACGTTTCGGGTCCGTCCCCCTCCTTGCCGGGCGAAAAATCTCTCTCCGCGTCGCGCCGCATAACAATCCGAGACGTTTCGAGAATAAATGACGCTGATAGAGGAACATTTATCAATTCGCGAAAACTCCGTAGTAGGACCGGCTCTAAATCAAGACGGCTGGTAACATGTGCGCATTAAAATGAACAGCCTTCTCGGTGAATCTCGTCTCGCAAGACAAGACGGGAAAGGGAGCTTTTTGCGTCGAGAGCCCCGTCTGTCTGCGCCCTATTTACAGGTGTAGAGCTCTCTGGATAAGCTCTGTTTTAAGCGTTATTTCCGTGTTCCTGATTAAAATACCCTGTAGTTTTATCGTTTCTTTTTTTTTCTGAAAGTTTCATATTTTGTTTATTTTAGGAATCTCGAACATTTTGTTTTCGCAATGTATATTCGCGTCGAAATGTGTTTTAAATATTTTTAGCGTAATTTCTCGAGTTTTATTAAATTTTTTGCTGCGGTGTTTTCGATAAACCTACTATCAGTATCAGTAGTTCACAAGAGGCCCAAATCAGTGAATATTTCTTTGACGTGGTGAAACTAACCAATGAAGCACTTGACAGTTTAACCTCACTTTAATAAAGATTTTGAAGTGCACGAATAGTTTGCCATCTTCGAGTATATTGGGTTCTGATTTGTATAAAAGTATTCGCTGATTTAAAATTTTCGCTTGGCTAAGAAACTGTTGGCATTTATTATTACAAGCAATGTTACTCTGCTTGGAGCAGAACAATGAACAAGAATTACAATTAGAAAAAAGAGGAAGATTTACAAAATTCAACAACGCAGGGCAAATAACAAAGCCAATGAATAGACGAAGTATGAACAATCTTAGTGAAATGTTATATAAATTATGTTCCTGATTAACTTTTTAAAGCCCTATCAATTAGTCATCTTTGACAATATTAGTATATAATCTCATGCTGTCGGGCCACTGAAAGTTTATCTGTTCCGCAGGGCTAGGGTAGGGCAAGGGCAACGGGTAGGGTTAAAATGAATATAACATACAAAACTCGGATTATTTTCTACCTTAGACAAAGAAAATGTCAAAACACTACCTTCTGACGGGAGTGATTGCCAGCGATGATAGATTGATAGTGTATTTGTCTATTGAATTTTATTTAGACACTCTTTATTCGATGTACGTAATGAGCTTTTGCAGTTTTTTTTACTATGAAAATTTTTGGTTTTCACCTTTCGCCATTTTGAAGTTATTTCAGTTCAAAAATCATATGACGGATACGTGGCATTGGTAGCCTTAGAGGCGTGTTCGTTATATTCTATAAACAATGTGCGTTGTGTATATTTGGTCTTTATTGTAATAATGGAATATTTAAGTATTTTGGTAATGTATTCACTTGAAAATTTGAATATAATAAATATGTAATTTTCTAAATCTTGTTTTACCCACAATGAAGTCGATAAATAAAAAAATAATATTTTTTTATGAATTTGTTATATGTAGTAATTTTGCAAGGGCACTTCTTACCATATTGCAGTATGATGTAATTAAAGGAACTCAAACTTAAAGTAGCCAGAATTAATTCTAAATAACGCAATGCTTTCCCAATAATAGTTTCTACAGCAGTTTAGAGGTCATAATAATCACGTTAACAGGTTTTAATTATGTATTGCTTAATTTTAAATTTATATTTGGATTTCTTGTTAACCAAATACCAATCAAATTTTAACGCTGTCCTTTCGCAAGTACACTGTACTCGAGGCTATTATTTTATCTACTTATCTGTCTACGCTAATTTTTTTATATTGTTTTTTTTAACTAAAAAAATCACTTATTAAAAACTATGGGACTTAATTTTTATAATTTATTAGAATTATAACATGAAAAATAACTAAATAAAAAAAAATTGAAAAACACTAAATAAAAAGTAATGGCTAACAAAAATAATAAATCTTGAGGATGGAGGAACACAAATAAAACCTAACATTGTCATAGTCACTACCATTATCATAAAAAAAATTTATACACAATATAAGAAAATTACATCCTATAATGTGTATAATGTGTACGGTACCGTTCGATGCAGTCACCAATGTGTAGTCCAGGCTTACGGGTGCAAGTGTCACAAATATACCTAGTTTCCCGCCTACCGCCTTGTGCTTTATGGTTAGAACATGCCGCACAGTCTTTTTTCTTTCCATCATTTTGGCGTAAAATATGTAATTTACCATTTAGCCTCCCTTCTGTAGCTACAGATGATGGTCTGCCAAAAATTTTGGATCCCTGCAGAAAGTGTCATCTCGTCAACCAATTCCCGAACAAATTTCGGATGTGTCATTGGTTTTTTGTTTTGCCCCGTTGTGAAATTGTATATGATAAATATGCATTGACACTAGACATTTCGAGTTCCCAGAAAAATTACTTTCGTCACCATTTTAAAGATTTCCGCGGTCGACACCTCCCATATATTTATTGTAATTGACCACTATATTTGGCTTATTTAAAACTTGTAAGTTACATCCACGTACTTTTCTGTTGATAACATCAAATTATATGATCTACATGCAAATACTGGTGTTTTGATAGAATCAGGTATAAATTTACGGTTGATTTGAATATTGCCTGTCAAATGAACATTTAGTTTTACCAATTTTTCTGCAAGTGGCAGGCTCGTATAGTATCTATCGGTGTAAAAATGATATCCTCTACATCCTGGGTTATTGTCTAATAATTTTTGACACAGGTGTGTAACACTATCCTTGTACTTACAGGTAAATCAGGTCTCACTAAATCTCAAGATGTCAAGCTTCCGTAGTAAGGCAAAATTGAATAAACATATCCGGTGTTCGCATCCGCCATTACATAAATCCTTATCCCCCATTTGGGAGCCTTGTTAGGATTGTAAGTTAAAAAAATTATTTTACCTTTAATTCCAACAACAGATTTGTCTACCGATATCTCTCTTGATGGGACAAAATGTTCTATGACTTGCTTGTCCAAATTAACTAAATAGTGACTTTCTGAGTTTGAGCCCTAAGAGTTTCGTCATTTGGATCGTTTTCATGCAAGTAGAGCATCCAAAAAAATGTAAAAAGCTTTCTCTTCTAAATATGCTTCTAAAAAGAGGTATTTTGGCATTAAACTGTTGTGACCAATACTCTTGCATTTTATATAAGGTTATTGTACCCATATTTAGGACAACCCCAATAAATGCGGTAAATTCTTTTACAGTGGTGTGCCATGTAGAACGTTTTGACAACGTCTTCTGTACTATTTTATGTTTAGTGTAGTTATTTGTTTGTTCCACTATTTTTATTGTTAGCGGTGAAGAGAGCTTGAAAAAATCTATAGGCTTTGTACAAGTATCAGGAATTTGTGGTCCTACCATTTTATCCCCAGAAGTAAATAGAATCCTGTCTGGTACCTGATCGTGGCACGTGGTTTCCTGTTATGGACCAGGTTGTGTTATATTCTCGTTTTCTTCACTGCTGCTTGAACTTGATGGTAAAGGTTTGGATCTCTGTCTTTTAGTAACTATAATATCACTACCACTACTAGAGTTACTATCGCCATTAATATTATCACTATCCAATTTATCATTTTCAGGCGCGTCAATATAAAATTCATCGTCACTACTTTAAAATTCACTTTCAGTTTCATTTCTTGGGAATTTGAATTTTTTTTTTGAAATATACATTGAAAAAATATAGCGAACTTTACCCAATCGTGTTAGTTATAAAACTGAATAATATTCAAAATGCAAAAATGGTGCACATGTGAACTGAAGTGGTCGAAATATATAAATGAACAGATATACAATAAACAGCTTACGGCATGTATAAAATAAATGTCATGTTATCTTTTATTTTTGCATAAACATGACCTCAACGAAGATTCCAGAAAGCAATTTAGAAATATTAGAAATGAGCGTAAGGGATGACAACCTGCTGTAATGATAACACATGGTCTGCCGCTCCAATGCCATATTCGAGTGCAAAGAGTAAATAGGGAAAACGGTCGTCTGAAAAGCGCTGACTCGTTATACGCCGGCGCTTTTTACTCGAAAGCCCCAAAACATTGAATTACTCATTAACGACTGTTTAATCAATCTTGCTTCTCCGCCAGCAGCGTCTTGGATGTTATCGCGAATCGATCCGTATATAGGCTCGGACCCGATTGTTAATGCGTCGGCTAACAAAATTAATTCAGTCAGTTTCCGCTTGCCTTTTTTTCCTTTTAGGCTAAAAAAGAAAAACCCGCTCGCATTAATCTTTTCCGCGTTTCCTTTTCCGCCCGCGTGTTATTATTTTTCCCGCGACGTTGCTCGCGTTAAAGCTGGAACCCTATCTAATATCTAATCATGTAACTGATTGCAGATTACGTCAAATTTCATGACTGATTGGAATTCGATTTCCATCAGCGTGTGTCGTGGCGCGATCCCGCTAGGGGGAAAATTTTGTTTCGCCCCCATTTTGCGAGCCGGCGGTAGCGGGGTGGCGGACGTTTGCGACAATTAGTTATTTTGTTAATGGGGTTTGGTCTTGTAACGCCACTGATTTATTGATTTTTACGCCGAGGGGGGATTGATTTTATTTTTCGATTAGTGTTTTGAGTGAAATCGGGCGAAAGGTGTGTAAATTGTTTGTTGAGTAGATAAATAAACGAATTTATAGCTTTAATGGTCAAACATTATGGTATTGTTTTCGATGATAAGCTGAGGTTCAGGACTAAAATATCGAAAACAATATACAGGTCTTATACCGGGTTAATAAAAAGTAGCGGAACGGATGACATTCAATACATTCTATAGAGTCATCTTTTATTATGTGCCTTTTAACTTTTTTATTTAACGTTTTGGTTAGTTAGTATATTATACGAATAAGAAAATCTCCGAAAAATTCTGCTCATTTCTTGTATAATATGTCTTATGCCCAAATCAAATAGTTTTTGGGTATATATGCGCTTTTAACATAAAAGCAACCTTCAAAATAAAATAATATTCTAGAATCTAAGAAGAGGGATAAAATGGCCGATTACATGTTTCAGACAAAAAAAATTTTTAGCCTAGTCAGAAAGAAGAGAACATTTCGTATAATATTATATCCTAATACCTGTATCCTATACCTAAATTCAAAGTTTTCGAAGTATTTGTTAACTTAAACGCAACATTAAAAAATATTCTAGAACTTATAACTAGTCAGCTATAATGTAATATGTTACGCAATTAGTTTTACAAATTGAATTGTTCAACTGGTTCCCCATTTTCTTCAGTAGATCTGATGTTTGTTCTCCGTAATCTTTCGAAAACGTAAATGCTATATTGGGAATATTTTCTTCATTTAGAATTTGGACTCGTTCGCCATATGCACACATCGGCGTCAGGTGAAGACTGTTGGGTGGCCGTTTTATTGTTCCATCTTTTCGAATCCATTTATTATACATTTGATTTAAATAGGTCCTTAACAAATACTACACAATGTCTTGTTGAAAGACGAGGTCTCTTAGTTGTTCCAGTTGGAGCTCAACCATATTGTTTTCTAATTTGTTCTGAAGAAAATTTAAATAATATTACCCTTTAAAGTAACGTGGAAGAATCGAAGACTTATTATTCTGGTGTTTAAAATAGCACACCACACATATACATACCTTGAGGATTTACTGCTTTTTCTGCTGGTTGAAAACGATGACTCGCCGGTGCAAAAAACATTGTTTAAATAAGCATCATTTCCGTAATTTTTTCTAACATTGTATGGCAAAACTATACCGTTTTTGTCTCGAAGCCAGAGCGTTAATTTTGTGGTTCTCGTAATTTTAAGTACCTTGTATCCTGCTTTTTAAAAGTGGTTTGGATCTTCTACTATGTATTTTTTTTATCAATAAGGCTTTCCGATATATTGCTTATGGGAAATATTGGGATTTTTTCAACTTTTAGTAAAGTCCTTAAATCACTATCTTCATTTCTTGCCAATGTTCTCTTTTTTTTTCGTTGGGCTGGAAGTTTGTTGAAATTTTTCATAGATTCGATAAAAAGTTTTTTTGTCTGGAACGTGCATTCCCGGGTAAATTATACACAGTTCCACTTGAGTCAGTTTAGCCCTCTTATTTGGTTTAACCAACGGTTTCAAAATTAATTGTTTTTCTCTTTTAGAATAAGGGATTTTATAACAAAAACATCGTAAGCTTTGCTAAATCTGTAACTGGTAACAGAGAGTGTTAGTTATGAACAAACATTTTTTTTTGCTGACGACCTACTTCATTGCCACCTAAGATATAAATTATAAGTTCTACAATATTATATTATTTTTGAATGCTGCTTTTGCGTTAAAAGCGCATATATCTCACATTTTGGATTTTGGTATAGGACATATTATAAAATGTACAGAATTTTTAAAATACGGGGTGTTTCATTAATCAGTACATAATTTTTATCTGTGGGTGTTTTCTGAAACACCCTGTATATATACAAATATATCTTGCAAATATCTTTTTGTTATTGATATGTCTACTATTCAAGCAATTTTCATACCCGCCACTTCGCAATCTATAGAAAAGTAAGGTTATCTTGACGCGGTTTTTGAAACAAACCCTGTGCGAGATTTTCGTGCTGTCCAACTCCAACAATTTCTCGTATACGTACCACGATTAGATTTGCAATCAAAAAATAACTTTCAAAGGGTTCAAAATTCATTTTTTTCGTTTTATCTACGTGTTAAGAGCCAAGAACTAACAATCGGCGGTACCGTTTGGTTTTTTAGGTTTTCACGACATAATTGCAACAACGATATTTTGGGTAGTCCTAAGCATAAAACATCACTATTTAAGCGTTGGTATGGCTGAACATTTTTTTAGTATTGCATTGCCTTCCTTTAAAGCCAGACTATAATATAATAACTATAATAATGTATCTATTTTAGTGTTGATTATTCCCTTTTTGTGTATATGTTGTTGTATTCTATAAAGATGCTCTTTTAAGTAATCAGTTTTGCTGCTCTTCGTCGGGTTGAAAATAAAGATATTTATATCTTTTGAGCAAGCAAGAGTTTAATAAACGAGTTTCAGAAGTTTATCATTGTAATGCATATTATGACGTGACTATCAAAGCTGACAAAGTTAAGACTTTCATCACTGATCGCTCGCAAATCCGTGGCCAAAAATACCGGGAACTTCCAAATCGGCTTATAGGTTTTTAAGGGCCCTATTCACGCGCCAACATCTTTGCGCAAACTATTATTAAGAAATCGATTTTCGCAATACTGATCGAAACATGTTGTTTATACATACGAAAATAATTTGTTTGTGCAAATCTGTTCGGTTTTGAATTTTGGTTGGAGCTTGGAGCGCTGGTTTGTGTGTGGAAGCTCAATTCACTGCACCTCTTTATTGACGCTAATGGCTCATGTCATGCTTGTTGGTTTCTGCCTCTTTGCTCTTATAGTGCAGGAGTTTGATCTGAAAAAAACTGTGTTGAAATATTAACAGTTGAGACAGACTTTTTAATAAACTTAACAATTGTCGATAAGTTTCCTCGTTCATCCACAAATAGTTACGCATATCTTCGGGTTCATTCCTTAGTTCTTATATTAAATTAGTAGATAGACATCTCTTTGGCATTCACCATTTTTTCCTTTAAAGCCGGCTACACGCGATCCGGCAGGTCTGTCAGTTCGAACTGAACAGTCCGTTTGAAGACCAGTCGCCTGAACATGTATATGTTGCGATCGAAGTGTCAGTTAAGGTACTGACAAAAGACGCTCTTTTTTTTCAACCAATCTTTACACCATATCGTACGTTTTTTTGGATTTCTTTTTACCAAAAGCAACTACTAAGCTGCAGCAGTAGAGATGTGATGTGATGATTGAGACTGATATTTCACATTCGCTTGAATGTGTGAAGGAGGGTGGTCAGTCCATCAGGCGACCGGTCTTCAGGTGGACTGCTCAATTCGAACTGACAGTCCTGCCGGATCGTGTGTAGCCGGCTTAAGATTTTTTTTTATTAACACGAAAAGCAGCAAGTCGTAGCACTGGTTCTTCGTTTTTGTCTATATCCATATTTTTATTTAACTTCTGCAATATTGCTGTAAAAATACATGACTAAACGCCACCAAAACACCGAACTCTGCAAAATTATGATTTACGCTAACATGTTTGAGAATTAAAACTATATTCGCTAGCTCCAAAAAGTTTCCACTTGTGGTTTGTTATAACCAGTTTCCGCAAACATGTTGACGTGTGAAGGATATCTTCGAGGTCAACGAGACTAAAATAATAATTTGTGACATGATTGACGCGCCTCCTCCAACTTCAGAGAATATCAAATGCCATTTTCCGATCCTCACCTCTATGTGATACCTCAAGAGTCGACTCACAGCTGCCGCAAATAAGATTTAGTCGTATTGCTGTTAGGTACTATAGTGGTTCTACGAGGGGAAAAATTGATGCGCCGCAGGCGGTATTGATTGTTTCGTACAGAGGTAATGATTTTCGGCACATGCACCCACTAACCTGCAGTTTGCGCCATTTTATTTCTAAACGCCGATTTCTATACACTTAGCTCGTTTTCCCAGAAAATTTAACTAGATTTGGGCGTATTTTGAGAAAATACTGTCAAACTTATTGACAATCTGTCAGCCGCTATGTTGGTTATTGAATACTGGTAAAATTCAACGAACGAGCATGTTGACGGGAAGTTCTGAAATTTGTTTTTAGTTGCTTCCTAAACTTCTGAATTATCGACATAGGCAACGCCTCTATGTTACTAATAGCTATATGGATTTGGTGTCCAAACTAACAAAACTGAAAGTAATTTCCAAATTTCTTTCTCTTTTTTTTTTAACTATTTCATGGATGAATGCAAATTCATCTGGAATACATTTTAAAGCAAAATAAACAGCAAATACTAGTTATATAAACCAAAATTGAAAATAGCTGATAACAGGTTTAGATTTGACATGTTTGCAATAACAATGTAGTATAATAATATCATCATGGCCCTCTATTTTTGATATTATAACACCCCCCACGAACAAATCTCATATCCCAAAACTGACTCAAGAATATTGCAAGAAATATTCATTGATATGCCCTATGAAGGTGTATTAATGCCTTTTTTGCTCACATCACAAAACCACCTAAACAAATCCTTGCAAATTTCAACCGTATTTGAAGTTCGTGTTTTTCTCGTTCATTGAAAAAAAAAACCTTAAAATAAAAATTTAAAATTAAAAAGTTGAGAGGTGCTACTGCTGATACGCCATGTGTTTGTCCTCATTGCTCTTTTAAGAGCTTGTTTCTTAATGCGAATATGTAAATTTGGAATGACAGAGATCATTAAACAGAGCGGCCAACTGAAAGCTTATATCGTAAAGTTCAGACAAATTGCAGTGATGGTTTCCGATGAAATTATTCTAAGATCAAGTAAATAAAAACTTATTTAGAAGTAACAATAATTTGAAAATAGATAAACTTTATAGATAAATATGAAAAGTTCTGCGATACCTTACTACAAACGCTTTTACTTACACCCATAACAATTGCGTGCCACTCTCGGGACCCATGCCAAACACCATAGGTGTGCCTATTTAATACGGATACAATCCTTAACTTTTACATTTCAATAATGATTGCATTAAGAAACAGAGCATAGAATATTGAACCCTATTATAAGAAAACACAAGTGAAATTATACGGACAGGATTGCAAATAAAGCCAGACAATTGAAGGAAGTAGTCATTACTATAGAAAAAAATCGCGAGCTTCAATATGTGAGGCATGTAATGCTCATGGTAAGTAATAATACGAGCAAAAATGTATTAAGAAGCGTATCCAAAACGAAAATGACATTACTGTCCCTACATAACGATGGGTTTGTTATCGAGTGAACTGGCCAGTTGGAGATAATTCTTCTCGTATCTCAATCAACTACGTCTTTTCCGGGAGAGTATGGCTCGTCTCTTGCGAAGTAAAATGCCGAAACGTTATTCGTGTTGCCTAGTTTAAATATGACAATCATGAAATTTGTATTTATCTTGGAATTGAGACCGCTTTTGGCCGTGAATGTCCCAATTAAATCTTTCAATTACGACACAACTCCAAAGCGCCGTTGTTTTCGTTAAAATTACGAAAGCTTTTAGTTCGCAGGTTAATAAAACACCGCCCTGGATGAAAACTTTTCACCCCGTCGCTAAAACATAATTTATGTCACACCGAGTACCTATATCGTCCTGACCTTCATCTTAATTAAAATAAACCCTCCGCGCCGCTTCGCTTGTCCAAATGGATCCAAATTACCGGAACCCGAATTAATTAAAGTTTTCACGTTGAAAATTCCATGCCGGTGTTAACTGAACCGACACCGTTTGTCGTTTGTCTTGACCGTCACGCGTGATTGTGATATGGCTGGTCGAGCTTTTGAAATATCGATTTTGTAATCAATAGAAAATTGGTTATTATGTTAATCAAAGTATTACGTCGCGTGATTTAATGTCGTGCGCAATTAACATGTGTCACGTGGCAAAGTAATCTAATGACCATTGAATAAAGAAATAAAACAGTTCAAACAAATTCGGCAACAGTTTTTATGCTTCAAAAAAAATTATAACTCAGGCTAGACTATAGAAGATATAACTTGAGCCCCCCTGGACGCATTAGTGTCGAACGCTCCGTAAGAAATTACCATATTGACTCTATTTCCTCGAACTTGCCAGTATAAACTATTCTTGGCCTTGGTCGCTCTGCAAGAAATTATATTGTTTAATCTGTGCTTTCTTTACTCTAGATATACTATGAAATAACTCAAGCTACTTAGTGTAGCGTAGGCTAGATGTTATAGTCTTGAGCGCTCTGTAAAAACTTCCAACGAATACAAAAAGTTGACTGGCGCGTATACTTTCGCAAAAAATGAATTTCATTTATTTTGCGAGAGTAACAAGCTAGTCAGTGTAATTTAGGCCGGATGCTATTGCTCAAAAGATCAAATTATAATGTGAGTTTTCTCAAGTTGACAGGAAGCTGTAGCCGCGGACGCTTTGAGTGGACACTCTTCAGTGTACACACCCTAAACTTGGACGCTTTGCTCGATATTAGAAGCTATAGCTCATGCCTGGATGCTCTTTAGGCCAGACACTATTGTCAAAAAGAGCAAGATGTTCGAGTACCCTCAGGATGGCATGAAAGTCTAGCCATGGACGCTCTGCAAGAAATTAAAGGGTATATTGAAAATTCTATTATTTATATTAGCTGAACCTCGAGAAGTAACATTCAGTAAGTTAAGTAAGAATTCAGGTTCGGAAATATAGTCCCTAGCGCTTTGTAAGGGAATCTCAGACATATCTCCTGCTAGGGGGTGTAATTTAGACTGGACACTATAGCAAATATTAGCAAGATGTAACTCAGAACTCGGGAGCTATATGAATAAAAATTCAAGAATTAACTCATTCTACTACAGACTTTTGCATCGATCGATAGGTTGACTCGGCAATATCAATGTCCATGAGAGAAGTGCTCAGTTTCTTTGTAATCAACCCCATACATGACAAAACAACCGCAGTGATCTTAACTTCTTCGAGATTGCACAGCTCTTTTAATTCTCTCTTTGTTCAGTTTTTCATTATTTTTGTTTTCTGTGTTAGAGTTATTTGGGACCGCTATGTTAATTAGTAGCGCTTCCTTGGATTGTTTTTTAGTAACTGTCCGGCCGGTTGTGTCTTACTGTTACGCCTATCCATACGGTTTTATCCCAATAGTCTTAACAGCCTGATTTTCTATAACTAGACTTAAGACTCAAGCTTAAATTTTTTCAGTATTTCTAAATAAACTATTGTAGCAACTTTGTTGTGCCGAAAGGTTTTCACAGCTAGATAATATATGTTCTAGGTTTCTTTGTATTTGCTGCACTTTCTGCTCATATTTGTCGCTATCTATTTCTTCCTTAAAAATATACTTTTGATAATTTCTGGTTTTAATAATTTGATCTTATATACCAATCATAAACCACTTTAATTTCTAGAAAAAGCTTTTCAGTCTTTAGCCATTCCACGGATTTACTTTCATTTACTGTATCTTTCTGTAAGTCATTAGTAAATCTACCATGCAGTTCTTTGGGACGCCACTATTGAATTCTGTCATCGTCAGTTTTTATATCAAAATTTGCCACGCTTAAGTTTGTATATATATATATATATATATATTATATATATATATATATATATATATATATATATATATATATATATATATATATATATATATATATTCACGTATTGATTCACGGATGGAAAAATGTGATGACACTATACTCCGGGATATCATCCGTTCGCTCGTTGAACTCCGACTGGAATCCTGCAGACGTTTCGCCAAAATCTCACTTGGCATCTTCAATGCTCGCGCTCCGAAAACACTTAGAACACTCGAAGTGTTTTCGAAGTGTTTGTGAAATGTTCACTGCAGGCGCCTACTGCATTTTTTATTTCTCTTCCTCCTTTTTTTCTTGGTAGATTTATTCTTTCAACTGATGCTTTTGGATGGTTTTTTGTGTATTGTAAATACTGTTCTTATCTTTCTGTTTATTGTTTTGGGTCCATTTAACTATTCCAAAGAAGTATTGAAAAGCAGCTATGGCATAGCTATTTCTGACTGTGGAAAGATTTCTTCAGTTGAGTTTGCTTTTTATAAGTTTGTAGAGATGTTTTTCTAACTCTTTGATCAATATGTCTGGAGATTTCTAAGTACTCTTATGGTTGTTCCCTCATAGGGTAAATAAATTTCCCTGGTTCTAGTTCGATAGGTTCTTCGTCATTTAGTTTTCCCTTTTTAACTGATACAGTTTTTTATTTCTTCATACGAAACGACATTCCGATATCTGTGCTCCACTGGTGTTTGAATTTTAGTTTTGTAAGATTTTACAAGTTATGGTTAAAACTGAGTCAATGTATTCTAACACGGATACTACTATAAGCTGGGACGCTTTGTAAGGGATTGCAAGCTATAAATATAAGAAAATGATCGAGGTCATTCGAATTTAGACTCGACACATCGAAGCATTTACGAAACGACTTCTTTATGCTAGTGTCCGTGCATTCTCTCACCGGGTAACGTAAAAATCCTTGGAAGTCTCACCCAGGAACTCGTTTCTTCGCTCGTAACAATAAAAAACAAATCCCGTCCGCGACGAACTTCGCTAAAAAGTGGAAATTACTCTGGAAGTCCGCGAGTTAAAGTAGCAGCGCGAGAGAGGGGGTGAGTTCCCTGGAAGGGGATGTTTGTCGGTTTGCCGTATAACGTTTTATGATAAATTTTGCAAAGTTGACGTGAGTTATGGCTCCCCGAAGTTCGGAACTAGGAGACGGCAGCGTCGTCGTCCAAAAAAAATGCGTCCTCACATATCTCTCCCTCTCTCTCTCTCGCTTCCCCGCTCGCGAAATATACGGGCAATTCCTCAAAACCGAACGCGCCATCTCTTATACGATCTCCGCGCGATTGTTTATTGCTTCGAAACTCTCCGCGCGAGTGTGCGAGCGTGTGTGTGCGGGTCTGCTTACAGGGTGCTTCAACAAGGCGGGAAGGTAGTTCTCAAAGTTGAAAGAGTTTCAGTTCTGCCTAAGTAAGGATGACTGATATCCGTGCGGCGGGATATTTTTCAAACATAGTGTACAGTTGTTGTAAGTCTCCTAATTTTGCTTTATTATTCAATATCAATATTCAATTAATTTTTTTAAATTATGTTGCATTTACCTATCAACCAACTTTTTCACTAATTATTTCTTATGTCTACGTCTACTTTTAGAAAGATTTCGCTTAATTTGGAAATTGTACAAAATACTTTTGCAGAATACAGAACACATTCACTCAGTGATGTGTGGGCAAGCTATTTATGGCAAGTAGACTGAAGTGAGATGTCAAGTTTGCCGAGAACACTATAGCCTGACATTTTTAAGGTTTTTAATTTAGTTCAAAAAAATAGATTAGTCTTTGGCACTACCCTTTGCAAGTTTTCACAGCGTTGTTACATTTGTCTATGAAGGGAGTAAGTAACTTTAAGAAGAAACTGAAGAATTGGGACTTACAAATATAATAAAAATCTACACATTCTACACAATGATTCATTTCATCGTATCCCAGTACAGGTAGTAAAAAGAGAAAATACTAACCAAAAACTAGTAAAAAATAGTTTCGCCTGAGCCAAACGCATTTACCCTACGCTATAGTTTAGGTTTGGTTAGTTTTTTCTTCGAACAATAAAACAAATCTATACCGCGGTCTAAATTAAAAATAAAAACGAACATTACAAACCAAAACGTTTCTAACCGCTTTTTTTTTATACCTGAAAACCTATACTGGCAACGTTGGCGTTAGTGAGTTCGGGTTCTCCAGGTGTAAGTTAACAAAATGGCCTATAACGCTATTTTGGGGATTCTCACTTAAAGGTAATCTTAATCAATGCCATCAATATTAACATAACATATCCCTGGTGGATATATGTTAATCTACTTGGAAGTAAAATTTGTAATGATTGAGTTGTTTTCGTATAAGTTTCATGTTTATGTCGTATAGTTTACGTTGATTTCTCTTTAAAAAAATAGTTCGTATGGTATCGTTAGCGATTTATTGTCTTGAACATTAAAGGAAAAGGTTACCGGTTCCAAATTCAATCGCAACACAAATTGCTCGTGGTCACTGAAGATACATTATATAACAATTATTCTGATAATAGCTCTTGATGTAAAAATGTTACTTCTTTAACCTACCTACCAATTAAAGGAGAACTGCAGCTATAGATTGACAACTGCATATAGAACTTCCCTGGGCAATAAAGACAATCCCAGTTCAATGGCTGCATGACCTCTGTGGAACAGCCCCTCCGCAGCTTAGAAGGACTGACGCCCCTGTAAGATAGTATAAAAAGGTGAAGGGTAATAAGAGACTGACTATTTATCCAGCAAATCCAGCACTGCAGTTAAATACACTCAGATCCCAGCTACCACCATTACGACATGCAGAAGAGCTTAGAATCAACAATTTTAACTTTTTGAACCAATGGCGCTCCCGCTAGAAAGATTTTACTGAACACCACTCACAACGCGCGAGGTATCCTAAACTCCAGGATCAGACTGACCCGAAAGGAATGGGTAAAACTTAATAGAGTCCGATCAAGCCACGGAAGATATACCAACTCTCTGTATAGTGGAGGTTAGGTGCAGTCTCCTCCATTTTAATTTTAATGATATTAAGCGATACTATAAATAAAATAATAAGCAAATTTCCCGGATACTTTTGGATACTTGGCACTTAATTGCATAGGAAGTATTTGTAATTTTCTTGTTTTGAAGTCACGATACAATAATGTTCTTTGAGGTATCGGTCCCTGCAGCAAACCCAATGAAAATGACATTTAGCAATGCTTTACTCTCTGCAAAACACCGGCTTCCACAATAAAATCTCTTAACAGAGCCACGAATAATGCTTTGTTATCGCTGATGCCAGTAGAATGAGCTGACCAAAGGTTCAAAGGTAATTCTCAGATCTGCACCATCGAAGAAGGATTTCGTGAATACCCGTTACTGACGCACCCTGTATAGCGCGCTCGGGTTGCACTCCCAAATTCGAGGATTCGAGATAAATTCGGTAGATAACTAAATGGATCGTTTTAGTTCGCGAAACTTCGTGGGGAAAATAGGACGAGATCGGATTTAATTTTATTTACCCCCTGTAAAATCTCGGATTTTTCCTTGTCCGTTAAATAAATCAGGGTTGTTTATCGTCGCGTCTTTACTTTTTATATTGCGCTCTCCCGGAATGACCGGTTTTCCGGGATATTGCAGCATTCGGGACGTGTTCTAATGGCCGGAGCACTTACTGCGACAAGGATAGTTTGTTACGTTTTTGGTCGTAATTAATTGGAAGTCCGCGTAGTTACGATAGAGTACGAGGCAAGTAAGAAGAAGTTACTGGCGTCATCCACTACTTATAACCTGTCCCACTTGAAAATATACCCATACCCGTCGCACTAAGCCAATATAATAAAATTAAAAGAAAGTTTATTAAAAAAAAAATTGCGCAAAATGTAAAAACAATCTAAAATTATACTTTATTTGTTATATATTATATAGGATGTTTGCTTTTATAGTGTTTATTATGTTTTAGACCTTTGATATGTAATTTTTAAAAAATTAATATTAAAGAAATTGTTCAAAGTGACCACAATCAGCTTTATTGCGCTTATGACGTATGTAATTACGCAAAAGCCATTTCTTTTGATATATTCAAAACCCCGTACTTTCCGTTTTCTGGATAACGAATCTCCCGCTGACCGTTGACGCTTGTTTCTCGATTCACCCTGTATGTCTAATGTCTCTGTAAAGGCAACGAAGTACTATATTTTTGGTTAGTTAGTCCTAGTAATTTGAAGCAATTAATGATTAGGTAAACCGACTAAGAAAGACTATAGCAAAGCGTTTGACAGTGTTAGATAGCAGGATATGCGGGGGTATCTCTCCCAAATGGGTACACCAGAACACCTCATTGAACTATTAAAAGTCCTATATCAAAATAGCACTGCGAAAGTAAAAGTTAATGATGAATTGACCGAATCCTTCCGCGTTGGCAAGGGAGTTTTTTTTGTTTACCATCTATGGCGAGTGTATGTGTAATTCGTAAAGCCACAGAAGGTTGGGAACGAGGTATCTCTGTGCGTGTTAGGACGATTAAGAATCTTTGGTATGCTGACCGTACTACTTTATTTGCCAGCAGCGAGTAAGAACTAATGGAACTGTTGCAGCGAGTCGAGACGGCTAGTCGACTGACCATTTACAGATTAAAAACAAAGACAATGATTATCGATCGACCAAGAACTAACAGGCTCATAACGAATTCAGGATGGTACACGGCGGAAATCAAAAGGCTTTCAGCGGTTGCCAAAGAAGCAGAGCAGGATCTGGAAGAGTCGAGAAATATGAGACTTGTCAAAACGCATTCTCCTTCCTTTATGCATCAGAGTGCTGGACACTCAAGGAAACAGACAAATGTGCTATCGATGCTTTTGAAATGTGTTGCTGGCGAAAGATGCTGCGCATATCATGGACACAGAAAGAACGAATGAATCAATTTTAAACCAGTTAAAGATTAAAAAAAGACTGCACACTATCGTCTCCGAGCGAATTATATCCGTTTTTGGACATGTCGTCAGAGGAAATGGACTGCAAAAACTCACTATTCAAGGGAAGGTGCAAGGAACGAGAAGCCGACGAACATCTCCAGTTAGATATGTGGACCTCATTGTCAAGGAAACCGGAGTACCGCTCAACCAATGTTTTAGAGGCGCTGAAGACAAGCGGAAATGAAAAGACCTGACAGATCGTAGATCATGAAGAACACCGATTAAGAGCGAATGCGAAATATATTTAAACGTAACTATACCACCTTTTTTCGTCGTTAGTGAAACGAGGATACCGACAACCGAGTTAATCAATATGTCTGTCCTAAGTATTTTTTCCCCAAGACGTGCAAAACATTCAGTGTCCGTAATTCCATAGCAATTTCAAAACTTTTGTCGTAGTTGGGCTGTGTGCTTTGATTAGCAATATAGTCGTCGGTGCAAAAATCAATTACAATTGGCGGATTGAAAAAGAACAAACAGTTGCAAAAAAAGCGGTTGTTTCAAAATCGTATATAAACCAAATTTCACGTTGCGTGCGTTGCGGTGGGGTGGTGTTTTTGATGATTTAGTGCTTCGCGGTGTTTTTGACTGCGCTTGCCGGGGCTCATCCGCAGCCGCGTAGAAAGAAATATAGCCTGTCTCGCCCCATCTCTAAACAATTGGAACAAAACAGCAAGCGAACACAAGTACCCCAGCTTCCTGTTTGTCGTCACGTTTTGCTTTTTCGTTGGTCTATTTCCAATTTGGTCATCTAAAGTTTAAATTTTAAAAAATAGGTAATGTAGAAAATGCTGCGCACACACGTGCTCAGTTCGAGAGAACAGAAATTAAGTTAATTCACATTCAAAACCACTTTTCAATATGCATTTGCAAATTTTGTATCTTTTGTACCTTACCTGTAAAATGACATTTCTAATTTCTACAACAAAATGGCTTGTTCAATATAAAAATTTGACATGGACATGGTGAGGACCTATATTAAAAATAAAATAAAAAATGAAAATAGTTTGAAATACCACTTTTTTTAACTTCCTTTCCGAAATTTTAGAACCGTCCTATTAAATGAAGTTTACTTCATTTTGCAGCAAAATGAAGCATCATAGTGTAGTATCCAGAGATACATCACCCAATCCTCTCTCCTAGGTGATTCCATAGACCATCTCTTCTGGGTCTCTTGCGATTTCTAGTAACATATATTCGCTTACACTTTACACTGAACATTGCTGCAACGCTGAAACACATTCCATTGATGCTCTCGCTACGAGAGCTTCAACATAGGCCTGTCGTAGTGAAGTATCTTAACTATGAAGTGTACGGTAGGAAAACATATATAAAACTGAAAGTTTGATTGAAATGATTCAAATAATTTTTAGAGTCGTGCGCCACTTTCAAGAGAGATCAGCAATATGCGACTTTAAAGGAGAGCGAGCCACACTCGGCCAACATTAGTTTTTGCGACATACTGTTTTATTTAGATGCAATTGAAGCAGTATTATTTTCACCCTTTTTTACAAAAAAAAATCAATACCAAACCAATAATGTCTTATTAATTTCCCGGTCTAATGGATAATCAAGGCGGTTTCCTTAAAATCTCCAAGTCGATTTATAAATTCCATTAATTTCCAAGGTTTTCAAGGTTAATGTGTATCATGAATTCTACAAAATACGTTCCTGAAAAAGGGTTTCACACAGACAAAAATATAGAATTTCCAAGTTGCGGAAAAACCTGTCTTTTTTTTAATAAAATGATACCATGCAGTGATACTGTAGTTGCATGTACCGGGTGTCCAATTAGTAATTATCGTAAAGAAAATGTCGTAATGAAAAATGCGACATTATTTCGAGTTTTAAATTTTTTGTTTGGAAAAAATATTGAAATGCGGATTTAACTAGCACTCTTGTGTTATCTTTTCGTACAATAAATGTGATATCGTTACATTTAATTCGTCGATAAAAATATATTTTATTTTTAGTGATTTAACAAAACGCCCTCTAGCGGCGATGCAAGCATTGTAAGTCAATCTGCTCAGTGATAGTCTAACAAGGGCGCTTTGCAACAACTCCAAGTTTTATTTATTTCCGGAAAAGTTCAAACATCTCACACCATTCTTCCTTAGGGGGTAGAGGAAAAACCATTTAACAAGAAACAATCAAGTTTACAACTGTGTTGATTTTAGCTGCTTGTATTATACGATAATTTCACAAGAAAAGAGAATTAAAATTCTAGATTCCCATTCTAGATTCTTAAAAGACAAAGGTCTTGGCCATTTTAATCATAAGTTTTTTCGTCTTCACGATATTTACTTGTCGACATAGGTACGAGTGGCCTTAATTGGCCATCCTGTACATAATGCACATGCAGACATTTTCACAGAAAAATAGTACGGTTTTGCATTTATTGCCATTCGAGCTTTAATTATTTCAGCAAGTAACGATTTTATTTTCCATTGATAATTAAACGCTACAATAATATTAATCACGCAAATTGGCAATAAAAAACACACTTGGCGCTTACAATAATAACGGGGCTTTGTTTTATATTTAACCCAATTTGGTTTGAAAACGTCGTTAAATGGATTACAAACATTATTATTATCGGTGCAGTGTTACCCGAACATTAATTTTTAGTATTAATCGTTGATAAATATAACCGGTTACTTTATAGGCTATTGTAAAGTAGGGAATTTAAAATTATTTTGCGGCGGATCATTGCGCAAAAAATGACTGAATTTTTATTTTTATCAAAAACTTGCTTTCTACGTAGTCGTTCGTTATATTATTAAGCATTTTATTAATACTAATAATAATGTCACAAAATATGTTGGACAGAGCGAGATACGATGGCAACTGAAGCAAATTTTGTAGATGGAACTCTGAAGCAAACTTATTGGACCAAATTATTGGAGAAACAATAGTAACTATAAGTGACTTCCGAACGAATTCCCTGATGAGCGAGATACTTAAAAAATAGCCTTTGGACTGACTCAACATATTGATTATGACAGTTATAGATAGGAGACCATATAATTGAACCACAATGCAACTTAGAATTCACATATGAGTAATATGAGTTTAAAGGTGACATTTAAGTACGACCTAACAGAGAGTTTACATTGACAAATAAGTTACTTTCAATTGAATGGAGAAGTAAAACTAGATAGTTTTACTTCTCCATTCAATTGAAAGTAACTTATATAGATATATAAAGTAGCAGATCCGTCCATTAACTATATATAACGTTTTGCTACCAATACAGGGAGTCGAAGTTAACTTTTTGATTGCTTAATTATCTCTTTAATTAGATTAATGGTAACTTTTGTTTTTATTTTTTATGATTTATTTATATTATTAATACAAAAATTATAAAACATGTAAATTTCTGTTGTTTGCTTTAATTTATTCGATAATGGTTAAAAAAATGTAACACAGGGTAAGGGAAGTAATAATGTCTTGTAACGCAAGCTTTAGATCCACATTCTATAAGAGACAACCCATCCTCCCATCCATTCTCCTTTTTTTCATTACGTCTTTCAGTTTTTTATCAAAAGTCATATAAAATCTGGTTTAGATGAGAGTGTGATATGTATCAAATTTTGAAAAAGATATCTTAACATACACCGGATATATAGATAAATATGCATTATAAAATGGTGATTATGTCACGTTATGAAGAATTGGGTTCAACTTAATTAATTTACATTTAATATTACTTACATATTTTGATAGAAGGTTTGCAGAGAGTATATCAAAGTTATTTATTTTTAAATTCGAATTCCTGTACATTATTTCAAAAATATAAAGGTTCTATTACGCTGATCTCAAAAATAGCCTAGAATTAGCCAATAATAAAATCGTTTGTTTGTTTGATTATGACGATTGTGGTATATCTTAAATATTATTGTTCAAATTTCCATAAAGGTATGTTTTCACTTGGCGAAAAATGCGAAATATTGTCGATGCGTATAAAAAATGTCCAAATGTAAATATGGCAGGACGTCAATATATGGAAATACACAGAAAAGATTAATTCCAATGAAATAACACTTTGGAAAGAAAAACTAGGTAGTGCGTTTAAAATCCTGATGAAGAATTAGGTTTGTTGAACAACTTGTTAAGCCGAAAAGATTGATATAAAAAATTAAAATATTTTTGAAGCTAATACGTTTTGGGCGTGGATCAGTATCAATGAATTTGCGGAAATTATATGGCAATAGTGTAGCGAACCTTCTTATAATATTGATTCAGCTAATAGCTCACATCTTCCTTCTTCCAGATACTTTTTTGTGGGTGTATTTACAAAACAATATGTATTTTGCTCGGCATGACAATACAGATGACATAAAAGAACTAAAGAAGGCACTTGTGTATTTAGGAAACATTTTCAACATTTAGCGCGATATTCCTAATCAGAGTTTTTTATATTTGTATTATATATTATATTCACTGGCTCTATTTTTCAATTTTTATGTACTACGTTACTAATTAAACAATACACATGGCGTTTGCGTGGTGCCATGATGATGTATTTGAATTTTTCTGGCCCTGTAAAAAATAAATAACATGTTTCCCAGTATATGTATATAAGAAGGTAATATTAAATTTAAACATCAAAATCTACAACTTTGGTATTAATCTTTTTTTCTAAAATGTAAAACTTTGAAGGGAGGGTAACATTTAAAATGGATCAATAAGTACTTGCATTGAAAACACAGCGTTTTAATGGAAAGGATGCTTTTATTAATTTGATGCAAACAATATATGGTTATATAGGATTGATCTGCTTTTTTGTAATGTGTTACAAAAATATATATTGACGTAACACATTTTATTAAACTCTAATAATGACCACCGTTTGTGAATTCCGAGGACACCACCAGGCAATCAGAACAGATTTCCAGAAACGTGCCAGATAGCCCACATATTACGTGCGTCTCACATTTGTCTCAATCGGTATAATTCCGTTTGGGTCGTCGTGCATTATTCAGTAGTATTTTTTTCTATCCAAACAACAAGAGGGTCTCGCAACGTTTCACCACGCTCCTGGACCACGGTTATCGATTCTGCCGGAATCACAATGGCGTTGTGCTTCGTCGAACTGGTCAAAAAGTCCAGGGCAGCCGCGGCTTCCCACTTTTGTTGCGAGAGGACTCGAAAGTAAATCGGCCGAAAGGACAACGTCAATACGTGAATGGGGGGCCCCGGACAGTTTTCGTTGGAATACGAATTGGAAAGAATCGCCTCAAAAATGGAAACGTAAACTCTTCAGAGCTCAAGGAGCCGTTAACGATAACGTTTCCCATAATAGAAAGACAATAATTTTATACTGATCGGTAAGGGTAGGTAATTTCTAATTCAACGTGGACATTTTGTTTCAGTGTAGTTTTGACGTCGTATTTTGATGTCTTTTTTGTTGGGTTTAATCGATGAACGAGTTTAAAACAGGACCTAATTTATGTCTGAGATAAATTTAAATCACTTAAAACATCAATCTCATGTTTGTTTCATCCTAGATGAAGTCGGAGTCTTATGTATGCTGAACAAGGTAGTAGGTTTTACATTTCACCAAAATAGACTTCAATAAAATCGGAGCCTATATTCTCCTTCCATATAACACAACTGAAAGACTGGCAAATAATCGTTAAAAAATCCCTCTTCGCTTTCAATATGTCGATTATCAGTCTCTTCCCTTTGCCTAAAGGTTCCCACCCGTTGCCCTTCTGCGAGAGCATTGCTAGCACTGTTTTTTTTTGTCTATATACGTTTTTGGCACCACCTGAATTAATCGTTAGGATAAAATTTTTGGGCCTGATCTCTGCTTGATACTTCTCAAGTACTTTCGTCGCCAACAAACAATTTCATCGCTTTTCAGTAAAAAGGTTTTACTGAAACATGTCCGAAAAAAAGTCGTTCGTTTGATAGCCAGTGAAGCCGGGAATTTAGGCAGATTCAGAACTCGTCTCCCATCACTATCGAAATAGTGGCTCGAGATTCAAATGTGCTAAAAAATAACCTTTGAATTTAAAGTTGTACAATAAGCTTCTGTAAAACTTATAAGAGAGAAATCCTGGGAATATATAAATATGCTGAATTTGCACACAGACGAGATAGACGAGTAGGTTGCTCACAGGACTTCTTGGTGCGGCCGGACCCTGAATACAGTATTATAGTGTAAATATATAATACATTTTCCAAAAGGAATTTTAGTTTTGGCACAATATTACACGCTTCTTGAAAGGTACTGCTTCTACTTGTTTGGAGAGTATATGACTAAAATCTGTGACATTCAATGTTTCTGTTGTTTTGTTTCATATTTCTATTTATTTATATATTATCTACATACATCGGGTGGGAAATATAAGAACTTTTTAATATCACAAATTTCTACCGATTATGGCACCGTTTACATTATTATAATGTTTGTTTAGTAAATTTACCAAATTCCCTAAAAGGAAATAAATTCCGCTAAAGAAAATAAATTCTATCTCGAGAACCGTTAGTCTGACCGGAAAGAGTATTGAACCGAAAAACGCGCGAGATCCAGGGCTGCCAGAGAATATTACACAGTCCGTTAGACCACGGTGTGGTTTGCAAAACTCATCATAGAGGGTGTTGGTTAGAATTATTTCTCACGATATAAATAAAAGCATATTTAAGACGACCTCTGGCATTGGATTGATCAATTTTTGTAGTTTCTGCATACATTTGTGAACGTTTCGATTCAATACTAAAGAGTTCCTGTTTCTTTTTAACATTGGAATGCATTCGAATGCAAGACATCCCAAAGATGTTTAATGGAGTTCAGATCTGGCGATTGAGATGGTCACTCAAGCACAGTTTCTCTAAACTATTCTTTCATTAACTTGGATGCGTGTTTCGGATCATTATCCTTTTGAAATCGCTACTGCCATCTCTTCTTCTGCAAATGGTAGCATTATATTTTCCAATATCTCTTTGTATTGAAATCGGCCCATTTTACAACCCTGTAATTGAATGATCAGATCAGATCCTTCATATTCCAGAGTTGCAATTTCGTAATTAAATCTCGCTCCAGCCGGTCTTATATATTGTCTACCATCAGAGCCAAACAGGAAAAATTTGCTTACATCGCTCCAAAGAACCGTATTCCATTTTTCCCTTGGGCAAGACAAATGATCTCTGGCAAACGACATTCATCCATTTCGATTCTTCTTTGAGAGATGCGGTTTTTTAACAGCAACTCCTCCATGAAGACTTCCGTTGATTTAACTCCGTTAATTAAAAGGTTTCTTACCGTTCTACTAGTTACTTCAATGCCAACCTTTTCTGGGATTTCGTTTTTAATTTGTCTGGATGGTTTTTTAGTATCAAGGTTCTGTATTCGATTCATCACCAACTGAAAAAGGAGCAAACCAGGAAATTTGTAAATAGTATTACAGTAGTCGATAGAAGTTTCTTTGAAAAATCAGTCACAGTTTATAATCTGAGAACCACTCTAAAATTGTGTTTTCAAGAAAATAACACGGTATCTGCCAAATTGCTTTTACCAGTTACTAAAATTTCATTAGAAATCATTAGTGCTTAGCCCTTTGTTTTATTTCACAACTTGTGATCTTTTGAGCATCCCTCATGCCACTGATAGATTAAGAGATATTTAGCGGACATCCTGAATACGACCAAACGCGAAAAATGTCCCGGCCATGAATCGTGCCCTAATGTTCGGCGGACCACCACCACGGATGCGGCGCGGCGTTAAGCAAAGATTAATCCTCTACGGTTTTTAAAACAATAATTTAATTGCAAAGTGCACATGTGCGCGTGTCCCGGCAACGAGTGCAACAGAAAGACCCAGAAAACAAAAAAAGGGGGTTCGTTCGGGATAAAACGAGGCCCGGAGCAAACTCGACATTTTAATTTAACAGAAAACGTCCGTAGGCAACCCCCCGGACACGCGATAATTTATGCAAATTACGATTTTTTGTCGCGCCGGTGTATTCGTTTGCGAATTTTCTCCGGGCCCGCTTCTAACGACGGAATTCAATGGGGGATAGAATGGGTCGCCCCGATGAAAAGCACAAAAAAGAACACTAGAAATTATGCGGGCTAAACTGCATGTTAGTAGTAACACGCGGTTCGGAAAATATTTTTTACATTTTGGATCATTTTAATTCAAAATTAACGTTGTATGAATTGTGCCTCCTCAGCTGCTTAACTGCTTAAGGCACCGAAGAACCAGAACATTCTGTAGTAGGTACGGAGTCCAACTAACGAAAACTGTTTCGTTTATTATACGAAGTCCTTTAGTTTTGGTTAGTTTTGGTTAGTTTTGGTTAGTTGGTTAGTGTACTTGCTTAAAAATCTTTAAAAAAGTATTAAATCGTGGATGTTTACTGATAGCCTGTCATGGTATTTTCTATTCGTTTATAAATTCTGTCGCTATGGGCAATTTTTTGTGTGTATTTCCACCTTTTACAATTCGAAAGTTCATTAGAACTACAGCGAACATTGAAAATTTGAAAAATTGCAGATTTTGGTTCTTGATATAGAGACACTTCTTAAAATACCTGAAAACGTTTAGAAATTCGATACTCACTTAATTCTACAGAAATGTAATATTTTATATTATATTTAATATTATATACTTCTGAAATTATTTTGTTGTCTAGGTCTAGGTTGCTCCGGCCACGCAGGTCATTAAATTTGAACTACTCGTGTGTGCCTAACATACCTTCTTCTTATTCCGCCTAGTCTTCATTTCCGCCTGCCTTCAGTGGCTCTAGCGGTACTCCGGTTTCCTTGACAATGAGGTACACATATTTGACTGGATATCACATTATACCTCTCTGTAGAGTTCTCCGAAAGATATATCGTTTTTACGACATAATCTTTGATAAATTTTTATGAAGATAATAAATCGATTCGCAATTCCACAATTACATTCCAGAACCGTACTTCGGTACTTCTCGCATACAATTGCTGAAAGCTGATGGATTTGTATAGAGTTTCATCAATGAGATTCGTCGATTATTATTAGTCCATGCAGTGAAAAATCCATTCTTACTTTAAAGTGTTTATTATAAATATAAATGAATGAGTAAATTTAGCCATAAATCAATGTTAGAATAATTATTACAAAGAAAAATTATTGCTCCACAACGAATTTTCGGCGAGGTGTTGTTTCTTCTTAAACTGGGTTTTAGCTGTCCTCATATCAGTTCTATCGGATTAAAATTGACCATGACCAACTTGTCCACATTATACTTCGTATCAAATGTTTCCGTCTTAAGACCAATAACTGCTTCTTTGTGTAGGAATTTAGTTGACGATGCATTCGGTATTTTTTCCGTTTGTGTTGTGTTACCTGGCGTTGCCCAGCAGGACAACACTGTTTAGTGTAATATTGGAAAGCAATTTTTCAGAAAACCGTTTTTCAAAAATGTCTGATGTCATGTTTTCATGGTGACAACCTTTGCTTTGACATCTTTCGCAGAAAGCACCAAATCGTTTTCTATCCAACCAGCTTCAGAGCCCCCATATAGTATGATAATTCGTTTGCCCCGCCAAACTGACACATCCAACGAACATTTCCTGCTGTTCCATCCTTTTGACGGTATCGTGGCTATCAAACCAGGTCTCATCTAAATATATGATATATCTTGTCTGAACTTCTTCTTGATTCCAACAAAACTTGTCTTTTATTAATGGTTTTGTAATTAAGAAAAAGTCTCTTGGCAACAGTCAATATTCAAAACACTAGGCAACTCTTCATGTAAAGTTTTAGTTCTTAAAACAATATTCTTTTGATACGCATCATATATCAACCGTCTCACTATTCCGCCATGGTGCTTGTCAAATAAACTTTTTAGGACCCCACGATCTTTCCGCGTTTTTCTTTCTTGGGCACCATTCCAAACTATATCACGTACTGTGGCATACGGTGTTTTATTCATATCGGATGTTAATTTTGTGGCTCCACTTTCTCCAGATTACGATTTGAGAAACAAAAACACATTTAAAATTACAATTACGTTATCGACCACAATCTCAACTTCTTCGTCGCTGGACATCGCAAGTGACGAACAAATTGAATAATCTTGATAAGAAATAAATTGTAATAAAATGTACATTGTCCTCAAAAAAAATGGACTTGAAAAACAATTGTATGACAGTAAGTTGGTAATTACGAATTACAACCACAAGACGGAAAAGGAATAACTCCAAAACTTCAAAGGCTGTTTTATAAAACTGATAGCATACTCCGATTTCACCAACCCCCACAAATTAACCAATACCAAAACTGGGAAAACATCTATTAACAATGAATTATCTACATAAGATTTTGTATTGCTTTTCTAGGCAAATATTTTAGGGTCATTAGGTTGAGCCCTTAAATTGAAAATTAGTTTAAGCTTTCTAACGTGTTTTTAATGTAGGAGATCAACCTATCTAATGGGTAAATTCAACTTGAAATTAGTAGGGACTGTTTTAGAAAGATTTATAAAAAGCACACTAATATGAATTATCAAAGTTTAATCAGAGAAAATTTCCCTACTCTTAAAATACAACAGTCCGCACGGCACAGTTTTAACATCTTAAATACGGCCCTGGCTTGTGGTACACGGGCTGAAAAGAAGGGTCCCTACCATAAACCATAAAAGGTTGTAAAAACGGCATTTGGTTAGGAGAACTCTATTTTTATATGTTTTTTTATCAACAAAAACACTTCCTTACTTTAAATAAAGGCATTTTCGAGAATTTTGCTTGTTTAACCGAATGTTATTAATAACACTAACGGATCTGAACCTTTCGAAAATTTAATTTCACTAATAGGATGAACTAGTGCTAGCTAATTAATAGACAAAATGTTCATCTTCGATTTTTTAATGAACCGTTGGTTATCATGTACGATTTTATATATGCCCCTTAAGATGTAACTCAAAGAGTAGGATCTTGAAAACGGTTATATTAACTGTTATTAGTGGCACCTGAGGGATGAAAACTAAGAAAAAACTAGTCATTGTAGACCGACCTGCTTTAGTCGTTTTGGCTATTGACGCTTAAATATCACTTATGCAGCGTGTAGCCTGCAGTTATCAAAACAGTGGATCAATTATTGATACATTTTATTACTATTCCGTTCTAGCAAAATGCATTTCAATCGACCCACATTTCGTATGACGAAAGGAGATTACTGTTGACGACACTCTAATTGCCAATTAGAATATTAATTGGACGCTTCTCAGTATCTGTTATCTCAATTAGCCCCTTGCAAGACACGAAGTCTGGCCCCTTAGCGTAGAACGAATCCGGAGCCACTCGTTTATAAATTTCATCCTGTTAAAGATATAAACTGGATACTTTTATATACTCTGCAAAAAAACAATAGGAATGACTTAAATTCACATCCCAAACGATGACCATATCAGATCGTAAGCAATTATGGCGACAACAGGTAATGCCTAACATTGTTGATATAGTCGCCCCACGATTATAAGGGAGTGATAAAAATGGATTAGGGAACCCGGCGTAATCGCAATTGCATAGTCGGATGGATAATACCCTTAATGATCCTTAATGGCTGGGTGTTCATGGTAATGGTCCGTACTTAAAGACACAAATAAATATTTGTATTTCTGCTAAATTGCTATTTTAACCCCGTGCACGCGCAAATTGATCTTTTTCGTTGGAATTGTTAGCAATAAGACATCTAAGGGTTAAACTGCGAATATTTTACTACGCATGTATAAGTGTAATATTAAATTTATTATCTATAATATTACATATAATAAACACTTAATGTATTTAATGGTAATACTCCAGTGTTTTACGATAATAGCAATTCTTCAGATGCCGTGTTAGTTTAGTGAAAAAAAAAATCGAATGTTAACTCAAAATTCTATTCTCAGACCCAAAATTGTCACTTCGCCTGAGTTGGTGAACTAACCAAAACAAACCTTATATCAATAACACTTCTAGCACATTCAAAGTCATTTCAATAAAATTCTAATGATATATATATATATATATATATATATATATATATATATATATATATATATATATATATATATATATATATATATGCTTTAAATTAAATTTTTAAGTTATTTATTCTTGTTATATATAGGGTGTTCGATAAGTGCTGGACCAAAATGGGTTTTAAAATTTTAAATGGAACACCCTATATATTTTATAACTTATAAAAACTACTTATTCGAATTTTGTGTGGACAGAAATTTAGATTATATATTTTTTTATGCAAATTTGAGTTCTTAGCAAATTTGGTCTTTCAAGGCTGGCAGTAGTGACTACTTGATCAAATTTTAAACACATTTTTAGAAAACTTTCTTCTATCGATCTGCGATGACTAGGTATTTTAAAATTTTACAGGGTGTCTTAATTAAAGCACATTTCTTACGACGGTTCTTAGGATGTCCCCAAAGGAATACTTTTTACATACAAAACGTAAAAAGTTAATTTTGCATATTGTTGGTTGGTTGGGTTGATATTTCATTAATTTTTTCAACTTTTATCAGTCAATTAACTTTAATTAATCAACTTTATTATAGGAATCTGGTTAATCACAGCAACGATGTTTTTTGTTTTTGTCATCTCTATGTGGAAATAATACAAAATTGCCCGCTGATGGTAACTCAACAGGTCCGCAGTTCATTTGCGAAGCACTATACCCACAAATGAACCAGAAACCAATCGAGTTCCCAAACAACGGCTATCGAGTAGCGGCGCGGCCTCTCGAATTCGCCGAAACACACAAAAAAAAAATCACAAATAACAAATTTGCTTCGGCAGAATCCAATCGGCAAACATCATGCCGGATGTGAAGTCGGATTTAATAAAAAAAAAATCGTAAATCGATCTCAGAATTTTTTTCGTCCGTACATGGGTTTTCGTTATATTTTTGTACCCCATTTCAAATTTTCACGGACGTTTTTTGTTTAACAAAAGAAAGCTTCATAACATTTCAAAATTTTTTGTTGTTTCAACCGATATTATAATTAATACAAAAAAACAATAGCAATAAATTATCAAAATCTCTTCCTCGTCTTGAAAATGGGTCTTATGTTTGGTCACTGTTATGCAGAATATTGAAGGGATTCAGTACAAGTTCTTGAGGTACAAATACAAAGCAACGTGCGCATAAAATATCTCATAAATTTTTTTTCAACTTTTAGGTAGGAATAAAAGGAATTACTATACCATCTAACACAACACAACGAAATCCTAATGATATATACGCTATTAAAAAACGCCAATCTCTGGCAGTTCAACATTTAATAAATTTCCCAACGCGTTTAACCAACAAATTTGAAGGTCCCTAACACTTATTTATGTACACTTTTTTCTCTCATCCTGTAAAGCGGTTTCAAAAACCTTACATGTGTACACGCTAATCGAAAACCAAATTAATAGGCTTGGGATCGCAGATACGATTTCTCGATTCCGCCGCCATTGGCCGGGACCTCCAGACTGTGAAACGCGATTGTGTATATGCAATTTGCCTTATATTATCCAAATAGATAGTGCACTCGCAAATGAATCGTCGCTTCCCTTCCCTGCCCCGCCAGCGAACACTGCGTGATCCATCCGATGTCGATTTAGATTAATAATCCGGCAATAAGCGATTTGATATATGTTGCCTGCGCCAACTTGATTGGGGGGCGTAAGCTTCGACATGTGACACACGGAAAATATTTAGATTTGATATTATCCTTAATCGATTTTACGATCTGCCACACTAAGGCAAAGTTATTTTTTTACCTACTGATTACTTTGCCAATACAAAACAATAAATTATCTGGCAAAAGTTTACAACCTGATATTAAAAATGAAGCTATGAAGAAAACGTGTAGTATATCCTGTTTAGTGTGTGCAATAAATTGAAAAAAGTTTAACACCAAAGCCTTATAGTTTTGTTGAGAATTTTTTAAATAAAGCGCCAATGCGAATGCAATATACAAAATTTTTGATTACACCTATACCGGATAGACATATTACGAAATCAACAACGTTTTAAAAGGCAAAAAGTCGTTTTTTGAAAAACTAAACACCCAGTCTATGTTGAATGCACTCTATGTTAAAGGCAATAAAAATAAATTCATATATGTCTTTTACCTAAATTCGGCACTTTCAGAGAGAATCGTAGTTTTATGAAAAGTCACAATGATTTGTGAACAAATATTTTAGAAACAAGAACGACAAAGTGTTAAAGTGTGGCGTGGTATTATAGGCCCTGTATTTCTAACCAGAATCTAAATAAATAAACATTGCCGAATATAATTGTTAGTTAGTCGAACGGCATTCGAGTCATAAGTTTATTTGGCAGGAGCGGAAAGAATGTTTAATACACGAGTGACTTAAAAAGTTTACCGAACGTGTTGCATACTATACTTTTCCTACGACCGTTAGTTTCTGCAACAAGTGCGGTAAACGGCGTTGACTCACGAGTTTATTTGACCCGAGTTTAGCACAGCGGAGCGAGTTTTTAATAAACGAGTGAGTTAAAAAGTTTACCGAACGTGTTGCATACTATACTTTTTCTACGACTAGTTTTTGGGTACGTTTTCGTAAAACAACACAAATACATTCACTGACATGACCGTCGGAATTGACAAACGTCAAAATTCCAAGCGCGGAAAATATCTCCGAAAACATCCGATTGCTCCCAAATCCGTGCGGTAAAATCCCGGAAACGTCCGAAGTGGCTCGGATTCATGGGAAACGAAACTGACATGGTAAAGTGACGCTTCTCGCACTCTAGATTGGTATTGGTAATAAGGTATTTTACAGACGGGAGTAGAAAAAAGAAATTAATAATTCAAACAGGAGTGACGCTGTTCGACCGGCGATTTCTTGCATTCCAGTGCTATCTATATACGTTTTGTATAGCTGGAAAAGGTCAATAACTTCAATAACATAAAATATGTTGTTTCATTTTAAAATATCAGCGTCTTGTCGATTAAACCCAGTTTTCGCACGGGGACTGATTTCTTTTCTTTCTTTTTGAGTTTTCGACAAAATGTTATTTCATAATTTTGCTTCCTTTTTTAACAATTAGGTTGTTCGTTTTTAATACCTTTTGCTAGGTTTTAATTTCTAATTTATTTTATATTTTTTCACAAACTTACGATTTTCTCAGGATCTATTGAATTTAGGTACGCGGAATGACATTTGACGATTATAATAATAATATGTCTTTATTTCTGTATATCCGTACTTTTTACAAATAACCGTTTTCTTTTACAAAATGAATGTATATATACACATACACAGAAATGGGAAATCCAGGTATGGATAATATCAGTATGTTAACCACCCTGATCTATTTAGCCCAACGGATTGAGAAACAATAACTCTTTTTTTATGGCGACTGCGATAGCACAATAACAGAAAAAAAATTACTTCTCACACTTATTAATGTATCCTATTTTGCTCACGTTTGATAAAGATAGACTGTTTTTTTTTTAACTTTACTTTTCCAAAAAATATCCGAAAGCATAAAATTTAAATCTACTTATGTCAGTTAGTGTATTCGTGTTGTTTCGCAAAAATGAACCCAAAAACTAACGGTCGTAGAAAAAGTATAGTATGCAACATGGTCGGTAAACTTTTTAAGTCACTCGTTTTTTAAACACTCTATCCGCGGCGCTCCGCTCGTGTCAGAATAAACTCGTGAGTCAAATGACGTTTACCGCACTTGTTGCATAATATACTATTACATCTTTTGTTTGCATAGATGCTTTGGAAGTGGGAACTACAACCAAAACGGTTAAATCAAGATTTGGCCGAATGATGTAACTGGTTAAAATGTGCCTTGATTGTTCACAAACGGTCACATATCATCGTCAACTATGAATGAAGTAGGTAAATTAGGTTCATTTTTGACAAAGAATTGAAAAATCAACAAAAACGTATTTAAAAATTTAAAGTTAATGCCGCTACATCCTGGATAAACTACTATACCTTAAAATATTTCAACGAACTACAAAACCATTGTTCAAAACTTTTATCTACATCTCTGCTCTATTATAGTAGGTCATTTTATGTAAAATACGGTGTTCATCGTATAGTATATTAATAATTATTGGTAATAGGTAATAATAATGATTTATGAGCAATAATTATTAAACTAATGAAAACTAACCAAAACTAGAGAAATTTACCAATGTGTATTCTAAACTTTTTGTTCGAGATCGTCAAAATTCAAATCCGTGGTTAAAGTCTATAGAAAACATCCGATCGCTCAAAAAACTTTGACTCATCTACCGGAAACCTTCTAAATAATTCAGGACCATGACCACTGAAGCTGACGTCTGATACCTTGAGTTCAGTTTGATTATCATTACAAAAACATTCTCATTTTTTCAATTTTTGAATGTAAAAGGAAGCATGAAAAAGAAGGGTGAGATTGGAAATGCCGATTCCAGACAGAGACGCAGATGCGCATGGCTATACTGCAAGTAAATTACCTCGAAAATTACCCAATTCGTCTTCATCAACACAGGCCGGGTGCGTTGTTATTCCATTTTTATTATGTGACAGAAAACGTGCCATAGAACAAAATTGGCCACGCACTCGCAAAAGGAGAAACACGCAGATACAGAACTGAACGTGAGGCGGATCAACCAGTTACAAATGTGTCGAGTTGGGCACACGGAATAAAAATAAATGGACTTTGTCTGAATTTTTCTCTTCCATGTAAAAAAAGATAAACAAAAGTATATTATTTTCAAAGTGTTTTCTGATGATAGAATACTTTTAAATTTGACTTTACGAAAATCTTCAGTTGAATTTACTTGATGACAATCCATTTATCAAAATAAATAAATAGGAACTAAAAGTTCAAATTTTCACGAAATTATATATTTTGACATGACAATTGTTTCGACAACACCGTTATCAAATCTTTAGCACATTTGATAAAGACACGGTGTGACACGGAATAATTGTCATGTCAAAATATATAATTTCGTGAAAATCTGAACTTCGAGTTCTTATTTATTTATTTTGAAAATCTACAGTTTGTGTTACCTCAAAATGCTCCCATAATATTTTTAGCGATCACTTTGTGTCTTGGCATCTTGCATTAGTTTTGAACATGCTATATTCTTGTTGCCAACTTAATCGGTTCACGTTCTAAAACATTTTTGTATATCAAAAATATGCTATAATATTTTTGGTGACAGCTTTGTGTCTCAAAAGGGTGTCTTAACATTTTTGGTATATTTAGTAGGTACTTCAAAAATGTGCCATAATATTTGTGGACCTCGAAAGTATGCCTAATATTTTTCACGGCACTTGTGTACTTGTTAAATGAAGACGTTTGTGTTATGCCACCAGGAGGTTCGCATTAAAGTTGGTTATTTACTGATTTCACGATCCTTCTGGGCACAGATTTATTTTTAAAGAAATAAAATGTAATTGGCACTTATTGGTGCCAATGTGGTCGCCGTCTAGCAAGCGGGTACATAAAACAAAAATAAAATGGAAATTCCAATGGCAGAGAATTTATCGGAGAAACTCCCGGATTCGGAATTTATCGTTCCTTTATATAGCCCTGTTTCAATTAGATATAGGGATACGTACTACTAGGCAACGCTATCGCGGCTCGTAGTATTTGTTTTATTATGTGAACACGAATATCGGCTGACGAATGTTTATTTGGCGCTGCAAAGAATGGGTGAAACGAATCGCACCCACTGTCAACTGTGACGCGACAATAAGATTTCCACACCGAAACTTTTTGGCTCATGTTTATTAAACCACGAGTCGTCGCAGATGGAAAGGCCTCCCCGTATTAATCGGAACTTCTCTTCAGGTAACGACATATAACAACCCCTACCCACGCCCTTTTTGCCTTTGTGCATGTCGCTCCGAAATTGCGGTTAAAATCCGCGATATTGGATATTTACAAAAAAAAAAGTGTAATTTTGGAGCTATGGGGGCGGATAACGTGACATATTTTTGCTATGTATTTCTTCGTACAAGATTCGTCGTACTGTTTATGTTCATGCGTATTGTGTTTTGTCACTTGTTTATAAGTCCCTGAAGCTATAAATGTTATGAGGCTTTAATCGGGATAACAAGTTAGAATAGGTTGCAAATTCTGCCATCAAGAAATGCTTGGAAAGACATTCTCGGAAATGGTCGAGAGGCTTGGCAGGACAAAGACAGGCCAAGAAATTCCTTAGAAATCCATCGGTCAAAAGTAGCAGACCAGCTAAGCAAAATTTCAATAGAAACGCTGTAAGGATAATTGTAGCCTAACGGGAGTGGAAGAAAAGAGGAAAGGAGCAAATAGCAACACGCAATTTGAAGCAGAGTGTGTTTTCATCTGCTGGACCTAACCACACAAGGGGCAACGAGCTATCACCAAGGGGCTATGGAATATAACCATAGAGACGAACCTGGATAAAGTTATGGAGAGACTCACAACTAAAGTCTGCCAAGGCGGACCTTCAGAATTAATTTTCGGAGATGTTTTTGTTACCATTTTCGCTTGACGTGTGTTAATTTTAGCCCATTGTTGCTTAGTAACTTATCAGTTACAAACGACACAGTTAGGCATCGTTTTAATTTAAATTCGTTTAACAAAAAAATAATAATTTTCTTACAATTTTGTATATACAGGGTGATTTTTGAAAATTCTTTGTTAGTTTTGTTTTAAGTATTGATTCGGGTGGTCAATCTAAATTTGTAAGAATTCTCTTTCGTTCGCTACTAGAATCAATCAGGACAATTCACAAGTCTAGTGAAAAGTGAAATCACGCTGGTGAAAAGTGTAAGTGCTGTATTTCCTACAAGATTGTATGAATTAAGGAAGAAATTTATGATAGGGGTAAGTGATTGGTTAACCCTCCTCATATATAAAGCTCCAAAAAATTAATGGATGTATGGATGGGTGGGTGGATGGATTATTAACAAAAAAACTTAATGTTATTTATTGCAATTTCTTCTAACGACTAGATTGAGAGATTCAATTGTGCTTTTCAAAGAAACCAAACAAAAGTATCAAAAAAGATGTTCATTTTATCTAACTGATCTGTGTTGAATCTTAATATTTTCAACTCAGGACTCTAATGTTAAAATGTTTCCAATTACTAATAAATTAATTACCTTGTATTTGTAAACAATATCTGCTTTTTATTATTGTTCATTGAAGTCTAGCTCTATTTAACTTGGTTAAAATGTCAAATATACTAGAAGACCATGAGATCTTTAACGTAAAATTTCAATGTATGAATGAACGATCTCGAGATGTGGTGGAAATTACGTCATCGATTGTAATCGTTCTAACATTTTCTCAGCCCTATCGGCGGTCATTTTGAGAAATTCAATTTGAAAAAATGGTATGCCGAAACGTTTCGGCTTTGTCATTTGAGCCCCCTCGCCGTGTCGCTAGTTATCCCAAGAGTTATGTGATGACTCCAGCATTCATCGTCCACGATACACTTTGATGGTGCGACATCCACATTGAAGAAGTTATAGGACGCCCCTGACCACGGGGCAAACGTGGCGTCGTCGTCGGGCGTTCATTTGGTCCCTGCAGCCTCCCGCCCACCACCCTCTTTTATTTTCCTCATTGTATTTCCACGCCAGCGATCCGCAAACTTCGGGGAAATTGAATAGTTGTTGGATTATGGGCCACTTGCTTACTACACTGCTTTCTTTTTGCTGCCCCCGAGATTAGATGACATTGCCCAGCGTGTATAACGTTTCTGGGTAAAACCAATATGGCGGCGCTTGCAAACTTTGAATATTAAATTCATTGATATTCCCTGAACGATGTGTGGTATCGCTTCAAGAATTTCCTACAGGATTTAAAGTCTCTGGCCAAAGGCATAGTTGGGAGATTTCCGAGATATATCTTTGTGAAAGTTCTCGGAATATTACTTATCCTTCTTATGGTTCCGGATTATGAGACGCGGAAATACAACGTGCAAGTATGGACTATTAAGTAGTCATGAAGTAAGTAATTATTTGGATTAGTTGACTTTTATTCGACCGTGTTGCGCAACACAAATTTTAAATGAAATTTCAAAAACTTGAAACTTTTCGATAAAATTTTTCTCTATGACCAATCGAGAAGACTAAAGTTCATAGTTTTCTTTTGAAGGATACTTGATTTGCATTAGTTTCTTGTTCCTTGTAATGATGATGGGACCCCGGTTAATTGGATCTAAAAGTTTGTATCGTTTGCGCTACGTACTTTGCTATACAGGGTGTCCCGAAATTAGACGTCAATATTTTAACCACGTATCTGTGACACAAAATAAGGATAAAAGTTCATATAATAAACTAGGGTCCAAAACGTCTTAGTTTTTACCATACAGGGTGTTAAATTTACAGAGGTGATAGCGATTGTTTGTAAATATTTTTCAGGGGAGGCGTGGGAAAAATTTGCCCCAAATTTTTTGTTTGTCGAATTTTCGTAATTTGGACCCCAGGATTTAAAAATCTGACGTTTTCTACGTAAATAAGGTATCTTGTCGCACCTCGCTAGAATACACCGTTTTCAAGAAAAATATTTTTGAAAATTTCATTACTTTTTTTTTATTTTAATGTTTTACAAATGAGTTGCACATAATTATTAGTAAGCTTGGAAGTTAATGACGCGTTTCATTTGTGTTGCTGGGTAAATAAAAATTAAATGTCAATTATTCGACAGCTTTCAATTTTGTTCAGTGTTGGTAAAAAATAGTTTTTAATTCAATTTTAATTCAACTACGATCCGCGTCATTGACTTCCAAGGCTTACTAATCATTATCTGCATCTCGAATGTAAACATTAAAATAAAAAAAATAATTTGTTAATAAATTTTCAAAAGGATTTTTCTCCCAAACGGTGTGTTCTAGCGAGGTTCGACAAGAGTACCTTATTTACGTAGAAAACTTCAGATATTCAAATTCTGCAGTCCAAATTACGAAAATTCGACAAACAAAAAATTTGAGGCAAATTTTTCCCACCTCCCCCCCCCCGTATTACACACCCCTCAAGACAATCCAAAACTAAGTTTTAGTTCATTAAATAGAGCCTGAAAAGTTTAGTACTAAGTTTAATTTTTTTGGGTCACAGAATGCGTGGTTAAAATATTGACTTCTAATTTCGGGACACCCTGTATAAGCATTTATCTCTAGCAACATAAAACCAGAAAAGATTGTTGCCAAGCTGCGTCCATTTTGAGTAGTTTCAGGGAGCCTAAACTAAACCCCGTCCAACAAAGTTTGTTTTAGAAGTGATATACATAATTTAAACTTAGTGTTCTTCAACATCGTAAAGAGAGTTTTAAAAAATCGTTTGCTCATAATTAAGCATTTATTCTAAATAAGTTTAATATTCACGACTTTTAGCAATCACAGTTGACATTTGGGAACAGAATGATGAAACAAATATGACTTGAGCAGTCACCGTCAAACACTATACCCCCGCCCTCCAACCCTCCTCCTTTTACTTGTATTTCCCTTCTCCTTTTTTCCTTGTTTTTTTTTTTCATATAGTTTTTATTGTAACTACTCCTTATGTTAATTTTGTTGGTTGTAAACTAGGGCTTCATCAGTATCTGGTTGTACATATGTCTCCTTTTTACGCCCATTGTAAACCATTTGTCTATTCTTCAGTTCTGTAGGTACTTGGTATATTGTATATTTGTTAATATTTTTAAATAAAGTTATTATTATCATTATTACTTCTTAACTTACTTCTTAATGTTGGTTTTATTCAATTTATTTTAAATTCTCCTTTAAAATATTAAATGTTTTGTGTAAACATTCAAATAATTTTTGTTTTTTGATAGGCAAAAAAAGGTAAGAATGAAAATTGTATCAATGTGGAAATATTTAGCGTTTTATGATGACATTTTTAGAAATTATTGAACTAATATTACCCCAACCCTTATCTGCCGAAATCCGGACAAGATTATATACAGGATGTTTCACGGTCGATGCGTATTGGCAATTGGTGCATGCTTTCATTTTAATCCGTCCACACTGTTCATAAATTTTGGAAACGTTTTCTTAGCTCTTTAAGTTTTCAAGCACTCTAGTTGTTAGAACCCAAATTGTGGTCGATTGTAAAGAGAGATAGGCAAAGGGAAATATTTGTTGGAAAGTGGTAGTTATTTAATAACTCAAAATTGTCGGTACTTTTCGATGGAAGCGGCAACACTGAAAATATTTTGGATCGCTACACTAGCATCAAAAACCTAAGTGACCAAGTTTTCAGCAAATTTCTATCTTCCCCCAAACTGATTTGTTTGCTTCTTTCAGTCTCCAATATGAGTCTTTTTTATTTGCTTTGCATTGCATTTTCATCTTATTTTTTGAACATATCATTCGATTTCAACCAGCTTTCACCTGATTTACAAGAATATTGTGGTCCTGTCTTCTTCAAATTTCAACCGAACTGGAATTTTTTTCAAACGTGGAACTGATTTTGACGCCTTTAAATTAGATTTGACATTCGCGCGAAACTTAAAGAGCGCCTGCGGCGGCATCTACGTGGCCTTCGATGATTCTAGACAAGGAGTGTCTGTCGGATACTATAATACTGCTAACATCCTGATTGAAGGCCTCCTTGCAGATGCTGGTTTCATATTTTAAGGGTAAACTATGATGAATAGAACTGTTTATTTTCCTAATCTTCCTAGAATAAGAATTGGTATGATTGGGTTGTGCTCTGTTTCTTAATGCTATAGTTATTACTGAACTTGATGGTCTTTGTCGTATTCCATTGGCGTAGTGGCAATGCTAGCCACTCATGAAAATCGGGAGGGACACATACTTCTTGCAAAAATGACTTACGTTAAATAAGACGCAATTTAAACAGTCTAGCTACTGGAGATTGTAAATTTGAATAAACAAACCCCTTTCTACCAAATTTGTTGTGGACCAATTTGCTGTGTTTCAAAACGAAATATAACCGCACCAATTTTGAAATAAAAGCCATTGAAACCGTCTTGCAAGAGGAAATAAAATAAGTGCGTCTAACATGCGATTGAGATAAAATAAATGTGGGAAGCTGATTACATGCTAGAAAACACTTCTTATTTCTCTGAATTCCAGCGACTATGCTTTATCTGACTACTCAAAATAAGATGACCAAAATTTTCAAATGCAGTTGTGCTTTAAATAGTAGATTTTTTTTTAAATTATAATATTGATTACAATTTAATACAATTTTCGTTTTATTCTTACTTCAATATAAAATTTTATTGACTTGATCTATGATCTATAATTATTATTATATTTATTATACCGATAAACTATCTGCAGTAAAGCAGGCGCCACATAAATAATACTCTTATTTACATTATTGCTATAACCTTAGGAAATTAATCATATTACTGACTATCTAAAACCTTATAATTGGTTGAATCTCTCTGAAAGGTATTACTTGCACCTTGTCACTCTAGTACATAAAATTAAAAGCACTGCAAAGCCCTCTTATTTCTTTAACGTATCATATTCCCCAGCACAATACGTTTCAGAGGTCTTTCACTTGTAACGCTATTAAAGATTATAATGATGTCCCTGCTACTGTTAAAGCCTGTTCATCTGCTAAGTAGTTTATAAATCAGTTCAAGGATGTATTGTTAATGAGGAGAGAATGAGTCCCTTCATTTAGTATATAAATAACAGATCTAGTTCCGTTTTTTTTTTTAAATTTTGTATGATTGTTAAATTATAATTCTTATAATGTTTTCTTAAGGCTGGTTAGATGAGCAGCTATGTTGGATCCCGCCACTAAGTGTCTTTATTTATTGTATAGTGTATCCTTACAGTACCAATAAAGACTCGACCAAACTCGTCTTTCTATTGCCTGCAAATTAATCCTAATCTAGGAACAAAATTTACGATGATATAACTTTTAAGTTGTGCACCCTATTCAATGATCCCTGACATTCGAAATTTACATTTTATTACTCTCGCTCATCGAGAAACGAAATATAGATAATATTTTTGTCTACTTACTCTATAATACCCAATTGTGATCAAGCTTGTACAAAGCGTCACTTTGAAAAGTCAGCACATTCATTTACTTTTGCAGTGTCGTTTTTAATACTTGTCCGTACTAGCGTTTAGATTTATTTTCTTTTATTCCATTTTTTTTTTCGAAAACCTGCTGCACAGACCATTTCGAGATCGCGTTGAATGCATTGCATCCTTTGGCATATTTTTTGCAACCCGTTCGATTTATCCATACTTTATCGTCGCGATTTCAGGAAGATGTTCTTTGACCACGCACAATGACTTCGCTTCCAGCGGTTCATTTCCATATTTACGGTTCCGTATAAGTCGAATAGCTACGGCATTGGCGTTTACAAAAGAGTAAAACGATAAATTAAAATGATAAAAGCTTTCGGTCTTCCATCCGCTACGTCAATAATAAAACTTCCTCGTGGGGACTTTTCGGAATAGTTTATTTTCGAACAATTTAACGTTTCTTGGCATGGCCGTTTTCGGGGGCGACCGGTTCCAGTCAGCGAAGAGCAGAGTAAACACATAAAATACTCCTTTGGTATTTTATGGCGTCATAGATGGACGGGTGCGATTTAAATTGTTTGAGGTTATGGTTACGGGTTCGCGTCGTATTTTTACTACGGAGCTTTTTCGCGCCGGACTTCAACTCGTGTGAACGAATTACATCTGTCAAGTGGTAACGGAATGGGCTATGACGTCAATAAAATTCCTTAGGCTTACAACATGACATATATTCTAAAGTTTTTGCTGTATAATTGATAAGCTGAATCTACAGGGCGTTTAGTTAGGTTGATTAATACACGTATGTGGGAAAGCCCTGTCACAGAATAAAATGCTATGGCAAAGTATGCTAAAATGGGTTAAGATATCTAAATGATGAATTTTTAATTTTGTTGGCACAGAGATACTCTTGTTTGTAGTAAAAAATAAATACTGGTTTTCGAGTTATTTGAGGTTTTTAGCAAGTAATGCTGACCGAATTAATAAATTATTTTAAATAGTTTTCATAGGTGGGAATGAACAATCTCAAGGAATAAGGATTTTCGTAAACAACTATGAAGTATTGCAAATTTTCAGCTTACGTTTTGTCAGCAGTAAGTTTTATGACCAAATTTAAGATATTTGTGGTCTGGGTTTAATGAATGAATATTAAAACAAACCTTTTTGTGGGCTCCTTTTACAGAGCCGTATTTGTGAAGGAGACTAACCACACCAACGTTTTCTAATTATTGATTTACCCTAGAAAATAGCGGAGGGTTTCTTGAAACACCATGTTTATATATAATTTTTTAATTTTAGTATCTTTGGTTTTTCTGCGGTGAATATATCTGCAACAAACAGATCATCGATTCAAATTAACAAACTTACACAACGGAATACCATAGACGCTATAACTTTTGTAAACGACACGACTGAAGAAGAAAGTGTTGCATGAGTGACGTGACAAATGCAGAACCATTAGATCCGATCGCTCCCAACTCGTGACCATAATCCCGGAAATGCTCGAACTGGTTCACAATCGTGTTTAAAAAAGCTTTTGCTGAAATTAAATTTTGTTTAGCTGCTTCAAGAGGGCCAGATCAAACGTCTAATCTAATTTTTAGATGTTTGCGCCAGTTTTTCTTCTCCTCAAAGAAAGAATATGGCGTTTGGTCAATGCCATTGCTGACAACGGAGATTTAATGTCAAATATTTTATCCAATATTAATCTCACAAGGGCTACGAAAAATACTAGTTTACTAGTTGAATAAATTTAACTCTATCGGTATCAACAAAATATTCTCGTTACTTATTTATAATGACATTTTACAGTAAATTACAGTAAACAAGTATAACAATATAAATTTTTAATGTAGATAGTATGTAGAGTTTTATTAAGTTTTTGCTAAAAGTTTCATAATAGAATTTGCCAAAATTTATTCGTTACAGTGGAGAGTGCATAGTGTTCCTGATTTTTTTTACTGCTGTAACAAATTTGACATCAACTTTGAAGTCATTGCTTTTGTTTTACTTATCTTCGCAATGTTTCTGACATATGGAACGTGGTACATTATCAAGTGTACAGTCAGGAGCGACTTTAAGAAGTGTCTTGACCAAAACCAAACCCCCAGCATCGAGTCAAGTACCTTGTGAATCCGGTGAGTCGAATATTGTGTTTGGTCAAAGCAACACAACATAAAATGGTTGTTCATGGGAACCCCACTGGAATATGTGTATATTTAAGGAAGCTGTCTTCATAGTAAAGATTAAGAAGGTTTCTAGCAATCCAAACCTGGATATGCTCACGATTTGAGAACCACTAATAAATCCCACCAGTGTTGTGGATAACTTAGCCGAACTACTAGTTGTGTACATTTGGTAAATGACGAAACGTTGTGTACCTAAGTAAAATAAAAACAATGGATTTTTTTGTCCCCATTTATATTATTTAACATCAACTTTTTCAGTTAATAAATCTTATGCACATTATAAACTGCTGTATTAAATGACCTCATTTTCCAGTCAAATGGAAAATCTCTATTGCCTACCGATAATAACAAATCTTTTAGATTTTAGTGGGCTTCGCGTTATAAGCATTCTCACTGCTCTGTCTAAGATATTTGAAAGACTTCTTCTTGATAAACAACTTTAAGTTTTTTGTGAATATGTTTTTCGCAGAGTGCTTTTTTTTAATCCACGTATTGCATGGTTTTCTAAAAGTCAATGTTAAAAAATGTGTTCTACCCTAGTATTTTTAGACATTTCAGTGGCATCAAACTCCAAAACTATTTCAGAATCTTGTATGCTTCCTAAATCATACTTAAAGTTCAGATTTCCATCAATTTTTGTAAATGATAAATGGTTAGATAAAGTAGAAGCTCTTTCCGGTGACCCTCAGAGTTCGATTTTGGGTCAATTGCTCTTTCTTATTTACATACGTTATAATTCAGGTTCTCCTAAATTTTATAAAGTTCAGTCTTTGTGAAAGACATTTTAGTTTATAGTTCTTTTATCCGTGACACGTGTAAGGAATGGGAAATATATATGAATGAAAATCTCAAATTCAGATGTTTCAAGATGAAAACTTGAAACTTAACCCAGATAAATAGAATTGTAAAGTCTGCACCAAAAATCTGGGAGTTATTTTAGTCAGTAAGTTTAGATTTTAAGGACATAAAAAACATGTTTGGAAAATATTTTGGGTCTAGGAAAATTCATATCTTAAGCAAACAAGTAAATCGAGGTTTATGTGAAGTTGATTTTATTGGAAATGTAAATAAAAATTGAGTTCTGAAAGTGCAAAATGTATGTGTCAAGTTAAGGAATTTAATCGTATATCGGCACTTGCTTCTTACCTTTTGGACGTTTCTGGTGAATGTAATAAATGACGTTGATTTTGCCAGTTTCTATAAAGAGTCGCTAAATATTGCGTGGCAGTATTCACTCCATACTATATCATTGCGCAGCAATATTTCGGCGCCAATTCCTAACCATCTCCTTCAATATAAAAACTTTAAATATTTTAAGTATCTGCCAATGGCCTGAAACTCAGCAATAAAAATGACGTATTTGTATTTGTTATAAACAAATGAATTGTTTTTTATCTAATAAAAACTGAATTGATAACAAAAAAAGTAAATTTGGTTCTGGAAATCCAACAGGTACCTCAGGATGCTTTTAATTTTCTTATTCCAAAAAAGTCACCACATTTTTTCTGTCAGCTCTAATTTTTGATATACAGGTCATTTCACGATAGTTCTGATGAAGAAATAAAAATATACTTAATAGTCAAAATCGAAATTTTCTACTTAAAATTAGATTCTAATTAGCAAATGTAATTGTCCCTGACCCAATCTTCCTATACCAAGTTACCTGGAGTTCTAGTTTTGAGTTTTGAGTTAATTTCGAAATGGTAAACTTATTCGTTGGAAAGCTGTCTTACAAAATAACCTTCTTTTTGTGCTTTTGAGGCATCAGAGGTAAAAATGAGTACTAGATAAACACTAATTGACAATAAAATATATTTGATGGTCTTCAAATAAGGCAACTTTTTCATGATCCACAATCCACCGCTCAATGAACGACAGTGAATCTAACGCCTGATGTTCATTTCACGCTTTAAAATTTTAATATTATTGGTTGTGACATGAGTATAAAAGTTCCTAGATCACTTTCCAGAAAAGTTAACTGATTGTGGAAGAACAGCGAAAAGATTCCATCATAATATTGGAACTAACAAGGACGATGAGATAGCTACATAATATCCCTACTGCTGAAGTCTTCAGCGAGACTGAAGCTACTAAAGTCGTATAAAATGACTGACTGTTTGTAATAAATACGTAAATCGAAATGTTTTTGATCTGATATATCTGATGGCTGTTTTGCACGCAACAAAAAATCTGCCTGCATGAAAGGAGTATTTTTCTCAGTTTATTACATTATTAATTGTTAAACATATATATATATATATATATATATATATATATATATATATATATATATATATATATATATATATATATATATATATATATATATATATATATATATATATATATATATATATATATATATATATATATATATATATATATATATATATATATATATATTATCAAATAAAGTAATTATTTTAATAATAAATATTATCATCATTAGTATCAGTTTTTTGACTAGTCTAAAACAACTCGGTAAAAAAAAGATGCATTTCTTTTCACTTAGATTCCGTTCAGGAACCTGCGGATTATATGGAAAGTCTGCCCATAGTCCAATTTACTGGAGATTTACTGTGAGCCTCTTTGAAATAGTTTCTTCAGCTGATATCACCAGTGAATAGTCTTACACACTGGTCCAGCTGCCAGATTTTCTTGATCTCCTTAGTTCTGCCTACGTCAAGCTGTTTCACTAACCAAGAATATTGCGATTGACGTATGGCCCATTCTTTCCGTGTGTTCTTTTTATATACTTTTTACTGAGTTTAATCCTTTTTTTTAATTTACGTGGTTCTCGTATTTTATTACGCATGGTATAGTATAATTTTGTGCGTTTAAGCTTCACATTACTTGCTATCATTTAATTGGCGAATAAAAATTGCTCCGCTATTTGTGAATGTGTTTGTTTCGAATTGTAGTAGACCAATTTTGTTAACAGCAGCATGTGTTGTCGCCAAAGTTTGGCCCTCCGAGCGGGTCACCAGATGCACCCAAACACTTTCACAACTAGCTAACTGAATACACATTATTGGGAAAATGTTCGTTTGCCTTTGACGTGTGGTTTTCTGAAACATGTCAGCCGTTAAACTTTACGGCCGCAATTATCACGACCAACATGGCGAATTGACTAACTTTTCGATTAAATCTGGGCGTTGATTTAACTGCTATCGAGTTCGTATCGTCTATGAATATTTTAAGGGGCCCTCTGCGTCTCGAAGGAAGCACGCGCGGAATGAAGTTCAATGTTACGATCATAATTATGTATCAATTTTCAAATTTGTTGACGTCAGCCGTGTTCTAATTAAATATTAATTATTGGCGACGTTGCCTTCGATGCAAGTTTGATTGATATTCGGTATAGGTATCATAAAAAAGTTGTTTCGACAAATTTGCAATACAAAAAATAAAAAAGATTATAATGACTAGACATAATCAATAACAGAGTTACTTTACATCAACTGCCTACATCTTGTTATATGTTGAGGGCACTAAGGAGACATTCAAATTACGATGTTTCTCGTGTGGCAGGCATGTTGTAGTGGTTTTCTATAGCAATATTTGCTAGCAATTCCTGGAATTTACTTTTTCTCACGTAAGTTGGCACATTTAAAATTTAATGCTGTAAATTTGTATAATATACTGCTAAAAAATATAATAGACCTATAAATTATTTAGGTTTAAATAGGAAGACACCTGTGCTTCCATATGTACCCCCACCTCTTTTCATTCTCTCTACCTGTCTCTCATTTATATGTGGAGCAACCGTGGATAAAAACATAATTAACGATCGTACTTTAATTTTCTTGGTAATTGCGACGATTTCTTTATGTTCATTGAGCCGGTAATTAATTTTCCATCCATGATTTGCATGCATGTTTCTGCTTCCACTCGTTAATAGCAACATTTATTTTTCCGTGACTAAAACGCAGTATTCGTCGTGTTATATTCTAGCCAAATTCTCTTAAAACATTAAAAATGGAAAAATGAATCAATCAACTATTGAAAGGTCCACGATTTTACTGTACATATTAATACGGAAAATCATGATTATTAGTCAAGAAGAAGGCAATGAAACTGCCGACACTTCAACCTTATAAGAATCTGATTTTGCTTAAGCAGCCCATTAATTCCTTGATAGAGATATTAAATTAGTATAGTATATTATGTGTGGTAAACGGCATGTGAGTAACCACAGAAATGACAAAATTCAAAATTCAAAAAATGGGAAAGAGAAAAAAAGTTTCGATTGATTCATTCTCTTCGATAATTTTCTAAATCCCTCTTAACATCTGTTACGATCTCGCTATCAATGGAAAATCTAATTTTAAAGGTCAAGCCTTGAAATACCCTTCATGGAGAGACAGTAGAACACTGTATTTTGAGTGCATTAAGTAGTTAGTTGTTAGTAAGTTGTCAAGAATATATAAAAAAATAATTAAAACGAGAAGCTCTATTGTTTATTTCCAATTTTCGGGTAGGACTTTAAGTTGAGAGACAGGAACTGAGAAGATTGTAGAAACTGATAGTACATGATAATGCTTGAGCAGAAGCATGAATCTATGGAATAACTAATCTAAATACTGGAAAATTTATTGAGTTAAGAGAAGTAGTAGTAGTAGAAGTAGAAGTTGATGACAACACTACCATTAGTAAATTGTAAGAAAATGGCCTCATGATAATTTAGTTGAAACTCAGATTGGTCATAGTAATATAGAGGCTGCAACAACAATCATGAAGCGACCTACTATTAAAAGTTTTAGAAGTTTGAAGGAGATGAAAAAGATTGTGGTTTGTAGAATCAGAATTTGAAAATTCGTAAAGCCATATGACTAGACAAAAAAAAGTTACTGACAAGCAACTACATGATGCATTTAAAATTGCCATTGAAGCGCCCTCTACTATAAAAGTTGAATATTCTGTCCTCTCCATGGAACTTTTGGCTATTAACCCGTTGTAACTAATTTTTCCCAGACTGCGGTAAAAGCGAATAGCAATAATACCAGGGAATTCGAGTACATAAAATCGAAAGAGATCAATCGGTTAAGTCGCTCATAGCCCAGCGTCACACAGTAGCCGACATTTTCGTACAAGTGTCATCGTAAAACTTGTCTCGGGATAATCGCATTCAATAAAGACTAAATGTTCGGCCGTAAAACGGAGACCTAATGACGCCGTAGAAGTAAGTCCACGGAGTTAGTGCGATCGGGTAGCGTAGTCGGTCGTAATGGTGCACGGGATTTATTTTTACTTATCTCCTCGGGTATTCCGCGGCAAGGGCCGCCGCCATGGCGGATCGAATCGAAAAAGGATTAGCGGTTATTTATATTCCAATAATTCCGTTTCTTGGGGCTTTTATTGCCGTCCTCAGTGGATGTCGGGATTGGGAATCGGAGGACGTATAGCAGTGGATCGTTATTACATTTTTTGTTGCTTGGTTAGTTAGTCTGGCAAAGATTTTTTGACTGCCTTCAGTTGTGCTGTCTCGAAAAGACAAGCGACAAGTTTCGAGATGACAAAAAATGTCATGAATTTAATTGGTTAATTTTTCACGTTTAATGCCTTTATATAAATGGTAATGGATAACTAAGAAGTTAATCAGCTATAACTTGTATATATAAAAAAAAGAAGTTAGAGCAAATAATCACAAAATCCGCCAGTCGGGGATCTTAGTCACAGCCAATAACAAGCAAACAATAGATCGGAGAGAAATAGAAACAATATTCTACAAGAACTTTCCGAAGGTGACAGAACAGAACCAGATTAAGTACGCGTAGACTAGGAAAACCAACCAATTCTGCTATTGGAAGTGACATATGCAATAAAACTATCAAAGACACGTTAAGCTCCGGGAAAGGATAATATCTACACCGAGATGGTATGGAAGACAAAACTGGCTTCAGTCTACTTTTATCCTGGTACCTAAGAAGAACGAGACAAACAAATTGATACCGATTGCTCAGCTTAATGAACCACGCACTGAAGATAATTCTAAGAATCATATATCAAAGAAAGGATATATACAATATGCGAAACAAGAACAATTCGCATTCCGAGTAGGGTTTGGAACTAGAGAGGCACTGTTTGAGCTTATGCAAAAATGTAGAGATCAATCACAAGATATCTCTGTTTTATAGACTATGAGAAGACTTTTGAGATGATTAACCTACTATACCAACAAGGAGTGAATCAAAGTGACGTCAATATCATGGAAAACTTGTTCTGGGGATAAACAGCTGTTCAACATATATTCAGGAAAGATTTTTCAGAAAGGAGGGCATAAATGTGAATAGAAGATTATAATAACGAACAGCATCTTATAAATACAAGAACGAGAGAGGGAGATAAAAATATGACAAAATCAATGAATTAAAAAAATCATGAATGCTGGTTAACAAGAAACGGAAATTCGATCCCGCATAGAAAGTGCAAGGAGTGTACTTCTTAGAATGAAGAGACTTCTTAAAAATCCCCCATTAATCACTAAATATCAGAACCGATTTGTGAAAGCTTATATATATTCAATTGTGGTGTATGGAATTAAATCCTGGACGCATAAGGTCCGCTCAATGCAACGACTTGAAGCCTTTCAAATGTGGGTAATATGTAGAATGCTTGGGATATCGTGCTTCCAACGAGACAGTACTATGAAGAATGAATAAAGACAGGGAAATTCTTGGAATCATCAAAAAACTAATTCTTGAGACTAATGATGGAAGGCAAGATTGAAGGTAGACGAGGGCCGGATAAGAGACAATGATCATGGACTGGTCTGGATTCGCAATCCTTATTAAGAGTAACGCAGGACAGAGAGTGATTTTCCGAAGCTGTGGCCAATTTTCTATACGAAGACGGTACCTTAAGAAGAAGATAACTTGGACCTGTCTTGACCTATGTTGCGTTTTCAACCAGTGGTAGAAAACGTTATCCAATTTTTAGAGTCTTTTAGAGTTCCTTATGATATTCAGCGAGTCACTAGCTCATCTCATCACATCGCATTTAACACGTTACCATAAAAATATGGCCATGTTATAAAAATTCGATTTTATTTTAAAAATCGAACTAAATAGTAACAGGAATAACTTGTACAGCATTTCATATTCGTAGTTCCGATTCCAACATTGTTAGGATACAAGAGTTCCTGCCAGTATAACAACCGAATGTTGAATGCCGATAAAACAGAGTTTGTGATTTCTTGTAAGCATTTTAGTCAGACTGACAATAAGTGCATTCGTCACGAAAGTGTAGTTAACATTCTAGGGGTCAATTTTGATTTTCATATAATCTAAAACTTTCTACATATTAGCTACGTGAAGAGGAAATTGTGCATTGGGGTAACTCATCACGCTCCAACGGTGAGTGAGGGCAACATTTCGAAACCTTATTATTTTTCATGGGAACTATTTTGTTACATGAGAATGTTCACTATTTTAAATCTTTTTATTTACAACTGTATATTGAATGGTAAATCTATCCTTAATACATATAAGTTTCTTGAAAAATCCAACATATGTAAACAACTGGTGGGAGAGGGAAAAGTAAACAGTGGTGAGGATATTTTACCAAGAATTGCAATAGCTCCCAAAATATTCACATGCTGGAAACCACTCGGGTGTAGTTGCGACCTATCCATGCGCACACGGAAAAGCGTACTTGTATGCTACATATGGCCAGTTTTGCTCTACGTTTGTGAGACACGAATATTGAAAGCTGCTGTCGTCAACAAGCTGAGGGCTTTCGAGCTATGGCGTTACCGTCGAATGCTGAAAATATCCTGCACGTCGCACACTTCCAATGACGATGTACTCAGTAACTCTCAAGGAGAACTGTTGAGCATTGTAAAAGTAACAAACACAGAATATTTTGATCAGGGGCCCTAAGTAAGTAAAACAATGATTTATTATAACAATTTTTGATTTTGATTGCTTTTGAATTAAATTTGACAATATCAGTCTCAGACACAAGTGTAAATGGAAATAAATGAATTTTGAATTATGAAATGAAAGAAAAGTTTTAAAAATTGAACTGAGGTGGCATTTACTTGATGAAAATCCATTTATCAAAGTAAGTAAGAACTAAAAGTTCAGATTTTCACGAAATTATACCTTTTGACATGACAATTGTTTCGACCACACCGTGTCTTTATCAAATGTTTATAAAATATATAATTTCGTGAAAATCCGAACTTTTAGTTCTTATTTATTTTGAGAAAAGTTTTATTTGAAATTTTTTATTCCTAAAAAAGTGCTAGAAGCCGCGAGAACGTTACTTTGTTTCAATTCTTCGGCAACCTATATTTTAAATAAACCTTGTTGTTTTAGTTGTATTTTTCATTGGATGAATTCGAATATTTCGTTCACTAAAGAAAGTTGTAAAAAATAAATTCGATGTTGAATTCTTAAAGCCATTTTTACACAACAACATTTTTGTTTTGTCAGAAAATGCCGCTTGCATTAAGTAGCTGCGAGATTCATGTACAGTATTATTTTGAGTTGCAGTTTTGTGCTTATTTCTGCAAATACTAAAAAGGTGAACAACCCCGAATCCCTAATTCTGATTTGAAATGCAGAATCCCTCTTTCATTGTCGTTTTTCAAAATTTGTAATTTTAATTTTCAAAGAAACTAATGCGACAGAGTAATAAAAAGTAAATTTCTAATGACAGGAATCAATAACAAATTAGAAAACTTAAAGGTTATATCGTGCAGTTTAGATAGATTTCCGTATTTTAGTTTTTAAGACCTATCCACCTCGAATCGTTCCTAAATTAGAGTCACACTAGGTTCCATGCGAGAGTTTGGTAAATTAAAGTAATGTGACAGCAGCGTTGCTACAGGCAGTTTAGTAAAATAATAAATATAATGAAAATTAAAGATGAATTGAGATATTAGATCAAGTAAATCAAAACTTATATAGAAGTAAGAAAAACTTGAAAATAGATAAATTGTAATAAATAATATGTTTTATAAATGTTATAATTACAAAACAACTTTTTTTGTAAATCTTGGCCCTCATGTTCTGAGTAGTCCAATGAACTATAGTCGTTGGAATTCAGGTAAATAATAACAGTGGTTTCAGTGGGAACGATCTATAACTTTTAAGCGGCTTGAGATAACGATTTGAAATTTGGAAGGGTTAATATGAATGTCCAATTTTTTGACAATATGTAGTCAATGGTTGTACTTCCGGTTTGAGCGGAAACGATAGTAACGTTCGGATTTTAAATTGCATAACCTGTTTTTTTGCGTTTTTCGATTATTCTACGTAGGATAGGACGGTTTTTCCCTTTATTTTTGTTTTTTAAAATTTTTATTTAATTTTTGAAAATTGTGTCTACGACCATCATAAATACTATTTTTCTACTCCCGTCTGTAAAATACCTAATTACCCACCGATCTAGCGTGCGGGAAGCTTCACTTTACCACGTCAGTTTCGTTTCCCACGAATCCGAGCTATTTCGGACATTTCCGGGATTTTACCGCACGGATTTAGGAAGGATCGGATGTTTTCGGAGATATTTCTCACGCTTTGAATTTTGACGTTTGTCAATTCTGACGGTTATGTCAGTGAATGTATTTGTGTTGTTTTGCGAAAATGTACCCAAAAACTAACGGTCGTAGAAAAAGTATAGTATGCAACACGTTCGGTAAACTTTTGAACCCACTCGTTTATTAAACACTCGCATCGCTCGTGTCAAATAAACTCGTGAGTCAAATGCCGTTTAAAGCACTTGTGGCATAATATTCTATTACCGAGTCACCTAAATTTTTCTTTACTAGTTTAATACCAAATAGCATTTAATGTAATGAGCTATTTTTTTTTTGGATAACCAAGTTTTTTCAAATAATGGGAACAAAAACTTTTTAAAACCGGCACTTTTTTTGCAACGTTTTGAAGTAAAAATTTTCAAAATACGTTAAAAAATAAGTTCTCAGGAAGGAAAATCCAGATAAGTAATAATATATTATGCAACAAGTGCGGTAAACGGCGTTTGAGTAACGAGATTATTTGGCACGAGCGAAGCGAGTGATTAATAAACGAGTGACTTAAAAAGTTTACCGAACGTGTTGTATACTATATTTTTTCTACGACCTTTAGTTTTTGGCTACATTTTCGCAAAACACGAATACATGACACATGACACATGACTATCAGAATTGACAAACGTCAAAATTCAGAGCGTGGGAAATATCTCCGAAAACATCCGATCGCTCCCAAATCCGTGCGGTGAAATCCCGGAAATGTCCGAAGTGGCTTGGATTCATCGGAAACCAAACTGAGGTGGTAAAGTGACGCTTCCCGTACGGCTATCGGTGTGTAATTAGATATTTTACAGAAATATTATTTAGGTAGCTTTGCTTCTATTTATTATTAATTGTCAAGTCGGTAAAAAAAATGCAGAATAAACTCTCGATAAGCTCATGCAGCGGAAAGAAGAAACAGATTAGTATTTAAAAAAAAAAAATTCAAGGAAGAGTTTCTTCTGAGATTCAGCGAATAGAATTTTTTATTGAAAGTGTTTTATTATGGTAAAAAGTTGATATTATTTTGGAAAAAATTATTAATTTTCTATCTTTTCATGAGTGTGCTTTTATTCCAGATATTCTTGTTTTTCCTTCGAAACAGTCTAACTGCTCTCATATATCGTCATCGCCAGCAGATAATTCCGTCTTTCTTTTCTTCTAACTTTGAGCACTAAGACACATGTAGTTCAACTACCTATCCGTCTACCTATGTTAGCAGACAATTGTTTTCTACTCCCTTGTCTAAAATAGCGAAAGATACACTGACGTAGGGTGCGGGAAGCGTTACGTACCAAGTGCGTTTCTTGTGCCACGGATCCTAGCTACTTCGGACATTTCCGGGATATTACCGCGCCGTTTTGGGAGCAACCGGATGTTTTCGAGGATTTTTCCATACGACTTGAATTTTGACGTTTTCAATTCTGTCGGTCGTATCAGTGAATGTATTTGGTATTTGTATTGGTATTAAAGGGGGGCGCCCTCGCGGGCGTCCAACCACTTAGGCCACCGTTGTGCCCCCAGGCCGCTCTAGAGGGCGTCCAGAATGCCTCCCCTGCTATAGAAGGTCAGCAACTCCTTTAGCCCAATACCGTGCACTGAGTCCGGATCGATCAGGGCCGTTCCGAAGACTCCCAATTTTGCCCATGTCAAAGCAGGGCACTCGGTGAGCAGATGATACGGGATCTCCTCCCCTTCCATGCACCACCTGCACTCCGGGTCGTCTCCAATGCCTAGCAAGCAAAGATGCTTCCTAAGCCTGCAATGTCCTGTGTAGGCCCCTGTTAGTGCTCTACACTCCCTTCTGGTCAGCCTAAGCAGATCCCTGTCCGAGGGAGGGCGGGCCCATCCATCATAAGCCTCGCCTGCCTCATTCCCGGAGCAACTCTCCAGCGCACCACGGCCCCGTCTCTCGCCCAGGCTTCGAGAGCTCACCGCCTCACATACGGGGCGATTCCAAAGCGGGGCTCTGGCCCTATATGCCTATGCGAGGAGCCCTCCCTGGCTAAGGCGTGGGAAATAGCGGTGTGACCCGGGACCCAGACCAACGTGACCTTCCTCTCCTCAGACACTCTTCTCAATACCCCTTTGCACTCCTTTATCAACAAGGAACGCGTACGCACTGACTTCAGCGCCATAAGTGCAGCCCTACCATCCGAGCAGAACAAGACCCTTCTGCTTCCGCCTGAAACACAGTGCAGTACTGACCCAGAGGGACCGACAAGCTCGATCCCGTTGTCTTGCAGTATGCTCCAGCTCCAGCCAGATCTCCCATTCTGGACCCGTCCGTGTACCATCCCAGGAGCCGACTCTGCCCTCTCTCCACTCTTCCCTTGATGGGAAGAGAAAGGTCCATTTGTCAAAGAAGGTCATCTCGGGGATCATGACGTCACTCGGCATGCCCATGACCCCGCGATCTCCGCGCCAGCCCTCTAAAATGTCGTACGGACCCCGATTGAAGGTTCTCTTCCTCCAGAGCCCGCAACTCGCCAGCCTCACAGCCGTCCTGGCCGCCTCCATCTGCACCCGATCCGCTAGAAAGGGCAACCCTACCAGAGCCTCTAAGGCCCTCGTGGGCTCAGTTTGTCAAGAACTAGCCTTGCTCCCGCTCTTTTGGTCCCCGACCACCATGCCACTGTCCCATGCGTGAGCATAGGCACCACCATGGTACCGTACAGTGAATGTATTAGTGTTGTTTTGCAAAAATGTACCCAAAAACTGACGGTGGTAGAAAAAGTATAGTATCCAACACGTTCGGTAAACTTTTTAAGTCACTCGTGTATTAAACATTCTTTTCGCTCGTGCCACATAAACTTATGACTCGAATGCCGTTTGCCGCACTTGTTGTATAATATACTATAAGCATTAACGCTAATAATTTGATATGAATTTAGTGAGCATTAACTTGGTTTATATCTTTTACTGTATTGTATACTCAATCATAAACGTTTGTTTATATAAAAATTTTCAAGCCGCGCCTGCACTTACTTGGTGAGGTTTGCAGACGTTGTTACTTACACAATGCGGTTTGATGAGGTCGTTGTTGCCGTTGTATAGTTCGAATCAAACTGTACAGCCCCGGCCAAATCGACGATTCTCTTTCTACCGAGGTACTATTTCATTCGAGGAACGTGCCAGAGATTGAAACGCACCAACAATAAATAACATCTTAATTGAATCGCTTCCAACAGCAGACAGATCCTTTAAACGAATTACTTTTTTGTTTCGCTTATTTATATTCCCGTTATTGGGGCATAGGCCCGATAAATCTTCCCCGGGCTTTCAATTAAATAATGGAACTAGGATCGCGCGCCGTCCGCCATAATAGATTTTCCGATTGAAAAACGAATAGGAAAAAAAACGGGCGCCGTGTGCCGACAAAAGAGCCAAATGAGCGTTTAAGCAGTTTTTTTTTGACACGTCGGCCATTCTTTCCACACACACGTCACGTATCGCGACGGCTATCGAAAGTTTTTTTTTCTTTTTCCGACGCGATATATATACGCGATATAATATAAAGCCGGAATCGGATGGGCGTTTCCTCTTCCTCTTTCTTTTTTTTTATTTCAATCCTCGTGTTCACGACGAAGTAAATGGATCCGGGCTACGTGTTCTGATTTTTATCGCAAGAAAGGCAGAACGGCGCTATGGCCGTATTTATATATCCGGTGAGAGCTGCGACGTCCCTACATATAGACGATTTAATTCCCGTCTTAGCGTTCGACGATCCTTTTGTGCTACTTTTCGTGGATTTTTTGAAGCCGTCCGTCACGGAATCCGGAGAAAGAAGAAAAAATTTCAAAAATGCGGAGCTTTTTTCCATCCATTTGCATTCGTGGTTATTAAAGCCTACAGCGTTTCTAAATTAGTGCATTTAGTCATCAAAATTTTTCGCATTTCACATTGTTTCATTAACTATGTGATGTCTTCCAGTGAAGTCTCTCCAGTACAATTTAAATGTTGATGGACAAGTAGTCGAAGCCTGTCAAAAATATACCTATTTGGGTGTCAAAATATTGAAGCAAGGCTCAAGTAAAAATAAAATATCCTCCTCAATAGTGAAACAAAGCAAGCAATCAGTAAATTGAACTCCTTATTGTGATCAGACAGAACTAAAATAACAGTATTTTACAGGGTGTAGGTGGATCACTCATATTTGCTATTAGCATTATTGGAAGATGACGCAAAAGATGATATTCAACCAAATTTAAATTATATGCTACAGAATGCTGAAACTAAACATATTTGAAATTGAAAAATCTCATCTCATTTTATCTTTTTTTTAATTGTCTTTCAAAAGCCTATAACTATCATTAAGTATGTCATATAACATTTTTTTATCCGTTCTCCTGCACGCGTGCCGGTCCTATTTTTAATATCTTCTGGTGTTGTAGGGGGATTTACATAAATACGATCTTTAACATATCCCTACAAAAAAAATCTACCTCTACAGATCCCAGTTGCAAAAAGTTTAAATATCTATGCCCGTTAAGTAGTTCGCGAAAAAAATATGGTCTAATAACTTTAAAGTGTTTTATTCAATACTACATATTAAGTGAGGATTGGTTTTGGTTTTGCACTTCCCGTACCCAGAATGGATTAACTGTTGAGTAATAATGTATGTTAAGACGTGAACTGCGTAAAGTAGCTTCATCGGAAAAATTATTTTAAACAAAAAATTTGGATCGGTCTCAATTGCTTCATTTATAACGGTGCAGAAATTTACACTTTATTTAAAATCACGATCTGAAAGTTCTTCGTGTAGTTCCATATGGAAGGAATGATGTTTATGTTTTCTAGTGGTGGGATTACCGGTAGATTTAGATGTATCACATAAGCTAGGTACTTGATGCCTACTGACCTGGGGATTGTCTCGAACTTGAAGTAAAATTTGCAAAGCTGTGTCTTCATTAGTAACATTCTGGCTTAATAGTTTCCATTTTTCATATTTAAAAATACCGTTAGCATCAAATCGTTCCATTAAACACTGAAGAGATTGCGTAGTTGGTATACGTCTATTAGGGTACCGGGACTTGTAGTCTTACTGCCAACAAAATATTTTTCTGCTTCACTCAATATATAAATCGTATCAATTAATTCAGCAACAATAAATTGTATGAATTTATTTATTCACTCGTCAGGCAAAAATGTTATAGGAATATTCATAAAGTACTAGAAATAAAATTATTAATATTAATTAATATTAATCTTGATGTTAGTATTAATGTTAATTGGTCACTTAATTAATTATATAATTAATATTAATTAATTAAAGTAGAAATAAAAATAGGTATATGACATATTTAATAAAAATTGTTTAGGTTTTTGTACGATCTTTCAGAAAAAATAATATTTTTCATTTTAGAAAATCTAGTTTTTTCATTTTAAAATATATTGGTTTATTTTGAACATCCTCCACAACCAAATTCCGACGCATATCTCTTTTAGGTCATCGTTGAATAACGCTAATATCAAATATGAGTGATGTTCACTTAAAAATAATGACCCGAACGTAAAAAATAAAAATATTATAAAAACTATCAGTGGTTGGTATGTATTATTATTAATCACAAAGTCGAACAATCTTAAAAGGAATTTAACAAAATTTAAAAATAGGTAGTTCCATTAAAAAAATACTTTAAGCTACAGAGAAATTGTAGAGAATTATGGATGTAAATAATAACAAGCAACGAAATAAATGATAAGAGAAAAAATGAATAGACGCAGACATAGGTGGACGGATATATACAATGAATGGAACATAATCGTTAGTAAAAAAAAATTAATAGGCAACCGCCATATAGGAGAAAAGCGGGAAAATCTCTAGAAGAATGGATAAAACAAGTTCGGAACGATATAGAACGAAAAGGAATGGAAGATCAAGATTCGATGGTAAGGTACACCTTTTAGTTTCTCTATGCTATCTGATAGCAGTTGTCATGCACTATTTGTATAGCTGTAGCTTTTTGGTAGTGTGGCTTGGGGTGCTAGCAGGCCGTCAATTAATTCCCTCTCGCGATTTTGAACTGTTTTGATAACGTCTTTACGTGTTACGGTCTGGCGGTTCCTGCAAGTCAACTAAGTTTAACCAATTGTAGATTGATATGATCATAATAATAAGCGACTTTATTCATAATAAATAAAATATAAATATACAGTAAAATAAATACACATGGCGAAGTCGAAGTTGAATTATGTACCAGATTGGGTGGCAAACTTGAATCACAACAGTTGCGCACATTAAGCATGCCAATTGCCGACCACATTGTGGTTTTAATTTAAGATTAGCTCGCTTTTCAGGACAACACAATGTGATTGTACCAATTCCGAATGTAGTTCGGTTGCGTTTGAAGTTCTTTTTGTCATTGTTACGTTCTTTAAGGAGGTTTTTGAAGTTATCCGTTAGTCAATGCGCATTAGGTTTCGTTACTCTGACTTTCTTTAATTGAGCGTGATAATAAGAAACTATTAAAATTTCCATAACATCTCTGTGGGGTAAGTCGTGTAAATAAATTATTAAATAAAGAAAAATATATACACCAATGTCAATCCCACGTGGTCATTAACAAATCTGCCTTCACTAAAATACAACACCAGGAAAAAAATGTGTCACTTACTTTTCTAGAGCGTCAACGACGAGTCTTTATAGCAGTCCAAATAAGCGTAACTTTTCAAATAAATTTTCTGTACCGTTTTGCTTCGTATCTGCTCGACAAAATTTCTTATATAATTCGCTATAACGAATTTACTGAAGGCGAACAATACGCGACGGACCGGGTCAGTCTCGCCGAGAAAAGTAAACAACCCCAAATATCAGTCGCCGTTGTTTGACTTTGAGCTGATTCTCCCATTAGTTTATTGTATTACGTCCCTTGTTGTCATCCGTCGAAAGACTTAATATCGATTTTTTAGTCTCGTATCCTCTCTATTATTATAGCGGCTGCCCGAGATTTGACGCTTGCCCACGCAGCCCAGCTCGCCGTACTCTCTAAATTCTAGACAGGACGTAATTTGACGAACGAAACAATGAGACCGGGAAATGTAATGATAATAACGTGGATGGTTGCTTCTAGACGAGTTTGTAATTATTCTCTACGGAAATGCGCACATCGTGCGATGTCATTCATTGTGAAAAATTCTTCGCATATTATTTTGGCTGGTCATTCGATAGGGTTTATTAGGTGTGGAGATATCGCTGCAAGCTGTGGTAGCTTAATTGACTTTTCATTTTGGCAGCCAACTCGTTTGTATTTCTGAACTCTTGAACCGACGTCGTAAAGAATTTGTTTGTAGGTGCAGCTGGTTACGGAAGAGATTTGATTGTAGGTAACATGTTTTTTCTATTGGGGTGGATTTCATTTAGCTGCAGAACAGATACATTATCTGGGTCGTTTCTTCGACGCTGGGAGATAATTTTTCAGTGTGGAACTCGACTAACACAGGAAGAAGGGCGAACCATTGAGATGTGAGTGTTTGGTTGAAGCAACATCACATAAAATGGTCACAGATTTCTGTGGTCCACAAGGAACCTCACTGGAAGAATTGCAAATTTAAAGAAGCTGTCTTCGTAGCCACCTTTTCGAACGAAATACCCTTAAACGACAACCAGCACTCCCGGCTGATAAGTTCAAGTGCATTTGACATTTTTTTCATTAAAAGAGTAATGTGCCGTTAATGAACTATTTAAAGAGTTTAACGTCTCGAATGGTTAAATCATGGTCGTACAAGCACTAACGATTAGTCACGCTCCGGAAGTCGCAGAAGTGACGATAACTGAAATAGTGCTTGAAGAGTTCAGCTTAAAATCGTCTGAGATGGCACGGACCCTAAAAATACCAGAAAATTGCCTTGACAGTATTTTAAATATTATTTTGGCACCAAGAAATGCTGCTCAAGATGGCCGCCGGCTAGCTGTCTTCTGAACAAAAGTTGGAAAACAAAATTTGAAATGAGAATTTGGCGCAGACATCCCGGAAAATAAATAACAATCAAAATAGTGGACAGCAACCGGAGAACTAGTTCCGAAAACGGCAAAGGCAATTATGCCGGCTAACAAGCTTTTAGCGAGATTTTTTTGGGCTGCAGGTTTTTTTTTATTACCTTGAAAAAGAAAAAACCGTTAATAGTGACTACAATGTACATATATTGGATCGATTGAGCAAAGAAACCAAGAAACAATGATATTTGGCAAAAAAAATATTATTTGACCAGGGCAATGCACCAGCGTATACGTAAATTATTGCGTCCGCTAAAATTCACGAACTAGAGTTGGAATTGCTTTCTTATCCGCATTATTCGCCCAATTAGCACCCCCAGCGGCTATGGTGTCTCCTAACTTCAAAAAATGTTAATGTTAATGGATATTCTAAGGAGCTAGACGTTGCAGTTTATAAAGACTATATAAATAACTAAACGGATTCATCTGTGAATTAAATAAAAAATTTCTTTTGGTTGCAACCATATAGCTATTAGGTAATATGGTGGCCCTGCTACAGAAAGAATTGAGCGACGCAGGTGGATCTGATATTTTCGAACAGTTGGGAATGTTCTTTTGCTCATGCGTCACCCCCTAAACTGATTGAATCTCTGAAATCTTTACATTATTGCCAACGCCGAGCGAAGTTATTGCTATTATCACTGAATATTACTACCATTCTGGACAGTGGAAACTTTTGGTGTTTGGGTTACTATCTCCGTCTCTTTTTTGTATTTTTGTGACAAACATGTCCAACCACCTTTTGCTGATCAAATTTTAAGGAATTGAATATGGCTATTCACGGGTAAGTGTTGTCTTCTATGCAAGTTAATTTAAAAGATTTAAAGGTGATTTATACAGAACTCCTACTCATTAAATTGTATAATTTCTGCTTTCATTACTTTGCTCTCTTGCTATGAAGACCTAATCATATCTTAAGGAAACCCGAGTGACGTCATTTTTTTTTTCATTTGACGAACTTGATTAGGATTTGGGCATATTAACTTATTGACGATCTATCATATTGGTTGGCCTTATTGGTCTAAAGCCAGAATTTGCAATTGCAGGTGTCATTGGTTAAAAACGCAACGCATATTGAATGGACCTTGTCATTTTTTTTATTGTTGCTTCATATGTTTTATCACTTTACCAAAAAAAGCTGAGTCCAAAATTTTTCAAAGACTCATAACCCTTATGAGTTACTTTTTGAAACTTTTCATGCTTGTCTTGCACTCAAGATTGTATAGCCTTGCGAGGAGGTTAGTGGAACCTCTCAACTTGGTTTTAAGGGTGGTTTTGGAACCAGGGAGACCATTTTCAGGCTGCAGACATTAGTTCAGAACTATCTGAATCAGCGGAAGGAGGTATTCATATGTATCATAGATTATGAAAAAGCATTCATCGGCAACATGTACTAGAACCAGAGGGCAGAAGTTCGGTTGCCAAATTTTGAGCACAACGGAGGAGTTCCAAATCAAGAAAGGGACCTCCCTTTTTCAACCGGTATGTGGAGATGCTCAACGACATAAATAACGCAAGCCTTACGTCAGGTCTAAAAATAAATGTAGACAAGACGAAATATATGATAGTAAGCAAAAATATACTGCCAAACGATCAAATAAATATAGGCGGCCTAAACATCGAGAGAGTTGAACAGTTTAAGCATCTGGGATGCCTGCTAAATGACAAATGGGAGCCAGAGATCGAGATCAGGAGCAGGACCGGACACGCCCGTGCGGTTTTCCTGCGCCTCCGTAAGTTTTTAACCGATCACAGACTCTCACTGGACTTGTTACAAAATGGTGAAATGTATGGTCCATTTATTTATATGGCATGGAGGCGTGTCATCAATACTAGGGAGGAGGCACTTGGGTGACCGAGAACTGTTCGGCACAATCAAAAGGAGGAAGGTTGCTTAATTCGGACACATCATGCGAGGCAGTAAATATGGTTTCTTGCAGCTGATAATCGAAGGGAAGTTCGAAGGAAGAAGGGGCTTGAGACGCAAGAGACTATCATGGCTGCGAAATATTAGACACTGGACGGGAATGCATGACTTTGAGAGACTTCGCAGCGCGGCAATCAACAGACTAACTAACACCAGAAAAAGCACAGAGTCAGTCGAAAAATAATTTGACTTTGACATTTGCTAATAAGAAATAATAAGTAAGAAATAATAATTGTTTCTCAATTCTTCTCTTTTCCTAAAGACGGAACTGCGGAATTGATAACGCTTATGGATTAAACTGTGGAGCTGTGATCATAATAGGTTTGGGGATGTGGCACGCTGTAGGAATTGAATTCCTAAAGTAGAGATAGAGTTTGAAAAACTTGAGTAGGGGTTGCCGTGCATTGGTCGGATTTCGAAAATCGACAAAGAGAGACGGCTATCGCGTTTTGGTTTAGTTTCTCGTCGTTTTCGATATTATTCTTTTATCAGATTCTGACCCGCGGCATCGAAAACGCAATTACGTTTTCGAAAACCGGTCGGGGATTGCAGTAACGTGGGATCCCCTCCCCTGCGGTCCATGTTGATCCCCGTACGTAATTAAGTAATATCGATCGCGACGTAACCGACCGATTGGTGACCGCGGTATCGGCCGTTATACTTTGAAACGAAAATAATTGGATTTGGTGTCCCGCGGGACAGTAAGAAAAACGCTTCCAATTAGATAAAATATTCCTGCGGGCCGATCGCAAATGTTTACCCCGGACTAATAAGCTTCAACGTTTCGCGGTTTAACGTAAATTGGTAAACAAACAACGCAACGACCCGATAAGTGGAAAACAAAAATGCGCCCTGTATTTTTTACGATTTTTCAGAGTTCGCTTGGATGACAAGCCGTATGCGGCCTTTGATTTTAAGAAGCAAGTTGTACGGAGCGAATCCTAAGCACCGAGCAAAAATTTTTGGTTAGGTTTGATTAGTTTTGCCGCTTCTTTTTTCATAAAATTGGTTTGACCTGTGTTGCTAAATTCTATCTACTTACAGCACAGTAGGATTGGATCTATTTCCATCTTACGAAGGGCCCTACCTGCTTTTAATTAACTGCTCAGAGATATCGGGATATACCAATATATGCCTGCTTTATTGATTTTCGCATTTGACATGACACACTAATGGGTACCCTCAGCGACATTGAACTGGCTGGAAGAGATATTCGGATTGTTTGTAATATATATCGGGACCAAAATATCCGTTATAGGAATGAACGGAGTAAATTGAACGCACAAGTTGCTTCTTATCACAACCGACAGAATTTTTAGAGAAACACCGAAAGTATCAGTAGGAATAGTTGTTAACTAGCATCCTAGTCAAAGGGAAAATTCTAAAAATCAGATGTGTTATGGTTTTTCTGTTCTTCTATATAGTGCTGAAGTGCTAAGTAGTCCATGCCGATAACTAACAAAAGGGATATAGAGCGTTTGGGTACTTTTGGAATGTGGTCTTATAGACGTATTTTGCGAGTTTCATTGACGGAGAAAATTCGTAACACGGACACCCTTGCATGAAAGCACTGATATTATTACAGCTTAAAAAAAGAGGAAGTTGGATTATTTCGGACATGCAGGCAGAATATTGCGTCTATGCAAGGTCTTTAGAAAAACACTGGTGTGGCGTGAACTCCAGTTATCTATTTAGACTGGCATGTGATAAGATAAAAATGGCCATTACGATTACCAACATTTTGAAGGGACATGGCACTTAAGTAGAAGAAAAATGATACACAGAGTCTGCCTAAATTAGTTATTTGTGTAAAAGCTTATAATCTGATTCTTCTTGTTATAATTAAAGTTATTAATTTTAAAACTAAATATCCTGATATTGGAAAAATACACGTTGGCATGCTTGACAATGTGATTAGTAATCACTAAAATGTAATTTATATATGAATAAGAATTTTATAATAGTTTTATTGTATAGATAGAATCCACTTTGTTGTATAGTGTAAAATGAAGGCATTCTATATAAATCCTAGAAATCTTATAACATATGAAATGTTATGAAGTTTTATAACATAATATTAGAAGATATGTATAATAAGAGTTGTAAGTGCATTCGAATTATCTTAGGGATTCTCCTTTGATGGATATCTTAGCACTGGTTCGTTCGTTTGAAGCAAAAAGTAACGAAAGCTAGAATGAGAACCTTTTGCATGAGAGAAAAGTTGTTTTTGTCAGTACGAATTAGTGTTTGCTTTTCTCGTTTCTTTTAATTTATCCTAGGATAAACTAATCTGGTCTAAAATCGTGTTTGCCCGACAACAGATTCGGCCGAGCATATAGAATATCTAATAATTAACGATGTATATTGTATTATAATTTATTTCATAAAATTTCTCCCAATTTAAGTCATTCTTTATAACACTTATAGAATTCCGTTTTTCAAACTTAGCCGGTATACATAACATTTACATTCAATATTTCTGATTAACATAAAAATTATTCGAATAACAATTTAATGCAACTCACAGTTTACCATTTTTTATTCCCTTATATGTATTTTATAATAATAATAATAATAGAATTACAGGGTTCAATACCCTACATTTTTCGCTATTCAGGAGCGCAGTTGAAATAATAGGTTTGGTAGGCCGTTTTCGCCAATAGAATTACGTAGTTGCGTTAAACAATTCGTTGAATAAATAAATGCTGCATGAAGAAATGTTTGAAACTCCATTTTATTCTATAATTATATATTAAAACTTAATGACCATAAATTTAAAAGTGTTTTAGAATATTTTAGTTAAACAAAAATATCTATTTTTATCATCATAATTAAAAAATGAAAGGAAATATTCGACTAATTAAATTATTTCGTTAGCGACGTAAACAGGAAATTGGTTCTGAGCGCAGAACTCTAATAAATAATTAAAAATGTAGCGGTATACATTAGACTGAATTAAAATATCTTTTCGGTACCCACCTCGCACGTCTCGGGCGCCATTTTAAACATCGCGCCGGCCGATTAGCGTTCGATAATTATGCGGGAAAATATTTACCTTTAATTTTTCACCCCAAAATCTCGTCGAAATTTTCATTAAAAATTTAAGCCTCCTCATTTCGTTATTAATATCGTCGATATAGCGAAAAGTCCGGTATGAGATTTTCCACCCTTGACGAGTGTTTTGATCCGCGCAAAAACCCTCCGATATGTTTCTTCTGTTATCGTCGGTCCGATGGTCTCTATCTACCCGTAAATATTTCCCTTTTTATGGGGCAATTCTCCATATTTTACTGCCTTTATTGTTAATTATATTGCGCCGTAATATTTTCTTATAGCGCAGTTAACGGGGTAAGAGCCCTAATTTGCTGCAAACAACAATCCTGACTGCTTTATCGTCATTGCTTGTCAACGGTAGAGCGTTAAAATTTATGTCCCGTACTCTGTGTTTTATTAATTTGTCCATGTCCTCCCCCCTGTATGGATAAAGGGTTCGAGTTCGCGAGCTCAGGTTCAGACATTTAAAGTTAAAATTAAAAACTCCCACGAGAGAAAAACAAAAGTCCAAAAAGATCGTCTAAACTAAAGTACAATGATAGTATAGTATATAAGGTAAAAACTTATGATAATAATAATAATAATAATAATAATGAAATGTTCATTAACCTAACAAAAAAATTAAGTGACAGTAAATGAACCAAAACAATGGTCAACCAATGTTACGATAAAAATATATTGACAAATTGATAGTTTCCTTACTGGTCATCTAGTTCCAAAACCATCCATTAGTTTTCTGCTATTTTGTGGAAAACGAATGATTCCTCCAAAATAATAGCTTATTAATTTTTTGACATTTTTTTAGTTCGTTTTAAAACTAGCGGAGTAGTCATATACAATGACAAAGCAAATATAAAGTCATGGTTATTTGTTACATCAGTATAAATACAAGAAAGGGACAGAAACAAATTCATCAAAATGTTCCTGAACTTTTGATTGAATATTTTTGTATTTCAGAGGCATTCAATGGCTTTTGAATTACGACTTGTAATGTCCTTCTAAATTGACCGATAATATCTGAAAACACATTAAAATAAATTAAATTAAATTAAAATGCATAATTTTATGGCAGCTGATATTATGGCTACAGTTTAGGGAAGTTTTTTTTTTAATTTTGACTGTAACAATTGAAGGACGTTTTTGTGAGAAATCCAAAATTACATTTCGTCACCTATATGGTTTACATCTATATATATATATATATATATATATATATATATATATATATATATATATATATATATATATATATATATATATATATATATATATATATATATATATATATATATATATATGATTATATAATCCTTTCCAATTATCAAAGGTAAGTAATAATTAATAATAATAGTTATGTTTATTTGGAATGTAAATAAAAAAGAACATAATATATAATAGTATATGATGCAACAAGTGCGGTGAACGGCATTTGAGATACAATGTATTGGTGTTGTTTTGTAAAAATTTACCCTTAAACTAACTGTTGTAGAAAAAGTATAGTACGCAACACGTTCGGTAAATTTTTTAAGTCACTCGTTTATTAACTACTCGCTCCGCTCGTTCCAAATAAACTCCGACTCAAATGCCGTTTATCGCACTTGTTGCATAATATAACTATGCTGTCGGAGCAATTCTTGGAAGTTGATAATAATGAAACGAACGTGCCATCTTACGTCTAAATGTATCGAAAGGTAATCAAAAACATTTACACACCGATCTAGCGTGTGGGAAGCGTCACTTTACCACATCAGTTTTTTTTCTCGCGGATCTGAGCCACTTCAGACATTTCTGGGATATTACCGCACGAGCAATCGGATGTTTTCGGATATATTTCCCACGCTTTGAATTTTGACGTTTGTCAAGTCTGACAGTCATGTCAGTGAACGGTCGTAGAAAAAGTATACTATGCAACACGTTCGATAAACTTTTTAAGTCACTGGTTTATCAAACACTCGTTCCGCTGGGCTCCGCTCGTCTCAAATATACTCGGGAGTCACATGCCGCTTACCGCATAATATGCTGTTAAAAACAGAAAACATTGTTTAGCGCTAGTGAAATATTCATTCCTTAATCCAGTATTATGATAATGTACCTATGCCCAATAAATAATTTGTTGTACTGCCTACTGTTAAATGCGCCTGCAATGAAGGTTAGTTGTGCATATTAAGTCAATTTGGATCCTTCGGTTTATGGGGCGTATGCTATCTTCGATGAATTATGAATATGATCCTCATATCTATATTTTTCTATCATCTTACGACATTCCCAAGTATTATGATAGAGCTCTAGATACGTCATATAAATTTCGTTGACTTTGAAGATATTTATGTTTTTGCCGTGACCATTACAAACTTGAATCTTATTTGGACATTGCTCATATAAGGCGCTTGTTTCACCGGACTATTTAGATTTAGCAGTAATGTTAGTTGAAAAGTTACTCTTGTTTAGCGATCTAACTCTGTCGCTTTTTGATTTATTTACATTTAAAATTTTTAAAGTATGTTTCTGATTTTTTTATAAATACTTAATGGATGGCATCTGTATAACTGTTTAGCTGAAGCACGATTATTTCGACCTAATTAAAATAATAATAAAAAATAATAAAACTACATCCATATCATTAGACTTCCGCTTCAGCAGTTATCGCCTCAAGACTTAGCAACTCTCCTACAATATGCTCAATATTTACCAAGTATGTAAAATGAAAATTTAAATTTCCTTAATAAGATTCCTACCGACAAGGCTACATTTACAATCACTGATTGGAAAAATCATTTGCGAAATTCTAAGAATCCACAAGCAAGATATTTTCAGCATGAGTTTCGAGATAAATTTTTGGTGTTGGGTAATTTCTCATTTATTCATTGTGCCTTTTGAGTTTCCATCCAATCCAATAGAACCTCGTAATACGTTTTAAGGGAAAATATATGGTTTATGCGGGGATTAGGCGCCACCACATTTGCGTTGCCAGTGCGCTATCAGCGTCGGTTGATTGGCCGGCAAAGTAAATTTGCTGGGCCACGAAGGAGACCAGAATTAAACCCTCTGAATTTCTCACTATTGTAATATTTGATTGATTTGGTATCCGCTAAAGAGTTCTTTGCAAGAATTGCGGCAGAAAAAAACAAGAAGCTGCGAATACCCTTAGAAATCATTGAGAAGTAGCATTGTGCATAGCTTAGAGATTGCCCCCATTCTTTATAGTAAATATACAAGTACGTCATTATCAGCGCCAAATATACGATCTTTAATTTTGACCCAATGTGTTTATTCTTAAATCTCAATACTTGGTCAAATATTCAATTTTGTAAAATTTTATTTCCGTAAACAATATTTTATTTCCTTTATTTTCAAAATTGCTGGCTGACCAGAGCATAGCAAACGGTTCAGTCATAAGAAAGAAAATTTGAGCACAGCAGCCAGTGGTTCTCAAACAATAAATTATATTTAAGAGAATTACCTCTAAGGGGACTTTTCTATTACAAAGTTAACAGCACACTCAACATTAATCACTCAATATCGCCACGTCTTAATAAACTCAAAACTTCGCATTTACCGCTGACTATACCGTAAATAAATAACCATTAAATATCGGAGTGCCGGGCTGGTGCGGAAAGAGACGACGAACGGGCAGAGATAGGAATAAAACGTCCACTTTTTGTCCTTCGGGTTTCTATGGAGTTTCCCGGCTCGGCATACCTCGACCGTAATTCGCGAACAAAATAACAAATGCAGCGAACGCGCTCACAATGACTGGGAAACGTTTAATTTTAAATGGGACCATAATCGGGAAACCGTTTAACAAGAAAACTAATTTATTTCGCCCCGCGCATAATGTAGCGGAATTTCGTTTGAAAAACTTTTCGTTTCCCGGGGAAATTCCGGGCCCCGGAGTATTAAAGAATGCGCGAAACTTGCGCCGTAGTCTGGCGGACTTTGCCGAACAAAAGATTACCGTTTTTGTCGTAAAAAAATCATGTATATACCCTTCCGGATATGTAAGGGCGAGGGCTAGAAGTTTTCAATACAGGGCGCTTCGCGTTAAGGGTTCTATTAACCCTTCAAAGGCAGTTTTTTTTTCAACTTTTTTTGTTCGTAATCAAGGATTCATTATTTATTCAAAATATAAACCTTAAGAGAAATGTTATATTTGCAAATAAAATGAGAAGAAACAAATTAAAATAAAATGGAAATTACTTTCTATGAAATATAAAAAAGAACACTCGCCTGAGCAATTTTTTTTTATCGGGAAATTTTAATTGTTTCCATACTCCACCGTCTTTCTCAGTATTTGCCATTACCTTGACATTACCAAACCTTGTGAAGATGAGCCACCACCATTTTTTGTTGCCTATACTTATACTGTATCTTGATACATTCTCGTCCATGAGATCTGTGCATCCGATTATATTCACTAATTAAAAATAGACCAGGTGTCATAATCTTTTTTAAGCAGGTCTATAACGTTTTACCTCAGAAATGCGAAATACAATGACAGGTTGAAGCAACAGTAACAATAGTCAATAGTTCCTTCGTGTGTTCCTCTCTCTTTTTTTGTTATACACACTGAACTTCTTGTCATTCTAGCTCTGAAGGTACTTGCTGGTAAAGAATCTTTCGCAGTGGAGTACTTGAAGGATTGCCAATTTTACATCCACTTAAATGTTTTAAAAAGTTCACTAATTACTAGTTCCAAACTGATATCTTCCATTTTTCAATTGTTAATATGTTTTCCGTTGTCATATGGCAACACCAGTCTTTGATGGTTCCAAAATACCAACGAGGGAAATTCTTCCACATTTGGTACACAAACTGATTTCTTAAGTATTTATTTATGGTAAAAAGTTGCTATAGACAGCTCTTTGTGCGACCCCGTATTATACTTTTGATAATTAAAAATAAATTCCTCAATTACTTTTAAATGAAAATGATCCTCTTATTAAAAGCCGTTAGGAGCAACCATTTTCGCAGTATTTTGGTTTGAAGTAATGGGAACATTGTTTTCCAAAACGTGAAACAATTGTAATACGGAAAAAAATATCAATTAATCTACAATAAGATTCTGCAAAGATAATAATACAATATACTTATAAATTTTGATGTACAGTTGAGTAGTAGTAATACTGAGGCTACTTTAAAAAAAATATCTCAGCATTAAATGGTGATTACCCAAATCAGAAACAAAGTCAAATTTTTCATGCCAAAAATCCACGATTTTCGTTTATAAATTGGCATTATATAAACCTTTTTAGGCCACACGTTTATAGTGACTTAATGCCTTTAGAATACTCAAAAACTTACTTTGTGCAATGCAGATCACTTATTAAATAAATAACACCTCATATATTCACAATGTAGTTTAGAATTATTTTTTATAAAAGCAAACATTGCTATATCCACATAAGAGAATACGTGGCACCTTTGGAATTTTAAAAAGTTCCTGAATAAGATCCATTTTCGCGATATGTTGTTGTTTTTAAAGTGCGGAAAGAGCTGTCCTTGACACCGGACTTCCTGGGTCTCGACCTACAGAAAAGTCAAAGAAAAAAATGTGTCGGATGGGATAAACGCTTATGGACTTGGTGTCTTCTAACGATTGGATGGAAGATTTAATGCCAAACGTTGTGGTGTTATGGAAGATACAGTGCTCAAATCTGTTATATAAATATATTCAAATAGCTCATTCGTGTTTCAGCATAATAATTACCCGCTCCATGCCCGAAATACTGAGGGTATCATTTAGTGGTAATAACCTTAAAATATTGCCATTGACTTCTTACAGTCCCAATATTAATCCCATAATAAATGTTTAGACTCTAATTGTATTATTGGGTGTGGTGAAAAAATGGTCATATGACCAAATCATATATTAAATAGTATTTACTATTTACGCAAATAGTCAAAAGAATTGTACGCATTTTCAGTAAATACGACGGTATCTGTGCCCAGTGACTAAAACTTCGAATCCCTTCAATGAATATCTCTTAAACGCTAGCGTGTGGGTTGCGTTTTGGAGCAACTGCTCTGAATCGATTCTCTTCTGTTATGTATAAATTATTATATTCTTAATATAAACCTCTCGCGCCAGAATTAGCTGATATTTCGGTAAATACACAAAATTTCCAGCATAATTTACAGTTTCCTCGTAGTTCCGGCAACAGACAACAAAAGGCATCTTTAATTTAAGCCGATTTTCTTCTAGTTTGTTTTCCCAACTACTTTGCATTCTACGCGCGGAAATTAAGCGAAAGCGCCGTCGTTTCCAGTTTGGGTTATTTTCGGACAGATAGATGGGCCCCATTTCGGCTGCAACCAATCAATAATAGTTTTGCCGTTGTCATATGACGTAGTCAAAGGAATTGGGGCTCCGTTTTCACCGAGAATGTAAATCAGTTTGGGTGGTTTTTTGCCACGAATCTCATTTGGAATTTACTGTTTTCCAGAACGTTGTATGCAGTTTATAGATAAATGCAAATCTAACTAATATAAACGCAGTGCTAATCAAGTTAAAACCAAATTCTCGTTTTGAATCTGAAGAAGTCGATCGTGGGTTGGAAGAATATTCTTTCGGCAACCAATTTTCTGTTACCTATATTTTCAATATTATTTCGTCTTTGAAATTTCTTTGCTTTTCTTTCTTTTCTTTGCACCAATTCTACGAGTTAGTTCCATTGCAGGCTAAGCAAGCAAGCACTTTGTTGTGGTGAACCGATTGTCGCCAACAACATGTCCTGTCTTGCAATTAGACAACTAAAGCAACTACAAATTAAAAAATTATTTGGATAATACTTAACGTAATGTAAGAACGCGATTTTACTATAATGGATAGGAGACTAACTAACCCTTTGCACAAAAATCGGATATAAACAAAGAAACGAATGGCTTTTTCTTCTAGGTTTAATGGGTTGCCAGCCGCCTGGCGCCTGGCGTATAAGGAAATAAAGTTAAAGGGTTTTTTCTTTGTATCTTTTTTCTTTTATATTTCTTTAATTCCATGTATTCTGCTTTCTGTTTCATAAAATATTATCCTTTGATATTTTTCCCAAATGTTTTTTCTGCAATTTACATTTTTGTACTTTTCCTATTGGTAGCTTTTTTTCTTAGTTTTTTATGATTAAAATATTTTTATCCCCTTGGGAGTAGCTGCAGGCTAGAGCTGGCCATTCTCTTAATATATCCGGTGCTTATGTTATTGTTCGAGATTAAAGTTGTGTACATTATCTAGTTATTCTGCGTATTGTTGGAGTATTCATCTAGCGTTAGTCTCTAAATGGGGCCCACAATACTGAATTAAATCGTAGGCATTAAATTCGAAAATACATGAATGTGTTCGCCCTCAGTCACCTGATACGTTTCCAGTTTTCATTTCCGCAAGCGTATTTTGCATATTTCACGCGGGTGGTTTCGTATACGGCGGGCCTATATCGATTTCAATTATAAAAACCATCGAACGAAGCGTATAGCTCAATCGAAAGCTCATTAACTCTATCGCTCAGTTAATAGGAACGTATTAATATACAATATGAGCTTGCAACAACCTGGTCTAGACTCCGAACGGTTCAAATATGAACCGCAGAACGAGGTAATAACGGATCATGTGTTCATACTGGGTAGCTATAGACGATACGCGTCGCTATAAGGCTTAACCCTGGGTGTTACTTCTCGTTCGCTGAAATTTACGTTGACGGCCTGCTTAAAAGCTGGGTAAAGTCTGTTCATAGATCTAAGAAAGTGACTAACTGATACGAATTAAGGAACGACCCGGGCAAGCTGTAAGAATGATATATGGCCAAACAGGTCCGTATTTTGCTTAGAATTTAATTACTTGGGGTTTTGTTAGGAAAGATACTAAACAATATTTATGTATTTATGTTTAAACTTAAAATAAAATTACACATTATTTTTATTACCTACTTAAATTACTTAAAATTATTCACATAATATATCAGTATCACTATCGCTATCATCGCCTGTTCTAATTATTATTTGTTCTATATTATTTGCAATATGGATATACGATTGTTCTGCTTTTTTTATATGTTTAACAGAATTCGCCCAACTTTGGGTAGGGATTTTAAAAATTTCGGTTTCTATAAGTTTGAGGACATTGGAGTTAACACGGGTTAACATTGTTACGACGAATGGCAGATTTCAGTTGGTGCCAAACATCTTCAATGGGATTATATATACAGTGGTAAGGTAAATCTGTATGCCCTAGATTTTTTGGATAATTATGACAGACGTATTCCTTTTGTAGGTTCAAGCTTTGTAGAACCTCAATTAATTTCTTTTTGGTATAATCTTCGTGAAAATAAATGTCATTATTATACATGTAGTTTTGGATTGTTGTTTTAGTCAAGTGTCTACTGTGATAACTTGCATTGTCCATTACAATTACACTATTAGGAGGAATGTTTGTTTTTAAACCAACTTTCCAATAAATCAGCGGTGGTGTCTTCATGGTAATCCAGAGAAGAATCTTTAATATTTTTCGCAGACAGAGAAAGTCCATTTGGAATTCAACCATATTTAGAGCAGCATGTAAATTTTTTTTACACTTATCAGTTGAGTTAACCCAACCCTTTTCCGGGGTATCATATGTGTCAATCCAGGTTTCATCCAAGTAAATAACTGGCCGTTGTTGTTCTCTGTAAATCCTATTTTTTTCTAGATATTCCAGTCGCCATTTCCGAATTCTAAAAGATTCCATTAAAACTTGCCTTTTGTCAATTTTTTAACATCTAAAACCCATGTGTTGCATACACTTCCATAAGGTAGTTCTGCTACATTTAACACCGAATTCATCTTTTTCAAGCCTCCTAATAAAGATATCTAATATTGGCTCGTATAACTGTAACATTTTACGCCGTATTATATTTAGATCACTTTCATCTACACTCGAGAAAATGTCAACATGGGATTATTTACAATTTTCCATACAGTTGATGTTGGAATTTTCGTCAATGTGGTCGTTTCTTCTTAACATGCTTGCTTGCTGGCACCACGTTCAATGAGAGTCAAATAAACATTGTTTATAACTTCCTTAATGTCAATAGAATAGTGTTTTCTACATTTTCTACAGACGCTGTATTACACAGGAAATAAGAATGATTACTAAGATCGGTAACAAAATAAAAACGTCATCGAAATTTGAGCATAACGTTAATAATAATAATTTCATCTTATGGTAATCTTATAATAATAATAAAGAACAAATAACGAATGAACGGGGAAAATCAATTAGTTATTTTTTATAATCTTTTTATATTTAAAAAATATAGCCCAGAAGGAACCAAAGTTGAACCCCACACCAGTCAGCAATTTGACTAGAGTCTAGATCCATTTGATAAATTGAGGTGCATTTGATATATTGGTAATTTGGTGTTAAAAATTCAATAACTGTACTGCGGGAATTATAGCATCAAATTACAAAAGAGGATTCTATGTATTAGAGACGAACAGTATAATCATTAAGAATGTCAATACAACTAACATGAAATATTTGAGCATATTTTGTATACTTTGTAACCATATTATAGGTGACTATTCGTATATACTCCTTATAAATGTTGCAAGCATTTTGTTTAGCTATCCAGAAAGATATTTTAGGTCACTCGCAAACAACAAATAAGGATGTTTCACCTATTTCATAAATCGTTCCTAAATTCGACCCTTGAGGCACCCTTGACGTAGCAACAAAAACTGCAGACTTGAACCTCTGTGTTCAACAAAAAATTGCATGATTCCATTAAAATCGATAAATCTTTCGAAGTATATAGTAAAAAAGTTCAAAAATATGTACGATTTGAAGTACAAAAGCTAATTTTTCGAATTGTTTTTTATATTTGTGTGCTATTGTTTTTTTTATGCGCACTCAATTAGTTATCTAAATTTTCAATAGTAAATCAGATATTTCTGCAAGTCCATTGTTTTGAATGTTTTTTTTATTGTTTTTTTTTTTGGATTAATGAATTTCCACCAAGAACTGTCCCAAACAAGTGGGTTTTTTTGAGATCTTGATCTCATTTCTTGTATCAAACACGACCAGAATATCCATCGTCGACTTAGTCTTTCTGCAATGGAATCTAAATGGAAAATTTAATGTTTCTTTGAAAAAATCATTTCATATTGGAAAATGCATATCGAAGTGAACCAAAAGCCAACAAATCAATCATCACAATAATGAGATTTTAAATTAAAAAATTAACGAACAATTTGTAAGGCAAGTTTTTTTCCGCCCAACAAATATTTAGTTACTTGGTGTGTTATGACTAAAATCACTATCTTATTCGGTGGCGCTTTTTGAGGTAGCATTGAATTTTTCCAAAATTTTATTCGCTCATTTTGAATATTTCGCCGCGTTCGCCGAACTTTTAGGCACGCGGGTTCGGCAAATTCTCAATGTAAGAAATACAAACACGCGACGAAACTTCCTAATTGGAAGGATCGCGAACGCTCGGAAAGTTTTTCCTCCGTAAGGGTGCCACCCCCGCCTCTCTCACCACGAGAGAAATCTCCGCCAATGGGAGACACAAAAAACCGCACGAAAAGTTGGCAACGTCGTTAATTCCCGAAAAGGAGTATACGGAAACACTTTTTTAATTGTGGCGGATCTAATCTTTCGTCGTTTTCTTTGCCGTATAGAGCGCCCCCTCCGAGTCTGCCGAAGTTTCTTCGGCGAAAGTTTCCAAAGAGATAACGGGCCGGATCAATAGGGCTACCTCCCCCGCCGTTTGGGCAATTTTAATGATATGGAATCTGGAAAGTTGAAACAAGATGAGTTCCCCGGCATTCCAGGAATTTTAGATAAGCCCGATCTATTCTGGTTACCTGATTAATCTGCTAATGATAGACTGCGTCAAAGCAAAGTAGCGATCCTGCAAACATTACGTCATAACTTTCGATTGGTCGTTGACGAAGTCGGAATTTCATTATAATTTGTTGTCTTGCGTTATTATTTGTTTACGTGTTTTGAAAGATGGTTATATATCCGGTGGACTTGTAGTAGACGAGAGTCCTCACCTGACCTGTTGAGCATTCAATTTTTATACAAGTTCGAGAAACGCCAGTAGTCACGAGTTTCATTTGGCCGCGAGTGCCTAATAAACGAGAGAAGTTTATGAACACGCTGCATATTTTTCCTTTTTATTTTGTCTTTTTTTCCAAATAGTCGGAGTATCTTGAACTGACGTGTTACGGGACTGTTAAAAGTGACAAATGTCAAAATACCATGGCAAAACTCTACCGAAAACACCCGATCGCTCCTAAACCTGTGACTACCAGAAACATCCGAAGTTGCTCTCCACCGTGACACTCTCCACTCGTTTCAGTATTTTGGAGTGGGGAGTAGAAAAAACTGTTTTTTTTTATTAGTGCCATTAGTTATGTGGTATTGTATGACTGCTTGAACCGTATGAACTGTTTGTAATTGCAGATTAAAAATCACTTTTTATGTTTGAAAGCTAATTAAATCAAATGATGATGTGTTTAACAACTTAAAGTGCGATTCAAAATCCCAAACTAGTTATCGCCTGTCATTAGAAAGTGAGGTAGAATTTTTTAAAATTGAAAATGCGCTATTTCTAGTGATTCTAGATTCCGTAGATTTTGCTTCCAACCTCGTTAGTAATTTTATTAAACCACAAGGCATTTCAGTGTCAATGAAATATGAACAGTGTGTGTCAATTTCAACATTATTCGTTTTATTTTCTTTAAGAATGTTTGTTTCTTTTCAGGTAAGCCCGTTATCGCAACCTAAATTAGAGCCATAGAATTTATTCTTCCAGGTAAAGTATAATCCTTATTTTTGTTGAAATAGTGTGTTAAAATTATGCAAATTTGAAAGACATCTGTCAGAAAGGTGGATGGATGGATACGAGGAAGTATCCAATATGATCAATAAAAAGAAACTTAAATGTATTTTAATGATCGTTTGTGAAAATTGTGTGTTTAAAAACAATCAATTTTATATTAATTATGCGGTTGGTTTTAATTGACTTCTCCGCTTTTGCATTGAGTATTTGGACCCGCATTGATTGTACAGACCAATTCCGATCCGGGTTTCTCCGTTGCTTATTTCTGAAACTTACTATGCAGTAATAGTATGTTATACTTGATAATTAATAAAATTAAACAAATTTGACAAACCCCATCTAGTCACGGGGAGCTAGTGCCTTAATAAACGAGTGACTGAAATACCGAAAATTATACATTTTGAGACTCAACCTCGTATGGGTCACGTCAAGAAGTGTCCCATACTACTGCATTTTTCAAATGGGAAAACCTCGACTTTTTAAAAATATGCTTCAATTTGAAATTCCCCTATACATTTTTCCCACACTTGAAATTCCGTTTATTTTGAAGTCATTGCATATATATATATATATATATATATATATATATATATATATATATATATATATATATATATATATATATATATATATATATATATATATATATATATATATATATATATGCAAGGGACATCGGGAATAGAATTATTAGATATACAGGGTGATTTATGAAGAAGAGTTGCAGGGTTTTAAATGTTTAAAATATTTACAAATCTTCTGAACTACTGCTGGTTTCTTCAGAGCAGAATCTTCGGAGCTTAACTGGAACCGCTCCAAAAAAACAGCCAGCAGGATGATTGATGACAACAGGCAAGCTCGATTTATCAACAATAAACGTAAGAGGAATCCAGAGGATTTGTAAATATTATTACAAGTAATCTGTGGAAATTTCTTCGAAAAAAAAAGCGAATCATTTTTTTCATCCGTCGAGTTCTGGTTGAAACATGATGGAAATGTCGAAGAATTTTAATTTTTTCACAGAAAGACCGTCTTTGTCGGTTTTTCACTTATTTGCATTTAAAAAGTTCAAGGTGTGTTTTCGTTTTTTTTATAAATATTTAAAAAATGAATAGATGCGGAGAGCAATAAAAACCAATATTTAACAATAAGAATTTTGGCAATGTTAATAAGAAAAATTTCATGATATTTAACCTCTGGGACCTCCAGTTTATGGATTGGCCATTTTCTATGAATCACTCTCTATATCTGATGTTTATCTATTTTTTGTGGCCTTTCGCTTCGTACAAACTAAATTTAAAAAATTAGGTAAAGTTCTATATCATCTTCACCGGAAACGACATTGAATTCTACCCAAACATTTTTTTCCTTTTCTATTAATTGAAAGATAAATAAGATATGAAGAGATCCCAAGACGTATCATTCTCAGTTTTATTAATGCAGTGAAGTAGGACAATTTTGTTTACGGCAAGTTTCTCGAAAATGTAGCGCGGTCTTGCGAAAACTGCATCGCCCTAACTTTACTAATACAGATATTCTTTATATTTACAACTAAAATTCGATACACTGTACCTTAGCGCCAACGGGGCATATTGTTAAAATAGAAAAATTTGTCAATCCATCAGCTGACAACATCAAAACTAACCCCAAAAATCAAGCAAAATATTTACAATTGTGGGCTAAATTCTCGTAATAACTTTTTTTTTGCAATAAGGATGCCTGCGACTTCTTAAATATTTAAATTATTACTTTAAGGACCAGAGATCGTCCCCGAAACGACTGTTGCCGTTTCATATATTCATTTTTCGGGGGGGACGGGGCATTATGAAATTTTCTGGGATGTACCGGCGGCGGCGGCGGCGGTTACAATGAATGTGAAATTGCTCGTGGTCCGGAATATGCCGCACCGTAATGGCGGCGCGATAAATCTCTACGGTGGCGGAATATGAACGCGGCTGTTATGAAGGGCGGGAGGTGGCCCTACTCCTACCCTCCAAGAGGCTACTAAAATTTCGGATGTAGAGTTTTTTTTTCATATAAGAAGATGGGTTGGACAGTGGCGTGTGATTTATATTATCGGAGCCGCAGATATATTCATAGGACACGCCTTTATGGCGATTTATCACGTCCACTCGTTGCCAACGGGGCATCCATTAAAATCGTTATTAGCCGTACGTCAATTTTAAATGTTTTCTACATGCGGAAATAGGAAAACAAACCAGTGGCTTGCTACCGAAGAAGAATATTAACGTCCAAGTTGCCGGTAAGAGGAGTGTAGGAAACGATAAATAATTGTCGGGAACGTATTACTTCCCCCCACCGGGGTCCTCCCTTAAAATGTCCCGGGAGCGAGGTTCTGCGGACTCACCTTTCCCAGATAAACGCGGCGAAGATTTACGGGAAGACCGTTAATGCGTCGTTTCCCGCGGGATTTCCGCTCCGCGTCCTTTTGTAAAATCGAGAAACTAAAAGGTAAAAATTTAGCGGTGCCTAATATGGATCCCCGCCCTCGGTCGGAATTTTAAAGGTTTTAGAGGGTCGTTGTTCTTTCGGTGCTGGAGAATTAAAAAAATATGTTTTTTCTATTCCCAATTTTAAAATTCGTAAGATTCGTTATTCACATTCCAGATCGACTTTGGACGTTTCCGGCATTTTAGTCACGGGTTTGAGGACCGATTCCATGTTTTCGGTATATTTACATCATTAGTTTTAAAAATGCACATCGTGTGCCAAATAAACCAATCCACTATACGATCCGGAAACCCATAGGAGATACGAAAAAAAGTTTCTTACAAAAGTGTGTAGGATTCTCTTGAAGATTTAAAATATTATCATTTTGTTGATACATGGTGTCCCAAAAGTGTCCCCTCCGACAAAATTTGCTATTGTAAATAGAACACCCTGTATATGTCGACACTTTTGTAATCCTTGGTTATTTTTGTTATTTGGTATTTTCAATCAAGGTAGATAATTAATCATTAAATGTATCTTTAAATATGAATTCTGAAGTTTTATTAAATCTGTATTGTTAGCAGTAGGTTTTATTCATATATCTGGAGTATTTCTAAAAATAACAGTTTTACTTTAAGAAAATTTATCACTCAAATCAATAAACATTTAAAAGCATTACAAGCTTTAAGTGTATCGACTTCAAATTGGGATTTGCTTTTAATTTTCATGTACTCCAAACATTTAGATTTTAGCACGCGACAGCTATTTGAACTCGAAAGAGATTCGGAACACCTTCCCACATTAAATGAATTTTTAGAATTTTTAGAAAAACGGTGTTCATCTTTAGAAACTTTGACTGGTTATACAAATGTAGACAGCAAATCAAAACCGCAAAGATTTGCGCATGTTTCAAGTGAAAGTCCTCAAAATACCAATTTCAATTTTGAATGTTTTTATTGCAAAATGAAGAATCATACTATTTACAAATGTATGAAGTTCATTAAACACACTCCAGCTCAAAGAAAACAATTCGTGATGCAAAACAAGTTGTGTTTAAATTGCCTAGGCAACAAACACATTGCTTCGAGCTGTATTTCCACTCGATGTTGTTCAGTTTGCGCAGAAAAACATCACACCTTGCTACATGACCCTCAAGGTAAGATGCTGTCATCTTCTCCCGCTATCAATGAGCAACTCTGCCCAAACGCTCAAGTCATTCAAGAGACTGATACCCAGAATGAACATACAACTCTGGTTTCGGCAAACACTTCAAATGAAAATCCTTCTCCAAGTAACATTTCATGCTCGTCTCTCAACAACACTCAAGTTCTTTTAGCAACTTCTAAGGTCATCCTTCTGTCTAAAACTAGATGTAAAATTAAAGCTCGTGCTCTTTTAGACTCAGCTTCTCAAACCACATTCATAACGAATGAAGCATTCAAAAAATTAGGCACACCATCTTTTAAATTTGACATGTCTGTCACTGGAATAGGAAACAAAACAAGTCAAATTACCAAAGCAGTAAGCTTAAAAATTTGCTCTTCAAAGGACGATTTTTCTGTTTTAGCAACTTGTGCTATTTTAGACAAAATCACATCGGTTTTCCCTCACGTCCAAGTTGATTTAAGTCGAATAAACATACCACCAAATTTATCTCTAGCAGATGATCAATTTCACTGCCCTTCTCAAATTGACATACTTATAGGTGCAGATCTATACTACGATTTAATGGCTCCTGGAATTATAAACCTTGGAAAAAATCAGCCAACACTCCAAAACACACGTCTGGGATGCGTTGTCGGCGGACCGACTCCAATGCAAAACCTTTCTGTTCAATCACTGTTGAGCACAGCTCTATTCACCTCGACACCTGATCTTAATGAATTACTTCCTAAATTTTGGAAATTAGAGGAATACCCGCAGAAAACGTTCTTATCTCCAGAAGATAAACAATGTGAGTCCATATTTAGTCAAACAACACAACAATTGTCTGACGGTACATTTCAAGTAAATTTATCCTTTCGTAGCGAAAATGCCCCCTCCCAGCTAGGTGATTCATTCAAATTCGTTAAACAGCGTTTCCCCTCTTTGGAAAAACGATTTCTAAGAGATCAAGATCGATTTCTAAGATATAAATCATTTATCGATAAATATGTCAATTTAAATCACGGTAAATATGTACCGCTAAACCAATTGTCCGATGGTAATTCACCACAAAAATGTTTTTTGCCTCATCATTGTGTCATAAAAGAAGGAGATGAGACAACTAATCTCAGAGTCGTATTTGATGCCTCGATGGAAACATCTTCTAACCTCTCTCTAAATGATATCATGTTGAAAGGCTCTACTGTCCAACCTGATTTATTCGATATTCTCAGCAGATTTTGAATGTTTCGATACGTATTTACGTGCGATATTAAGAAAATGTATCGACAAGTGAAAATCAATCCCTCTCAGGTTCATTTTCAAAATATTTTATGGCGAGATAATCCCAATGATGATTTAAAATGCATCGAACTGCAAACTGTTACTTACGTTACCAAACCCGCATCCTACTTAGCTACCAAATGCTTAGTCAAGCTAGCTGAAGACAACTCACACATTTTCCCCCTTGCATCTGAGACCATTCTGTATCAGTGCTACGTAGATGATATTTTGTCTGGCTGTAATTCCAAATCTGAACTGATTCATCTCCGCTTTGAGCTCATACAATTACTGCAATCAGTTTGCATAAATGTAATTACAATTATCACGATCTTCACGATCAAACCGCAAATCAAATGCAAAGCATTATCATAAAGGATGCGACAAGTAAAGTTCTTGGCTTGTCATGGAACCCTCTCGAAGATAACTTCAATATCACTGGTCCTTCGTCTTTAAAATTATTACCAATAACAAAAAGGCAGGTGTTATCCCAGTTGGCTCAAATATTTGATCCTCTCGGTTTCATTAGCCCAATAGTTATCACCGCAAAAATACTTATGCAGAAAATTTGGTTGAAAAGATTAAATACAACTAACCCCTGATTTAAAAATTGCTTGGGAATCATTCTCACAAAATCTTAACCAAATTCCAAAATTGAAAGTTCCTAGATGGTTTCATAATTGACCGGAATACAAAAACTTAGAAATTCATGGATTTTCAGATGCCTCCCTTGCTGCCTACGGCGCAGTACTGTATTTATGTACGATTTACCACAACCAAACTGTCTCTTCGAATATTATCTGTTCCAAGTCCCGAGTAGCACCTTTAAAGACTATCTCTTTGCACCGGTTAGAACTGTGTAGTGCGCTATTATTAGCCAAACTTGCCAATAGAGTCAAGTCGATACTACCTTACAAAGGTTTGGATGTGTTTCTTTGGACAGACTCCCAGATCGTACTCTCCTGGCTGAACGATTCGCCATCTCGGTGGACAATATTTGTTGCAAACAGAATCTCCGATATCCAGGATTTATTCCCCGCCTCATATTGGCAGTACGTAGATTCCAAAAATAATCCAGCGGACCTAGTGAATTCGCAGTGGTGGCACGGTCCTACTTGTTTAACAGATCCAGATTTCGAAATAGAAACTGTCCCGCGAATCTTAAAGCTAGACGCTTTGCCGGAACAAAGACACGTGTCAGCGCATAGTGACGCATTTCCAAAATTTACAGACATCTTTTCTCGTTTTTCAAATTTCAACAGAATTTCTTTTTGGCAACAATGTTCCAAAATTAGACATTTATTCTGGAAAAGATTTTCCGTCGAATATCGTAACAGACTTCAACATAAACCCAAATGGATTAAACCCCTCAAGAATCTTCAACCTCATATATGTTAGTCTTGGTAAAAGAGGACAACACACCCCCGCTTTACTGTTCCTTAGCAAGAATACTAAAGGTAATGCCTGGTTCTGATAATAAGGTCAGAGTAGCGGAAATTAAAACGAAAGATGGAGTCTTCGTGCGACCTATTAAAAAGACTCGCACCTTTGTCTCTAGACTAGGTTGAAGACTACGCTTCATCGGGGGGGAGGATGTTTAAGTTTAAAAAAACCGCGCGATTAACGCTAACGTTTTCATTCGGCAACCTCGCTGCGCATTAACGTCGCACCCGCGTGCCAGCCTCCCCAGTCGCAGTCTTGCTATCACAACGTGCAGAAGCTATTTCAAAAACCTCCCGAATTAAGACGCAAATTTGTTCGGTTTGTACAAGTGTGCAAATAAAATCGTTCAAAAAGAAAAGCAGTTCATTTTCATCGAAGGATTCTCCCAATTGCGTTCCCGCACGCACACTATTTTATAAAAATATGTTTATAATGTATTGTTTAACAAACAACAACAAACTAGTTGCCAAATATACTATTCTATAAAATACTATATTATAAAAACAAGTGAATACTATTTTATCAACGACACTTTTCTACGACGATTAGGTCTGGGGTACATCGGGTACAGCAAGTTAGAAAAAAAATTCCGGCAGTAGATAATACTATTTTATAAAAATTAGCGTGTAATATGCAACAAAAGCTCAATACTCCCACACTCTAGTATTTTAATACTACTGATAAAATATCCATTATATATCATTTTATAAAAATATGTGAATAGTATATTAGGCTACAAGTTATAAACAACACACAACAATATATATATATATATATATATATATATATATATATATATATATATATATATATATATATATATATATATATATATATATATATATATATATATATATATATATATATATATATATATATAAATAGGGTGAAGAATAATTAAATTTTTTGGCTAAGGGATAAGAGTATGATGTTGATATCAATTTTCCACACAGAATATCGAGTAACCAAATATGTCTCATATTCTTTTCTTGTGTAAAATTATAAATGGTTGTGTGGAGTCCTCTGATTCATTAGCAAAAATTCCATTTAGTTCTAAACTAAGCCCTTATTTATTGTTCCCTCTGGAACACCAATAAACTCTCAACAAATTTTCGAATGGTGAGTGCTGCAAACCGCAGATGTTTAATTTGTTCTCAATGATCGACGCTCATCATCGGTTTTACTTATTTTTTTAATACTAATTTTACTTTGCGGTATTTTCCTGCTTTCTTCCCCGGCAGTGATTTCGGCTGCCCTAAAACTCTGTATATAATGAAAGTTTTGGTTATTTAGTAAAATGCTTTTATCCTTGATAGGATACTGCTGTGGGTTTATCCTCTTTGTATCCTAAGGTGAAAAAAGTGAAATAAAATAAATACACTGTTTTTTTATTTATTTTATTTTCCTTCATTTTCTGGATTTTCCGAATTTTAAAATAAAAGAAGTTGTTAATTGCCTGTAATCGTAATATTTTTCTATTTACTCTCTAGTTTTAGTAAATCTTTTAAAGTAGACGATTAATAATTATAGAAATCTGATTAATCAAAAGAAAACATTAATTCTTGAAAATATCACTGGCATGCCATGATTATCAATTATCACTTACCTTCTCGGAGAATACTGAAATGAATAATTTATTTTAATTGCACAGACATATTTATTATTTGTCCCAGTTAATACTTTCACAGTCCTAGTATAAATGAATGTGATAGCTGCTGTTGCTTTTTTCAAAATTACAATTTTAATTCAAACTTGAGGGATTTGTCTATTCGAAATAATAAAATAAAAAACAATTGATCCGTGAAAATTCGGCTTTAACTTCGGAAAGTAACTTTTTGTCCTCGGGGGGCATTGAGCAATGCTCATTCCTGTCGATACGGACACGAGATAATCAGTCATCGTGGATCCTGATCGGCTTACGGTCCCTGATTGATAGAGAAGTCGTCGCCCCAAAGAAATGGCTAAAGAAAAAATTCGAAAATTAATGTTGCCACCGGAAAAAGAGTCCTTTCGCCTCCCCTTGACCGAGATGTTTCGCTGATAAATTGAAACGCACCGATTTCACGCTGCGTGGTAATTGGACTGTCGCACCACCACTAGAGTCATATGCAAATTTATAATTTCATTTTTAAAAACAAATTTCTTCTAAATGCAAACGCATTAATCCTAAACCAGGAGCATAAGGGGTGTCAACTGGATTGATTCATAACGAAAAATGAAGAAAATTATTATTCTTATTTTCTCGTCGACTTTTGCGCTCTCTCTCTTTTTAGAGCCAGGTAATTATTGTCAATTTTCCTACTATCAACTTTTCCGAAGAATTTGAAGTTTTATTAACAAATACTGTCAACTTCGAGTTTGGATGGTGCTTGAATAAGACTATTATTACAAGGTAAATTCGAGTCTTGCAGATTTTTGCTGAATTAAAGTTATTGCTATTTGAAACCTTTTTCGATAAGTTTGCATTCTAATAAAATGTAAATGTCAAAAAAGTAACAGAGTAACAAAAAAGTAATTTTGGCAAAGGTTTTTTATTTTTATCTGATTAACTTTTTATTTGAAGATGTATGTTCAATTAAAAAAGAAAACGAAGCCAACCTTCAAATTACCTTGAAATTAGAGTGCAAGAAAAGTTACTACGATTTTTTCAAGACGCCCTCTTGTTATCAGATCTATTATTTTTCTGAACGCAAGCTTCCACGAAAATTTGAGTATTTGCATAAATACTAAATAGTATACAGTAAATCAAATTACATTATTTTATGGACCTTGCAAATTCAGGTTATTGTTATTTAAAACTTATTTCTATAAAGAATATTTTAGGCAAAAGTTATTTATGGCATTTAATCAGCTAACTTTTATTTCAAACTGTTTTAAATAAATATACAGGGTGAGAATCTAGAGACCGGAAATTTAACGCTGGGACATCCTATATACCGCGCAAACAATGACAACAGGGCAAAGCTTGGAAACATCGCCCCAAAGTTTGGACAGATACGCCTTCTGGGTAATGCACCTTTTGTGCTCCTCTTTTCAGATACTAATAACGACTTATCCGAACGAAATGAGGAAAATTATATCAATGCAACTCCGCCACGCTCGTAGAGCGGAAAAGTTTTGCTTAAAATAGCTGAATTAAGTTTAAAGTTTTCGGCCTTTTGTGCGAGGCCGAAACTTCTTCGGTGAGAAACAAGAAAAAGCTTGCTCGCTCGCCACCCTTTATGGGAAACTTTTACGTTTGAGAAAAAGCTAATAAATCGGAACTGGAGTGAAGTTGTTCTATCTTTTGCCGAGTCGTCGCATGTCAATGTTTTTTTTTGGTTTTCTGATTAAATGTTTGGGAAAACAGGTTAATGTTGTCATAAAAATGTACGAGTCATATATAAGAGATAGTTCATGTCCGGTCCTGTCGTGAAGGACAAGTAAAAGGGTTGTTGACTATTTGATAATCTATTATCATTGAAAAGTCATCCCGAAAGCAACATCGTAATTTTAAATGGAACAGATTAACACATTAGTATCTTCGAGACTACAGAAAAATGAACTATTTATAGGAGCCGTAGGAACTATTCGGTTCAAATCCTACTAAAGGTAACATTTTTAATATTAAATAAAAACTAACCTAAAAAAAATGTCATTTTGCTGCTTGTTTAGTTTTGTGCGGTATGCAACCCAACATACTAGGTTTGTTCCCTGCGCCGACCACAAGAGAGAAGCATGTTAGCGGTGAACGAATGTAGACCATGTTTTTGTTGAGTCTTGTTAGTATTATCTAATCCGCAGTAAACAGAATAAAGTTTTTATGTAGTGATAACGTTAGTGTTTCTGAACCATCGAAAATACAGTCCACCAAATTCAAACGCAACACTGCTCATGTTTTCATTCTCCTATGAGCTGTCTGTTACGTTGGAGTCACTCCTGAGCTACCCAAAGAATTGCGGATAACTAAAGGTTCGGTTTAAAGGTCGAATTAAAGTTTGTAACTTTTATGTACTTCTTTCAGTGTCCAAAACAGGCAAAAACGAACATTAATTTTAGCGAGCAAATCACGATCGCTATGAGCAGATATTAAAAATCTACCCTTTACGCAATATCTTAACAAACTCAAGTATATATGTAATATTTAAAAATTTAAGTGGATATTGAAATCATAACCTTTAGGACAACATCCAGTCACACTATCTCGCCAATTAAAAATTCAGTGATGTAAAAATTTAACACATTTTATTGAAAGCTCTTTTAAAAATTTTATTCTTTATATGTAATATAATACAAAGTAAAAAATAAACAAAATGGATTATTTAGCTGATTAATAAATAATAGTGACTTTCCAAAAGAAAAATAATATAAATATTAAGAATTCTATAATTTAAATAAAAACTTGTAAATTAATTGATGCCAAAAGACACCAAAACGTCACGTTCAAAATAAAAAGGGAATATTTTGACCAGGTGTTCTCGTTTAAATACTTGGGCGCTGTCATTAACGAGCAAAATCAACCCGGAGCGGAAATTTCGAAAGTTGAACACTTGATGTAAAAGAAAATCGACGCTCTTACAATGTGTTTGTATCGAATATCGGATAGCAAGAATAACTATTATCGTGAGGCAATAATTTACAAAATTACGTTGGCAAATTTGAGAAACAATCATAACTCAATAAGACTTGAGGAAAAATAGAATGCTTGAACCCTGCTTGACATTTGTCAGGTGTATCCGTCCAACATATTAAGCTCTAACGGATATCAGAAGGAGTCAGTCCTTTATTGTTTATAATATTTATTGAACGATAAGGGTTTTACGTCACAGAATAAACAAATACATTTTAAAATATAATTTTGATAGGAGTGGAATGAACATTTTTCTATGATTTGGTCGATAGATAGAAAGTTGGATAACCAACAAAACTCTCATATATACGATTTAAATATGGCGGTCCCTTCTTTGCTTTTCTTTCTCAACTTACACGATGAAAGGGTCGCGTGAAAGAAAAACACGCTCGCCTCGAATGCGTTATCTTTCCTTTGTATGTTTTTCTCGCGAACAATTCCTCTTCTTTTCCGTCCTACCGAATTCCGAAGTAGCGAAACAAAAAAGCGTCGGCATCTCAGGAAACCCGCATAACCGAAACGCGCCTCCGCTATGTGATACCGGAAACTATTTTAAATTCATGCCCTCCGCCGGTTCTAACGCAGCAGCGACGATATTAAACAAATTACGTTAATGGCGAATACCGGGGCGGTATTATCGTGCGATTAGATTTGCGGAATTTAATTGAATTTCGTTGTTTAGCAATTCCGAATAGGAATTAAAGTTCGAGTCGTCCTATATAAGAACGCCCATCCGATATGATTCGTATCTGCTCCGTCGGTATCGAAACAATTGCCCTTCGGGCTTAAATGGACCGACCTGCTCGCTGATAGGCGTCGTTGATATTTGAAAAGGTCGACGCTAAAGGGTTGTTTTTATCGACGCGCAACTAACTTTGTCTTCATCGTTAGGAAGTTCAAGTAATGCTTTTATTTTTAACAAACGACTTCGTAGCCGTAGATACCTAGATAGTAATTACTTTTGTTCCACTGTTTCCATTTTCGTAATCGTTTAAACCGATGAGACAATGCACTAGTTATTTTCGAAAAATCGATGAAATCGAATTTTTCAAAAGTATATACGCTAGTAAATTTTACTGGACCGAAACTGTTACAGATCTAATCAGAGATTTTTTTTATTTCTCCGTTCTCCGTCTCACTGGCTTTAATTCAATAATTCACTAGCCGTTTGAACTAGGTGGCTCACTTTTTGCCCCATTTTAGAGTCCACTAGGTGCACAGGATATTCGAATATGGAGATGGTGGCACTATGGCGGCCATCGTTTTTTTTTCGATTTTCTATGAAACACGATAAGTGTTCGAAAGTTGAAGCTATCGACTTCTTGGTTCCCCGAAGAAACCTATCGAAGTTGAGGGGGCTGGGGGGTCGGGAAGTATTTAAAAAAAAATTAAAATCGCATTTGCGAGGGTCTAAAAAAATCATTTCTCGAAAACCAAACCAAAAAAAAATTCTTAAAGGAGAAGACGTAGAAGATTCGACTCCATAAAATTTTGTTCCTGAAAATTTTTCAAAAATCAGAAATAGCTCCCTCTATTATTGAAAATTGGCTATAAATGAAAGACTGCGCTTCGGATGTCAGTTCATTTTCCATCGCGATATAGCCCGCTTATATATCTAAAAGTTTTGTATTTAAGGTTTTCGCCTGTTTTACAGGGTGTTCTAGATATTAAGTGATTTGTTCAAAATTTAACAGGTGTCTTAAATTTACAACTATCGACTTCAGATTTGGCAGGATAGAAGTCCACACCCGTATTTCATCTCTTGAAAAATGTCTCACTCAAATCTCGCAAAGTATTTTTTAAGAATTTTTGAAAATTTTTTATGGTATATTTTGACTTCCAGAAAAAAAACATTTTCTCCAAAACTATTAATCCGATCGGCAAAATTTGTGAACCAGGAAATGCGGGAGATCCGGGACCATAACTTTTATTTCAGGCATTTTTTCCATTATATAGAGGGTTTTTTAATTATAGACAAAAATCTATCGTTCTTTTCGCTATTAAATTATTAGACATAAATCAAAATTCGTGAAAAATATGGCCAATTGGTTTAAATAGTGTCATAGGCCACATCGCTACAATTTTTCGAGATATTTGAAAAAATCCAAATGAAAATCACCATTTCCCGCCCTCAATCTAGACGCGATGACGTCATTTACTATTAACACAAGTATTTTCTTGAAAAGCACTTATTCTATTAGAAAAAAAACATATGCCAGGAAACGGAGATTCAGGGCTATAACCTCTATTTCGAACATTGTTTGAATTCTATACAGGGTGTGTCGTTTACTGGCAAAAAAATCTAAGACATCTTAAAAATTACCTGTTTTTGTGGAATAATTATTGGGGATAAATGGAAAACTGCTAAAGATGCGATAATTTGATTTGAACAGTAACGTAAACTGTGTACAGAGAGAGTTACAGGTTTCGTAAAGAAAAATGTTATTCAACAACGCTATTATTTGTACAAATTTTAATATTTAACAAAGTTTGCCGTAACTTTGAAGTTCGGCGAGAGTTGAAAGAGACTTTATACAAGGTGCACAATAAAATTACATAGATTCTGCGAAAGTTCCATACTGGTTCGCCGGAGTACGATAGAAAATCAATATTACCCTCTAGGACAAGAAACTGCGAAGCGGTTTCTTTTCAAAATACAAAACTGCATTGCTCTACGCCCTACGAATTTGCCCCGCCCACCGTCGATTTTTCGAAATCAATCTTATTGTGGTTCTGCAAACAATAACTGGATATACTTTCGATCATGACTCAAATGTGTCCTTATGCGATTATTCTTCCTGTTGACTTCTTCGGAGCTTAACTGAAACTGGTTTCCATTCTAAGCAGATTCAGAGGAGTTCTACGATATCAAAAATAAATATTCTATTATTTAGCGGTACCCATAAGCATCAGTAATTACAAACTATAGTTATTATAAATTCTGTCTTGAATTTTTACTCTCTACATCTAATATTCTAATATTTCAATGTTGTGCTCTGGTATCTTTTTGATATGGTACAGGGAGCAAAAGCAAACGAAACTTAAAAAGTATAAGTGGAGACTAAAGATATTTGAATTTGAAGAGGTGAATGACAATGTTTATTTGGGAATCCTAATAACCAACAACTGTGAAGAGGACAAGGAAGTGGAACTACGAATAGCAAAATGTAACAATTGTCTGTCGGGGCTTCACAAAATTCTAATGTTAAGGGACCCTACGAGACAGTGGTCTGTTGTGAGAAATAGACTCTCAAAAAAAACTAACAGAAATTAAGTATACAGGAAAGAAAATTATTAAGACGAATCTTTGCCAGGAATAATACGGAGTATGGCTGGGAGCCACCTCACCAGGATCGAAGATCGAATGACAATGTTTATTTGGGAATCCTAATAACCAACAACTGTGAAGAGGACAAGGAAGTGGAACTACGAATAGCAAAATGTAACAATTGTCTGTCGGGGCTTCACAAAATTCTAATGTCAAGGGACTCTACGAGACAGTGGTCTGTTGTGAGAAATAGACTCTCAAAAAAAACTAACAGAAATTAAGTATACAGGAAAGAAAATTATTAAGACGAATCTTTGCCAGGAATAATGCGGAGTATGGCTGGGAGCCACCTCCACCTCACCAGAGGAGAGGTAAATGAGGTTCATCTTTTATCCGAAATATTTGGTCGACCTATTGTTGCTGCTTATTATTATTTTAAGTAAAATGTGAATCAAATCCTACGTTCGTTGCAATATTTTTTTCCACAAAACCGAAAACATAGAATCGCTAACGCCTCTTCCAGTGTGCTAAACGTACAGAATTAAGAACAAGTAGGTGGAGGGGATCTACACTCGGGACTAACGACGCACGTGTTTGTAAAATTGCCTCATCTTCTTTACCGTCCCGACTCCATTCGGCCTAATTAACAACATCTATGCCCTTATTCCGTTCCGACTTGTATCTCTTTCTCTCGTGCGCGCGCCCTCTTTCGACTGGTTCGGCACGATTAAAGGAGCAATCAGCATAAATATGAGATTATCGTCGGCTTTATTTACGCCTCTTAATAAACGTAGAAATAAAACGAGTCCGTTTCTATCGTTATTTTTCAACGGAGGGGGATACCAGATCCGGACCCGGATAAGTTTATTAGTTTCGTATTGTCTATCCGGCACCGGCTTTTGTTTCGTTTTCATCGGCTTTATGGCGGGGTGCCTGTTGTTTATTATGGCTTATTAAAATGGAGTCGGCCTTTGTGGACCCGCGTCGCCGTCGCCGGCGTCTTTTGTTTCTCCGTCGGTCCCAACGAATCGACCCGAACGAAAGATAGGATTGTTACGGGAACACGGGATTTCCACGTAAACAATGCCTCTTCCTGTTGTATCACCGGCGTCGCCGCGGGAAAACACAAAATGTTTCTTGCAATGTCCGGCCGCCGTTTTTTTTATTCTCGGCCCATTTTTTTTTCCCATTATTTTTTCTTATCGAAGCCTTTGCTAACATTCTTGTTATTTTCCAACGAGTAGCGGTTTTTAATTTTTTTATTTGTGGCGTTTGGGATTTGAAGGACGGGTATAGATAGTGTCCAGTTTTCGACACTTTCGCGGTTTCTTTATGATCGATTCGGATTAATCACATTTTTTCGGCATCAGATGGTTCGAAACAGGGCAATATGATTTGCGTAGATGACAAACTGCCTACCAAAGTATGCTCAATTCTCTAAACACTTCGTCGTTCGACTTAGAAACTAGGTTTTCGCAAACCTATTTTACTAATTCCGATTAAGAATCTATTAAAATATGAGGTTCATGGCTCTGACGGAACGATGAACGGTAAGCCGGTTCTCTATAATTTGTTAAAGACTTATTGCGTCGAATGATAGTTTTATATAATAACCCTATACAGAGTATAACAGAGTTGATTTATTTAAGCAATATTTTCCCGTTTATTTCGCTAACCTCCAGGATGTCTTATCAGCAAGCAAAGCACTCAAAAACAAAATTACCGCCGGTCCTGATGGCATACCAAGTTTTATCGTTTTATCTTTTATGTCACATTTTTAACCTGCTACTTGAAACGATCGTTTATCCAGAACCTTGGAAAATTGTGGAACTTTATCTTATTCTCAAAAAAGGCGATCCTTTCGTAGTTGAAAACTACCGACCTATTTCGATCTTGTTCAATTTTTCTAAAATATTGGAGATTATATTAAATAAATTTATTTTTGCTCAAATTGGAAATAAACTGCTTACGCAACAACATGGTTTTTATGCGAAAAGATCAAGTATCACGAACTTATGCTCCCTGTCGTCGTATGCCTGTGACTCCCAGAACAAGGAAGGTCAACTTGACGTTATATACACTTACTTGCACAAAGCGTTTGACCAAATAAATCATCACTTACTGATTGAAAAAGCAACTCAAAAATTTGGTTTCTCCGATTCGCCGATTACAGTGTTGAGATCCTATCTGGTGAACCGTTGACAGTTCGTCGAGATTGAGGGGTTTAGAACAGTTCCCTTTGTTCCAACTTCTGGTGTGCCTCGAGGTTCTAACCTTGGACCACTTCGGTTCAATATATTTATAGATGATCTCATATCTTTGATCATCATCTGGATGACCTAAAACTATATCAATGCATTAAAACCGGCACGGACTGCATGACTCTCCAGAACAACATCAATACTGTCAGTCAGTGGTGTACTAAAAATCAATTGCATCTTAACATCAGCAAGTGTAATGTGGTTTCTTACCACCGCACAATTTAATGGATGTTACTATCCTGACTAGACTTGCCACTGTAAAGGATCTGGCGATTGTATTTGACCAGAAGCTCTCTTTTGTTACTAAAATAGTTTCCAGTGCAATGCGAATTTTAGGATTCGTAATAAGAAATTGCAGGCATTTTTTTAACTCAGCTACTGTTAAACTGTTACGTTAGCTCCAAGCTTGACTATGGCGAGCTGGTATGGTCAGCAGTATATAACTGCCAAACTCATTCTCATTGAGAATGTCCAGAGAAGGTTACTGAAGAATCTAATGTTCAGAGAGGACGGTTCCTATTCTGAGAGAGGAGTTGATCATGATCTTCTGCTGGAAAGGTTCGCAGTACTGCCTCTGAGCTTGCACAGAGACTTGCAGTCTGGTTCATTTCTCTACAAGTTAGTTCATTACGGAGTCGATTGTCCGTTTCTTCTGGAACAATATCCATTTTCAAAAACCTATTTACATTATGTATGTACCTTCACCAAACTATCATCGGATACTTGGGCAATTTCGATTGGCATCGGGTTATCCGTACTGATAGGTCTTATTCTTTTCTTTCTCCTTCTTTCCTGCTTTTTTTTATTATAAGTTTAGTAGATTTAAGATTAGTTTTTATCTTCCCTGTGTATATATATTGTATGATTTTTATTTTGTATTTCCTGTAAACCTGTTGGAAATAAAGTGCTAATATTAATATATTCGAAGACTCTCTATAGTCTTTGTCGTTCGCATATAGGTGCACAGTGAAGTTGTCCCGACTCATCCTTCTTTTAACTGACTCCGTCGTTTATGTGTGATGACAAAATATACTCAACGAACGGATTTGTTTTAAAAATAAAAATAGAGTGTATTTTTTGAAAACATCGACCAACTCCGAACCGGAAACGGTAGCAGTGAAATCCCCATTTTGCCCAACGGAGAGACCCGGAAAATGCGAAACGTGCAACGTATAAACCCCCGGCTTTGTTCCCGAACGAATCCAATTGTCGAGGGTGGCGCAATATTCGCGTTCCGTTGTCAAAGCGATTCAGCGCTGCTCCTGCAATGGTTATTGGAAATATCGTATTATTCCATTCGTATTATCTACGAGACATTTTTACGTCCTCGAGCAGCGCACCATGTCCACTATCGCACGAAACGCAATTAGTAATTGCGCGATTGTATTTACAACGTCATCCGAACACCGGTTGGGGGTTGAGAGGGGTTGCGTCGGGGTATTACTATTATTGCAAAATGGACGCTGCAGTTGCTACCGGTGCGCCATTGTGCAATCGTTTTGCAACGCTTGCTTCCTTATCCTTTTCCTGAGTTTTATGTTCAGAAACTGCCTATAAACTCTATTCGATTTTCCCAATATAATTTGTTTTGTGCTAAGATAAATTAAGTCCGTAACATTGTCGATTACTTTGTTATATATAATCGGTTTCGGCTCCATCAAAAGAAGTCCTTATTTTGCACTTGTAGACAATAGCATTGTTGTCGATAGATTATCAATCATCCTTCAATACCAGATGGTGTTATCAGTATACTTGATGTTGATAAATTTACCGATACTTCAGCTGATTTATCCTCCAGAGAGATATGTAACTTTTCTGAATGCCTGCTTCTCCTGAGAGGTTCTCACCTCTCAATCTCAGAGGCAAGAAAATCCGCAGGCTAGCCCACCAACTACCAAGAAAAATTATAAAGTAAAATATTGCTAAATAGCAGCCCAAGTTGGAAGGAGGTGAAGGGCCTCGGTCGATCCCGGAAAGTGGTAGGTAGGCGCCACGTGATTCAAACAAAGTTCCAACCTGAAAAGGAAATAAATAAATGAATCACGAACAATAATTTATTTCCTCCAAATTCCTGCTTTTGCAAGGGTTACGACAGGAAATGGTGTAAACTGAGGAAAAACGTATATAAAAGTCTCTACCTGAGGTAGGTGTGAGTGCGTGAAATCTCACCTTCAAGTTTTGGTGGTGGAAAGAGAATGTAACATAGTATAAAATATTAATCAAATTATATCTTTAAATTAAGAATATAAGTTTCGCATACAGTTCTTGAAGAGAACAGACCACTTATGGGAGGGCGCAGCAAACCTCAAGCTCTCCCGAACATTACCCCGCGGGCTGGTATTATCCTGGTAACCAAGCCACAAGATGGAGTAGTGGCTCTATGAAGTCTAGTACGTTGGCAGCCCGAGATAACCCAGCAATGTCGCAGGAAAGCCGGCTACGCGACGGAGGAAACTCGTCAACCAAACAGGTACGCATGAGACAGTATACACTGCACCAACTCTAGCGAAGCTCTCTAGTATTCCGATGAAATAAGAACCAAAAAAGAACAACAGGAAGGAAAATAAAATCGGCATAAATTGAGGAACGCTGATTAGGTGGCAAAATGCTTCCAAAACTAACTTACCTCGATTCTAGGGTTTTATGGAAATGTGGTGCAATGACAATTCTTTTTCAAATTCCCTCGTCGAAGAAGATTCCCATTCCAAACTCCAAATAGATCCAAAAGTATGGGAAATCACAAATTAGTGACCAATTTACATATCGCCCTCTCATTGGGGAAGCACTAGGGCTCAAAAAAGAAATCGGCCACACAAAAGAAAACCTGCCTCAGCCCCAAAGTTTCACTAGCGAGCATACAAAATGACGCACGGTCAGACAACCAGTTTTATTGAAAATGCTAAACGGCCACTCTTACCAACCCAGTCGACGGTAGGCCACCAATAGATCGAACGACCGAACTATATCTGTGGTGGTGACCGTATGGCCCGTGCCAAAGAATCGAGGTTGCGTCAACTAGATCGAACTACCCGAACGCTATCTAGGATGGCGACCGGACTGCCAATTCCAGAAAATCGAGGAAGAATAGGTTAAGAAAACAAAATAACGTTTATTAAGCCCCGTTAAGACCCGATGAGGAATACCGAAGCAATAAATGCAAATGTGGTCCCCAGTCTCATAGTGTGATGGATGTGTCACCGGTGTCACCTAAAAAAAAACAAACGAACAAGGGACCACGCACACAATCGTTACAGTGTAAAATATTTATGGTTCGGCAACACAGTCTGCAAAACAACGAGTGGTTGTACAGTGTGTGAAATCGGTATGAACCTAACAAACAAGAATTTTGGAATGTTAAGAAACCCTCGCCAAATAGCGAAAGGAAAGGAAATGGACAGCAAAATTCTAGATCTAAACAAAATAAACCCATTACTTTGCAAATGTGCCAGTATTTTTACTTAAAAAAAATGTTAAATTTTAACATTGAAATATGAAACCGTCACAAGGTAAAGGTTGATTTGTTTATCAGATGCCAGCAATTTAAACGTACTTAACGTAATTTATGGAAATTTGCAGAAGTCGTGTTTGCTTTCGTTGTTGTTATCGCTAACGTTAGATACAAACAACATGGCACAGGGAACGATTTGCCGAATTCATCCCAACCTTAACACATTTACTCCAAGTTTTTCACCCAATATTCCCTAAAATCCCTAATATGATCACCTTTCGAAGTCTGACCACGTACACCACCTTGTATATCGACCGGTACTAATACATGCTTTCGCCTGTCGTAATCAAATTTCCAATAAATCCGCCAGATAGGGCGCGCGCGCGTCTATGGGCGCATTAATATCGAAATTGAAGTTCGCGTTCAACGTAGGCAAGAGATATAAACCACCCGGAGAATGGTCGCGGGCCATTATGTAGACGAAGTAGCCGGCCCGACGGAATGGATGCTGGTCAGCATCTGGCAGATTTATGGACGTTATTAACAATGTTTGCATTGCTGCCCGCTTCGCACTCTAATGCAATTGCGGCCTTTGTTACTAATGTCGGTGCGACTCTACGCGCACTTAGAATTATTACCCATTACGGGCTTTTTGTCGACGGCGTTATCCTCGTCCCTTGACGTCTGAAATTACGAACAAGGTTATGGTTTAACTGGCCCCCGTTGTTCTTTAACGTTTAACATTTTGCTATTGGTTTCGTATCTATGTTTTGATACCTTGCGCAGCTGTGGAACGTTCAACGTTAGTAGAAGTAATAGTAATAGTAACAGACAAATCAACTCTGCATGACGAGTACCGGTTGTGCTCGAAAGGTGAGGAGACGGTAGCGCATATACTGTGCAGATACCCGGTGGTGGAAAGAATCAGGTGGTAAAAACTGTGAGTCGAAATCCTTAGACTTGATAATCTGAATCAGTTACTTCCTCATAGAAGAGCGGTCGGGGAACTTTTTGAATCATCAATTAATCAATTTTTTTCCCGAAAAAAAATCATTTAAATTAAAAAATATTTTTATGGGGACTATGTATAAAATTTAAACTAGTTTTTCCGTCTAATAATACAAGAAAAATATCATATGAATTGCAAAATAACAAGAAATTATCATTTACTTATATTTTCTGTACGGGCAATTTTTTTGCCTCAACTGTATATAGCAAATTTAGGGTACTGTAATAATAATGGTGCTAGAAACAAAAAATAGAAAGGAAATAATTAGAAAAAAAAGAATAATTGAAAGCATTCTCCCTTCACGTTTTGGAGAAATGATGTTGTTTCATGTTGGATACAATTTCTTCAAAATTGGGACTTTTTGATGTAAAAGCGATTTGAATACAGTCTTCTTATTCGTCTTGCTCGCACAAATGTATTGTTCCAAAAGGCAACAATTTTTTAACCGCCTTTTCATGTGCCATTTGGAGGGCCTTGCATTTTTTGACATCCAAAAAGACGGCAGATTTGGTTTACTCTCAAATTGAATACGTGCTTCAGTATTAGATCAAAGTTCAAGAATTGCTTCTGCCAAACCTGAAGGTTCTTCTGGTATCATAGCAATTTCACATTTAAAAGGATCTACAATCCAGCTGACAGTACGTGTATCTGGAAAGTAATCTAAAAACCGCTTTCTGATTTTGATAAGCAAAACAAAAGCAAAGCTAACCTTATTGTTCTGTTCTACTTTTTGTCTCCAATATTGTGGCTTTAATCCAAACGCTGACACAATTTCTCTTTCTGAAATGATATTAATGGTCTTTCTTTGAGAGTCCATACTCGATTTAGTTCATTTCTGCGAGAGAGCCACCTGAATAATAAAGTAGGTTCGTTCCGCTTCACCGTCCTGACATAATTCACGAAATAGCCGCGTGTTTAGTGCATGTCCCTTGATAAAATTTACAATCTTGATGACATCATGCATGACGACTTCCAGTGTAGGTTCTAAATATTTGACCATAAGGGCCTGGCCATGGATCATACAGTGAGCAACTTCAATATTTGGGTTATTTTTTTTACGAAAGCCGAAAATCCATTAATATGACCCAGAATAGCTGGAGCTTCATCCAAAGATACAGAAATACAGTTTTCCCATTTTAAACTTTGCGCATGAAAGTATTCATTTAGTTATTGTGGACATCAATTCCAGGAGATCGTAACTCGAGGGGAGAACAAAACAGCAATTCCTCTTCAAAATTATCTGCACCTTCGTAGCGAACATATACCATTAGTTGTGAATTGCTACGAAAATCAGTTGTCTTGTCAAGCTAAATAGTAAAATATTTAGCCTGTTTTAATGCGAAAATAACCTGTTCCTTCACATTTTCTGCTAATAGAGTTTCTTCGCTTCTTTTTGACCACACATCTCTGCCATTTTTACAGCAGCTGGTTTAACCAAATCTTCACTAATAGTATAATACTTCTTATTTCCACCTACTTCAAAGCTAGCTCTTGATGCTGAACGCTGATCAAATGTACCAAACAAGTTGTTATTCAATCTTTGTCTTTTAACAGGTATTTCTAAATTTGAAAAGTATTCTCGCGGTTTTGAAGACAGGTGTGAATGGAAATTATCTAAATATTTCTTCAATTGAATTTTTTTGAAAGATTATGTGGTTTCATTCTACCATTGTCTTCTATTTGCGTAGAACCGTAATTAAGGAATTCGTCTTGGTATGTTCTTTTTCTATTTGCTGCTATCTGAAGGGAGATAAAAAATAGTAGTTGTAAAATACTTTGATTAAATTTTAATATTGCGGCTTACCTTGATCGATATATCGATGATTAATGGGTAAAATGATGGTCATGTCATCAACTAACTAGTAAAAACTCGCTCTTTGACTTGTCAATGTATTTGTATCTTGACGACATGGCACGCACTGAGCACGTAGCCGCGGTTGTGCTTTACTGCTCAAAGATATTACTCGAGAACACTCTACTAACAGGTTAAATAGCAAATAAAAAATATAAACTTTTTACTCATAAAAGTTTCATTTTTACCCCCAAAAATTTCATTTTTACCTCATTTAGGCTAATTTACCCTGGTTCTCTGACCACTGCCATTATAGAATAACTTACTTCTTACTTGATCTGAGTTTGATGGGAGAGTGTGCTGCAATCGATTTTCTGATCGAATGGGAGGGCCGAAATATCGTTCACACATTATGAAACCTAATCCTAGTAGATTAAACGGTTTTTGATTTCTGGTATTTGGGAACTGCTTACGATTACACTTTTCGATTTAGCACCAGGATGGAATTTTTTTGAAAGCTTTTATAAAGATTTTCATAAAACACATTGAAATTAGGGGAAATGGGCTGAAATCTTATCCCTTACAGCGAAGAAATATTTTTACTTCAATAAGTCTTTTCTTCGTTCCTGTGTTAGATGGTCATAGCATGTGATGTTACTAAAATTTTGATTATTGTAATAATTTTGTTTGAATTAAAGGACGACTTGATAGGTAATTAATGACAAATGTAGGTAGAAGTCAACATAACGTGAATTACTTCACTAAGAATCGTTGACTGTTGAAGGCTATTGGAAAATCAATCCATTGTATTGTAAATATTTAGCATTGTCAATAAATTTGCATGCGAGCATTTGAAAAGCTCCCGCCATTCCATCGTAGCGGTTACGGTACGGTAGCCATTTTCTAACTCTCGTTTTGCTCGTTGGACGCGTCGCGTAATAAAACCCTGAACTACATCGGCACAACCAAACAAACATCCCACCACCCCCCCTCCCATTCTAAAACGCAAGCTGGTGGAAGCGCACCGAAACTCCCGACAGCAGCGTCTACTAATTTGGGTAATAAAATTACTGTTCGTTAACACAGATAAAGGCGAACTACTTTCGTACGAATTACGAACGGGCTGTACTTTGTTCGAGTTACGTTTGTTTATTTCCGGAATGTTCTTTTGAGCCGTGGCAAAATGCATTTTCCCCTCCTGCAAAGGGAATAGTAATTAATTAAAATTAGTTCGAATTACAAACATCATTTTGTGTCGTCATTCAATTGGTACGGACATATTATTATTATTAGTTTGGATTAGATATCGTCCGTTAAAATTATAAGCAATAATAAAATATTAATTTTAAATATTACACTATAAAAGCAAGACCAGACATTATATCACAAACGCCTTAAGGAGCAGCTCATTCCAAAAAGATTAAATACTAGAGGAACATTGTAAATCTCTTTGCCTTGCGTCTTTAGAAACCTAGGCTAAAACTTTCATATTATGGTCCCCGAACCACTTTTTTGTTGTTTTCGCAGTATGACAGGACGTACCGTCTTGTTGAAATATAAAATTTTCATTTCCAAAAGTTCGTTCTATTGATGGAATCAAACTTCTTGATAAAATTTGTTGGTATTTTTCTGCATTTACAGTAGCATCAATGAACTCGTAGTTGCCAACCCCTTTACCACTCATACGCCCCCATATCATAACACTCTGGGGAAATTTTACCGTGCGCTTTAGACAATCTTTGTGAAAGGATTTTGTACGAATCACCCTTTTTCGAAAATCGCCTACACACACATCAAATTTTGATTCGTCGCTGAAGATAACGTTACTCCACGTTTCCGTTGTCCAGGATATTTTAGATTTTGCCCAATCCAAACGTTTTTTCTTCTGAATAGACGTTAATAATGGTTTTTCCTTTGCCTTTAACAAAAGTAGATCATAGAATGTTAATAATTTCATATTGAAACAGGAAAAATTGTAAACTTACCTTATAAAAACTCAAACCAGACCTATGCATCCATTGTCTAAAAAATTCCCTGGAGACATTTAAGTTTGCCTCGTGGTTCTATTGGGCTTGAATTTGTCGTACGACGCTTCGTCTGCTAGTTTTACAAATCTTGACCAGAATACGACGATCTCTTTCAGTGATTTTTCGGGGTCGGCCTGAACTTTTACCATGAACGCTAACACTAGCTGTCTCTCCATAATTTTTTTATAATATCCCCGACTGTTGATTTTGCAATACTCAAGTCATTTGAAATTTTTTGCATTGATTTACCTCTGCAGTACTGAGATATGATAATTTCTCGCACTTTTTTGTTTGTCGCAACACCACGCGTCATTTTTCTTATCAACTATTATACAAATTGAAAGATACAACCCGAACTGACATCCCCTTTATCTAAGCACACTACATTTTACCATCAATGCATGGGTAGCATTGATTTCTTGGTCAATAAACGTTCGCGCCCGAATATTTATTTGTCAGCAAATTAGGTATGTTTCCGTTATTTTGCTATGTAATTCATGCGAAATAAAAAATAATAGCACTCTCTGTGCTATCGTAATGTGCGTAAATTGGTTATTCATTCGACAAAGCAAAAAAATTTTTAAATAGATATAAAAATGTCTCTTTTATCATTTTTTACATCGTCCGAACATTTACTTGTTAGGGCTCGTACATACATAAAAAATCTTGCCTTAAAAATTGCTTCATTAAAAATTTAATTATGGTTTCCTAATTCGGAATAATACAAACTCTCCTTCGCTTGTTTCCTTTAAGCTGCTGTAGTTTTCTTTAGTACAGTTTTGAATTATGTATTGACCAGTGTTATAATCTCCGAACCATGCCTGCCACGTACATATCATTAGACCCAATTGGAGGATGGTTTTAAGATCTTTAAGATCTGAGAAAGTTTCTTTGTAGATTTTATGAAACAGCGGGAGTCCCTGAGCGACGTGCCACGTGACTGAATTGATTAACGCTAAAATCTGCCAAAAACACTCCCAATCAATCACTCACAATCCAAAACTAACTTGCTGGGTTGCATTACTCTTGCTTGCATGTTGGTGTAGTTCGCAATTGTTTCATTACGAATCTTTTTTTCACTTGCGCTAGTGCCTTTGCAGTATCTAGTTTTTCACATTTTTTATAATGTGTGAAAAATGTTTGGTTCTTCTTTTATTCTAAAAGAAAAGTTAATGAAATCTATTCTAATGTAGCGTACGCCACTGAATATTTGGTAACCCGGTAACGACAAGAGAGAATCGCTTTATACGAAATCCCATTTCTATACATAGAAAAGCCGCTTTTTTTTCCCGTTTCGTTATCAACGACGTAATCTACGAGATCGCTGTTTACGTTTTCTGTCCGGATCGCGTATGGGGGGTAGCATTTAAATCGATTCTAAATTTTCCAAGGCGCGCCCTTTTAGGCCTTAAACGACTTAACCCGAATCGCGGGGATTTGGCCGTAATGGCCCACGTCGGGCATAAAACGTATGACTTCGAGCCGGGTCATTATCGACGATGGCCGGCCATTTCGTTAACGTACTCTGCAATCGTACTCGAAATCAATCCAGGGCTTACGCGCCGCTGCTTGCCCGGAGAACGTTCGTTTCGGGCCATTCGTTGAATTAATCATCGACTCACGCTTAAGCGGTCGTCGAATTTGGTTAAGTAAGGGTTTTAAGGCACGGTCGACTCGACTACTTTACACGGGGTGGCTCCTTTCAACCGTGAAATGTTAAGAGAAATGAAACAGCCACCTTTCAATATCGAAATCTGCTCCTCGATGTCCTTTCTACTCCACGCCTTTTGATTAAAAAAATGCACCTTGGGACGAAGCAATATAATATACTAATATACTAAATACCTTGAGAATTTCTACAGTATAATTTTATAATAATTAATAAATTATGAGTAACTACTTGGTTATTTTAAATTTGACACCCTGTACATTAAAGATTTTTTTTAATTTCTCGAAACTAGACTAGACGTATTTCGGTCCCTCTGGGTCAGTACTGCACCGTATTTCAGGCGGAAATTTTCCCTATATTGATGGCAGCCAGAAAGATGCTTCGGCTCAACCACGGTAGCAGCTCTGACAGTAGGGCTGCACTTATGGCGCAAAAGTCAGTGCGCACGCGCTCATTGTTGGTAAAGGAGTGCAAAGGGGTATTTAGTAAAGTAGCCGAGGTGAGGACGTTGGTCTGGGTCACACCTGGATCTGGGGCAATGAGGCAGGCGATGCTTATGATGGATGGGCCCGCCCTCCCTCGGATCAGGGAGCTGCTTGGATTGCCCAGAAGGAAGTGTAGAGCACTAACAAGGGCCTACACAGGATATTGCAGACTTAGGAGAGATCTTTGCTTGCTAGGCGTTGGAGGCGACCCGGAATGCAGATGGTGCATGGAAGGGGAGGAGACCCCGTATTATCTGCTCACCGAGTGCCCTGCTTTGACATAGGCAAGATATGGAGTCTTCGGAACCGCCCTGATCGATCCGAACTCAGTATACGGTATTGGGCTAAAAGAGTTACTTCTATAGGAGGGCCGCATTCTGGACGCCATTTAGCGCTATCTGGGGCACAACGGGCCCATCTGGTGGCCTAAGTGCTTGGATGTCCACGGGGGGCATCCCGCTTAATATCAATATCATTACCAATATCAATATATACTTCATATCTTACACCTACAGTTTCTAATATATTTTTGAATTTTATATCAAAAAATTTTTTTAGAGAGCCATGTATATACTGCTTAAGTATAAATCCTTTCTCCTGTAAAATCATCATATTGGTTGCAACGCTCAGCAATTCTTGAAAGTCGTTAATTTCTGTTCATTCCTGACGAATGTTTCTCAGGGTAGCCTTTTTATCCCAATTCCTCTTCCTCTCCTTCCATATTTTCTTGAAGAACGGGTCGTAGGAGGTGAAAAGGTTGTCCACGTATTATGTGTCCTCGATAGCTATTTCCTTCTTTGCAACCTGGAAAAGTTCTCGTTTTGCTGAACTGGCTCTCTGGAGAACGTTCTCATTTCTCTCTCACATCATCGACCCACGACACCTCACCATTCGTCGCAGTCCACATTTCGAACGCTTCAAGCTTATTTATCTACTTCCGCTTCGTAGAAAAAAGTAGACCAGACATTACATCTAAGGCTGAAGTTTATGTTGGTTGGTTGGAAATTTTCGAAGTTTTAAGTATTTTGTTCTAGCTTGCTCGATTTTGCATATTATCTTCTTCTGATCTAGGTCCCATCCTTCTTTTGTCATATATCCGAAATATTAAGTTTTGCCGACTTGTTGGATGTGTTCTTCATTTAAATGTGCTCGGGTGTTTGAGATATTGGTTCTGCAAATAATCATAAATTTAGTTTTTTTGACATTTAGCTACCTTTTCTATCTCAACACCATGTGTTATTTGTAGTTCCAGTATAGATTACTGACCCGACTTATATTCTTGGTATCAAGTCCCAAATCGCTATAACATGAGGATATCGAGGATATCATGTTTAAGCTTGTCAAATACCTTCTTATAGTCGATGAAGTATATGAAGGCATTTATTCTTTGGTCTTGGAAATTCCGTACTAATCTTTGGAGACTCAATATAGCTTTTACGGTTACAAACCCGCTCTTAAAGTAAATCTTACCTTCACTTACCTCCTCATATTTTCTGTTGCGTCTAGTATGTATGGTTCGAAAAAAAAGCTTTAGGAAGTGAGGTTGCAATGTTTGATTTAGGTTTTGCAATAAACGTAAAGCGGAGCCAATATTCGGTACTATGTCCATTGTCGTAAATAAAACTGTATAACTGCATAAGGCTGTCTAGTTGCCCATTAACATCCAAGACGCAAGTTATGGTTTTTAGCAATAGAGAGGAAGATGTTATTGAACATAATGATCTTACGCAAGTCTTAAACGGAATTGTTGGGATATGCGGACATTTTTTATTGACCAGCTTTAACATGAAGAGGCAAATGCACTTGGGGAAATTTGATCATATAACACCGGCTTTGCAGAACTCCAAGTGACTTACAAAATATTTTTTGCCTACTTTAATGAACAAAGTAAGCAAGTATGCGCAGCCTTAATATCTGTACGAGAGAGCCAGACACCTCCCTGAATAGAATGTAATCAAAAACTTGAACTCTCTCCTAATTTTTCCATTTTTTCGTTTCATTATTATTATCTGTTTTTTTTTTTTTTTGCTGATAGATGATATAATGTAGTGGTGGTTAGGTGGAATAGCTGTGCTAGACCTCAACGCTCTATTATTTGTACTTTATTTTGTTTTTTTTTATTGTTAACTAAATTGGTCCTGACTATCTGTTAACATTTTTTCAAAAAAAATTGGAATTTACCGAAGAAAAAAACTGTTAATCGAATAACACAAAAATTTAAAATTTTTAGGACCATTGGTAATAATGACTATTTTTTCCAAAAACTTTGTATCGACACTAGATTTTTTTTATTCAACTAATAATAACAATATACAATGACATTGATTTTGAAACTCAAAAAAAGTCATCGTTATCGCCAACTAATGGGAAAACGTGAAGACGTATTGGACATAATGGAAAAACGATTCGTTAATATTGCAAAATCTACAATTTTTTGAAATAGACAGCCTTATGGAAAGTCATCTTTTTTAAAATGTTCAATACGATAAATTTTTTTTTGTAGATCATTAAATTAGATCCCCTTCTTTCATTGGAAATTTTATAATGGATGGATATTTTATAAATAAATAAATCGACGTCCATTATATAACAGAGTACTTTCAAATGTCGAAATCGATAGATATATTTAGCCCTACGGCACTTTTGACATATTTTAGAAACGGTAAAGCTATTTAAAAAAACGAGAGTTGGTGGTTGTTCCCGAGAATACAAATAGCCTGTATATGCATAATATTTTAAAAGCGTAAGTGAACTGCTTGGATTTTGAAGTTTTTTTTGACTATTTTTGCAGGTTCTGAGTTAAATTGTCACCCCATAATAAATGAGCCACCCGCTGCATTTGTTTTAACATCACAATTTATGACTTTGTGTATGTGACGTTATATAATCTATTTTGATGATAAACGAAAGAAAGTTTTTTTTTAACTAGGAAGGAACTAAAAAAAATTTAATAGTAGACAATAGAATATAAATTAAACAAATGTTGGAATAACTTTTCCCCAAAAATCAGTCGACCTCGAGTAACTTGAAATATTCAAACTGAACTGGGCCAAGAGCCGTTTACCCTTATTACCGGCCTCGTAAAGTGGAACGCCCTTAAGTTGTTCTGTCGTTTCAATGCCGACGCTTTCTTAATAATTGTATCGTCGTATCGCCTATTAAGGCCTCATTGTTTTACGAAAGCGCGAAAGTTAAAATTAGATTACCCGATTTGCTCCTTCGTATCCGCCAGGGGGACGTAAAACGTTTTGGGTTACTTTCAGTGTCGGGTTTTTCATTTTCAGTGTACAATTAACGAATATTGTCGGCGAAAGTGATTTAATAATATGGGAAGCAGATATCGCGGAACAAAAATTATGATAATTAACTACCGTCACAGTACAAAAAGCTCATTTAAGTAAAAACAGACTAAGGACTATTTTTTACCAGATATTTAACTCTATTTGCATAGTGCAATATTTCAGTAGAGTATGGTATACGCTTGTGACGGCAAGGAAGGCACTACAGTGGCCAATTTTGTGTTCAGAATTGTTACTTTATTATTGTAGATCACACCCAACTCATAGGGTTAGCTTTAATAATCTATGCACTGTTAAAAATAAAAAAATTTGAGAGAATCAGTATTTTACTTTTTCTAAAAGTGATGGGTTACCGCACACCTACAATGCTCTCCTTCAGGCATGAGTTAATATAATTCCTCAAAGCCAAATACAAAAAGTATTTTTCTAAATTGCATTGCTCGAGATTAGATGAGAAGTAGAATAAATAGTCTTGTAGAATAATATTATCGCATAGTCATACTAAAAAGCTTTTATTTATGCCCTTGCAGTAAAGAATCTGCTTCAAAGGTAGGTTGTTAGACAGGCAATAATATTTTATTCTAGCAGTGCTGGCAGTGAAGCTACTATTTATATCATTAACAAATATTAGAAAACAAGTGTTCCTAACAAGACCCCTAAAAGGAGCCCATTTAATATTGTTCCCGTCACCGAGTTCCACTTCTTGTTTTTCTGGTTTTGTGCTTTATCGAAGATTGGCTCTAAAAAATGAATTATTAGTGATTCCATTGTCTCACATTTTTCCTCATTGAAATGTAAAACGCATCTTACGGCGATATTTGGGTCTTTCGGCTTTGGTCTAAATTAATAGTGAAAGAATCACTTCATCTGTCTTCAATAGCTAAAGGACCAGAGCAAATCAATACCTCTTTGGTGGCATTTTTTGATGAAGTTGAAAGATATGCTGATGCCTCAGTTATAAAATAAGAAGTTGGACAAGAAGTGCCGTCAAATCCAAAACTTATTATTTAGAGTAATAATTATGAATGGGGATCAAATATTGACAATTAATATTGTCTGCAATTTTAAGGCAGGATAAACCTGAGAGTGGTGCAATAATTTCTGTATACCGTTAATAAAGTGTAGTAGATTGAACTCTTAATCATGAACTGATTTGCTAAATGATTCCTCATCATTCCTGCTGACTCAAGGTTAATCGCAACTTCTCGAGATACGTTTATAGTTTCTCCCTCCCAGTCAGCGATTTTTCCGGAGAAACGGGCACGGTAAATACAAATCCATTTCCGAGTTAATAAGCGCAATTAATACCCATATTAGTCCTTTCCCCCTCCCGCTTGTTTAATCGGCTAATGTTGGGGAAACTTATGTATATATACGCTCCGGAGTTTATCCTAATGCGAAGGGAGACCTGTTTGTTTGTCCTTGCTGGCGCTAGATCGTAATCCTCGTTCCCCTTGAATACAGGTTAGGGGTTATAAGCGGGAAGTTACACGATAGCTGGGTTAGGGGGTTGAATTCGCGAAACGGGTCGGTCGATTTATGGACGGAGGGATGGGTGTCGCGCAAGATGATTGTCTTGAGCCTTTGCTTAAACAATTGGTGTCCAAAAATATTACGAAATTCGCCGCTAAACCCAAACCTAAAAAAATTAAATAGAGAAATTTTCGTTATAAATAAAAGTTCTTCACATCTCATCACATTTAAAATATCTGGCGACCGGACTTACTTCAAATTTTGGATGAAGTAAGGGGAGGTTATATCTCTTTAAAATATTTTTAAGAATGCCGTGTTGTTGCTTTTATATTAACTTGGCAAGAGTTTAAATGGCACCCTGTGTATGTAATATCATTTTTAAATTCTACTCAAGGAATAAAGTAGATTTTCTGCAGTTATCCCTATACTTAATAAAATAAAAAGAAATCATCGAACTTTTGCAGACAGTTTCTGGAAGGACATAGGGATTACAGACACGTGTAGGATGTTTTAAAATAAAATTTTTATACCAGAGTTCTAGAAACACATTTTATTGAGTACACTCTTACCGTCTTTAGAATACAAATTAATTTTAATGATTAATACGTAATATTAACATTTAACACCGTCATTTCTAAGAAGTTTCAGACATAGCCAGAATGAACTTCGTAAAACCTCATTTTTATTTAGTTTAAATTTCTTTCTAACTTTTTAGAAAGTCGATAATCAATCAGTCAAGATAGCAGATTCCTTCCTGTCAAACTTCATACCTTTCTTTGTGAACAGGTTAACTGCGAAACTTTCTTCGTAAAAATCATAAATATTAAACATTTATTTCAAAAACGTTAAGAACAGTAGGTACAGGAGTAGGATCCGCGTTTCTCGAACTCCCATAAAAATCTTACTCCATTTAAGATGGTATGCCAGGAAGGAAGCAGAGTCCTTGCAGGAATTTTCTATCTTTCAATTTAAATAAAGCACCGAACTATTTAGATTTCTTCCAGGGTTCTAATTGCTTAAAAATGTAGCAAATTATTTATTTTTTATTGGTAATACATAGGTCTAGGGGAACCTAAACAAAATGTACTTTGTTTTTGGAGTAGAATCTAAAAATGAAATATACAATGCGTGCCATTTACACTAGGAAAGATATCGCCACGATTATATAGAAGCGGCAACACTGCATACTTGACAATATTTTAGAGCGACAGAGCACAACCTCTTACAATGTCCTGCACAATTGAAAGTAAATCTGTTTCCTTTTCCAGAACTAATTCTGACTTATTTAAAATAACTCTAACAAAAACAAGATAATTTGATGCTATATACTATTAACCACTAATAAAAAAAAAATATTTTATTATATCTGGCGTTTATTAATTGGAACATCTCATGCACTATCATAAATATAGCTTACGGGGTAAAATCGGATATATTTATTAAGCGGACCATGCTAAATACAGGTTGTCTAGTAGTCAATTTAGCCTTTTAAGTCAGTTTGTTGCAAAAATGGTTCGAGTAATGGCTTTATCGACTGATATGATGATGAACATGATCACAATATTCAAAAATAAAGGAAATGCCCAGACAAAAAAGAGAACCGGACCTTGTTCTAAGCTCACAGAAAAAGAAAAGCCGCCTCTTCCCTCAATTATCAAAAAAACTTTATCGAAAAAGATAGCTGCACATGCAATTGGCAGACGGATTTCAAAAGGCACTATTTTAAGAAGTTTGAAAAACAAGGGATATGGGTTCTACAAAAAGAATGCATCACAAGGGGTGTAAACAAACAAAACTGTAAAACAAAAACAAAATCGATTTTTATGCGCAAGGGAGAATAAATTTTGGCTACCATATCAATGGAACGATCAAACATCCGAATGCCAAGGAAAGAATATTGCGCAGACTGTCTCAAAAGAAGGTTAAATTCCCTGCATCTGTAGTGAGTTTGGGCTGCATGTCTTTACAAAGAGCTGGACGACTGTTTTTTATTGGTGGCACCCTTAATTCTGCAAAATACAAAGTTTTTTTTGGAAGAACAATTGCTGCCGTCTATTGAGATAATTCAACTACGGGAAGAACAACAATAGCCGAGCCTCTTTTCTTTCTTTCTTTTCTCATGACGTGCCCAAAGTATTCAAGTTTACGTTTTTTAATTCTGAGTAGAATCTCATTCTGTTCAGGACTCCGTTATTTGTTATGTGATCAGTTCATGGTATCTTCAAGATTCTTCTGTAAATCCTTCAAGGCATTAATTCGTTTCTCCATGGCCTCCGGTATTGTCCAACTCTCCACTCCATACAGAAGCACCGGATAGATGTAGTAGTTTACTAGAAGGTTTTTCATTGTAGTGAAAGTGCTTCGAGATTTTTCGATGCTACATTTGATCCCCACAGAGTGCTTCCTAAATAAGTGAATTTCTGAACCCTTACGACGACTTCCTTATTGATGAGCAGTGCTGTATATAGTGTTGGCGTTTTGCTGATTTCCATGTACTTGGTTTTTATGGCATTAAGTTGTAGACCATACTCGTTGATGGTAAAGTCAAGAAACTTTATCATCTTTATTATCTTTATTCCACTCCGAATTCCTTCCAACGCCCTCCTCATACTAAAGGTTGAATAGCAGAGGCTACAGTACCCCCCTGTCTTACTCCCGGATGAATTTCTACAATTTCGGAGTATTTTTCCTTTATATGCACGACTGCCTTCTGTCCCCAGTACAGGTTGCTGTCCATTTGTATCAATTCTTATTCGCTCAAGAGAGCTCATGTTTTGTAGATTCGATTGTGAATTATTTTGAGGAACACCCTCAACACATGGACTCATTGGCTCATTGGACTAATTGTTCTTAAATCTTCACAGGATTGTGCAATAAAACAGTGGTTTTCCGTTGCCTTCTGTGTCGCAGTTTTATGACGTTTTTGTTGCTCCAAATCCGCCCAGAAATGTCTGTTGTTCATAACAGTATCGACTTCTCTGCTTTCAAAATTCAAACGCCTTTATATTATCCTTAAAGGCAGGATCGCCACCTACGCCAGATCTGCTGTACTGAAGTATCTCTTCTCCAACTTCACTGCCGGTATGGTCTTCACCTGTATCCCTAGGTAGGAGGATTGCGTTATACCCAGCAATATTGGGTCCCCAGTGGAACTTAGCCATCGACTCCAAGAGCCAAACCACCCCCGCAAGGTGTACGCGCATACTGAGAATTACTTAAGTGGATTCAGAGTAGATGTCTCTGGTTTCCCTTAGGTTGGGTTAATGTCCGTATATGGTGCTAGTAATAAGGGCCAAGTCATGATTTGCAGAAATGAATATGCCTGTTTTAAAATGGTCTTCAAGTAGCACCCCAATTGAGATTATGGCACCAAATTTTCCAGTCCCCACTATTCCCGAACTAAAGCAAACATTTCAGGAAATTTGGTATAACTTTCAACATTGTAACATCAGAAGAGAATCGGTGCCGTTTTAATACAGAAAAGTGGCTGCTCTCAGTGGTAATTAATATGCGGGTATTAATATGCCACCTTATGAAACCTATTTTTTTATTACTGTAATTAAAATAACCCGTAAATATTATTGATTACTAGTTATTTAAAAAAAAATATGTTAATATATCTTTTTGGCCCAATGCATATGCGGCGGGGTTCGTATGTGGAATGCCATGTAGTCATTGTGATAAAACGCACAGATTGTGATCGGGCGAAAACGCTGCCCAAAAAGTAGGAACGCCTCCCAACGACAGATTCGTCCTTGTTTTACTACAAAATTACCAAGTTTTCGCACGGAAACACGGCGTCAGAATTTCGAATTTCCACGACTCCGTAACCTCCCCCACGCCGATAACCTGGTGGGGTGGGAAGGAGGGACCCGGTTATAAATGCGACGGACTCTTGCCGAAACACAATCACGTGACGCTGCGTTTATTCCTGCCTCGCCGTGTTTCGTTTTTCTTTCAACCCTCGTCGCCAAAACTGCAACGGCAGCATCGGTAGCGGCGGGCGGCGCGGGGGCGGCAGTAACGAGGAAACGAATTTTCTTTTTACGTGACCGTCGTACGAAAACTTGCGAACCAGTATTTACCGGTCCAACTGAATTATATACCCATCGAGGAAAAGGGAATACTCTATCTTCCCATACTCGCGTCATCCCTTTGAGACTGTCGCTGTGGGAACCAATTTGTCTCACGTCATCTTGTGGAATACTCTGTCCCAGTCGGTCATCTACGGTGTGTTTTAATTTTCGAGTTGTTTTGAATGGTTCTGATTTGATCAGATCGGCTAGTTCCTCGTATTTCAGGCTGACGATCAATAGACGAAAAAGTTAAATAGGGAACTTGCATTGGCTCATCCAGATGTATTAATTTCAATTTTTCATATGTACAGGCGGTTCCGTTCATCTGGGGTAAATACCAGCTTTCTTATTTTAAATAGAGCACCCTCAATATTATTACACTTTTGGATTCCCCTGGAAATTATAGATATATTTCATGTATAATTCCCTATTTTATATAAAAATTGACATTTGCGGGTCCTAAAATAGTTAAGGGAGCCCTAATTATTTAATTTTGTCATATACTGAGTGGATATTATGGATGGTAATTAACACAGAGTGAGCAAAAGTCGCCTATGACATTGAGATGTGCAGGAAAAATAGACAATCGGGCAGCATAGAAACGTCAAAACACAAGCAATCAAGGGTTCCCTGCAATTGATATATTATTTGAGTTAATTAATCTGATTTTTCCCTTTAGAACCCAGAATAAATTGTGAAAATGAAAGATTTGATTTATATAATCGCTATATTGAAAACAGCCTAAATGAATTAAGAAAATGAAACAACCACAAGAAATTATCAGGGAACATGTACATAAAGAACAATTCCCAATCATTTTTGAGGGCGCGTGGTGTTTAACAGTATAATTAGAGGTACGATGGTCTGACACACGCAGGATAATTATTCCAAACTAAATTCCAAAACTTATAGTAAGTGTTCCACATGTCCCCCATCATCAGCAATTATATATATACATATATATATATATATATATATATATATATATATATATATATATATATATATATATATATATATATATATATATATATATATATATATATATATATATATATATATATATATATATATATATATATATATATATATATATATATATATATATATATATATATATATATATATATATATATATATATATATATATATATATATATATATATATATATATATATATATATATATATATATATATATATATATATATATATATATATATATATATATATATATATATATATATATATATATATATATATATATATATATATATATATATATATATATATATATATATATATATATATATATATATATATATATATATATATATATATATATATATATATATGTTGGAGCGTTCTATTTAAAAATTGAATTTCGTTCCCTATTTTCAGTTTTTAGAGGTTCAGTACTATTGCCAACTAATCCAGAACTTAACAGTCGCTTTGCATCATTAATACAATAGCATTTTTTTTATATATGATAATAAGCCCCTTTCTTCAACAAGGAATCCATCCAAAATTAAATAATTTAAGCCGCTTTCTACACATTTTTTTTAATTATTTTAGGAACTACCAACGTTATTTTTGCGTAGTTATTGGGTTAAGGGAGTAGGGAACCATATTTCGGACATCCGATGTACATACCAAATGGAAGTTTCTGGTGGTCGAAGCAGATTATTGACACTTAATCAATGATTTGCAAATTGCACAAAACTCAATTTTGATCAATGACTTTAAATAAGTTAAAAACTGGTACATTCGGCGTATAATAGGGATGATAGTTTTGCTGCTGTTTCCGGATTTTGCTTAAAATTGGGTGTAAGAATGAACTTAAAATAGGACAATCTTCGACCACGGCATATATAGTACGTCACACCATGACTGTAATAATGCTATTAATAAATTAATCCGATCCAGAGTTGTAATAGAGAAATTAAGACACAAAATATATGAATGAATGCATACTGTTCTTTTGCGTACTGTATAATTGTAATTATATAAATAATAAATACATAATAAATAAAATTAGTCATCAGAATAGTTTGAGTCCGTCCTATCACTATCATAAAATGATTTTGCGTTGTCCCAAGTTTTTTTTACAAATATTTTCCACTTCAAGTAGATGATTAACACATTCTCTTTAACTGCTCTCTGGTATTAATTCACACTGAGTTTTAATGCAGCAAGTACAGGGGCGGACATTTTTGGATGTATATTATTGCTTCTAACTTTGTTTTTTCATTTCGGCCCATAGTAGTGCTATAGGATTTAAATCGCAGCGTTGTAATCTGAGCGGTGTATTATCGGATTTTTTTATTACCTGAAATAACTTTTATAAACTAGTTGTTTTTTTTTGTATAAGTATCCTCGAAATAAAAGTCATGCTGACGCTACCTGGTGGAATATTTGGAAAAGGAGAATTTTTGATAAATTAACATTTTGCTTTTGAATTATCGTACTCGCCCTGTCGCATGTCCTGAGAAAAGGAATATGTGCTTATCGTAATAATTGAATAACTTGCATTTGCCTTATTTTTACGAACACCGGCAATTATAAACCATTCTTGTAAATTGCAACAGTTTTTATTGATTATTTAATTTTGTTGTTATTATTATTATACTTTATTATTATTCTTATTATTTAACTTTATTATTATTATTTAATTTTGACGCGTACCCCTTCGGCATTTACACTTTGATGGTAGTGATTTGTTGAAAGTAGCAAACTTTTCACAAAGCACCTTTCGTTATAGTGCCATGGTGTCGCAGCAAATCTCGTCTCGTCTAAAATATTTTTAGATCTTAATTCGATTTTGTGCAAAAATAGAGGCACTACTTTATTGGTTAATTTCCTTTGCAATGATTGAAGTGACAGAATCTAATTATTGTTGTACATCGCATACACTTCCCTAGGCATCTACCTTACATTACAATTTTTAAACCATTGTACTCCTGTCACATCATTCTTTTCTTTTTAGCGAATCATTATCAAGGAATCGACGCAAGGTTGACCTTGGAATGCCTGTTAACTCCACTGTCCTCCCAATGACATCTTTCATGCCCTCCGAAGTTTTTAGATGACCTGCAAACAAATTCTGCATTAAAAAATATAAATTGTCAGCTGATTTTATTTGGTGTGTTAGAGGTTCAGGAATGTTGACTGATGTCTTTTCAAGCAGTTTTGTTTTTAATTTAAATACCTAGTAACAGTATGTGCAATTGTCCGATAATAAAGATAAAAATGTAAGTATTATACAGGGTGTCCCTAAATTAGACGTCAATATTTTAACCATATATTCTGTGACCCAAAATAATGACAAAATTTCATATAAACTAGGGTCAAAAACGTCTTAATTTTTAACATACAGTACATGAACTTTTATCGTTACTTTGGGTCACAGAATACGTGGTTAAATATTGACGCTAATTTCGGGACGCCCTGTATATATTTTACCTTCATATACTTGTAAAATGAGTCTCTTGCAGCCCATATTCATCGTCGATATTTTCTTCATCCTACGGTACAAACATAACAAATAATGTGACTGTAAACCACTAATGGCAAAACGTAAATGATTTTAAAATTTCTGAGGTGTGGAAACTTCGAAAATAAAAATACCCCCTGTACTGATAAACGCTTGTCAATCCTCTTTTATTGGTTTATTGCTGGGTTTATTGAGGGCCCTCCGTTAATGATAGGTCAGGCAAGTTATGGCCATTTATCGTGTGCTGGAGTATACTGATGATGTTGAATCAGTTCGTAAGGTAGACACTTAGGTTCACACAATGGAATCATATTTTCTGCCAGAGATCTAATGTGGTGTCCAGGATAGTTTTATTCACCAATATACACCTGCAACCATTGGTTTACTATCCAACTGTTCATATCAAAATTAATTAATTGATTCCGATCATAGAGTAATAGCAGAGTCGTTAAGTTTAGTACGAGTTACTTAGAGATTCAAATTCTGTTCCTTCTTCAAGCTGCTAGCATCATATCCTTGGAGAATTTCCTGGTGATATAGAAATAAAGGGTTACAGCCAAAACAACGCCTTGCTAATCAGTTAATCAGTATTATTGGTCATAAGGTAGCCGTTTAGTTTTCTTTTTTTTTTTTAATTCACGGTGCTCCAGTATTTCCGAGAACTCGTTACATGCGATTACCGCAATTGTTACTGACGATGACGACGACGACGACGGTAACAACATCGATTTTCCAGTTTCCCGGAGCGCTCCGGCGTCGTCCGGTCCCTGGAAGCGGAGACTCTCGCGAATGGAAATGATAATGTGCTTAATTAAAAATTACGAGTAGTTCTTAAAAGGCGTGTTAACGAGTCCCCGGGACATTTTTAGGGGCATGTTTCTATTATCGTTCCGATTTCGGACCATTCGAGCGAGCGAGCGAACTGGAGTGGTGAAGGGGGGGGAGGTCTCTTTGGCCCTCGGCCAAAACATATTAATTGTATATGTACGTCACGAGGTTTCTGTGCCGCGTGGGCACCGGGCCAATATTCAATGAACCAAACCGATTTATTATGTTCGATGACGCTGCATCCGTGCTCCGAAGGGGGAGTGGCCAATACTTGTTTCGAAAAAATAAAAATCGAAAAATCGACGTCTTTCTTCGGCGATCGCCTTCCGTTCGAACTGATCTCGATCCATTTTGAATGCTGTGGACCAGAATTCGAGATGGAATATGAGGTCGTTTGATTTTATTTGATTGATTTTTACGATTGATTTGGAGAAATAATTGTATTCATTAAGAAGATTTCAAATGTCTTTTTCTCGTTCCTCATTTGACAACTCAATAAATGCAAGGCAAAGACATAGCCATCGGGCAATTGTTGTTGCTAGTTGTTACACATTCGTGCAATAATAACAAAATGCAGCAGACTAAGCAACTTTCAATAAAACAAATATTTTGGTTTTCATATTCATTTCTATTCATTACTCCCATAGTGATCAAAATGATTTACCGATAAATTACGGCGCAAAAGAAAAAAAATCTTAAAATAATTGTGGAGTAATGTACATGTTTTCATTTTAGTGACATTTCTGAATTTTGGGCACATACAATTTAGAAAAAAATTGCATCCGCAACTCAATAAAATTAAAACTTGATCATAATATAAAATTGAAACAGTGTTCTATAATTGCATTCTTCAAAAAGCAAAAAAATCATCTAATATAGTAACAATTTTTTATTGAAAAAATTTATTTTGATATTTATTTATTGCGAATGTGCTAATATTGGGTTTACCGATTCGTTTATATATTACTAATTATTTAACTCCTGAACTTGCATATCTGCCGTATGGATGCATCGGTATACCGTACATACATAAATAAGGGAAATGAATGCTCAATAAAACTTATTTAATATTTTTCTAAGTTGTAATTTTCTGCATCAAAGTTCCATTCACAGTCAGATATGCTTTGGTTGCAAAACTTGATCTCCATTTTATCATTTAAAGCTCTCAATTATCTACCATTTCAAATCATCAGATTTTAAACTTATCTAACTTTTGAATTTTCTCTCTGTGATTGTGTTTATTGTATTAAAAATGTCTTATTTGACTACTGAAGCATACGACATGTCGGTTGTGTTTCTTCGGTGTCATCAAAACGCATGAGTGGCTGAGGGTGTTTAAGCAGCAAATTCTCCCAATAAAATACGTTGTAATAGAATGGTATTTAGTCGTTTAGGTAAATGTTTGCGCGAAACAAGAGGAGTTCATCATAATCCAGTGCCTAGAAGAAATCGACGCGATAGGAACGAAGAAAACGTCATTAAGGTTCTTGCCTATGTTCACATTGATCTTCATTCAAGCTCAAGAAGAATAAGTTTGGACTTGAATATTAGCAAAATATCTGTACATCGAATTCTAAATGAACACTATCTACACCATTATCATATCATATCATAACATACATCATACTCTTTCAGAAAACTTATTTTGATAGAAGATTAGAACACTGAAGTTGCCTAAATTTTATGGTAGATGAAGATCCCAATCTTTTGGGAAAAACGAGTGAAGTCAAAATCTTTATTATTTTACCTTTGGGATAGAATAATGGTATATTATGCAACAAGTGTGGTAAACGGCATTTCATTTGAGTCATGAGTTTGTTTGGCACGAGCGGGGCGAGTGCTTAATAAACGAATGACTTAAAAAGTCTACCAAACGTATTGCATACTATGCTTTTTCTAAGACCTTTAGTTTTTGGGTACATTTTCGCAAAACAAGACGAATAGGTTCACTGACATGGTAGTCAGAATTAACAAACGTCAAAATTCAAGGCAAGGTATAATCGCGGATATATCCGAAGTGGCCCGGATCCGTGGGAAATGAAACTGATGTGGTAAAGTGACGCTAGATCGGTGTGTAATTATGTACGAGGGCAGCGCCTAAATTTCCCGGCCTCAATATGAAAGAAACAAAGTAGAGTGACAATTTTTTATTATTTTTCAATATAATCCCCCTTAACTTCAATACACTTATTACATCTCTTTATTAACAACTCAATCCCTTTAAAAAAATGGTTTGTCTGCAAAATGAGCTAAAACAGCCTCTTTTAACTCAACTTCGTCGTTAAACCGCCGTCCACGTAAGTCCTTTTTCAAATATCCAAGCAAATAATAGTCCCTGGGGGCCATATCTGGACTATAGGGAGGATGATCTATCTGTTGGAACCCACACTCTAAAATGGCAGCTTGTGCAACACCAGCAGTATGGACAGGTGCATTCTCGTGCAAAAGACGCACGCCTCTGGTCAGTTTTCCTCGAATCCCCCTTGAATCATCTTCAAGGGACTCCTGCCCCATTCGGAAACGTTTTGCCCATTCTCTCACTACAGCATACGAAGGAGAACATTGGCCGTACACACTATCCAGCCTTTCTTTAACCCTTCTTTTGTCAAAAACTTTATGACTGCTCTATACTCAATTTGCGTTATGTGCGACATTTTTTCGGACACGTCTTGTTTAAAATATTGTCAATAAAAAACTATTTGACACAAGACTTCAATTTTTTTTCGCGGCCTACTAAGATATACTCGTATATTTAAAAGAAGAAATGGTTTTATAGTGATACTGGAACTGCATCTATGTCAGGCCGGGCAATTTTGGCGCTATCCTCGTATTTTACAGACGGGAGTAAATAAAATATATTATGTATCAAATTCGCTCCACTACCCCTAAAAATATGGTTGATTGTATCCGAAATAATGAAGTCAACCTTTCTAGAGCTGAAATTACTACAGGCATATTAAGTACACGACGCAGGATAAATTAATGTATGAAAAATGGCGGGAGGCACTTTGATTTTCCTTTCATCAATTTTGTTGTGTTCGGTCATTGTCAATGTTTAGTTTCCATAATATTAGGATAGAGTTATTAATTTATAAGCGTTGCGTTAGGTTAGGATAAATATATTGAGATGTGGTTTTCACTGTTTTACTCTCTTAATGACGGAAAGAAATCATATCGTTGCGTTTTTTTTCAGAACATTATTTTTTTACCACTACGTCAGAAAACGCCCTCTGGTGGCACTCAATCGCAATCTTGGCACGTTCGCTAGTTTAGGAAAAGGACTCTAACTTCATTAAAACCCATTAACCGATTTTGGAGTTATCGATATTTATATCCGGCAATGTTGGAGCACTCACCACCACTTTCCATTTACAGAGTAAAAGAAGCATCTAACAAAAAAGATTTCAACTTTTCTTAGTTTTAAAACAATGTTCACTTTAATTATCATAAATAGAAAGAAACTTTGCAGAAAACGGGTTTTAAAATTCACGATGGCAATTGCGCCATCTGGTGGCCATGTCAGACCTCAAAAATAATTTCCAAGATTTTCTCTTGGCCGATTCACTTAATAATTTTTGTTTTCAAATTTTTGGGAACATACGTTTTCCATTACCTTACCTCGTTGCCCTTACTAGGACACCCGGTATATATTTTTCAAATCAGAATGCAAAGCTTTTTTGTCTTGAGTAAAAATATGGATGATGTTATTTTTACAAAAAGTGAAGTTCTTCATTGTCGTATTCTTATGACGATTTTTTTTATTGATTGAAAATTCAAATGTTTTTTTGTCTTCTTGTTGCCGTCAATTTCATTTGGTTCTCGTTTTACCGATTCTCTCTACATTTCATCTATCCCGTTATCTAATTTAAAATTCACTTTTGTCTCCCATACACGCGTCAAAATTTTACTCGGGCCAAAAAGTCGAACCGTTTCAATGTCGAGTGAGACGGATAAAGCGTGAACCGGCTCGTCATCATCATTTGTGCATTTAAATAAAACGACATAATTCTGAAGACGCGCGTTCGAATTTAAGTCTGAAAGACAAGCGGCAGTCTCTATTCCCGGTGATGAATTGAGGATGATTTATGAATAAAGACGAGAGGAGGATACGAAGCCAGATGGCTTCTTGCCTTGTTCGTAATTAAATCCACAAGTATTAAATGGGGGTTTGCCGTTTCGTGCTTTGACTGCAATGGATCCGTAGAAAGGTGGCGAAGCGTAGAAACGAGGAAAAAATTATTAGGGAAGTACATGAAATTTTCCTCGAGTCTGATAAATATATAGGCTAGAAACCACAGCACGGTGGGGTGTTTATTCCGGGTATTCATTTTCGATCGAAATTCTTTTTTAAATGTATATAATACATTTAGTAACATTTAGAAATCCCGTAGCAGCCGGATATTTTACTACATTTTTGAGTTTTTAATTATGGTTGAATCATTATATGGACGATAATTCTAATAAGTTCTCCCCCCAGCGCCAAAGGTCCGAATTTTCTAATTTTAAATGAAAAACCTAAGTTTTCGTTTGGTTTTTAAAATGTCTAACTCAAAAACCAAACAAAAACATATTTGTTTCTTTTAAAATAGATATTTCGAATTACTAAGAAAAAAATCTATATTCTTGGCACCATTTCTCATAGCTAAACTTCAAAACTTTTTGCGCAATAGTTTTTGAGTTCCGGCTGCTACAACACTTTTGAACCACATACAAAGCTCTTATCTTAAATGTAACAAAATATTATAAACAATGTTAGAACGTAATAGAACTTAATAATAAAAAAGTAATGTAATCTATGATAGAGAAATATTAATAAACTAAAAATCAACAATGATGGCAGTTTTACCAAGGTTTTTTTTTGTTTTTCAGTTTTGAAAATTTGTAAACAGTTTCTCATTTTTTTTTATTATGGAATTATTTGATGCATTTCTGAAAAAGAATAGTTTATATATAGAAAAAAACAAAGAAGGAAAGGAAGAAAAAATATGAAATGTATGTCAAATTTTCAAACACCAATTTTGGTCGAATTTTGCTAAAAAGGAGCAAAAAGTAGCAATTCGTTTTTTCAGCATGCAGATCTTCTGAATTCCTCTGGTAAATATTATTACAATAGCCTATGAAAATTTTTTTGAAAAATTTACAATCCTTTATTTAGAGTACATATTTAAGCGCAAAATCAGAGGAATTTAGAAGATCACCTACTCAAACTGGTAAGATTTCTCTGTACTTTTTTGTTACGTTATCAAGACCATAATGTTATTCCTAATATTCTTTAAATATCCCATCAGAACCTCATCTGCTTACAAAATTATTCATAAATCTAATTTTGCTTTACTTCGAGAAAGAATTCATCATACTCGTAAAGAAATATTCAAATATCCATGACAAAGCTAAAAAGCTGCATTAATCTTCTGGCCAGAATCATACTCACAATTTCTGAAAATGTAACCTCAACACGCACCTACTTTCTGAGACTGAAAATTCAGTTCTTGCTTAAGGCTCTAACTTCATCCTTGCCCCGCGTGTTATCTAATCTAATCTATCTTGAACAAAGTGTCATCGCAAACAATTAATGAGATTCGAATTGAAATAGCAAAATTCTTTAAAAAATCCAAACATTCTATGAGTTCCTCATTATCACCATTCATCGCAAGTATATCTATGGAAGCTTCTGAGAACAAAGCCCTCAATATTCTCAACCTAAAACCAAAACTATGGAAACCCTATGCTGAAGATACTTTTGTTATTTGGCTTCATGATCACAACACCCACCGAGATTTTTTTTAAGCTTTTAAACGCTATACACAGGATGATTGGCGAAACGTCAGCAAGTTCGATGTTTCAACAACCGACGCAGTAAATATCAATAATATAATGTTTTATGTTGATTATGACAACCGAGTAATCTAGATACACACGTGCATTGTAAAGCAGAGTAAAAAATATTTTTTAGACTTGTTGTTAATGCGTATTTTAAAAATCCAGGGCACATTGTTTTTTTTGTATTTTCGGCCAGCGTGCGCAGGAGGAAGAGTATAGAACTGGACTTTCTCTGGAAAAATATATGACAACTGCGTTTGTTTACAAGGGTTATAGTATTCCAAATACTCTATTTGTAAGAAGTGCAGAATCCAAAGTTCATGCCCGGAGCCGTCTTGATCTCTGGTCCCAGTTCCGTCGTGAAGAATTACTTTGGAATCTATCTTATGGACACCTTAGGGTCCCTACAGACGGACGTTAATGAATGCGAATTCAAAAATTATAGTGACTATGCAGAAGAACGTCACATATTTGCGTGCATTCACCAACACGGAGATCAAGGTACGTCTGTAGGTACCTTTAGGGTGCTCAGATAAATGAAATTTTCAGTGGGATAACCCTTTGGTGTGAATCTTCCTCATATTTTTACTTCTGTGCATTTTAAAGACAGCTTTGAGGTTTTCGCTCGGCGTCGAATTTGCTTGCTAGTGGAGCTTCGAACTTTCTGATCACGTCCTAATTAGATATTGGCCTGGGCAGACTAATTTGAATAGACGCGTCGAATTCAATGCTTGCCTAAATGGTTCGTTATTGACACGCAGTTCGTCAGGCCTAAACTCGAACGAATAAGAACCTAATTGTGACGCAACTCGACAGGTATATTATTTATATTATTGCTACGTTTACAGGCACTATCTAATCCAACTGCAATTTGAATATAGAATATTATTCATGAAAGGGACCCTGTTCCGGAGCAATATTTCTGTCCTAGTTTGCCATTCAATTTTTTTATATTTATTATATTTATTTTATTTATTTCAATGGCTGATGACTAGTGTTATTTCAATTTTGGTTATTAGCTGACCTTAGTTGCTTTGTAAGGCACTGTTACGTGTATTTCATTTAAGAATGCCGGGAGATTTTCACCGTGGTCAAATATATTACCCCCACGCACCTTAAAAATTAGAAGTTCTGTGACTAACTCCTAACGTAGTTCGTCGCAGTTTCAATATTCGTGGAGATAGAATTTCTACCGCATCAATACAGAGGAGTTAACTTTTCATAGGTTTGCTGCACAACTACCATTTACACATAAATGGTGAAGTTAACCAGCAAAATACGTTTGGGAAAAGTTGCAAACACTTTTCTCGGTTTATTTTCTCAAATCCATCTCGAGCAAACGCTGCAAGTCGGATGTTTTATATATTTCCAATTTCGCAACGTTTTGAATTATAGTGTTTTGCGGAAGATTTTATTCGGCGCGATGATTTATGTGACACGTAAAGTTTAGTTAGAGAGAGAGAAAGAGTGAAACAGAGCAGAGACATTCGAAAAGGACGCTCCTTTACGTTTAAATCACCTTAATCCAATAAAGCACTCGTGGGCTTTAGGGATGGTGGTGATACAATCCAAGTCTCCACGCCTAGCGAAACGAATTATAAAATATTGCCAAAGTTAACGACTAACCCCCACCATTAGCCGAAGAGATTATACAGAGTGCATTAAATTCCAATATCCTGTTAGGCGATAAATAGGGAAGGGAGTGAATCGCTGCCATAAACCAAACTGACGCTTCTGGAACATTGTACCGTGACCAGGTTAGATAATTTTTAATAAGGCTTGCTTTACGATCCATGCAGCGATTATCGGAATTTTGATAATGAATGGGGAAAGTGGTTGAAGGAAAGAATCAATGAAATTGTTCGGGAACGTGTTACTCAGTCACTCTCTCAGTAATCGGCACCCTAATATAGTTTCATTTTATCAGGTTTAACTGCAGTGGGTTATTGCTTTATTGGCATTATGCAAAAACGTAAAAATAAAATAAAAAAAAACGTCATTCAGTTTTCTGAATAAAACGAAGGAAACACGAAAAAATGCCTTGCGAATTCTAAAAGCAATAATAAGAATACATTCGTAATACATAATATATCATATCCACAGCCAAAGGCGTTTAGAATAATAATAATTGGCCAACTTGATCATACCTTTAAATTTTTCTGTTCTTAGGACATGTACAAACTCTATTCACCTAAGGCTAAAACGAATGAAATGCATTGTATTACAACTATTCTAATTATTTATATATATATATATATATATATATATATATATATATATATATATATATATATATATATATATATATATTCTCACGTATTGATTCACGGATGGAAAAATGTGATGACACTATATTCCGGGATATCATCCGTTCGCTCGTTGAACTCCGACTGGAATCCTGCATCCGACTGGAATCCTGCAAATCTTGCATCCGACTGGAATCCTGCAGACGTTTCGCCAAAATCTCACTTGGCATCTTCGATGCTCGCGCTCCGAAAACACTTCGAAGTGTTTCATCAAGCGAACGGATGATATCCCGGAATATAGTGTCATCACATTTTTCCATCCGTGAATCAATACGTGAAATATATATATATATATATATATATATATATATATATATATATATATATATATATATATATATATATATATATATATATATATATATGATGATGACACTATACTCCGGGATATCATCCGTTCGCTCGTTGAACTCCGACTGGAATGCTGCAAATCCTGCATCCGACTGGAATCCTGCAGACGTTTCGCCAAAATCTCACTTGGCATCTTCAATGCTCGCGCTCCGAAAACACTTCGAACACTGGGGGTGTTTTCGGAGCGCGAGCATTGAAGATGCCAAGTGAGATTTTGGCGAAACGTCTGCAGGATTCCAGTCGGATGCAGGATTTGCAGGATTCCAGTCGGATGCAGGATTCCAGTCGGAGTTCAACCAGCGAACGGATGATATCCCGGAGTATAGTGTCATCACATTTTTCCATCCGTGAATCAATACGTGAGAATATATATATATATATATATATATATATATATATATATATATATATATATATATATATATATATATATATATATATATATATATATATATATATATAATGTAATTGGGACATTGTATTGTTGAGCAATAAAAGTCTAAATAAAATAAATAAATAAATGAGTTAGACACTTGTCTCATATTACAACGCCAACGACACAATAACCAACCAGGTATTAGATAAGATATGCAACAAGTTTGATTTAACGTCATTTTTATCATATATGAGTGGAGCGCAACCAAGCGAGTAACTGAAAAAGTTTATCGTACTATATTTTTTCTATACTATACTATATATACTATGCTATATTTTTTCTACGATGATCAGTTTTTGGATACACCAGATGATGTGTGACGTAACCGTCAGAATTGACGAATGTCAAGACACTTGTGACTAAAGTAGCGTAATTGTTCGAAGTAGCTCGTAACCTTGTGTATGACGGAACGGACTTCTTAAACTGACATTTTCCTCACGCGATCCTAATTGCGTATTTTAGGGTAGGTAGTAAAAAATGTATTTCTTAAGCAGAAAGGAGATAATAAGAGATAATTGCAAAAAATGTCAAAAATGGTTTTGTGCCTAAAATTAACAATACCGTTTATGTACTATTTGGTTTTTAATATACAGGTGTAGTGGATTTAAAAATTTCTAAGAATAATAATAGCGGAACATAGAAGAAGACTAAGAAAAAAAAAGGTAAACATAACATTTTCACACTAACCGAAATATATCAACGGCATACAGAAATTCTCGCACAGAGTAAAATATATTTTTAGCTAAAGATAAGTTGTGGTGTGCTTCGATATTTTAACTCCTGTGAGAGAGGATCCTACAAACGTAAGTTAGCAAATATTGGTGATTGTTTAAAATATTCATGACTAAAACTGCGAATACAAAAATTGTTGTGAAATGCATTAACTTCAAATTTCAATTTGTTTTTTTGAAGATTACTAATTATATAACACTGGTTTTATGCTTAAATTAAACAAAACTGTCATATTTTAGAAGGTGATAATTCTAAAACAGAAGCTTTCAATCACCTTCAAATGTTTAATATAATGCAACTGCGCTGTCAGATTCCTTCGCGGCTTCGCGTTTAAGGTGTTGCCAATTTCTCCGCTACATCATAGTTGAGTCGGTCAGGATCATAGTGGCCTAAGTGCAAAATTAAGGTTAAATATTGTCAAATAAAAATGAGCTACAATCTTATACCATTTTTTCTGTTTTATTATACAATTTAATTTATTACCAAACTTCAGGTTAGAAACGTTTCCAATTTATAAATCTTATGACAGACAAAAAAATACAAAACTATTTTTGTTTTCAGAAATAATGGTCAATTGGATCACTTTGCCAAATACAAAAATTTAACAAATAAACTTGGGTCACTTGGGCCACTTGTTCGTCCGTTTCCGGATTAATATCATCTCATTTTCTTCTGCGTTTTCTTTTATTATTCTGGTGTACTTTCTTATCTACAGGTGGAGTGCCCAGTTCGCCAGGTTTTGTCTTATTTATTAAACCACCCGCCCGAAATTCACAAGCAGATAGTGAAATTTTTGATAGTGTGTAAATTCTTGTCTTACATCTTTTATTTGGATCCCAACCTGTTGTAGCACGTCCTATATCACCAATATTTACTCGCGCGTGAATGTAAGCAGTTTGTAAATTAAAATAAGATAAGATATAAAAAGAGATGTTTTTCCTTTTTGCAAAAGTTAATATGGCAGTTCTGATGACAGCTACAAACCCCATCAAAAAATGTCTTCTCAGGAACAAGATTACCTCGAAAGTCAACAGAACATTATCCCGAATTTCTTGCCATCTTCGTTTTATGCCTAACCCATCGTTGCTTAGTTTGTTTAAGAAGACTTGGCTGGAACATAGAAGTCAGGGCCATTATCAGTTTCAAATTCATTTGATTCATAAATAATGTGATGTAAAATTGACATTACATTATACCCGTATTTGGTATTAATAAGGAATATTTTACAAGTCTTGCAACATCGGTTTAAAAAGCAACGTTCTGACGTTCTAGCACTTCTTCTTTAAAAGAAACATTTTCGTTTGACAAATCTAATAAAGTGACATGCATATTCCTTTATGCAGGGTGTTCCGAAATTGGACGTCAATATTTTAACCACGTATTCTGTGACCCAAAATAAGGATGAAAGTTCATATAAACTAGGGTCCAGAATGTCTTAGTTTTTAACATACAGGGTGTTAAATTAAAAGTATTTTCGAAACACGTAAATATTTTTAAATAAAATTTGGTACAGGTATTAAACTTTTTAGGCTCTATTTAACGAACTAAAACTTAGTTTTGGATTGTCTTCGCGTTCAAATGATCCACGCTCAACTAAATGGCTATGTGTATTAATAAAAACTCGACGATCAGGTACTCGACGATTAGGAAACCTTCTACGATACTCTTGTACCGCATCCGCTCTGCCATTGCAAAATCCGTATACAAAATGAATATCTGTAAATTCTCTATTTGCAAACAACTGCATCAGATTTAAGTAGCTTACTTTTACCTTCTTTAAAATGTAAAGTTTCTAATTTTTATTAGAATAATTAGCTTTACAGTTGATAGTTTGATTTGTCTTTCGATAATAAAAGGATTTATAAAAACATTTCAAGTAAAAGCTATTTTTTACCAACAATGAACAAAATTGAAAGCTGTCGAATAATTGACATTTAATTTTTATTTACCCAGCAACAGAAGCAAATGAAACGCGGCATTAACTTCCAAGGGTTACTGTAACATTAAAATAAAAAAATAATTTGTAATTAAATTTACAAAAGCATTTTTCTCGAAAACGGTGTGTTCTAGCGAGGTGCGACAAGAGTACCTTATTTACCTACAAGACTTCAAGTTTCAGATTTCTGCAATCGACAAACAAAAACTTTGGGGCAAATTTTTCCCACACCTCCCCTGTGTTATCCACCCCTGAAGACAATCTAATACTCAGTTTTAGTTTGTTAAATAGAGTCTAGAAAGTTTAGTAACTGTATTAAAGTTAATTTAAAAATGTGTACGTGTTTCGAAAATATTTACAAAAAAACGGCAACACCTCTTCAAATTTAACACCCCGTATGTTAAAACTAAGACGTTTTGGACCCTAGTTTATATGAACTTTTATCCTTAGGCTACGTTTCCTTGCCGAAAATCATTTAGTTGAAAACAGTGAAAGATGGGTTGGTCACGGCTGCTTATGAAGGTACTGAATTATAAAATGGAATATTAATTTTCTCCCCAATATTTTTTTTTTATAAAAAAACTTCTGTAATAAAGTTCCATTTATTTTTACATACGAGAAACTGTGATTTCGGAGGCCAATTACTTTGGATAAACGGCACGAAAATGGCAGTGCCAAAAAAGAAAAAAATCGGCGTCGAGATTGTGATGCAGGGTGAGCGAGACAAATGTCGTTGGCAAAGTCAGGGGCAGATCCATTAATCAGCGTAACCGCCGTAATATTACGTCGTATCAAATAAGCAATTTATAAAGATGTTCACGAAAACAGATTGCGGGGACGTAGGCGGGTGACTTTTACTGCAAATTACCAAAAAGTGGGAAGCGGACCGTCGGCATATATGCATCGCGATATCGTCGTATGGTGGGGGCCGTCGGGTGGTTGTGACATCAAAATGATAATTTCCCCGAAGGGAAACAGGCAATTTCCGAATTTATATCGTTATTATTAAATGCTAAAAGTTAGCGTAACGTTTTTTTTTGTGAAAATCCGTGACGGTTGATGCATTCAAATTTATTTACGCAAATTTCTCCCGTTTGACTCGTAAAATAATTTTTTTTTGTCGTCGATAATACGAAATCTCGGTTATGGTTTTGGGGGTCCCCCTTATTACTTTTTTTGAATAAATTTGAATTTTAATTGTAGATTGTAGGAAAATTTTAGTTTTTAAGAAACATACGAACCGCACTGGTAGTTATACTTGGACCAGAATTATAGTGCTTTTACAACCGACCGCGTGATTAACTTTGCCTACTGTTTATTACTCCAAAACCACAGCTCCTTATAGAACACCCTACCGAGCAGACCCTTACTCGTAACCATTCCAGGACCGTCCTAGGAATTTATCAACCTACACTAACAAGCGGAATATAAGTATGTTTTTCTACTCCCGTCTGTAAAATACCTAATTACCTTCCGATCTAGCCTCACTTTACCTCGTCAGATTTATTTCCTATGGATCCGAACCACTTCGAACATTTCCGTAATTTTACCGCACGGATTTGGGAGCAATCGGATGATTTCGGAGATATTTCGGTATTCGTGTTGTACCCAAAAACTAACGTAAGAAAAATTATAGTATGTAACACTTTCGGTAAACTTTTTAAGTCACTCGTTTATAAACTCGTGAGTTAAATGCCGTTTACCACACTTGTTGCATAATATACTATTTCATTCTTGAAACATGTATATAAAAAAATTAGTACAAAGTAACAATTTATTACGTTCTATTACGTCTTCTAAATTGTCATTAGGTTCGACTACCATCTCCACTTCGTCTTCAAATTCTGTGGTGTTTTTCATGTCTTCTTCCAACAGGGGAACATCTGCGTACTTGCTTACCCTTACCTTTTGAACTATGCATTGAAAACAGCCTCGCAGAGTCAAAGCTCGAGAACCAGGTACATAAGTACGTACTTGCTGGAGGGATCACATTCAAATACTTCCGTAATATATACGAACATATTGCAATTTAGTTTAAACTCTTAAGAACTATACGTATCACTCGATATTCAAATAAACGCTTCTACTTATTTCAAAATACCCCGCAGCATCAATGCTTAATCAAATTTAAGACGGTCCATTTACGGTTGAAATAAAATTTTCAGTTTTCCACAAATATTCGTTACAGTCCATCATCACGGTCCTGCGAAGGTCTGCGGTTACGGTACTGTAAATTACTTAAAACGTCAAATGCACTAAATAAAAAAAAAATCAGACTTTTGAATAACTGAAATCAGTCGCAATAAAATTTCATGGAAACTAACCAGAACTATTCGGTTTTAATTCTAAATATAATCAATTGACCTGCAGAAAAAAGTAAGTTATATTTTTTAAAGAAATTTTCCAGAGAAAAAAGGGTGCGGTAAATACTATATAATTAAAAAAAAGGAAACTGCGCTTTATCTTCAAATTTTTAACTATAAAAATGCTTAAACTAACTATTATTATTAGTGTTGCTTCTATAAATTTAAAGACTCAAATTAAGTCAAACTTTACGGTAGCCAAAAAAAGTTACTTTTTACTTATAATTTCACATCTAAAATCACCATATTTTAATGTAGTTGCTCCAAAGGATCTAAAGGTCAGAAAAACATTTAGAATTTAGAGGAAACATCAGTTCTAATGTAGCTGATTTCGACTATTCTAAATTCCCGAAAATTGAAAAGTACTATCCTTGTTTATGTCAATAATTTATTCTAAAAGGAAGTTGAGCCAAAAGTGTGTTTGCCGAGGTTACTTTTTGCTATCGAAACACCGCAATATATATATTTTTTTGAAGTTATGGGTCAAATAAGAAAAGAAATGTTATTTTTGTATTTTGAACTATATATTTGAACCTTGTACCAGAACCTGGAAACCAGAAAATATCAAACAAGCCCTAACCAAAAAAGTCCTTTGGACTCAATTGCACTTTTAAAATATGATATTGTTATTTATACAGGATATTTGTCTAAAGTAACAGCGCTATTATTTGTAGAACACCCTGTATTTTAACGATTTTTAAATTCCTCATTATAATATTCCATAGGTAAGTCTCACATATTTTGAATTTTTTGTCAAAAGTTACATTTGCAGACTTCATTCCTATCGATTTTTCCCATTGAAAAACTTTGTTATGTATTAGTTGATCTCCTCATAGAAGGGGTGTTTACATTTTGAAACTAAGTAAATACGGGGTGATCAAAAGCAATATTCAAAATTTAAATGAAAAAATCGTTAAATGTCTTTTTTTTAATACAACCGCATATGATTTTATTGTATCTAGGATTTGAAAAAGGGTTTGTGTGTTTCAACAATTTGAAGATTTTAAAAGGTTAGCAATGTAACGTTTTTCCACTGTAAAGATGCTATAAAGCTTTTATATTTTGCTGTTAATTGCCTATGACGATGGCGGCGAATAATGACTAAAAAAAAATCGAGCACTACAGAAACGTCACTATTTTGACTTGTGACTTTGGAAGTCAATGATTGTTAGTCATTTTTTATTGTTATTAATATTTTAATAAAAAAAGTATTGGCCCTTATGATAGCAAGTAAAACAACTTAAAAAGATAGGTTCAAATTCTGAAAGAAATAAATAAAGACGATATGATTTCTTTATATATTTTTTTAATTAATGCCTTACTTTAAATACCCAAAATTTTATAAATGTTTCCATTTTTCATGGAACATTCGTTAAAAATTCTCAAACCACACTACTAAATAGGTGCGATTTCTTTAGTATTCCATTGATTTTTTTTATATTTCGCCATCATCTATTTGGCTAATGAATAGGATTTTTGCCTTAGTAAAACGTTTTATTGCTAATGTTTTCGAATCCTACACCCTTTAGAAGTCGTACACCTTACACAAAGCCGTTTTTGGTTTTTGATCACCCGGTATTTATTTATTTTCGAAATATCACCAACTTCTAAAACGCATCTCTTTTATCAGAAAATTAATATCTTACCAAACCAAATATCTATCAAAGACTTCTGCCGAGATTTAGACTTGCAAACGTCCCAAATTGAATAAAAACGGTACGAATTGGGTACAGGATATGATATATCAAATATGTCAAATTTTTCAAAGAAAGTTCAACAGGCTAGCGTAATACCATTTTGCAAATCTTTTTTATTCCTCCGGCGTCGGTTGTCTATGACGTTTCGCCAATCATTCTGTTGGTTTCTTCAAAGCTTAACGGAAACTAATTGGTGCAAGTTTGATTTTTAAACAAACAATGCAGGAGGAATCCAGAAAACTTGTAAATAGTATGAAATATGTCGATAATTTTTCGAGGAATTCAGAAATTTCATAATATACAATTTGAAATCAGAATATATATTATTATTTGTCGTCTCCCATTCGAATATATTAATGTATAAATGAATCTAAAAAACTTTTGTCCTTTTTTATATTTTTGCAGGTTCTGATATAAGCTTTCATCCCACGCAATGTTACTCCCACTAGTCGTTCATTATAATGACAATTTTCGTCGTCGTAATTATTTGGACGTTATAAATGCACGTCGAGAACGTTTTTTACGCATTTTATGTCGTTATGTGGAAACCGCGCTCCTAATTTATCTAGAAAGAAAGCCAGCTAACGTGGGCGGGGGCGGGTCCATCCATTAAATAATCCATTTCGAATTCCTACGAAACAACCGGTGTAAACGGTAATTAAAACCGGCTGCAATTGTTTCACTGTACTAACGAAATAGTCGTTCCATAGATTTATAGTTTTAATTAAAAGCGGCCGCGTCGAGAAAAAAAGCGGCCAGATAAAACGAACGAACGGTTGAAAAAGAGAATCTTTAACAATGGCCTAGTAAATACGGAATATAAAAAAAGACAATGAAGATAGTTTCGATCGATGCGAGACGATATATACTATTTTAGAGCCATATCACTATATTTACCCGGAAGTAACACATCTGACTTCAGTTCTTCTTTTAAAAAATTACCATTACCATGATAAAAATAAAAACATAAATCAGAATTATTCACGCACAATAGAAATATTGGGTGGTTGGCCCGTTGATAAATAAATAAATAAATAAATAAATAAAATAGACAAATCTTTATCTCCGCCAAACCCACCGACAGAGTATAACATGTCAGTTGCAAGAATTTATAAAATCGTAGCAAATATTTACATCACATTACATTTACATTTGCAGTTTAGATAGCCATCTCTAATGCACAGTTTAACTGGCCACACTACAGGACTATTTGTTACCTTAGCCAGCCTGTGCCTAGGCAAGATCAAATTTGATTTTGCCCTAAAGTCATGTTGACCTTTTCTCCGTTCGGATAATCTGATACATAATTTTTTATAGCATGATTTAAATTAAAGTGAATAGAGATGGGCACGTGCATGAGTTTAGTTTAGGGGATAATGATCGGCAACTATGTACGTATATGGCTGAAATAATGTAGATCTCACTATTATTTTTTGCGCTCTGAAATCCTCACCAACGCTGGCACAGTTACCAAAACATATCATGGCATACGACAGGCAGGGCAGGGTTGTATATATCCATGAAAGTAAAGCAAAAAAAAAAAAGTTGAATAATTGCCAAAGCACATACGTATAAACTGACAGTTTTTTAAGTACCGCATCAAACCGACTGGTTAACGTAAATTCCTCGTCAATAGAAATTCCCAGATATTTCACAACATTAGTTTGTTCAGTCGTTTTATTATTTAATTTATCAAGAACACTCTTATTTAAATCTGTATCTGCATCATTTCAGTTTTCGATTTTTTTTAAAATAAGTCAATTTTTTTTGCAAAGGGTTATCATTTTACTTACCCAAGGATAAAATGTTTTAAACTAGCGTTTGATGTCATGACCAATGCACCTACGCAATGACTAGGAAACTCCCACATAAAACGGTCAAAGAAAATTATGAATAGAAGTGGTTCCAGTATGCTTCCTTGAGGCATGCCACTAATAACAGAAGCACCGAAACAGAAATATCGATTTTTAAGTGCTCTCTACCTATGAGGTGAGACTATCCAGCAGTAATTAATTCCACGCATCGCTCATATCCAATGTATCGACCACGTGTCGGCTGATATCAATGGCAATGTTGAATAACCCTTTTTACCGTGCTTTGCGAAAGAGTTACTAATTTTTCCATTATGTGGCGTCGAAATTTCTTGTCATTAGATGCATAAGAAACTGTGAAGCATATGTATGAATTATTAAGTAGAGGATTCACCAATCAAGAAAGCTTTAAAAGAATCTTGCCAATATTGTAAACAGAATGAAAGAAAGAAATGCTCTGATTTCCAATCTCGCAGTCTGAGTAATTGTGAACACAATATGATATGATCAGATCAGATTAGACCAGAATGTTCCTACTTTGAGTAAACTGAAAAGGAAGAAGATGAAAGTAATAAAATTATTAGTTCTGACGCCCTCCATAGAATTATTTTTCAAATTTGATTTAAATAACGCAAAATAGACTCGAAAACTTGATTCTATTGATACGATACGAGGTTGATTCCAATAAAAGCTGCCGGATAAAACCACCAAGAGTGCAGAACATTTTTGAAAACTCATTTCAAATGTATAAAATGTTTTAAAGGATAGTGCTTGCTAAAATTCATCAATTATTTATTTTGAATCCAGTAAGAAGAAAGGGTAACTTTTGGAAATGTTAAATTCAAATGCTATTAAAAGACAATATGTATGTAATTGTTTAGCTGCTTAGATCCCAAAGTGACCCAAGGGGTTCACAATTCTTTTTTTTGTGTTAAAACTTGCTTATCTCCTATTCATAAAGGTAGCTGTAGTGAGTCCATCGCAATCAGTTAAATTTTGAGAAAAAAGTCTGTAAATCTGTTAAGCTGGACAGATGCGACATACTGTTTTATGACTTTTATGTCTTCCTCCATATCACTATAGATTTAATCCCATATAACATCTGTGACAGCCACTAAAATCAAATGTGAGGAGAGCAGAAAATGTTACTGCTACTTTAAGTTCTGGTGTAAAAAAATTAATTAAGAATAGAAATAATATTATAATATATATAATATAATAATATTAAGTAATTGTAATTAACCTGAATAACGTGAAAGAGAATTAGATTTTGAATAAAAACTTACTTACGTAGGTAATTAATGATAATTTCATATTTTTAAAAGTTGATATAGTGTAAAACATTCTATATTAATTAATTAATTAACAACATGAAAACTAGATTCTTTACTTGTCCTAAAATCTTCTAACATCTACGATTGGTAAAAGATAAAATTCCTTCCCAGGAAGCAGGTATTTACAGTTTATATTTTCACTTGCGCGAAAGAGAGTAGCTCTTGAAATCATCTTATTGTTCAGTGATGCTATTTAACACAGAGTTATGAACTTACCGCTTGGGAAGGCTCACCTTGATAATGGCAAAGCTACTTTATAGACAAAAATAATTATAGATTTCTGTATCCCCCAAGTGTTAAATTTAATAGAATGTTTAGAAAATTAAAATTCATCAGCCGTCATCATGCAGGAGTGTAGCGACAACTTTTGGAATCGATTTGAGTTACATGGCTAGAAATAAACGTAACGTACCATCGAAAATTTAAATGAGTAGTTTTTTGAATCAGAAGTTTGATATCTTCTATTAGAAATGGTTCGAAATCTTCTCTTCACAACTTTCATTCATTGAATCAATTCATAAAATGTAAAAAAAATATTGTGAAGAAAAGATTTCGGAACATTTTTTAATCGAAGTTAATTAGAAAACTAACAGCGTTTATAAAAAAGTTAATACGAAGTTCACACATACCGGAGGATAAGCATAATGGTACCACTTTTTAAAAAGGGGGAAAAAACTGATACAAATGACTATCGAGGAATTAACACGACTTTGAAACTGACAACAAAAATTATTACCAACAAAATAACTCCACTTGTAAAACTCTCTGAAGCACAACAAGGTTTCAGAAGTGGAAGATCTTGTAATGACGCAGTATTTGTAATTAGACAATTGTGTGTTCTTATGCTTCATAGACTTATAAAAAAGCATTTGATAGAGTGCAGATACAGGACGCGATATATTTGATATAATAAAACTAATCTAAAATATATACAAAAGAAATAAAATAGAACCTATCGTAAATTCAGAGCCAACTGATCCCATAGATGTAACAGAAATAACTAGAGAAGTAAAAACAAAAAAAGGCTATAAAATGGGTAATAAAGAAATACAAGTGTGGTGTTACACCGACGATACTATATTGGTAATGTTGGTATATTGAGAATGAAGATTATTTGCAGAGATTAATACATCAGTTTAATATAATGCAATGAAATTTAATGAAAATATCGGCCAAAAAAACTAAATCACTAGTAAACTCTAAAGATCCAATTAGATGTAAGCTGGAATTCGATAAGCAAATTATAGAGCAGGTAATGAACATCAAATATTTAGGTATTATATTATCATATGATAGGAACATAGAGAATGAAATCAGAGAACAAACTGCAAAATCCAATGGATTAGCAGGATACCTAAACGACTTGATATGGGACAATAAATAATTAAGAACCTACATAAAATCCCGAATATATAAATCTGTAGTCCTACCAGTCATGACATATACTGCTGAAACCAAGAAACAAATGAAATAAAAACATCAAGGAAAATAGCAGGAAAAACAACACTCTGGGATAGAGAAACAAATGAAAACATCAGACATATAAGTGGAATTGAAAATATTAACACCTGTACAAGAAATAGAAAGCAAGAATGGAGTCAAAATATAGATAGAATGTCTGAACAACGGAAAGTGAGGATAGCAGGAGATACCCTGCCGGTCGGAGGAGTATAGGACGCCCACGAAAAGGATGGAATGACAATTTATGATAAAAATTACATTGAAGAAAAACGGGCAGAAGTGCCTAATATAGAAGAAGAAGTAGAAGGTTCAGTCATTGGTGGGATATGATCTAAGCACATTTCCAAAAGACCTCGGACGATTTATCTCCAAAAGGTAATTACTTGGTTACATATAGCGCAGGATATCGTCGCGAGATTGTATCAGAGGTTGCCCGCAATCCCAAGGTATATCGCCGGTTATCTACTATTTAAAGTTAACAAGGGATTTGATAAATTAGGCTATAAAGTTTGGAACGGCTAATCTGCCCGTTAACACTGCCGCAGCATTATATAAACGCACTCACACAACACAACACACAAAAGCTATGGCGAACGCCTCCATGTTGTTTGGTTTAATGCCGAGTTTCAGTTTATGCGGTTTATATTACTTTCTATTGTGCGGCCCTAACGGTGTTTGTTTCTGTTGGCAGTTAATTTAGATGGGACGGTAGTTTACGGTGACACTTTTTAGGTTCATTCGTTTAACCACTATAATCGCTTTGTTAACGTAACCTCCCACTGCAGTAGAACCGTGTTCCATGTTATCGATTAAAGGTTAATTTATTGGCGTTACTATATATCATGAAGACAAATTCATTTTATAAGAGGTTCTGAATAATTGTTTTTTGCTACTTTCCTGTTGTATTGTATGTATTTTTTTTCGCAATCGTTAGGATACTTGATCAAAATTCAATATCAAATAAATTCATTTCTTCGCAAAATACACAAACGTATTACTGGTTGCATAGTCCAATAATGATTTCAATCTCTAGAGATTAAAAACTATTCTTTTTGCGGAAATGTTTTGTTCAAACAACTTTGATCATGTTACCCTTACATTGTGTGATATATAATATCCTCTGCCAGATATTCACTTTCGAATTTGATTTGGTAGAAAATAGAATTTAAGGTTATGGTAATCAGTTCTTGCGTCCTTTTTGCCCTAACTGAAACGGAAAGTTAATATCTACTTAAGGGATTCAGCACGGGGTAGTTTATGCTCTCTAAAAGTCGTACATTTTAGCTGTTTACGTCCCCGTTCTCGTTTTTACGTTCCACTTTAATGTGCATTTAATGAACACGGGCTAAATAATAAAAATAACCTTAACGCGTGTTATAAAATGAAATATGATCGACAATATTGCCGGAGATATAAAGTTTGTCAGTTTATCGTGCAATATATATAGTTTTATGTCATTTAAATTGTCCATTCACCACACACTGATGTGCATTGTTTTATTTTTGTCAATTATATTTTTCATTGAAAAAATTTTTTTCTTGAGATCAGGTAGTTCGACACGGTCTCACCACTAAATTTTATGCATCGTACCATTCCTTAACTATTTCAAAATCTTGCTCTTAGTGATGTCTGCAAAGGAAGCCCAAATGAAACTGCTAAAATGCCTCGGGTTTCAGAAGGCCGTCGTTTTGCAAACATACCACATACTAGAAAAAGATAAATCTGACCACTTAGCAAGGGTGACACCATCACATGATGATGCAAAAGTAGAAAAAGGCCGCTGGTTAAAGCAGCGCAATAACTAGCACAGAAATACCAAGATGAGGGAGAACCGCCGATAAGAACACGAGTACTGAACCAAACCTTAACCAATTGAAGAGTCAAATCCATACACGCGTTGTCATATGGGATTCTTGTAAATCAAATGTAGACTCTGTACAGAAAAAAGTGAAACTGTATCACATATGTTCCTTGGTACACTTTGAGCTGTGCAAACATTATCAATATGAACTGAAGGCTCCAAGATGAGCCCAGACAAATAAGATACAAACAACGCAGAATCAAGATGGTCAAAGTAAGTCTGCAAGCTGCCTTGACATTTTCATCAGAGACGAGAAACATACCTATCTTGTCGTTGTATCTATTTCAACCGACGAAAATATGTGCAAAGAAGTCGAGAAGAAATTGAAATATGGATCCTTCGCAACCGAAATTCAGATGTCGAGAACCATGCTGCACATGCTATACCTCCAAGGAATTCCCTGAAAACCTGACCAAACTCCCCTTTTGAATTCTAGCATCTGAAATGAAGAAAACAACCCTGCTTTAAACTTCCCATATCTTAACCCATATTATCCCAAGCATAAAAAAAAATAAAAAAATACTTTTTTTCTCTGAAATTATTAATTTTGTTGCACTTAAGAATACATTACATGTGTCAAAAAAAAAAAACTCGAAACATACAAAAAAAATACTGGTGCGTAAACGAACCACTGGGAAAAAACATTAATTAATGATTTGGGGCACATAAGATGTAACATATAATTTGTACATAATTATATAAAAGAAAGTTGAAATTTGACAGAGAACAACTAAAAGTAGATCGTTTTCCAAATAGAACCTGATTTGATACAAAAAAACGCATAACATTTTATGGTGCTTGAGCGCTCCACTGGTAACACCAGGTTTCATTTTTAGTGATATTCTACAAAGCATGAAGTACTACATATTACACTTATTACAAACGTAAATTGTGTGGCTGTGGCAGATTCTACATCTCCTTCGAGCTTTATTAGCATGAACAATCATGAGGTGACCTTGATATCATAAGTCTTCATCAGGAGACCAATAATGCTAAATATGTGGTAATGAATGATAACCCGAGAACAATAAAATGCCTACAAAATTTAAAAGTTCATTTTTTCACATCGAGAATTCTTGGCGGTTATTATCGCGAGTATATTTTACCGAAAATTTTAAAATCAAATCAATCACTTCGTTATCAAAAAACGTAAAAAATATTTCAAGCGGAGTTTTTCCAGAAAGCCTATTTGTTAGTTCCTCACATGAACTAAATTCATCGGATATAGGTGTATGAGTGTACTCAATCTGACCTTTCTTCCATTTGACAGCAGAAGCAAGCCTGTCGTTTGCAGACAGGATACGTCTTGTTTCGAATTCCAGGGTTTCATCATCTGATCAGTCACATTCATGGCCAGTAGTTGATGAATTTCAAGACTGTTGAAGGACAGCTGTATCATTCGGTGTATGTGACTCGAAAGTTTCAACTATATCAGTTGGTTCTCCAAACTCTTGTAGATTTATGTTTTGTTCATTTCTTCTTCATCAGTCAAGGTATCTACGTCAGGTGGAATATAGACCGTGTCAATATGTTCTGTAAATATTTTTTCACGTTATTTTTAGCATAAATTTTCAAAGAATGGAATGCTACAATACATAAGAATACGTAAATCCAAATAATACTTACGACTTACATTGTTATTGTCCTCATCCATCACGACCTTCTCCATAGCGGCCTCTAATTCCTTTTGAGTCAAATACCTCGGAAATGCCATATTTTACGAACTGTAACCTTCACTGCACAAGGCACAAACTAACACTAAAGAACACGCTAATTGTAGGATGATTATTCTACATGCGCTGACTTGTCTAGACTTGGAATAACCAAGTTTTGTTTCACAGATAAAACCACTGGTGCATTCACGCACCAGTAAATATTTTCAAAAAATTAAGCATAATCAATATAGTATTTCCAATGTATGTTTTCTGCGATGTAATCTACCTACTATAGACTTAACAAAAATGGCAATACAAATCCAAAATATGTTTTTTTTACTATTTTGGATTTACTTGAAAATGTGATACAAATTTATGTACCGCTTTTGTTAACTTTTGAAGTCAAATATGAGATCTTCCTTTACACATAAATTAGCGATTGCTACGGTTTTATGTCTTTTAGTAGTGATAATAATAAAATTTTTAAATGGATGTGCAAAAATATTTCCTGGATGTCACAAAAAAAATCATGGTGCATTAACGTACCACTGGGATAAAATGGGTTAAAGAAAGTTCTTACCTAGGTTAACGCCCCTACAATAATCACTGCAGTAGAATTGGTAATGGTTTACTTAACTACTACTAATTATATTAGCGTAATTGTTACTATTAGTATATGTATTTCCCTTGTAAATACTTACCTATAGAGTTTCTATGCACCATAAATTCTGTGTAAGTTTTCAGTAAATAACAATAATAAAGGACGTTTATTTATCCAACAGCAGTACTTACAGAGTTCATTGTTACAATTGAAAGAGGGAAGCGCAACCTTTAACTTAATATTAATTATATTATTATATTATATAATCTTAAAAATTTACCAAAATAGCATTCCTATAATTATTAAAATTCATTTCTAACACACAAATAACATGGAATATTAAAGTTTCAAGTAAAAAATCAAAGGACTGCAACAAGTGGGGTAGGTCGTCTACAAGAAAATTTAGCTCATTTTTAAATAGATGCTTTTTAATCATTTTTATGTAATTACATAATGACAGCCCAATAATAAATTCCCGAGGTAACAGGTTAAGTAGTTCAGTTGCTTTGTGAGAAAAAGATGATTTTTTTATTCGGTCCATATTAATTCGATAGGATTCAAATCTCAGTGATAAGGTGGTAATCTAGGGGGTATATTTTTGTATAAGTATCTTCATAATCAAATTCGTGATTTTTCATAACTAGCATTATCATAAACTATTACGCGCTCTGGTTGGAAGAAGATAATTTTATACCCAATTTCAAAAATTTCACTTGTCAAGTCCTGATGGGTAGTCTAATGAGCAGTCTTTAATGTTTTTCTCAAAGCGTTTGGCACTCAAGGTTCCATCGAGCCACGGTGTAAAATGGATATTCTTTTTCCCTCCAGATACAGGTTACATTAAACATGCAATTCTATGAATAATTTTTAGCCACCTCTTCTTTTTAGTATCATGAGTGTCGAACACTTGTCTAAATAATATAAATTTCTTGTTCCCAGCAATAGTTGGATCGTTTTTGTTGCACCGATTCAAGTGAGGGAATCTCATCACCCTTATACATCGCATGCACTTCCCTGAGGATCTGCTCTGCGTCACTATTCCAAACACTTGCACTATGCCTTTTCACTTCGTTATTTATTTTCTAGTTAATCATTATCAACGTCATCAGTCAACGCGAGGTTGCCCTCTGACGTTTTTAAAAGATCTGCACACAAATTTTTCTTTAAAAAATATAAATTATTACCAGATTTTTTATTTGCCATTTTAAAGTTTCGGGAATGGTATAGTAAACAGTTGACTGATATCTTTTCAAATAATTTTTAAAAATTTAAATGCGTGGAAAATATGTATAAAGTAAAAAGTATTATATAAATTTTACCTTCGTACACTTGCAAAATGATTCTCTGGTAGTAAAAATTCAAACGGCACTTTCTTTCTGTATCGTGGTTTTGTCGTCGAAATTTTGTTCAACCCGTGGTGAAAACAAATAATAACTGTAGAGCGCAAATGATTTTAAAATTTCAAAGGTGGCGACACTACTCAAATAAAAATACCTCCCTGTACTGATAAACGCTTGTAAATTGTATGTCTATGCTTTTTTGATAGGATAGGCATATCGTGCGCTTTACTATACAGAGTTGTTCTGTGACGAGTCAAAACCAAAACCCTCTGGTATTGGAATTAAGATTTTGGTTAAAAGATCAATATTCATATTAGGATACGAAGGTCGCTTTGTGATAAATGTTTTAAAGGATAATCTTAGTCTTGTTTGATAGCGTATCGTGTAATATTAGAGCATGCTTTTGAAGTAACTCATTAAGAAAAAGGTTTCAGTTAATGCCTGACATTGACATATATTGGCAAAATTTAGTCCAATAAAAAGGACTTATTTTTTTTTTATTTTACGTTGTTCTTGGAATCCTTCTCACGTATATATTTTCAAAGCACATGATACTTCACTTCAAATGAGTTTTTGTCAGATGGCCACATTTTGCTGCCGTCATTTTTAGACCTCGGTTATCTTTTTCGTCTTCATCTTTAAAACCACGCCACGTATGGCGGCACCCGCAGATAACCCCGTCGGTGACTTTAAATTTTGGTTTTCACTATTAACCGTGGCATGCCCCATCCCCACTACGACGTTCTTGCATTGGCGCGCGGGTACAAAGAGAGGCGACAGAGTATGCCGGCTGCAGGATTAACCAAATGAAGCGGTTATTACATATTCAAGGAACGTCGTAGCGAAGCCATGCCAAAAGGGAAGCGTGCGTCGCGAATTCCACCCCCTGCTCTTCCTTGTGGCCCCTCCGCCCCCGTCGTTGCAGCGACTTGCTTGGGCCACACGTAGTCTCGATGCTTGTTCTCGCCCAGAAACAAATTGCGCAAATTATCGAGACAACAAACGGTGATGTTGGAAGCCGCGAGTCATGTAGGAGTGCCAGATCTAAGGACCGAGATAGGAGACACGGATCTGCCTTTAGGTTATTAGCACTCCTACAAAATTGAGTTTGAACTTTTCATCTTTGTGTTGTAAAACAGAAAATATTTATCACACTTTCTCGTCTCGATATTTATCTCAAATATGGCAGATATCTTAAGAGCGGTACCAAATGAATTAACGTTAAAGGATCCCGTCTTTTTAGCTCCTCTGCAAATGGATCTACCACTACCACACCAACTTGATTTATTTGACTATCACTGTAAATTAAACTAAAATTATTAAATTTTGTATATTTGACGAAGCAGTTTGCTCTTTTCCTTTCAAACTTAGCATGGTCCTCAATCAAAGTCAACCAATTAACGGGAAGATTATTTACAACAATGTCTAAAACCAGGAAGGCCAGAAAAGATATTGATGAATCGAAGTTGTCGACTGTTCTTCGGAGCTTAGCTGAAACTGGGTCCCATTCAACTTTGTGCCTGCCCTCTGTCAAACAATTTTGAAGGAGGGCGGGCATTGAACATTGTCCCGGATGGTCAGGTAAAAGTAAGGACCCGAGTCGCGGTTAAGATTGTTAGGTTGCTTACAGATTTCTATTGATTCTCATTCTATTGATTCCATTCAAGAATTTTAATTTTCTCCAATAAAATGTTGTGTCCGCTTTCGTGATTGTGTTCGACAACTGCTGTGGGTTTATTTGTCGTAGTCTTGAGGCTCTTTCGTGTTCTTTGAGCTTAGTTGATATTTTTCGTCCGATCTCGCTAATGTATTCTTTGCCCCCTGGTAAGTGGTAAATCTGGTTTTGGTGTTACATTTCTTAATATGTTGATATGTGATCAGTGATGTTTTAAATGTAGATGTGATGTTTCGAAGTTAAATTCGAGGCAGTTTCAATTAAGCTCTGAAGAAGCCAGCAGGATGATTGGCGAAACGCCACCAAGTTCGGCTCATCAACAACCGACGAAGGAGAAATCCAGAAGTTTTAGAAAGAGCAGAAAAAATCTCTTTCATTCTTCATATCTTTACTGATACCTTGCAGTATGGGGACACCTGATGAAATTCTAGCAAACTTATATAAAAGAGTGCTTCCTTTTCAATAAAATTAACAAAATAGAAAACTCCGCGACCCCGTTTTAATCATCAGCAAACTAAACTTTTAGATTCTTTGGAAACAAATTTTATTACGCGCTGCAAGTAAGACATTTTTTTTGAAAACATCGACCTGTCGACCTATTCATACGCAGCATACGCCAACATTCACCTTGATTCCATTCATGGCATATCCGCATCGGTAGAATACAATTTTTATAATCCATTATATATTGGATGAATTGCTTAGATAAAAACAGCCAACAATTTTTACTTTTGCTTAACCTGCAGACATGACACGTAAATTTTCAAGATACTTTTGAACATATGTTTCTCTTATTCCCTCTATATGTTTGTGTCAGAACGCGCGATTTTATAGACATTTCCACATATAAATCCTTCATACACCCAGCACCCAAAAAAAGCGAAAAACATAGCAACGACCGTTGGGAATATCTGTGAGCTGTGAGCCGCTTTGCGTAACGAGCATAAAAGAAGTTGTATATGGTGTAACGGGCAACGTCTATCATTGAGTTTTAAATGCGCCTAGTTGAGCTACGCTGAGTCACTTCATTTGTGAGAACTAGATTGTCCTTAGTAGTAGGTCAAGTAGCTCTTGAAAGTTTGCAATTTAGTTTCAATTCGCAGTAGATTCCTCTCAAAGTAAGAAATTGTCATTTCTATGGCATTTATAATATATAAAAATAAGAACACGGTTATGGATATTTCAAAAAACAATAATGTAATAAAACATATATACAGGCTGTAATTTTAGATGGATAACTTTAGGAGCTCAATTATGTTCCTCCTGGGTCTGTTATAGCCATGGAAATAGCATCTACCACTCAAGAAAGTCAGACAGCATTCATTGCTTACTTCAAATAAGAGCAGTTTCAGGAAGGTATGCAAAGGGAGCTACTTAGATTTGTTAATTTGAGTTAATGGTACTGCGCCTTCCGCGGTACCACTATGAATTAAACCCCTAGAATTGGTATGGTCGTAACCTAAAAGGGTTTATAGCAAGGCATAACACATATTTTAAGAATGAAGCAAATTCATCGAACGTATGATTAAAGTAGAACAAAGAATATGATAGACTATAGACTATAGTTAATCTGACTGAAAATTTACAAATAAAGTTGTTTTGTAAATAGTATATTTTGTAAAAATAATAATCGTGATTATTATTTATGTTTTTATATCATTCTTACTTTTTTTGATCTTAGAATAATTAATTTTAATAATAATTAATATCTCATATCTGCTCATGCACAAGAAATCACCTTGTAATGAATGATTTTTTTTTGTACAATTTAACTAATCAAAATATAACGTTTTGGAAAGTTTTTTTATAAATTAAAACATCTTCTTTTTTCATATATTTCATGTATTGCGTTTTTGTTATAAATAAATTTTTAATTTTTTATTACGAAAGATGGCTATATTAATCAAACTGGAAAGTGACTTTTATAAGGCGATAAAACAAAGAGAATAAGCCGTCATTATCTTCTGCGTGCTCCTTCTTCACTTGTTGGGTTGTTAGTTAGTGTAGTCTGTGTTGTGTGTTGTGTGCTGTGTTTTAAAAACTGTGGGGTATTGTACGGCAAGTACGTACAGCTTGTGTCTATTATTATCGATTATTATAAACTAGCACTATTAAGATAAGGATGAGTTACGATATGGAAAATGTCAAGCATCGAAATTGTATTTGGTATACACTGAGATCTATAAAAAATACCCAGCATATTGTCTTTCCTGTATACCTTTCGCTACTCGCACCTGTCTTGAACTGGTTAATAATCAAAAATCAATTTTAATAAAAACTAGCAATAAGCATATTTAAAAGTATAGTTTTATTCTCGAAGGCAATAATATTTTCAATGATTAAGTAGCTTAATGATCTGCATTACTTAATTATTTTAGATAATGGTGTCACCGATGAGATCTTTCCAAGGGGGTCATTCAGATATTGGTTAGAAAGCTCAAGCTCAACATTCCTACTAATTTTCTTTCATTTTGTTACCTAAATCTAAGAAAAACCAATTGTATATCTGTTCGTTTTATTTGAATTAAAGGGTTTAAAAGGTCGGGTTTTATTTCTTGTTTAATCCGTAAATTGTAATGTTATTTAATTATTTTGATAAGTTGGGATATGAATACGCGTTATATTTTCAAAAAAAGTGTTTTTTATAGCTAAACATCATTTTCATGTACAATTAAAAAATCTTTTCACTATACCGAAAACATACGCTGATATTATTAATTTAAAGTCGAGGCAAATTTAGTCTTAATTAAAAGATTATATTTTATAAAAAATGTGTGTATTATAAAAGTAAATAAGTGAACCTTTTATAACAATACTGCATATGCTTGAAAGTAAAAAATATTTTTTTAATCCACGGATAACGTTAACAAAAGAATAGGATTTTCCTTGATGATGACCTATTCGTTTTAAATCTATAGCATGTTTAAATTGTTATTTTAAACATTTAAAATCATTTTTGTAATATTAATTTTATTTTCTGTGCCATTATAATTAATAAATTCAAATGCAGACAATACTTATGCACATGTTAATTTCAAGAAGGCATTATAGAATCAGATATCGTTTATTGATTTATGAAAAAGCATCAATGAAGCAAAATCACATTTAATCTTTCATAAAATCTGAAATATGAAATTTATTGGAAACTATCATTACAGTTTATTTGAATTTTACGATATAACGTTTTATAACATTTTGGCAATAATAAACGAAATATAGACTTGGCGGTGATAGATTTTGTGTATATACTGAAGAATTTTTGGTAAGACACCGTCTTAGTTTGAAAAGTCCTAGCAAACAGTTTGTTGTCTAAAAACCATTATATCTTATTTGTTAATTTAACTTAAAAAAAAATATTCGTAAAATCAATCGCGCCGTTGTCCTCCAGCGGAAAAATCCCCATCACCCGTCCTCTCTTTTGCAAATACGAAAAAAAAATATAGTAAAAAAAGTGCGGCGGTGGCGGGACACTGACTGATGAATAACGCAGCGAGTGCCCGGGGATCGTAAAACAAATTGGCCGTCAGCGTTATCTCGCCCCGTAACTTATATTCCCGGCCAACTACTTTTGAACACCGAAACGCCGGTTATTCCGGTTACGTATATATAGACGAAACACAACCGGGGCAGCAATTGCGAATTTTGCGCACGTGACGTGCCGGCAATTGCTGACGCGTCAATCGACCCCCGACATCCGCAAAGTGCATCGCTGGCAGCCCCTTGCGAGTGGACCGAGGGGGGTAGGGAGATAAAAAACTAATGAGAAAATAGTCTTGCGCCAGGACGCGCCTGGAAATAAATATTAAGTGTGTATATGTGTGTCTGTCGTCCGCGAATGGAATTTTCAATTCGGTTGCGAAAGAAAGAAGTGTTTAGCTGCGCGAGCGGGATCAGAGTACACTGCTCGACTATCGGGATCACTCACCCGTCCAGAAACGACATCTTGTCAAAGAAATAATCGTTTGCACTCCTGAAATATGGTCTACCAACTCTGTGAAATCCGTGAAATCTGCGAAATCATAAAGAATTTTCTAAAATTTTAGGCATGAATAACAGTTATTTGTACATTAGCGTGACGTATAGATGGATTTTTGACAAATAGCAGTTCGTAGCTACAAGAGTGCTTCTTTTTACTTGCTTTTATTGGGCACATAGACTATGAACATTCGACAATCATCCACGTCCGTCGAGGGATCTTCCTAGGGTCCTAGGAACACAATATAAAGTAATTTATATTACTAGATCATACAACAAGTTCAATGCACATGTACTTAAGAAAACCTTGCCTTGCCTTAGCAGTAACGTCCAAATTACATGGTGAAAATAAAGCAGCAGGCAATGAAATTGAGGAGGAGACATGATCATAAAGGGGATTAATTCCAATGCCTCACACAACCTAATAACATGTGATGGAGATTGGGGGAGAAACGTATCCTTGCTTCACCACCATCTAACGGGTTGATTTGTTGGGGGTGTGGACTGTATTCTTGCGGGGCTGGTTTATTTTAAATGATAGCCGTTTAACACAACACAAACTATATTCTGTCACAACGCGACGACGGTACAAGATAAGGCGTTTAACAATCGGTTTATTTGAGTTAATCACAAACACAATTTGCGTTAAAATAGAGATTAAACTTCCTCGAAAGAAACCGTTTGAGGGGCTAGTCCAAAGAGGACACCGACTTATAAGGGAATATTAAGAGTGAAAGGGGCTTAAAGGGGGGTTTAGCGATAGGGCGATTTTCACTTTTCTATCGTCAAGGGCGGTCGCGGTCGACTGACTAACTGCGCGCAACGCATGTCTGGAAAACAGGCGCCGTCGGGGCGGTCAGGCACGTCTATGCAGCGTGATCAAGAGAGGCGATAGACGTTGTCACGTCTAACGCAATATCCGCGTTTCAGGGTTCGCGAGGGCATTGGGTTGTTTTATCAACATTCTCCCCCGGTTGAAGTTACACTTCAAAAGAGGAAGTATGGAGAAATAAAGAGATTTAAGGGTGAATATGGGAAAAAGGGGCTTCATCTCTCGGTAGAGGACAAATCTTTGTTATTGGCCTGGTTAGCTCGCCAGCAGGGGTTTTAAGTTTGACAACTCGAACCTTATCGTCAGAGCTTGTAATCACATCAATGATTCTCGAGAGCGACCACTTAAGGGGAGGCAATCCGTCCTCTTTTACTAGAACCATATCATTGATTTTCAAGTTTTCACAAGGGTGGAGCCATTTTGGGCGATTTTGCAGTCGGTTAAGGTATTCAACTGACCATCGTTTCCAAAACTGTTGCTGCATCTTAGAGCATCTTTGCCAGAACGCTAGGCGATTTTCTGGCGTACCACTAAAGTCTCTATCAGGGAAGGCGGTCATACTAGAGCCTATTAAAAAATGACCAGGGGTTAACGCTTCAAAGTCGCAGGGGTCATTGGAGATTGGACATAAGGGCCTTGAATTCATTATAGCTTCAATCTGAGCCAAGACAGTGTAAAGATGTTCGAAAGTCATATATATATATATATATATATATATATATATATATATATATATATATATATATATATATATATATATATATATATATATATATATATATATATATATATATATATATATCACCTTTGATGGCACTTTCCCAAATACCACCCCAGTGTGGAGAACTTGGGGGTATGAATCTCCAGATTATTTCATTAGGAGTCAAAAAATCTTGGATGAAGTTTAAATTGTCCTTATTTTTGAAAAATTGATAAAGTTCCTTGAGGTTGTTTCTAGATCCTTGGAAATTAGTAGCATTATCACTGAATATTACAGATGGATTTCCTCTCCGTGATATAAACCTTTTTAAAGTGAGTAAAAACGTCTGGGTCGATAGATCACTAACCAATTCGATGTGCACTGATTTAGTAACCATGCACACAAAAATGGCAACGTAAGTTTTAATGAGAGGGGCTTTTTTGAGAGATGACGATTTAGCCATGATAGGTCCTCCAAAATCGATTCCAACCCTTTGGAAAGGGCGAGATATTAGCAATCTGTCCTTGGGCAAGTTAGCCATAATTTGCTGGGCAGCTTGAGCTCTAAAACGAAAACAAGTTTGGCAGCTTCTGATCACCTTTTTTATTTCTCGAAGTGCATTTAACGGCCAAAATCGAAGCCGAAAATTGGACAAGACATTCTGTGCTCCAGTATGTCCCAAACGATTGTGCTCTTGAATGTTTGTTGAAGAGAGGTTGAATTTTTAGTTTGAGGCACAGGCTTGGGAGCATTTGGCACGTGCAAGAGGGTATGATGACTGGATTTTTGACAGATAAAACATTTCTGCGTTGATCGACAATTTTCAGTAACGTGTCTATTGCCTAAACAAATCGAACAAATATTATTTGACCTTACAAATTCCTGTTTTTCAGACATCGGTATGTTTTTAAATCCGTAGCACGTATAAAAACGATGACCTTCCTTGGTGCAATAGATACATGAACTTTGATTTCTGGAATTCTGAGGGTTATTATTTGTATGTAAACTAGTTCTTTCATTTTTCTTTACGAATTTGTTTTCGAAAGCGAGTAAATTTTCGAGGACAACACAGCGGCTATTAAGAAATGTAAAGAAGTCTTCTAAAGTCGGTAACTCGTTTTTGTCTTTACCTTTTTCCTCCTCAAAAAGTTTCTTTGAAGTGTAGTCTAATTTTTTTTGGAATAAATTTATCAAAACTAGTTCAAACAGTTGTCTATCAGACAAATTTAAATTTTTTAAAGATTCAATATTTTTCTTACAATTTACTACAAAGTCTCTTAAATTTTGCGCATTACATTTTGTTATAGTTGGCAAGTCTAATAGTGAGTTCAACAAATGGTTTAAAAGCAAACACTTATTTTCATATCTGTCTCTTAAAATTTTCAACGCGATTTCAAAATTTTCGTTCGTCACACTAAGGGAGTCTATAAGTTTTAAACTTTCACCTTTCAAGTAAGATTTTAGATACAAAAATCTTTGAATGTCACTTATACTAGGGTTCTTAATAATTAGCGCATCAAACAGCTGATAAAAGGCCGCCCAATCACTTTGATTATTAGAAAACTGGTTGATTTTGATCTCTGGTAATTTAACAGACGGTATATTTGACACAGAATTAGAATTTGTTAACATATGCGAGGTTACAGCGGAATTATTTAAATTAGGTGATAATTGTTCAATTACATGTTGAATTATTGATAAATGTTTAAAATATTTATTTTCTACAGCATCTCTATCCTCAGCATGATCTCCTTGATCAACAGGTAACTCAAGTAAAAGCGTCTCGATGCAATTCTGAACATCATTATATTCCGAACATACTTTTTTTAATTTATCAGCGCGCATTTGAAATTCAAATTTATCTTTGATAACATCTTTGTTGGAGTTTACCCAGTTACAAATCCTAGTTATCGAGCTTTTTAAATGGGCTCTGTGATTTTTTAAATCTTCCAGCGAATTGATAGACATTTTAAAAGTATTCACTTGAATTGATTTTTCAAAACAGCGAAATGAACATACGAATTTTTTCCGCTACAGTTGTATGTAACTATGCTTTACTAAATGCAATTTTAAATGCTTTCCGCAGAAGAGCCAGGCAATCACGTGAAATAACGTCAAAACGCGAAGTATTGCACAACACTTTATAAAATTGGAATAGTCTCACCAAATTTCTGAAGTACGGTCCTGTCTAACCGCGACGAAAGCGAGTCCAAACTCGTGTCGGTAATTTTTCAAAGACCGAAGGAAGCTGCTTCCGTCCGAGCGTCTCCGTCGGCGTCAATTCAGTACCAAGCAAGCTGATTTGGTAATAATAACCAAACGTTACGATGCGTTGAGGAGTTTTACAATTTTTCTGATAGGCAAAACGGCCAACAATCCGGCTGCTATGGACCAAACAATGGGGGAGAAACGTATCCTTGCTTCACCACCATCTAACGGGTTGATTTGTTGGGGGTGTGGACTGTATTCTTGCGGGGCTGGTTTATTTTAAATGATAGCCGTTTAACACAACACAAACTATATTCTGTCACAACGCGACGACGGTACAAGATAAGGCGTTTAACAATCGGTTTATTTGAGTTAATCACAAACACAATTTGCGTTAAAATAGAGATTAAACTTCCTCGAAAGAAACCGTTTGAGGGGCTAGTCCAAAGAGGACACCGACTTATAAGGGAATATTAAGAGTGAAAGGGGCTTAAAGGGGGGTTTAGCGATAGGGCGATTTTCACTTTTCTATCGTCAAGGGCGGTCGCGGTCGACTGACTAACTGCGCGCAACGCATGTCTGGAAAACAGGCGCCGTCGGGGCGGTCAGTCACGTCTATGCAGCGTGATCAAGGGAGGCGATAGACGTTGTCACGTCTAACGCAATATCCGCGTTTCAGGGTTCGCGAGGGCATTGGGTTGTTTTATCAACAGAGATCTCCTACTTCTCCGGATTTGCACAGGTTGCAGGTGCAGATGGGCCGGGTAACCGCAGTAGTTGCTTTTTTTACATTTAATTTCATAGATCAACGAATTATGTTCCAGGAGAACTACTTCGGAATGCGTGGTGACGTATAATGGTGTATAATGATTTAAGTAGTTATCTAGGGAGATCAATCATAAGAATTTAATATTATTATTATTTATTATTATTGCCGTTTATATTTACCATAAAGTGCGAAGGAAAAAAAAAAGATACAATAATTTATACTTAACCGTATCGATAATCCTCAAGAAAAACAACGTTGTTATATAATTACGGAATGTGACTCTCAGATAACAACTAATTCTTGATTCTCTTTTTAGTAGTTTTGATTGAACAAGTGACCCACCTTCATGACAACAAAAAATAGAAAAAATAATAAATGAACAAGCAATAAAACGTGCACAAACCGAAAGGAATTAATCTTTATATGAGAGAACTTTTCTCTGTTCTCTAGTAACTCTTTCAATTTAGGGTTTCAATGCCAAAGGTTGATCTCTGTTCCCCTGTCTTTCTTTTATTTTTCTGTCCCTGGTCGATGGTCCACCCTCCTCTGACACCTCCACAACTCGATGCTTTAGAGTATCTATTCCAGATTTTTCCTCAAACACTCTAAATTCTTCGTCTACATCATATTCGTTGAAGTAGGGAATGGACTTGAATTACTGTTAACTATTAGTTCCAAGAACACTGTTTTCTTTAGTGTTTTTAGTAAATTCCTGATTATGCACCACTAGTTTGTTCTTTCGCATCTTTGCGCTGAACTGTTTCTATTAAGCAAGGTTTAAAACTTTTTCTTGTGTCACATTTAATCCAGACTTTTTCAATTTTGTGGCATATTGTTCACCGATAAACTTTAACTAAAACTGGTCTACATTTACCATGTTTCTTTTCATCAATTCTAATGAAATTATCCATATCACCGATTTTTATGCTAACTTTTAATCTATTATTGAAAATATCCAGCAAAACTTTTTTCAGTGTTGTACTTTCTTGCTCAGGAAGTGCAAATATGAGAATATTTTTGCTCCTGAATATTCCATCTTCAAAATTCAATTATTTGTTTAAGCTTATTATTTTCCTGGAGGGCTTCCACTGTATTCTCCAATTCAGAAAAATCTAGCTTGAAACATGTAAGTGCGTGCTACATTCTGGCTGGTTTTTTGAAGCAGCTCAAAATTTTTTTCGTTCCTAATGGATATGGATTTAATGATATTCCGGCCCAGCACAGTCTAGTAGGTAACCTTAACATCGGTCACGCGTCGAACGCGAGCATACCGTTTTTTGTTGTTTAAACCGACAAATTTTGACTTGATAATTCTACAAGCACTATTCCTTTTGAATCCAATCGACTTACTTGACAACTAACACAATCTCTAATTTCTTCAGTCACCTTACGTTAGTTGTATAACAAATTCAACGACAAATGACCCACTTTAGATCACTAGAATTTGAAAAGTTTCGGGAGCATCAACCGGACGATACACAGTGAAAACTCCCATAACCGAACACTCAAGGTTCCTTTAGTTTTGTCGCTGTCTTCTTCCGGTTCAGCTCCTTTCATGTTTTCAATTGCACCTTCAATTCAATTCAATATTGTCGATTCCAACATAGTTTCCAAGAGTTTTTTGCGTTATGTTCGTTTCTCTAACACATCGTTCCATTTCTAGTATCGTAGATAGTGGGATATTATCTTCTGGAACCCACTCCATTGATGTAGAAAAATCATTATTTTTGTGAAAATCAGCTTTATTGAAACAATTTTGTATGGTTTCTGACGGAACTTTATTCCAGGCTGACTTAATAGAATAAAGTACTTCTAAAATATTTATAGACTTTGCTAAATCTGACGCGGACATTACTTGATCCATCTTTGTTAAAATGTTTGTTAAAATCTAGAGTTTGTAGAATAATAAAATTTTTCGCTTTTGTAGTGCCATTTTTCTGTCAAATTGTAACAATAATTCATAATGTCTCGTGACATCCATGCTTTCTTGTTAAATTTTTTAAATGGCTAGGTCGGATAGGAAACTTATCTTTAAACTGATTTACGTCTACTTGACTCATATCTGCTGATTCTCCGGAGATACACTTAAAACTTATCGCACGTCTCTTGCGCCACTTTTCTTGGCCTTTACTAAGTGTCCCGATATTGGAATGTTTTGACCTCGCAACAGAGAAAACCAATCAAAACACCGTGTGTCAATTTGAAATCCATCAGTTTTTACAATATTTCTTTTCTGATCAATATTGCTTCCCGACTCTCACTATATACGAATGCTATCCTTATTTTTCACAATTTCTGCCACTTGACTTTTCCCGAATTTAAATTTTTCTGCGAGCTTCCGCACTGACAAATTTTCCTTTTCCGAAACGTTAACAATTAACTTTTTTTTTCGCAAAGTAAGAAGTTTTTTAGTAGGTGCCATTTTAAAAATTGTGGAATCCACTTACGGCATTTGCTTTCAAAATAAAACTGCAAGTCACGGCGTAATGAATCATACGATATGATATGAAAAAGGTAATTCCCCTACAGGATTAGGAAAAAAGTAAATCCCCGATATTTTAGCATTGCGTTGTCCTGTTATTGGAGGTTCACATTTAAGAGAGGCATTTTTTTTAGTCAGGACAGTGTTGTCCGCGTCCGTTTAATGGAGTTTCCGGTTAAAGGAGTTTGTTTTGCAGGTAAAAGGGTAGGCAAATGTTTCGTTCCAAAAAACATGTCCGTTTACAGAGGAGTGTCCGCCTAATAGAGGTGTCCGTATTGAGAGGTTTCCCTGTACATCGACACACGTGCTTCTAAATCTGTAACCAATGAGTCAACACATGCGTATCCGTTTCAATGGTGGGGTGGGTCAACGGATGGATATGTATAAAAAGAATGGCATACTTGCACATTTTATGATTTTGCTACCTACAGCCTGTATTGCTATTTTTGTTTCTTGGTTTATTGTTGTGCTCACTACTAGACAAAACAAAACAACTTGCATCCATGTTGTTTGTTATTTTCAAATGATCGGAAATATTGATTTTCATGGACGTAACCGTGTACCATGTTAATAAAGCAATTTCTGAGGCATTTGGCTCTAGTGGGTCTGCAAACACGAACGGATGATTGTGTTTTCAGAACTGGCGGCACAAAACTATGTTCAAACGTTTATCGTTATCGTTTATCTAAGATATTGTCGATAAAAACCTACATTTTCAATGAACGAATAAGTGGACAATATTTTGCAATGTTTACTTGGTCTAAATATTGCAACTGTTTAATTTAAGCTTACCTTCAAAACTCGACTTATCTGTATAATTTTTAATCGGTTACCATTATATATTTTTGTTTTATTGTGGGAATTATCTTCTCCGACACAAAACCACTCTTGCCTTTACAAGAAAAATTAATTATCTGCTTAAAGATCGTAACAAAATTCTAATAAAGATGGAGTAACATTTATTTCAATATACGCGCGGTAGATATTACCGCTAAAAGACATAAAACGGCACTCTGCTTCTAATTGTCTGTTTTCAGTGTTCATTATTTCGACTCTTAAGTGGTTGTTTTGTGTTGCCATGCCAGCCTCAATAAAAAAAGGGAGCAAATATCCCGTGCGATTTAACACAACTTTTGACCAAGTATACACGCAAAACTTTGTTGAGATTATTTAGAAATTGTTCGAACGTCTGGTTCGTATTTTTCACTCCCTGTCACAACTGCTATTGTTACACTAAGTCTAGTACATTTTTATTGAACGATGTATAATAAAGAATCGACGACAATAACTTTTCTATTATTGCAACCGAAAATTTTAAATTACAGCAAAGTGTCTTCCTTTATTAAAGGAATAATATTGGTTGTGGGTTTAACGCAGATTATCCCAAGCATAAAAAAAATTAAAAAACAAATTTTTGTTTTGAAATTATTTATTTTGTTGCACTTAAGAATACATTACATGTGTTGCCAAAAAAAATGAAAACTCGAAACATACAAAAAAATACTGGTGCGCAAGGGAACCACTGGGAAAAAACATTAAATAATGTGTTACATAAGTTGTAACATATAATTTATACATAAATATACAAAAGAAAGTTCAAATTCGACAGAAAACAACTAAAAGTAGATTGTTTTCCATATAGAACCTGATTTGATACAAAAAGTCGCATAATATTTTATGATACGTGAGCGCACCACTGGTAACACTCGGTTTTATTTTTGGTGATATTTTACAAAGCATGATGTATGTAACATTACACTTCTTACAAATGCAAATTGTGAGGTGACCTTGATTATAATAACGCATTTCATCAATGGCAGGTGCAATTGTTTTATCAGTTTTTAAAAGTCGCAAAGCAATGTAAGAGTTAAAATCAAATCAATCACTTCATCATTAAAAAACATAAAAAATATTTCACGCGGAGTTTTTCCAGAAAGCCTATTTTTTAGTTCCTCACATGATTTAAATTCACCGGATATAGATGTGTGAGTGTACTCAATCTGACCTTTCTTCATTTGACAGTAGAAGCAAGCCTGTCGTTTGTAGAAAGCATCCGTCTTCTTTTGAATTCCATGGTTTCATCAGGTTACAGGACTGTTAATGGACAGCTGTATCATTCGGTGTATGTAATTCGAAAGTTCCAACTATATCAGTTGGTTCCCCAAACTCTTCTAGATTTATGTTTTCGTTCATATCTCGTCAGTCAAGGTATCCGCGTTGGGTGGAATATAGACCGCGTCAATATGTTCTGTAAATATTTTTTCATGTTATTTTTAGCATAAATTTACAAGGAATGGAATGCTACAATAAATAAGAATACGTAAATCCGCATAATTCTTACGACTTGCATTGTTATTGTCCTCATCCATTGAGTCAAAAAGGCACACACTAATACTAAAGAACACGCTAATTGTAGGATGTATATTCTACATGTGCTGACTTGTCTAGACTTGGAATAACAAAGTTTTGTTTCACACATAAAACCATTGGTGCATTCACGCACCAGTAAATATTTTCAAAAAATAAAGCATAATCAATATAGTATTTCCAATGTATGTTTTCTGCGATGTAATCTACATGCTATATACTTAACAAACAAGGCAATACAAATTAATTTTTTTTTTACTATTTTGGATTTACTTGAAAATATAATACAAATTTATGTACCGGTTTTGTTAACTTTTGAAGTCATGTGTAAGATCTTTCCTTTACACATAAATTAGCGATTTCTACGGTTTTATGTCCTTTGGTAGTGATAATAATAAAATTTCTAAATGGATGTGTAAAAATATTTCCTGGATGAGACAAAAAAAGTCATAGAATAAGTGGTGCGCATTAACGCACCCAAATTGGTTAATAGGAGAGGTTTCTTCTTCAAGCGCTGTTGAAAAAGCATATTTATATGCTAGAGCTCTTACAATGTTGTTAGTATAAATGAGTTCTGTCTGTTGTTTGCTTTGTGACAATACCATTCTGGTTTGATTTCATTATATTTTTGTTGCAGTATAACCAGCGGCTGCAAATTTTCTCTGATCGACATTTTTCTTGTACCTCCTTAGTGTCTATAGCTTTAGAAAATATTTGCTGTGAATCATGAATGAATGTTGCATTAAAATTGATCTTAATATTAGCGAGGGTAGACTTCTGCTTGCTGAATATTCACTCGGCGCTCTATGCGCCCCACTAATTCACATTTGCAATGTAAAGAGGGGCCATCGCTAATGTTTACCTTATACAATAACGGTCTGCCGCTAACACGCCTCAGCCATTACTTAACCCGTCGCAGTTTCGAGTGCCCGACCGTTATTATTTTGGCGCTATTATTTGACGACAAAAAGCGTCATATTTAAATTGAATTTTGTAATTGTCGCCGTCACGTTGTTCGTCCTTCGTCTCGAAGGGAACAGGTTTTAATTGTGTCCTTCAATAAGTTTTGGAGGACGTCAGTGCCGACCAAGTGTTAAGTCTTATTTATGGCTTCCAAAATGGTTCTAGTTATTATGTAATACCGGAGAAGCTAAATTTCACACAACAACCTGCACTTTGCGCAATTGTTGCTTAACACCGATCTCCACAAAATTAACTCGTGTTTAACGGGATGTGAGTATATTTTGACAAATTACTACCGAAGAAATGCCACATCCAAACGGGAAACTTTCGAAGAAACAAAGTGTGAGTTTTGAAATGACACGCATGGCTTGGACAAGGCCTCCATATACGAGTATATCTGGTAGCAATGTGACTTTCACGCACGCTCCTCTGTAAATTTCGGCAGTCTGAACCGTTTTTATCTCTTCTACACTTTTGATTGATGTAATTTTTAATTTTCCAACGTATATTGTAGAAGACACAGGCAGATTATTTTGTGGGGCGGTATGTCGTTATAATTTCTTCTAGTTTTGAGGAAGTAATCCTTCCCAACGCCCCAATATATACACTGCCGTTTCCTCATCGCCTATGCACATCCTGCACTCATCGTCATCCGAAATGCCGATTTTTTGCATGTGCTGTTTGACGTTGCAGCGTCTGATGTAAATCCTTATCATAGTTACTCATGTCTAACAGGGCGTCAGTTATGCGTTGCTTCGACGAGAAATTGCTAACATCGGCAGTGACATTTCTGTCCCATTTCATGCTAGAAAGTTTGATTTTTCGTTTTTATTTAATGTGGATTCTCCAGATATATCCATCTCAGAGTTACATTGTTTCGGTCCCAAAGATAGGTAGAGCATTATGGCGACTTCTTACGGTTTTGGAGGACCATCTAAGCGTAAGTGGATTGATGTTTCTCTGAATTCAGTTGCCTTTTTATTACTGTACTATTCTGTATTATTACTGTATTATGCTGGGCCATATGCAATGCAAAAAACTAATTATACTTTATTTGTCATTGGATGTTCGATGCCTACCTTAACACCTTCATTGGCTTTGAAACTGTCTGTGAACCAACGGTGTCCTTTCCTCAATAGGGCAGTCTTATTCTGCACCCACTCTTTCCTGCTTGGCTTGGAAGTTGCGTTAGACGCTATATCCGAAGAATGCTGTGGTCTAATACAATTTCTAACTGTGTATAACACACGCCTGCAGCCAGGCTACCCATCGGGTGTCGGCCTCCAGATATATGTGAAGAGTGGTGGCGGAGATGGCCACTATAGACGTTGTGCATGCCCAAATTGATTCTTCCCATTTTCGGATTATTCTCTTTAAGTGCTGTACTTAGAATGTCCCCTAGATACTGCTCCTCTGCTGAGAAAGATATCGTTTCATCCTACAGAGGGATGTTTTCGATCCGTCTAGTTTCCTCTTCCGAGTAAATGGTACCACTACCATTTTGCGGGGGATTTCTTCCCTCCCGCAGAACATATATATATTGTCGAGGATAGTTTGAAGTTCCATCTCGTTTTCCGTTAACTATGGCGGTCGTCAGTCAGCAAAAGCATAGTCAGCAGGTCATCCAGCAGCAGTGTCCGCAAAAGGGGAGATAAGACTTCACCCTGTGGGAATCCCCTGCTAGTCCTAAATCTAGCGACCTTGTGAAGATCGTGATTATCGTGGTTTAAATTTTTTTAAATGAATCTTCACATGCTTGCCTCATGGATCATTGTAGTGTCTTGAGTGAAATAGAAACTTCCAAACATCGGCATAGAGAAAAAATGGGTTCTTTGTTTCTTCGCTTTATCAAATCCAAAGGGTCAGATATTCCGCGTGGAGTGGAGTTTCAATAAACCTCGTGGCTTCCAAACCGTTGGAACATTTTCAAAATCGCATATCCGGACACACGTTAATCGTCAGTTTATCGAACCCGCAGAGCCTCTAACGGTCCCGTGCCGTACTAATTAGTACTGGCATTGTTAAATCGTCGCTCCGAAACCCCACACGGCCGACCCTAATTGTAACAACATCGCCCAAATACGCAAATTAAAGTAGGAATCGGCGAATCGCTAATGCTCGGTAATTAATAAAACCCTGGCGTACACGAGTGGCGGCATGCGGGGGGACGTTCGGCCGTATATATTCCCGCGCGTTACTTGTGCACGCCATTAAAACAACAGAAACACAAAATGGCGCGGCGCGGTCAGTTACATAAATTTCCATTGCGATGTGACCGGCCGATCATAAATATCAACATTCGACCGATGCGTTTTCCGGATCTGCGAACGCCGTCCGTCGCAGGAGTTATGGCTGCTTCACACTACGATTAAGCACGGTTCATAACGCGCGTTAGCGTAAACATGTCGATACGTTTACGACGTGATATCGTGTTTCGGAAAAACAGCAACCACAATGGTATGTAACGATGTATAACACGCAGTGTCTAAAATGGTCAAGATTTCTGACCCTTTACGGGATGCTTCCCGGTGGAAGACAAGTGACCAAGTGGGACCGTTTTGAAAATTTTATAGTCTACCCCTACATAATTTTGGGTAGAAGTTACGAATCTCATGCAATATTTTTATTTGCAGAAGTTCAAAATGTGCGATTGTACCGGTATTAATAAAAATAAAGAAAATTTCATTTTTTTCAAATAAAACACCCTATATTTTGTCAACTATCCTGGAATCCCCTTCAAAGTATATACCCTGTTCTTGCACTTTATATGATATGCATATTATATATTGAGTACTACTACATCAATGAAAGTTTCTATAAAAAATATCTCTTCGAATATACAATTAACAACCATACTGAGATTTATTAAAAGCACTAATTATACTTTATTTTGATTTCCCTGTTATTGTAAAAATATCCAAAGTCATGCGTTTTATTCATTTCCTTAAATTGTTATTGCCATCAGAAAAAGTCGCTATTGAAATATTTTATGTTTACACTGAATAGATATCTCTTTTTTTTTTATAAATTAACCTCACGTTATAGGTATAATAAATTATACGCTAGATATTAACGGGTTAATGGGTTATTATTAAGAAAGTGTTCAAATTGCTCGACTAGAGCCTTGATGAATTTGTTTATTTTTCGTAGATAATGTGGTCAAATTATAGCAAAAATACGCAGAATAGTATATTATGCAACAAGTGTGGTAAACGGCAGTTGGCGCGAGCGGTGCACAGCGGAGCAAGCGTTTAACAAACGAGGGACTTAAAAAGTTTACCGAACGTGTTGCATACATTAACTGACATGACCGTCAGAATTGACAAACCCCAAAATATAAGGAGTGTGAAATATCTCTGAAAACATCTGATTGCTCCCAAAGCCGTGCGGTGAAATCACGGACGTGTCCGAAATGGCTCGGATCCGTGGGAAAAGAAAGTCGCGTGGTAAAGTCCTTCCCGTACGCTACATCGGTGAATAATTAGTTATTTTACGGAAGAGAGTAGAAAACAATTTTTTTTTCAAAACCTATTATAAATATTTCAATATTTACATGAACTTTTTGCTATTTCCTATAAATGTCGTTGTTTAGTATTTGTTGTTTAGCGTGACTACTAAACTTAGTTTTGAACCCTAATTAATGAAATTTGTTTGTGATTGTCCAAAAGTCTTCCAGTTCATTAGTTGTGTTGTTCTCGCTATCATTTGGCAATAATGTTCGTGAAAATGAACCAATCTATCAAAACTTTATTTGAGTAGTTAGTTCTTACTTTCATCAATTACGACCTTTTTGAAAAATTTGGCCCTAGAAATAGAAATTTTGAATGGAATTTATTGAATTTTCCAATTTTACAAAATAGGCTTTTATTTCCTTATATATGTTATATCACTTTAAGCATTGCTGATAAAATATCCATTTGAAAAAATGATATTTTGATTAGTTTTGTTGTCGCCGTTATAATCACAAATTTTTAGTGCCTATTGGTATTGGTATTGGTATTGGTATTAAAGGAGGGCGCCCTCGCGAGCGTCCAAGCACTTAGGCCACCAGATGAGCCCGTTGTGCCCCCAGGCCGCTCTAGAGGGCGTCCAGAATGCCGCCCCTCCTATAGAAGATCAGCAACTCCTTTAGCCCAATACCGTGCACTGAGTCCGGATCGATCAGGGCCGTTCCGAAGACTCCCAATCTTGCCCATGTCAAGGCAGGGCACTCGGTGAGCAGATGATACGGGGTCTCCTCCCCTTCCATGAAACACCTACACTCCGGGTCGTCTCCAATGCCTAGCAAGCAGAGATGCCTCCTAAGCCTGCAATGTCCTGTGTAGGCCCCTGTTAGTGCTCTACACTCCCTCCTGGTCAGTCTAAGCAGCTCCCTGGTCCGAGGAAGGGCGGGCCCATCCATCATAAGCCTCGCCTGCCTCATTCCCGGAGCAACTCCCCAGCCCCCCGCGGCCCGGTCTCTCGCCCAGGCTTCGAGAGCTCCCCGCCTCACACACTGGGCGATCCCCAAGCGGGGCTCTGGCCCTATATGCCTATGCGAGGAGCCCTCCCTGGCTAAGGCGTCCGCTGCCTCATTGCCCCGGACACCGGTGTGACCCGGGACCCAGACCAACGTGACCTTTCTCTCCTCAGCCACCCTCCTCAGTACCCCTTTGCACTCCTTTATCAACAAGGAGCGCGTACGCACTGACTTCAGCGCCATGAGTGCAGCCCTACTATCCGAGCAGAAGAAGACTCTCCTGCTTCCGTAGTTGAGCCGAAGCACCTCTCTGGCCGCCATCAATAAAGCGAAAATTTCCGCCTGAAACACAGTGCAGTACTGACCCAGAGGGACCGACAAGCTTGATCCCGTTGTCTCGCAGTACGCTCCAGCTCCGGCCAGATCTCCCATTCTGGACCCGTCCGTGTACCAGACAAGTCCATCCCAGGAGCCGACTCTGCCCTCTCTCCAATCTTCCCTTGATGGAAAGAGAAAGGTTAATTTATCAAAGAAGGTCATCTCGGGGATCATGACGTCACTCGGCATGCCCATGACCCCGCGATCCCCGCGACAGCCCTCTAAAATGTCGTACGGAACCCGATTGAAGGTTCCCTCCCTCCAGAGCCCGCAGCTCGCCAGCCTCACAGCTGTCCTGGCCGCCTCCATCTGCACCCGATCCGCCAGAGAGGGCAGCACCACCAGAGCCTCCAGGGCCCTCGTGGGTGCCATTCTCATGGCGCCCGTTATGCAGAGGCAAGCGAATCTCTGCAGTCTGTCAAGAACTAGCCTTGCTCCCGCTCTTTTGGTCCCCGGCCACCATGCCACTGCCCCATGCGTGAGCATAGGCACCACCATGGTACCGTAGATCCACTGCATGATCTTCGGCCGCAGGCCCCAAGTGCCTCCTACCTCTCTCCGGCACGCCCACAGAGCTCCAAAGGCCGACCTGGTCCTTGATCTTATATGTTCCTGGAAGGTCAACTTAGAGTCCAACCATACGCCCAAGTACTTGACACTTCCGCTTGCAGAAAGAGGCACCCCATCCATCGAAATGTTGAGGTTGCACTCCATCTTCCTTTTCCTAGTGAAGATGACCATCTCCACCTTGCCAGGATTGACAGCCCACTTGCTGTCCAGGCACCATTGTGAGAATCTTGCCAATGCCCCGTTCAGAAGCCCCTGCATCCTCCTCACGTCCGTCCCCTGCGTCATTATCACAAGGTCGTCTGCATATGCCTGAGCATAGACTCCGTGTTCTTTCCTCAGAATATGCAATATCTCGTTCACCACTAGGCACCACAGGAACGGGGACAAGACCCCGCCCTGTGGACAACCCCGTGATGAACCGATGGAGACCTGCTCCCCACCCAGTCTTGCCTCGACCCTCCTGTCGGTTAGCATGGAGCGGATCCACCTTACAATGGCCGTCCCCACTCCAGTACTCTCCACCGCCCTGCAGATCGAGTACAGGGCCGTGTTATTGAAAGCCCCTTCGATGTCAGCGAACACGCACACCGACAGCCGTCCCGAGCCCATACCCTCCTCCAACCTGGAAGTCACATGGTGAAGAGCTGAGCCCACAGACCCGCCACTTCGGTACGCATGCTAAGCTGGCTCTAAAGGGGCCTCCAGCTCCACCCAGTCCCTCAGATACCGGTCCACCAGCCTCTCCAGAGTCTTCATAATGAAGCTGGTGAGGCAAACAGGCCGGTACGACTTCGGGTCTGTGTAGTCACTCTTCCCTACCTTGGGAATGAACACTACCCTGCTGTGTCTCCACAGCTCGGGCACGTACCCCCTCGCAATGGAGGCCCTGAATAGGTCCATCAGCGGGCTGGTCAGGAGACCTCCGTCCCTTTGCAGCAGTGCCGGAAATACTCCATCCCCGCCCGCCGACTTGAAGGGACCAAAGCTGTCAATAGCCCACCTCAGCCTACTATGGGTAATCACCCTCCTTGCCGTGGCGTAGTCGCCTCCAAGACGACCCCCGGCTTCAATATTCCCCCCTGTGTCCGGATCAGCGGACCCTGGGAAGTGCGTGTTCAGCAACTGTTGTAGTGTGTCCGCTGGTCCCGCTGTGTAGCCACCTGCGGACCACCCCCAGGCTTCCCGCAGGGTCACTTCTGAGTACCCTAAGGAGCCTAGCCGCGTCCGGGGTATTCATTACTCCGTCGCAATAGCCCCTCCAGGCCCTCCTCTGTGATGCCCGTAGTTCTTTTTTGTACTGTCTGCGGACCTCCCTATAGAGATCCCAGTCCGCACCTTGGCTGCTGCTCCTCGCTGTATTGAACAGCCTCCGCACTCCGCATATATATATATATATATATATATATATATATATATATATATATATATATATATATATATATATATATATATATATATATATATATATATATATATATATATATATATATATATATATATATATATATATATATATATATATATATATATATATATATACATATATAAATTTTTGTTGTCCTTTTCCGAATAAATGTATTCTAGATTTCCCTTGAAGTCTCATGTTTCATTCTCTGGTATGCTCTTAACATAAAAAAAAGGATTGGATAAATTACGTGTATTGCAAATTTAACTTTTATATAATATGCGCCATCAACCAGTACTGCTAGCATTCCAGTATCAAAAAACGTGTCAACTCCAACATTATGTAGGAAAATTAAACAACCAGACATTCCAACAAAAAATAAGAAAATCAAAATTCTGCAATGCTTGAAAAAAAGAAGTATCAAAACACCTGTAAGTAAAAGCTTGATAAAATGTCACTGCAAGCAAATGCTAATAAGTAGGTTTTCGACAAAACCTGACTGAAATAAATAATTTTTTTAATTGAATTTCTTTCTATTTATTTAATATCGTTACTAGTGGCACTAAGTTTTTTTTTTGTATTTTGATATTGGTACTAGTTTATATTATTATAAATGAATAATACAAATAATGTATTTGTTTTTTTTTGTTTTTTATTGCAGATATAAGAAATTAAATTTTAATTCAAAACCTGATTTAAATTAATTTCCATGTTTCTATATTCAAAAATTTTGCCACTGCAGAGCAGATTATTTTTGTGGAGCTATTGTGAATACACCTAGCAAGTAACAATACCTAGATTATAATCATTTATATAACCGAAAATGCATTAAAAGTCAACATAATCATTGAAATCAAACAATACAATAAATTGTTATCCTATTGAGACCGGCATTGGTGCAAGAAAGAGATGATTCCACAATTTGCTGCGCATCCTTCATAACATCTCGGGCTTTCTGTTTTCTTTATTTGACAATTGCCAATTTCATTTCGCAAAAGGGAAATAATTAACGAAAAAAACTCTTTTTAACGCCAACACGAACACCTACGACGGCTTTTCGCAATTTTCCTACATAGTAGGTAAAAGTTTAGACTCCGTGTCGTAATTAAGTTCCGGCACGGATATAAAATATCCTGGGCCCATTATCACGGCATCACAAGCACTCGGCAAACACACTCCGTCCCGGGTAACTTTTAAAGGTAAATTTCGAAACTTTATATACCCGGACAGATGTTAAGTTGTCCAAACTGCGAGAGCTACGTCGCCCGGTTCCGGTTTTAAAGTTGCTCCCCACACCCCGAGCTGACGTAATCCCTTTTTAAAACTTTCCGGTTTTTCGAAGGTGCTTCGACAACGATCCTTTTTATACCGGCGCTTTTAAATCAAATATTTCGGCATGTACGGGATGTATCCGTTCTGTATTTCATACGCCCCACCACAAACGTCCAACTAAAGGAGGGACGGGTGGCCAAAGGAGTGTTTCCTAAATATGAACGATTGCTATAGTAACCACATAAGATGGAAGAAAATCATTCCCGAAAATAATTAGCCAAAAATTCATAATTACATTATTACATTACACAAATACACAAAAAAAAATTACACCCGCCTCTGACACACGCCTTCAAATTGTTTATATACATATGGAATGATATTTTTTTAACTTTTCAACAAAACGTCTGCAGACTGCTGTAATCGAACTTGCTGACGTTTCGCCAATCATTCTGTTCACTGCTTCAAAACTTATTGAAACTGGTTTGCATTCTACTTTTTACGTACTTATTTACTCTTTGAGGAGGGCGGAGCATTGTCACATCACCTTTCGGCCCAAAAGTCATGGGTTATCAACTGTATTGTTTACAGAGCTGTAAAACTATCCAACAATTTTTGCATTAGAGATATTAAGCGTTCCATTAACAAATACGCTTCACCGCAATCGCCCGAAGAAAATGAGTCCGCAGGCATCCCGACATTTGCCACTTTGGTTCTTCCTTACATTCGAAACATTACTAACAACATATTCAAAAGTTCTTAAAAAACATTATGTTGAAACCAGATTTTTAAAAAAAATTCTCAATATGTTAAATCCATTGAAGAAAAAATTCGATTTGAGACACCAGGAGCGTCAAAACATACATTGGACAAATATCAACCAGACTAAGGCTGCTATAAATAAACTCAACAGTAGTTGCTGTACAAAACTAAAATTCTTGCAGATAACACAGGTCTACAGTGATTTTGACGTTTAAAAGCTTATCTCTATATTTTTGGGGGACCTTTTTCCAAAAAAACGCCATATTTTTGTTGTCACGTCATTTTTTTTATAGCGCTCTATACCTTAAAAATGTTATTTTATTAATATACATACCTATGACATGAATATTTTTGTTCCATATTAGGCACTGGATAATATTAGATTTATCTGCAAAGCAACAGAGTTGGCACAGAAGCGTCAATACAGCGTTGTAATCTGCTTGTGCGCAGTTTGGTTCTATTGGTCGTCGTACTATGGTGTTTGCGGCTATCGTCTTCGTTGTTACGTATTTTAGAACGTATAAATATGCAAAGAAGATATTGTGTGAACAATTCAAATACCTTTTGTTATATCTACGGTAATGTCGTAATCAAGGAAAGGCAAACTATAACTTCATTTGTGAAAAATATATACCACGCTTGCTTATTTTGGTGTAAAAATTAGGGACCAAGACAAGTTCTGGGTTCCTCATACTGTTTGTTCCGTTTGCGTTGAAGCATTAAGAAACTGGTAAAATGGTAGGAGGAAATGTTTAAGCTTGGGGGTTCCTATGGGATGGCGAGAGCCTAGGAATCTCATGGATGATTGTTATTTTTGTTCGTGTAATGTTCAAGGATGCAACAGAAAAAATAAGAAACAAATTGTGTATCCCAATCTTGACTCTACTATTCGACCAGTTCCTTATGGACCAGATCTACCTATACCTATCGTCCCAAAAAAACTAGAAAACGTCATATCGTCAGAATCAGAGGAAACTAATTCCAAACCAGATGACTCAGATTTCACACCAGGTATTAGATATCCCGAAGTGTTTAACCAGGATCGCAAAACAGAGTTGTTATTATTTTACTCAGGAAGGACCGCTACTGTATTGCAACAACATTCCTGACTTGGTTTAACTTGGATTCCACTTTTTTAATAAATGAAAAAATAAATGATTTTAGAAATATCATGTTTTTCCTTTAATATTTGCAAAAAAATTTTACATGATACAAATAAATGCATAGAATCAAACATCAACGGATGAATCCGGGAGATTTGTAAATAGTACGTGGAAGACAGTTTGTTAACGTATATTGAGTTAAAGTTTTATTTTACTCATGCTTCTAAATTCATAGAAATATTATTTTGTGGATTTAGGAAAAAACCCGGCGATGTCCAGAACTGGCAGCTTTGTTTCAGTCCGTGAAGATATTTGCATCACAATATAGTTAAAAGTTCTCATAAACTAATACTTACTTATGGTACTACCGATGTCATGCGGGTTCTTCGTAAATATTTTCGAAACCTGCAAAGATATGTTCGGTCGAATTGACTGAAACTGAATTTTAAGCCATATTCAATTAGGACCTAGGAAAACTGGTGCCCAACCTGATAATTGTTACAGAAATTTTACTACGTTTTATTTGAATGTCTTTAGAGATTTCGAAAATGAACGTTATCAAAAATCCGTTATCGAGTGACCTTCAAAACGTTGCGTCTTAAAACCGAGGAAGTTGCGCTAATTTATATAAAAAAAATCCAAGCGAAATTCATATCTTTTGTTAACCTGTTAACTACTTTATTTATAATTTTGTTAACTCTCATTTTTTTGTTACTAGACATTTTCAATATACATTCTATATAATGCCTACATCGCTCAGGAAAATTTGATGTTGCCTCATCAATCAAATCGCCTTTTAAATAAATATAATAATATAATTTAAAAAAAAAAAAACAGCGGCGTGAGTAAAAACATGAGAAAATAAATAGATTTAACTAATTATGGTCGACAGTCAAAACAGCGTGGCTTTTATTTATTAGCACTCTTATTTTTTTATACAGTATAATCAATTGAGTCGATACTCTATTTATTATTAGTTTTAGGAAGGCAAGTTATTCTTTATAATGCATGCTCTAAAATTGTAAATTTAACCGTGCGAGAGTTGTCGTTTGGATAATAAATTGAAATAATATAAATTAATACGATCAATACTAAATTTTCGCATTATTCCGTTGGTTCTAAAAAAATAATAACATCGATATTGCATAACGGATGGATTAAATGTGATAGTTTAAAAAGAAATAAAATATTTCCGTTTTATCAAAAATAAAGACAACTTAATATATGAAGAGTAACTTAAAAATTTACGTAAAATTACTATTAAGCGTCATATGCATCCAAATTAAAAAAAGTGAATAATACCAAAGGTCCATTTTTATCATAGATATGTGTAACTGGGTATTCGCATCTTTGGATTTCGTGCTGTTTAGCAACCCTCGTAAACGGCTCAAAAAGTCTAATTTTTGGTGGAGGTTTTTTAAGTTTTAGACAACGTTGCACCTTTCATAAAGAATTTCTTTTTGTCTTAAAATTAATAACGAAAAGTTTTCTATACTTTCCAACCTAATTGAACACACTGAATATCATTTAATAGCTGTAGACATGAATGAAGGTGTTTTTTGGTAGTTATTACCTTATCGATGTTTGGTAAACTATTTTTTTATTAAAGGTGGGCGATTTCAAGATGACAGAAATTTCCATCAATGAGCTTTCAGAAATAAAATAGTATTTTATGCAACAACTGTGGTAAACGACATTTGATTTACGAGTTTATTTGGCACGAGCGGAGCGAGTGCATAATAAACAAGTGAGATAAAGAGTTTACCAAACGTGTTGCATACTATACTTTTTCTACGAGCGTCACGAAAAAATCACAATTTGACAAATTAAAAACAATGAGATCGTATAAGCACGAAAAAGCGGGTCCTAACCTTCAATTTTGTTTTCTCCTGATGAGACATGGATATTTATTTCTAAGTCGTACAATTGGTCTTGGCAAGATATTAATATAAAAACCGTAAAAAACCACTAAAGTTCATGCGAACGGTAAGTAAATTTTTTGTATGAAACTTAAATTATAAATTTCACTTACTGATTAGTCCACTAGATTTTAATTGCAGCTTATAGCACGTAGTATTTACATTGTCTGATATATTGCATAACATTTTTCTGTGTATCGCTTTTTGGGCACATTTTTGCAAAACAACACGAATACATTCACCGACATGGCGGTCAGAAATGACAAATGTCAAAATTGAAAGCGTGGGAAATATCCCCGAAAACATCCGATTGCTCCCAAAACCCGTGCGGTAAAATCCCGGAAATGTCCGAAATGTCTCGGATCCGTGGGAAACGAAACTGACTTGATAAAGTGACGCTTCCCGCGCGCTAGATCGGTGTGTATTTTACCGACGGGAGTAGAAAGATATTTTTACCTTGTTATACGTTTGTACTTTTTTGAACTGCAATTGCCTTTCTTTTGAAATGTTGTATCTATGTTCCGGTTTTCATGTGTCTCAAACAAGAGAATAATGATAAAATTCTTATAGCTAGGAGCTTAAATATACTGTGACTGTTGATTGCTGGATTATGACTGCTGGTTGATGGAGTGTGATTGCTGGGTAACATCCGATTGCTCCAAAACCCGTGCGTTAAAGTCCCGGAAATGTCCGAAGTGGCTCGGATCCGTGGGAAACGAAAAACGAAAAGTGACGCTTTACGCATGCTAGATCGGTGTGTAATTAGGTATTTTACAGACGAACGTAGAAAAAGATAATTTCCTCCTATTCCCCTAACCCCTCACTGCCCGATTAAAGTCCTCGCTCTCCCTCCACGAGCCAGTACCAATAACAGCACATTATACTCGGGGTCCTAACCTAACCCTATATCTTCGGGCGGGCACACACACACAAAAAAATTCAATATACATAAATTTTCTCCGGGCGGAAAATTTAAATCCGGACGCGGTATCTGGTTTACGTGGACCCAGCGCCACGACCACCGTCCCCCCCACTCTCCTGCACTATACTACGTGCCTTTTTAAATAACCAAATTTATTGGACGAGAGCGTCTATACCCTTTGCCAGTTGGTCCCCCCACGAATCGCGGAGCAAACCCCGGGGGGCATTATCGGTTCCCCGGGTTCGGTATTATCCTGATTTAGTGGCGGGCGGGCCGCGTGTCGCTTTTCCTGGATTTTCCGGGGTCAACTCGAAGGCGAACGCTTTTTGTCGCTTTTAATTCCCAACGTGAGAGAGCGATTCGGGTTCTCAACCCGGAATCGCGGGAATTCGGGTCCCCGCCTCGTTCCTCGGACACAATAATTTAGTTTAAATATTTAACCCAGATTTTACACTCTCTTCGCGTGTGCCTGCGGCGGTGGGAAGGGGATGGGGCGTCGATAATTTACGTCGTCTAGGAATTTAATTATCAATTATTTGGACGGGATATAACTTTTTGCGATTTATAGCCCGATTCTGGAGAGGTAAATCAAGGCGATAACGGTAATCTATTAGTACTCCCTAAACTAGAATTATAATTTAAATGCCCTGCTGCTGTTTAAGATTCGTAATGGATTGTCCGATTATCTTAAAATGACTTTAGCTTAATCGTGGCTGAAGGTACATTTGGATTCCAATTCGCAAATTAATTTAAAAAAAGAGTTCCTGCGCATATGGCGAGTATGGAAATACTACTGGAAGCATCAAAATCATGTATTGCGCAATCAGCTTGATATACCCGGAAAGAAGATATAAAACTACCCCCAATAATGAAATTTCTAAAGTTCCGATTCCGAAAAACCGATTCAAAATAGTTATCCGACTAAAATTTCCACAAAATAAGCCTAGACCAGAAAAATGAATTGTTGTTAAGATGATCCTGGAATACTCATAGGCTCAGTTGATTAGTTTGTCAATTGATATCTACCTATCCGCCTAACTTACTAGAATCCGATAAGATTACTTTCATATTTTTTCCACGTACCCAAGATAATTGAGCAACGTTGTGGCCCTTCAAAAGCCCAATTGAATATCTGGGGACAACCTCAGATTATTGATAGTAGTCTTATATCTTTGCAAGCGACTGAAAGTTGTTCAACAATCCATCAATCACCATCAATTAAATATCTGGGACAACATCAGATTTTTTTGAGATTTCAAAATAGTAACCAAAGTAATTTATGAGTAATGTGTTGCAATGGGAAAAGGGATTATTTTCTCTACCAAAATCTTAACGATTGCTTTTGCGAGTTCACTGACATTTCCGTGCTTACTTATCACTACATCCACAGTAGATGTGTTTTTAGTTAGTAACGGACAAATAGTTGAGAATTCGGATTCAAATTAAAATCTAACTTCAGCCACATGAAATAATCCTAAATTTACTCTATCGGTCAAAATAGTAATATTTGAGGGACATAAAAATCGCTATTTTCACTAGAAAAATCGATTAAAATTGAGGTCAAATTATTCTTTTTTTTCATCACATACTCCTGCACTGTACTTTCACTGAAAAATACGTAATTTTTTCATAGCGCTAAAAGATAATTTTTGTAAGAAAAAAGAAAGAAAAATTGTGAAAAGGTGTAAAAAACGGTTTTACTTTCCACACGTAACTTATTATTTCCTTTTTAAAATTCCTGTAAAGCTACAAAGTTTTTGATTACTATACAACACAACCCTTTCGGATTTTTAAAGTTTCCTAATTTGTCTAGGATTTTCACAACTATGCCTTTTACTCATTCGTCCCGATAAGAAGGAGATTTTTACCCCAAATATCCGATAATTTAAATTAGTGAGGACATTGAAGTATTGAACCAATTATACCCTTGCATATTTTTCATCACTATTTGAAGTTACATTGAAAAACCTGAACTTTAAAACGTCAAAAACGTGAAAATTTTTTAAGATTTTCATTTATTCATAATACTTACTGACATAGAATAAATTTGAGCTCCAAAATCATTTACACTGTTTGCACTATGTCATCAACTATATATTTGTAAACAGTGATTAGATGATGTACATTTATTGCGACAAAAAAAAATTAATAATTTATATATAAATTTTTAAAATGGACATGACACTGTACTAACATTTAGCTGATGGCCCTCTGAATGACAAATTGTATTATATAAAAAATACAAACATTTTGTTATTAGATTATTTGTTAATCACCAGTAAGAACGAACAATACAAGACGTAAAAAATCACAGTTAAATCCGAAACAACAGAACAGAAATCTGAGCACAAGCTAATGCCCAAATTATTTTTTTTTGCAATCAGAATGTAATTATTTTGATAGAAATTCTACTCCTTCGAAAGATATATAAAAATATTCTTGACAGGCTTAGTATTCAAGATTTTAATATAAATGTGAAATTAGAATTGAAAAGTGTCATGTAGTAACCTACAATTTTCGATAATTCTATTGTGTCGCCATTTGTAGTTTATTTTCGAAGTATGTGTTTCAAATCTAAAGCAAAGCGTCTATGCGAATGGCCAATTTCAAGTTTTTCCAAAAAAACTTTTTTTATAACTTATTTAATGAGGTAAACTTCAAACTCGAGATATCCAGATATGAAATTTTGGAATATAGCACACCGGGACCGAATAACTCCCTTATGTTAAGGGGGTTTAAACTTCTCACGCCGCCCCTCTTCCTGTGTTGCCAGATTGTGCAGAATTGGCCCAAATTATGAAACAAAAGTACACTTAACGTAAACGAATTAGCACTTTTGTTTCAATTATTATTATAGATAAACAAAATAATAAATTTAAGTCTAAGTTAAATACAATGCAGATTATGTAGTAAATACGGAACCACGAAATTTTATTCTAGTTTTAACAATTAAATAGTTCATGAAATTATTCATTTCGTATAAAAGATCGCAGTTTCATTAAGTTGGTTGCGTTAACAAGATCCTTGTTATTGCTTATATTATTGGCACTCAGAAAGGTTTGGCGAAGATGAGCATAAAATGGACATTCAAATGAAAAGAAATGACGCACAGCTTCGTTTTCCACTGCAAATGTATGTAAAGTTGTGACATGTTAATTTCAATTATAAATTTGCATTCGATATTTTGTAAATTTGGTAAGTGGGTAAAAAATAATGGAAATTTTGACCTTAGGAGAATGTCAGTGTCCATCCGCACAGGGTAGCTCCTGAGATCCAGTTATATTTTTCGTAATCGTTGTCATTGATACTTGGTTTAGTTTTATCTAAAAAAAAATTCAATCCAAAAATCTGCAAAATAGCTGGCTTTCTTTTGAACACACTTAAATCATCACAAAATTTTAAATTTGAATAATTGACCTAAATATCATGTTCAATTTTACATGGAAATTGTTAAAGAGTGGTAAGATAGAGTAGCTTTTTAAAGAGAGAGATTGTTATTTCCAAGACGTATGACAGGAGCTACTCAAGTTTTTAAAGTACCTAAACAGAAAACCTTTTTCATTTATAGCGATCAAAATGTGAAATAAATTACAAAATAATTTAAAAAATCACAAAGGCAAGAAATTTTCCAAACATAAAACCAAAATTTCCCAGTAAAAAACAATATTTTTTATCATATTATATGTGTTATATATTACATTTATATTTTTAGAATATTTAAATGTATAAGAATCTGCGCATTTTGTGGAGTTTGCTTGCTTTTCCTTCCTTCTTTCAAGGGATGTTATAGGTTTCTTAATCGGGATGAAATCCCTTTTTATCTCTTTTGAAAAAATACCTTTGTAAATAAATGTTCGTAATGCTGACAAAATAAATGATTTGATTTGATACTGAAGAGCTGTAAAAAACACAACTTAATCTATTAGCAGTCACCAACAATATTACTGTTTGTTTTCTTCGACAGCTCTAACGTCCTATACAGCCCCTCGCCTGATCCCCATACAATTTTATATTTTTAACGCAATCCGAGGGGCAATAACGAAGGCCGCACGTCACGCCCTCATACGACGGAAATACTTTTCCGCGAGGCGGATATTTCGTCACGGAAACTGTACCGCGTTTTGCATAACTACCCCCCGGGGTCGTATTCGGGCATATCCCTATCTCCGAACGGCCATCCCTTATCACTGCCAAGCAGCGGGCCGGGTAATACCTGGCGCCGTCGTCGCGGCGCTGCCTTAATTTCTTTATTATTGCCGTGGCTGCCTCAAATCTCTCAAAATGGCCGTTTGCAGATTCCCCCAAGCCACCCCGCGGCCCCTGCGAGATTTGCGTTAGTTTGAAGTTTGGAGTTTGAAGAGGGTAAATCGAGAGGTAAAATACCATATAGTATGAAGGAATTCCAACTAATCCCAATAAATTATAAGTATAGTAGTAGTTTACCTAACAATCCCTAGAAACCCGCGAGTCTAGTAACTGCGCAATCGGCTCAGTCTTGCACCATCTACAAATTATTGCTTTTATTAACATTTTTTAACAATCTGAATATTAATAGTATTAAACGAACAACCATTAGCATTACTTATTTGTAAGGGGCATGTGAAACTGATTAAATTTTAATGAGTTTGTGATGCATTGTTTGTGTTTGAACTGCCCTGGCTTTTCGAATTTTGTCGGCTATATCAATCTTATTCTGAACAAAATCATCAATGTCCAATGACTTTACCTACTGTATTTAGTCCTACGGCTTGTTGATTGCAGATGATATAATAATAATATAATACAATTTAATAACGAATAGAGTCGTCGATGATTAGGAACGTTGGCCAGGCGTATGCCTATATACTTTCTCTATAAATTTGTTTCTTTTTCTCCATTAATTATGGATGACGTAATAGTCTTGGTGTTTCTTTTTTGATATATTAGTAATTTATTCTCGTTGACATGCTCCAATATACTCCATAATCAACAAAACTTTAGTCATGAGAAAGTGTTGATCTAATAATATCCTTGACTTTTTGCTTTATATCCTTCGATTTTTTTCGTTATCTTTTGTGGTACTTACGCCTTCACATCTATTCGACAACAATGATGATTTTAGTTTGTCTGATTTTTCTGATAAAGCAATAAAACATCTTCACAAATGTTCATTACCTTCCTTCCAGACACTGCTTTTAAAAAAATTGGTATATTTGTTGGTATCTGGTCCGGTACTTTAATGGTAATGAATTGTACGTTGCTTCTGTGGCTGCTTGTGTAAACTTTAATTTTCCACTAATTTGTATTCTTCTAACTTAATTTTGAAAAATAATTGACTTGTTTAAACTTGAGCTACATGTAAAAAAAATGTGACTATTTATTTGGTTACTATAGCAACCAATCCAAAGGCTATATAGGATTTCCGATTTATTTAGGATTTATTGTGTGTGATCTATGTTTCCGCTTCCAAGTATTTACTCCCTGATCGAATTCAGCTCTCGTAGAAAGTCCGCTATTCTGTGATTCGGTATTTTGTTCAGATCGCCAATCCCGAGACCAACTGCACAATATGTTCTCTGCCGTTTCTTCACCTTCCATGCACAACCGGCACTCGTCATCATTGACAAGCCAATCTTGTGCAGATGGTGTTTGAGGTTGTTGTGTCCGGTTTACATCCCTTAGAGAATTTTCTTTTTTGATCTGCTCAACGCGGGTGTGCGTGTCTTCGTGGAACCCTGAATGGGTCAACCCTGGTAATCGCCAGTATACTTGAGTTTCACGTGCTATTGCTGGCTGATTGATGTGATATATCTAGAGAAATATTGGTGTCTCCGCTGGAGGTTGGCTTTTTCATTTTCTTCCAGTCCACGATGTCCTGGTATCCAGGTCAGTGTTACCTTATTGCGGCACCCTTCCATGGATATATATATATATATATATATATATATATATATATATATATATATATATATATATATTATAGTGTTGCATACCACACTTTTTCTACGACCATATATATAAAAAAAACACGAATACATTTACTGAGCGACGTGCAGAGTCCAGATTCAAGCTTTGAATATCTACTGAAACAAACTCGTGAGAAATATCCCGAAATGTCCGAATTGATTCGTAGCCGTGACTAACGAAGCTGACGTGTTAAAATGACACTTGTCAGATCAGTGATTATTGATTATTTTAAAGAAGCGAGTAGAAAAAAAGTTTCAACCGGCTCTAACGTCATTTTCATATTTACTACGAGTTTTTGGCCTAATATTCGGTCGGAAAATGTGACTTTCGAGGCTGTTAAAAAAAAGAAATTGCAGTGCAGTTTTCCCCTCCGGGCAGTACCAAAATTCGAATTCGAAAATTCCAAATTCTTGCAGATGATTACAGGGAAATATTTTACAAAAGTGCCCTGAAAACGGGACAACCTGTAAGTAAAATACGAACATTTTTAAATTAAAAGCGCCACCACAGAGATCGGAATACGCGTACGCGTATAATAGTAATAATAGTTTTAATTACTTACACGGAGCCGGTCGGAAAAAAGTCGCGCGACGATTAAAAAAAAGGGCGGCGCGCTTGGCCATATTTCGAAAGTAAATAAACTAAATGTAACCCGCGGCGCCGGAGTCGTAAAAGCGCGGGCGGCCTTTTTTTTAATTAAAAACAAGTCTCTGTGAGCCCCCAATGCTATCTAAATTAAATCTAAATTGAAAGTGTTATGTGAATGTTGGAAAAAGAAATCTAAATGGATCGGGGGGTTCGATCGATCGGGCTTAACGGGACCGGGTAAGACTAGGACTTTATTTTTCTCTCGTTTTAAGTGAACGAACTATTAAGGATCGAAATGCACTACAAAAGTCATGAACACATTTCTAGAAGTTGGACGATCATAGTTAATTTAATATTTGGTATTATTTTATCGCCCGCGTCTAAATATAATGGCTAAAATCTACCGAAACTAAGATGAAGTCCTGTCCGGCACTCCCTCTGCAAAATATCGTTATTATTGAATCTCATAACATTTGCAGAGTTTAATTTACGCTATACAGGCAACGTATCGTAGATTTTTATAATATGCCTATAACACACACATTATTTAGCGCTAGCGTGCTGATTTCGGTGTTTTGATTATTTATTATACTTCTGATTATCCCCCATAAAAATTTTAGCAAAACTTGCCTTAAACAAACTGCCACTTCTTGAATCGTTGAAATTGATTCACAGAGAGTTGTGGTCTATTTTTGAGAAAGTTCCCCAATTTGCCCAATAAATGGCCAGATTCTTCATAATTTTTTTATGGTACACTAAAAATTCTGAGTGCATTGCAAATTCTCCTTCTTCATTTCGTTTTTATACATTCTGTACACTCAAGGTCCACTTTTCCTCTTTCTGATATGTTTCTTTATCAGAAAAGAAGGCGCAGTCGAAAACTTTAATTTTCACTAATTTGAAAACACAATACACCACGAAATTGATGGAATGCACTAACCTTCGGCAAGTCTATTCGCAGTGTGAATTGTCTCAAGGAATATGGGGATCGACGTTAAAAATGTCACTTTACGCACTCTTCATTCGTACGTAATTGGGTATTTTAGATTGGGAAGTAGTAAATTCCATTTCATAATAAAATATAGGTAGTTTGCTATTTGATCGAAATCCCAATTTTCAAAACTAATATATAAGCCCATTGAATATAAAAACATATTATACGAAATTTTGTTTCGACGAATAAAATGAAGGTATTACTTTAATTACAGCAGTTGTGGATACTAGTTTTCTCCATAACGAAGTGATTTTTCATGAGCGTCGCGATAAACCACTCGGCCTAAAAAAAACTTAGCGTTTCGCCAAAGTAACATCCTGGTGATAATCTCTCGTTTCCAAGGAAGGTCATATAGGAATCCATTTTCGCTTCCAAGGTGTACGATTATTGGTTTCCTTTTCATGATTGTATTTTAATACCCGTCGACCACCCTTCCATGGAAGACTGAAGTCCAGCAGAATGGTATATTATGCAACAAGTGCGGTAAACTGCATTTGACTAATGAGTTTATTTGACACTAGCGGAGCGAGTGTTTAATAAACAACCGACTTAAAAAGTTTACCGAACGTGTTTAGTTTTTGGGTACATTTTCTCAAAACAACATGAACACATTCACTGACATGACTGTCAGAATAGATAAACGTCAAAATTAAAGGCGTGGGAAATATCTCCAAAAACATCCGACTGCTTCCAAACCCTTGCGGTCAAATCTTGGAAAAGTCCGAAGTGCCTCGGATCCGTGGGAAACAAAACTGACGTGGTACAGGTAGAAAAATATTTTTATGTTCTTATATGTTTGTACTTTTTTGAACTTCAATTGCCTTTCTTTTAAAATTTTGTCTTAATGTTCCGGTTGGCAGGTATTCTTATAGCTAGGAGATTAAATATAGTGTGACTGTTGATTGCTGGATTATGACTGACGGTTAATGGAGTGTGATTGCTGGGTGCCGGTCTTCGTTGGTGGCCCTTATTACTTGGAACTGGAGTTATGCATAGCCCGTTTACCTCATCGGTGTATTGTTTCTTTTGATAAGAACTACTTCCTTGAATTCCCTCTAGTACCAGTGTTGCTTTCTATTGTTGCTTCTGATCAGAGGTTTCGGCGTTGCTTTTGCAACAATTTGAAAGGAGTGTTTCGAGTACCCGTTGTTGATCGGATCCTTCTTGATGTATTCCAATTATTTCTGATAACCATGAGTTGTTCTGTATAAACTTCGGGTCCTTTCCAGACTTTTGAATGGTTTCTAGAGGCTTTAAAGTATTGTTCGGTGTGTGTCGGTTTCCTACAATTGATGAACACTGTTCTGATAAGAGAGAGTCTTTTAAGGTTATTTTGAACTGTGACAAAGTTTTTTGCTCTAGTGAATCAGTATAGTTACTGTACACTTTATTGATTTGAAACGAAAATTCTGTGTTGTGTTTAAAAAAAAGTCTTGTTCGCGGAGTTTTTTTTTGCTTTTCTTTATTCCACAGATTAGTTTTTTGGTACTCATCTTAAGAGAATAGTTATTTCACCAATTAACATGTGTCTTCGTTGGGATATTCATGGCCCTGGTGAAAAATATATATGCAAGTTTGCAATAACTGAGTTCATGTTGTTACATTTTCGATAAAAAAATCATTTATTGGTTTGATATCAGACAAATGTAACGGTGTTGCAGTTTTCCGTTTTTCGATATTAAGTGACTTCGTGTTTGCTTAACTGCCGCAGTTCGCATCTTACAGACTATAGTTGTATAATTGCGTAGTTTTTTATAGTAGTCACGCTCGACTTCTCTTCTGGATCTCTTTCACTTCCACTCTCAAGGTTCATCAGATATCGAATAGTAACCCACTGTTTGTTCCCTTTTAAGGTTTTTGAGGATGCATGTTTATCAAATATCGATAACGGTATAGGTAAAGATAAAGGTAAAGAAGTCTATTTTCCCAATTTGTATCAGAAATATTGTAAAGAAAGTTCAAGCAAGAAATGAAGAATAAATAAGAAAATAAGAAAATTTATACCTTGCGTTAAAAAACTCAACCCCTGTATACAAAAAAACCTTATACTTAAGAAGAAGAAATCAACGCAAGATACTTTTGTATTAAACCCTTTCTCAGTTCGTTCAGCATGTTCATCTTATATGCACAACGCAGTACATCTGTTTCGTTTTTCTAGTGGCCCTTATTTGCGCACTTCCTTTTATTTTGTTGTCCGAGGATATCATAAAAACGGTGTCTGAAGAAAGAATCCGCAAGCAATTAATATACAAAATTTCAGCTCAAGAATCGAGGTAAGCCTCGCGGGGGGAAAAAAGATGCTCTTTTACGTGAATACAAAGGAAAACGTCAAAGCTTAAACAAATATACGGAGAAAAATTGCATTTAATAAGCAAACCCGGCGAAACGTGCTCGCGGCACATTTCCGTGTTTTTATGCCCGCTAAAAAGCTAGAGCCGATGGCCTCTCCGGGCGCCTCATTTCCACGGAAACGTCGGTTTGACGTCAGCACGTGCCTGGCGTATACCTCGACCTCGTATAACGCGGAGCCAGCAAGACTTTTTACTTACGCAAACGACTATTTTTATAACATGCTGAGTACCTCGTAAGTCTGTATTTGGGTTTCCTTTCGGCTATTTCGCGTCAGCGAAAATTACTGACCGCCGTCCATTATTCATCCCATCCGAGTCACTTCAATCTGGTTAGATTTCTTCGTCCTATTAATGGATAATTTAAGCAATAGAAGGTTCCATAAAACATTTGAGAGTTTAAGAGGTGGGAGGAAGATAATGGTGGCGGGGAGATAGATGAAAGTAGGAAAGAGAAGAGAGAAGTGAGGAAAGCGGGGAAGAGAAATCAAGGAGGCGGACGAGGAGAGATATAAAAGAGAGGGCAAAAACGAGAGAAGAAGTGAAAGAAAGGGAGCAAAGAATGGTACCATTCCTAACAAACATTTCGATCTATACCTAGCATTAACATCATAATAGGCGACCCAACGCTGCCTCATTTTGTACCTAAATTTGAGTCGCCTCCACGTCGACTGCTGATTTAACATAACCCACTTCAAAAATACCTCAGCAAAAATCTTAGCTAACTTGTTTTTACGTTTTTAGCGATCTTGATACACCAAACGATAGTTATTAAATTATGTTAGCCTTTAGTAATTTATTACTAATCGATTTCGACATATTGTTATTGGAAGGTTGTGGTGAGGTGTTTTTTGTGATTCGAACACACTCGTCACTGTTGTTGAACTGAGGTGGCTTTTACTTGATGAAAATCCATTTATCAAAATAAATAAGAACTAAAAGTTCAGATTTTCACGAAATTATATATTATGACATGACAATTGTTTCGACAACACCGTGTCTTTATCAAATGTTGATGTTGACACGTGTGATGTTGATAAAGACACGGTGTTGTCGAAACAATTGTCATGTCATAATATATAATTTCGTGAAAATCTGAACTTTTAGTTCTTATTTATTTCGTCACTGTTGTCCTTCCTTACATTGACAACATCACTAACCACATATCAAAAGTTTTTAAGAAATATAACGTCAAAACCTGATTTACCATTTGTACAAAAATCTCTCAACATCTTCGATCCGTCTAACACAAAATTCCATTTGAGATACCAGGAGTTTATAGCATTGCATCATGCATGTACAGCAAAGAATACATTGGGGAGACCGGACAAAAAATATAAAATAGGCTCAAAGTACGTGAAAATGCCTTAAGACTAAAACAAATAGACCCATCCGCTGTTGGCGAACACACTCATGAAACCGGACATAAAATTTTATTCGATAAAACTAAAATTCTTGCATGTAATCAGTTCTTCTACCAACGAAAAATCTGAGGATATAAAGAAATCTGTAAGCAACCGTACAATATTAAAGGCGACTCACCAATACGGGAATCAGTCATCCGAGACGATGTTTAGTTCATTTAGCTCTACAACAACAACATATAGCAAGTACAGAGTAATATGCGAGCCAGTTGCAGTTAAGCTCTGAAGAAGTCAACAGTGTGATTGACGAAACGTTAGCAAGTTCGACTCAACAACAACCGATGCAGGAGGAATCCAGACCTTTTGTAAATAGTATTAGAATCGACTGTGGAAGTTTCTTTGAAAAATTAACAATCGCAAATATTATTTAAATTTTTCTAATGGCTGGCGCTTCCCCGCGAATGGGCATCAAAAAGTGTACCTAATTTTCACTGGTCCGGATGAAAATATCAAGCAGAAACGCGTGTCAGGAGTTTATAGAGTTCCAGTGTCAGTCAAAATGGCAATCACGAGTCTTTTCAATTATTTGGGTTTCAACAATGAATAGACAGTTCATATTGTGTACTTACTGTTTGTGAACGGCGGCCGGCACATTCTACCAAAATGTTACCAGCGCCAATTGTTGTGAAAAATGATACCGGAACAACATCTGAAATCTGAAAATGCAAAGCACGTAATTTTCATTGGACCTACTGCAGAAAAGAAGTGGCTTCAAATCATTCCAACCTTTGCTCGAGTTTCATCTTTCCTGGATGATTCCATAACGTCACGTAATTGTGAAGAAAACAAACATAGCAAACACATAGCACAATAAACTGAACCAACAAGTTTCATCACTTAAGTTTAACCAAGATTAACATCACTGTCATAACAATTATACCATGGTCGACTAACCAAAACCAGAGAGTAGAATAAGTCACCGACTAAACGTCTGAGCGACGATAACTCATTTGCAGTCGTCCGTAATGCCTATCATTTTAGGTATTAATAACATATGAATTGACGTTAAGACAGTTACATAAAGGAAATCCACATGGTAACCAAATAAGACGTCGGGCTAGGTAAACATGTGGTTCGAAAAATGCTATTTGGGGAGGACATAGCACTGTAGAATAGGGACAGAAAAGGCGGGCTGGAGAGAGATATGAGTAGGAAAATGGGACGGAAAGGCGAGAATTGAAAGACCAAGAGTTAAGAAAGAATGTGAAAGAGACAAAGGCACTAAGATAGACAATTGATGGAAACCAAGAAGCACACGTATGGTCCATTTGCAGACCGTAGTGACAGTACGTACGACGTAACTTATTGTCGTTCGCAGAACGACGACAAGAAGAAGAAACGCGGATCCATATAGCCAAGTCGTCTATTTGTAAGCGGGCCGTGAGTTGCATGGCCCAGGCCTACTTATCCCCGGCATCCCCACGAGAACCACAACAATTTGATGGGAGCCGCCCTCGATTCGCTTTTGTTTATTCCGTGTTTGTTTGCTATTCCCGACGCGAGACGGCGGGTGCCCCTTGCGGTAAATAAAATGCGTACTCCCCGGTATTGGCGAAATTACGGCGACTTCAAAGGCGGCTCGGGCGAGTTTGTTTTTCGTTTCGCTCTGACAATGGTTTTGTCGGCGAGTCGGCGAAGAAAAATTAAGTGATGTCGGTCGGTGCCAACCTACAAGAATGCGAAAAAATTTTGCTTGATATGCGCTGCTAATCCATGCTGCTAATGGCGAGTACATGATATTCGTTCCAGTGACAAGATGCTGTAATCATTCTCCCTTATCGGTTAACAAAAAAGTCATAATTTAAAATTCATATTGCTGAAAAATGTCGCACGAAGAAAATTGAAATTATTGCCCATGTAAGTTCAAGAACAATAAAAAATCATCTAGGAAAAGTTCACTCGTTCTTTATCGTATTTTAAAAAGAAAATGCTCACCCTAAGCATGGCCGCAAAGTACTTCGAAGCGATGAAATCGTTTTTGGCGAAGAAAATTCTTGAGAAGAACCTTAAAACTGGTATCAGTAGAATATCAAGAAATGAGAGAGGAGTATAGTTTGAACGATAATTGTTATTCTATAATATAGGGTACAGTCGAAGGCCATATGAAACCAAAATAAATAAGAACTGAAAGTTCAGATTTTCACGAAATTATACACACCGTGTCTTTATCAAATGTAATATTTACAAACTACCTGCCACTTTATATACTGAAAAATGGCCATAAAACCTTAATTAATGTTGTGAGAATTTAAGTTCAATAAAGGAGAGCTATTTAAATCTAATTGATCGTTAAGCAATATATTTGAATGTCTTATTTTGTTAATCTCCATGACTTCCAATAAATTTAATTTTCTACTTTTTGTGGCTGTATGTAATATATCAAAATTGTCGTGAAAAATGTGTTTTTCTGTGTTTAAGTGTCTAGCATAATTAGAATCTAGACTATTGTTTTTAAACGCTCTTTTATGTTCATTAATGCGTTTCTTGAACGATCTACTTGTTTGTCCAATATAAATTTTAGGAAAAGATCGGCATTTCAACCTGTAGACAACTGATTTTTGAGATTTTTGACATTTCGTTTTATTGGTTTTTAAAAATTTTCCTATTGTGTTGTTAGTTCTGAAAGCTATTTTTAAACCACATTTTGACAAATGTTTTGAAACATTTTCACTAATTTCTCCTATGTATGTAATTGTTTTAAATTGTTCATATTCTGTGTTAGGTTTTGGATAAATAGAGTGTATTGTTGTCTGGATTCCTTTTTTATTTATAATTTTTTGTATAACGGACGGATTGTAGCCGTTGTTCAGTGCAATTTGTTTAATAATATTAAGTTCTTTATTGTAATTTTCTGTTAAGGGTGGCGTATTACGAAGTCTCTGTATAAAGGAGTGAAATGCAGCCATTTTGTGTGCATAAAGGTGTTTTGAGCTGTTATGTATGACTGTGTCCGTGTGTGAAGGCTTATGATAAATGGAAATTATGCTACACACTTAAACACAGAAAAACACATTTTTGACAATTTTGATATTTTACATACAGCCTCAAAAAGTAAAAAATTAAATTTATTGGAAGCCATGGAGATTAACAAAATGAGACATTCAAATTAACGTTCAATTAGATTTAAATACCTCTCCTTTATTGAACTTAAATTCTCTCAACAACATTAATTAAGGTTTTATGGTCATTTTTCGGTATATAAAGTAGCAGGTAGTTTGTAAATATTACACTTGATAAAGACACGGTGTTGTCGAAACAATTGTCATGTCAAAATATATAATTTCTTGAAAATCTGAACTTTTAGTTCTTATTTATTTTGATAAATGGATTTTCATCAAGTAAAAGCCACCTCGGTTCAACCATATGAAATCATTAATTTTCTTATATTATTTTATCTTATATTATCTAAGAAATGTGATACCCCTTTAAAAATTTCATCTGCCACTAGACAGGAATAACCTATATACCGTGGAGATTTGTGAGGAGCAGTCGAATCATTAAAAGTAGGCTTTACGTTTGTTACATTTGTGACGTTACAATTAGTTAAATGATCAGTCGCTTTATTTGATCTCTTTGTTTTATAAGAAATAGAGATAAATGCAAACTAAAAGCATATGACAGTTTCAATTAGTTTTGAGTTTTTCTTTGATGTCATAGGAAACTTAACCATAGCAAGTGTTTTTCGAATTCCGCATACCAAACGATCGCTTTCATTTTGTTTATTGTCCTCTTTTGCTACGCGCCTATCACACTGGACGGAATTATCTACTGCCTCAAATTTTCAATTTATTTGGTTTCACAAAGTCCATTTGAGGTTTTTAAAAGTATTCGTCGGCTGTCAGTTATCGTCGTGTCACTCTAGAAGCTGTGATACTTCAATTTGTGCGGTGCAACTTTCTCTCTCTCTCTCCTTTCACGACACAGTAAATCGCAACAATAGGCTATCGAATAAAGCGCCAATACGGCCGATTTAAAGAACTACACACACATACGGGCAGGCCATCATTCTTCTCGAAAACCAATAATGATCGTCTGTCGGGCACTCCGTCCGTTTCTTACACTGCCTGCAACTTTTTAAAGAAAAGCTTTACAGTCTGACACTACGAAGAAAGTAAAAAAAAAAGGAAAACCCGACGGCGACGCAAATAAATATCTCGCATAGCTCCGCGTAACGCGAAATTCCGCAAGTCCAGAAGAAAAACACTCCGAAAAACATCACTCCTTCCTCCCACATCTAGAAAAAGTGAACGCACGTCAGCGTTTATTAGATACGGTTGCCGCTCCTTCTTTCAACTTTCGTTGGAAATTTAAGGTTCAACAGATAACGTCTCGGACGTCTCGGTTTTTCTCCGCCCTCGCCCCGCGTTTTCACCCCGAGGAAGTTTTCCAATTAAAACGAAAACCGTGTCCATTTGGACTAAATAAGGTGTTGCGTGGTGAATAACTTCGGCGTACCGACTTCCCTATTTTGTTTGTTCTTCGTGGTCCTTTTTAGTAAACATTTTGAGGCCATTCACGACTTTTTGTTTAACTGTTCTCTGTTATATATTTGTGTTGTAGTTAGTTTATGGCGTTTTAATGTAGATTTTTTGTGTTTTACTTTTGTTTTGGTTGTTCCGTCTCGATTCTTGGTTGCGGTCTAGCGGTGCCACAGTTCAAAAAGTTTCACGTCTGCTACATGACAGGGTAGGTGAACAAGAAGATGAAAGACTAGAACTCATTCTATGCGAATGTCCTAACCTCTCAACTAATGCTAGGTAAATAAAATCAACCTCCCATGGTCATGAAGGAAATCGAGACCACTCTTCCAGCTCTCATCGTCTACTTGGAGTCAATAAGCACACTGGACTTGCTGAGGTCTAAGCGCTGTGATGCAGGCTACCCTCCTTCACTTACAGATACAGATAGCAAACTTTGATTTTATTTTATTTGTGAATATCAAAATTGAATTAAAAAAGTCGTCAATAAAACGGGCGAGTAATAGCTGTTGTCTCGGAATGGCGGATTTCAAAAAAATAACACTGAAAAAAATGGGGTCTTCCTGTTGCCACGCACCTCCTGGTCTAAACAATATATAAAAGCAACGCGAAATACTGGTTAGAAAAGGAAAAAAAAAGAGAAATAATTATGGTAGGAAAGAGGAAAAAAAAGGTAAATAAATAATTAGATTTAAAAAAAAGGATTCAATTTCTTGCAGAACTGTGTCGCTGGGTGCTTGCAAATTAGTTACCCGTAGTGCCCAGAATTCTGTAGCGATGCGGGGGGGGGGGGCACGAATAATAAAGAAAATATAGCACTATTTATCCTTAGGGCGCCAGGAAGTAGCAGACCTTCCAGTCTCTCAGATGGTTTGAGGAACCCGAGGTTTTCAAAAAAAAAAGAGAACATTAACGATGAAATCTACTATTAAATTTACGATCGATAAAAGTTAGTCGTGAAGGTGAAGGGGCCAAAATAGAGATGAAAACTGGTCTACGTTATTTAATACGCGGCGAAAATGAGAAATTACAAATCCGTGACGTACCGACCTAAACTCCGCTAAATTTAATTGCCGTCCCACAACAAGTTGACAGTCCGTTTAATGCGATAAAATAATAGAAATACACAAAAAAAATCAAATTCCCTTAGGTGATCACCACAGGCTAACAAGGGCAATATAGATAACTCGACAACGATCGTACTCAGTATTAACAGTACGTCAACTTCCCGCAAATAATTATATATAAATTTTCAAAGCATTTGTACACGAATCACCGGACCCACAAATACCACAGCGAACATCAGTTTTCTCGTTAAAGACATTAAGCCTTTCATTAAAATATACACTACACCACAATCTCTCCTCCTAAAGAAAATGACTCCGAAATCAACCTCACACTGTGGTCCTTTCGTACATTTAAAACATTCCGGATCACAAATCAAAAGGTCTTAAGAAATGTAATGTTACAACATTTTCGAGTCATTAAAGACAAAATTTCATTTGGTACACTAAGAGTGAGTTCCGTGCATATGCAGTAAAGAATTCATGGGAGAGACAGAACAAAAATATCGACTAAAAATGGTTTTGTGCTGTTTAGTTACTTTTAGTTTTAGTTTAGTTTAGTTAGTTTAGCAGTTAACTCCAATTTTCAGAGGCAAATTACGTCTATGGTGACATCGCACAGCATAAAATTAAAAGCTGCGACATTCCCAAGCGTAGAACGTAATGGTCTGAGTGAAACAAATCATGGAAAATCCGTTCTATCACCGCAAGCAATGTTTGTTCATGCCTAATCATAATCCAGGAATTGCAATATTTATTCTTTGTTTTTTAACATCTTGTTCCACATGCAATTTTTATCCAAATCGTCGGCGTTCTCATTTCCCTTAAACTCTACACCCTCCAATCGTCGACTGTCCAGTAAGGTTTTGAAGGTATCCACGCACACTAACCCAGTGCCATCTTCTGCTACACCAGCCGACCATAGCACGTTGAAACTGTCGTCGTGAAATTGATAACCCACTTTTTCGAAAAGATTTTTCAGCAGGTCGGACGATCTGGGCTGTAAATGGTATTTTACGCTATTTTCCTCAACCCAACTAGCTGATGGTTTAACCTCGAAAAAATCGCGATACGTAAGTCCGAATTTCGTGTATATACTAGGGCTTAGCACCGTGTTCGTGGACGTTTCGTTTCCGAAGTGACTGAGGTCTGCCCTGCATCCGCCGTCAGGAATCACGGGGTATGGTTTGTCGTATCTGCTGGACGGTGTTCCAGCCGGTCTCATACCTGAAAACGCGGATTAATTAGAACGGACTGAAAATTTGAGAACGCATTTTAGTATGTAGTAAATACAAAGCGTGACAAATGGAAACGATTTTATACCGCGGCAGTACGCGATGCAGCCCCATAAAAGCGTCGTAACCATCAAAAATGGCGTAAATAACTTGGACGATGACAGTTTTAGAAGTAGTTTAAATTTTATGGCCGTGTTAAGGGTTGTTCGACATGGTCACAATGTATTTCGGATGTCTGCCTCTGCTAGGTAAGGTTGTCTACCGCGAGAAATTTTATAGTTATTGTATTTTGTTATAATTTTTTTGAAATATTTCTAACTTTCCCTCATTTCTCCATCTCAGGCCAAGATGACACAATACACCCTACACAATATTTATTCTGATACAACTCCTGTCGTTCCATTATCAAAACTTATTTTTTAAATATTGTGGTGCTATGGAACCTTAAAAATTCTCTTAAAGCAAAACCGGATAATAATATACAAATTTTGTAGACAAACATTTGTTGTTGGTCATATAGAAAAACAGTATATGCAAAGGAGATACAACAATTCATCTTCTTCATTTGCCTCTAACTACATCACATTCTTCTCGTCTTTCTGTTATGACGAGTGTTTGAACATTCGTTCCAGTTCATTCTCGGATATTTTTCATCTAAAACATTCTTCTTGTGCCTGGACCTTCAATTTTGTCTATGACGATCAGTTGTCATAAGGTAGTCTTCGATATGGGGTATTTAGTGTTAAACCACTGTTATAATTTTGAAGAAATTTTGATATCCCAATCTTCAGCAATCCAACACTACTTGTTGTATTCATCTACTCTTATGCTCATCGACTGACGAAAAGAGACCAAAACAATTTTTTATTAACAGTTCTATTCATATCTGGGCTTAATTCAGTATATGTCGGATCCACAGGAATTTTTTTTTATCGCAGAACGGTCTTATTATATTGTTTTCCTATTCCCGGTACATTTAAAATTGTATTTTCGTTATTTACCAGTGGATAAGCAACGTTGCTTTTAAGTAAATCAGGGATTTGCTTAACTTTTTGTGAATATTTTGGTCGTCCTGCATGATCTGTAGCGCTCCTTGGTTCTTATCTTGGTTTTTATATGTTTTCCTTTCATTCATAATATTTCTCTTGTCATCCAGTGCTTATGTTAAGTAAGTTTCTTGACTGTTGATATAAAATGGCATAATATACGTCATTAACTCGATGTTACTGTTATTAAAAGCTGATTTGGCATGATTTGTTTAGCTAACCTCTTTCAATGCTTGGTAATATCAAAGTTTTCAGATTATACTGTACCATGACACATACCATAGAAGTAGATTACCTATGAAAACTGAAGTTAGTATGATCTTAACGGTGGGAATAGACCAAAAAAATATTGTTGCGCAGCACCTGTTGTCAAACTTGTTTCCGTGAAAAAAAAACATTGTTTGTTTGGTTGCTGTGAGCGACGAAGGAGATGCTTTACTCGCGTGATGTGCGTTATTATTTATGACGTGAGAACTCTACCTGTATAAGTCGTTCAACTGATTCAAATGAACTTCTTATTATTTTTCTACTAAATTATACAATTACACCTTATACTCTATCCATAGTTCAGCAACATCTTCCTTAACGGACCGTCTCGGGAGAGGTTATTTCAAACTTTAGACAGGTTATTCCATAGACTAAATACCAGAAAATCATTTTAAATAACACGGCGAACATCCAAACCAAATCATCTGGACTTCTCTTGTTATTGGTTAAAATGTTTACGCATCGTGATACTCATTTCTAGCATGATACTCATTTCTAGCATACCAAAATTTGATCGAAAACTCTAGGTATCATTAAGTTAGCGATCAGCTAAAAGCAAGACGTACCCGAATTGTCTATAATTCGATAGTCGTCGTACGCAGCCTGATAACTGGTGGTATAGTGCTTGCACTCTTCGGGTATGTCTAAAACAGAATTTCAAATGGGTTATTGCGAATCCAGAGGAATAGACGTTACCGTCGAAGAATTCTATGTTGAAATGTTCTCTATTAAAGTCTACCATTTTTATAAATTCTCCGTAGTCGATCTTTGTGTCTCTAATGATACCCAAGTGCGCCGCCAGAGACTCGATTTCCGTTTTGGGAAAAGTGACTCTGTTTATGGCGCAAAGTTGATAAAACTGATCTACTTCTAGGTATCCCGTTTTGTCTTTATCCAAATGCAGAGCCTTCTTGTAGAAATCACCTAGTTTAAAATCAGTCTTTCTGCATCGCGTTTTTAGTTTTGCTTTGAATTTGTTTAATGCCGATATCCATTTTCGGAAATTCATTTTTATAACGTGGGGTTTGACATTGGGGTCTTTAATTAATTCACCCACTCCGTAGAAATCTCTTTTCAACGGCTTTCCGAACGAGTGATTCTCGGGGACGCATGATGCGTTGTTGTTTCTAAAATTGAAAAGTTTTACCTTCAGGCTGGGATAAATAAAAAATTTCTTTACGGCGAAAGGCTCTTGCCAAGTTGAGGTCTGACCCTCACTACGTGATCGGCCTGCAATTTGCTAGCAAGCTCCAAGGGTTCCTTTTTGTACCAGTCACATGCGCATTTTGCCCATATGCCTCTGGGGTCGTACTTGCTTTTGATACCGTAGCACTTGTCCGGGTCAAAGGATTCCGTATATTTCCTCTGCACTTTCTCTGACGGTTCGTAATTGTTGTGACTTTTCCTGTACAACTCACGAGTGATTTTACTCTCCGTCAGCACCTCGTCGTCTGTTTTCGCAGGGTTTATCAGCAGTCCTGCCGGTATGTCTAAAAATATTCGTTAAGTTGTTGGCCTCCATGCTCTTTGGTATACCTTTTTCGCTGGGTTTCCCAAATGTTACCTGTAGAGGATCCATACCGGCTGGCAATCCCGGAACCGGATCCCTAACTTTACCAATTTCAGCGTTCCAGTAAGACGCATACGGAGTTTCCTTTAAATCTTGTTGAAGCTGTTGGTATCTCGTACGCACAGGCGGGTTTATTAGCGATTTTACCTATTTGATGAATCCACAAATGTTTTTGAGAAAATGTCATTTCTAATATTGTGTGCTGCAGAAGGTGGAATTAACAATATCAAAAGCTTTGCTGCCTTGGGTTTGAAAAAGAAATTGATTGTGACAATTTTAAATGTGGGATTTGATTACGATCATACCTCCGTATTGTAGCCTCGAAAATGTGGATTCTGTATCTCCGGTAGCTGTTTGGGTGGTTTAAATTGATCTTCTATCCAAATGTTCGCGTCATGTTTGAGAGCTTCTATTTTATCTACTATATGGTACTGTTGCAATGTTGAGGCAACCGTTTGGGTAGGGTCGCGTATCACCAGACCTGCCTACGAAGTAATTAAAGTTAGACTTCTATGGGAATCGATAATGGGTTCCATATACTGGGGGATGGGAGTCGCCGCATTGTATACATATTCTGTCCATGATGGATGCTGCTCTGACACAAGTCAAAACTAATGACAGTCGCTTGGTTTCTTTCGTCTCTCTTTACGACGCAACTTCGACCGTTTCACGCAACTTTATCACGATCTATTTTTCGCAAGAGAAACTTGCGAACTTTACCGACTATTGTGCCGAAAACAGTCCCAAAACTGAAAGTCACTCAAAATTGAATTTAATGTTTAATGCTGGGGGAACGCCGCAGACCGCTGAAAGTTTTCTCCTCGGGGAGTTACCAGCCGGAAAAATGAAACTTTCAACGAGCATATAGCGATATAAAATCGTCGTTTTTATGCGCGAGTTATTTTAATATGAAACTCTTTTGCCGATGCGTATGTTTCGTTGGAATTTTTTCAGAGTTCTAGCGCATCGGCTATAAATTATAAGTCGGTCATTAGTTTATAGTGACTTGCATATATGGAATATGTCTATAAATTACTGGAATGTGCAAATTATGAATCGTTATGAATATCCTAGGTTTACTTTATTTCTTCCATGCATTGAGTTTGCTCACTACACAAAATGAAATGGCTCAACATTAAAGCTACGTGGACTGGTCTGGTCAATACTTTCAAAAAACCACGGTTGTTACGGCATGATAACTTTTCTGATAACTTTGCAGTAGAAATAACTTAAAATCACTGAAGTGAACTCAAGTTCTATACCTAAAACTCTGTGAAGTAAAGGGAAGAATAAGGGAGAATTTGTCTTATATCTGTCGAATCAAGCTGCCGTATCTTGGATGGGAGCCTTTTGCTGAAATGTCAAACTGTGTGCTAAGGACGCACTAAACGCTTAGTTCGGGAGAGAAATTCTCTCTGCATTCGAAGTAAACTCTTGCAGATGGATCGAGGTGCTAATTGCAGGACCCTAAGTCCTGCGGTCCAAAATATGTCCGTATGATATGGGTGGTTAAAAGAGGAGCAAACATCTTAATGTCTTAATCACATGCCAACCACCAATGAGCAGTCGATTAAGAGTACTACAATTTACTCAACTTCAAAAGCTCATCTAGAGGAGGGACCGAAGTTGTGCGGCCGTAAGCACGTAAAGCACCGCATCCATGAGTTTACTAGAAGGGGGAGAGAACTTGGTGATTTATTAAAATATATTACGATACACCATATATTGGGTGGGTGGGTAGATGGTGCTGGCAGTTAAAGAAGCCGGTTTGTGACTTTTTGGAAATGTTAAACATTTAATTTCAAAAGTTAAATGTTAAATTTCGGAAAGATCGGGGATGTCGGAAAAATTTTGATCGTAACGGAACTTGAATGTTTTCCAGCGCAATTAGGTTAACGATTAAGCTAATTTTAGTCACGACGACAGCGATGAGAAAATCTCAAATGGTCCGTTTCAACGTTGTCGACGTCGCGCGCCCCATTAAGCTGCCGAAGGGCACCCCCGCGGGGGTAAAAGAAAATTCTTTGGAGACCGCCGACGTCGCCAATTAGCGCGGGCACGTGCAAATTAGCTGTTAATTCGCTCTGTAACGCGGTTGAAAGTAAATTGAAATGTGAGTGGCATCCGCTAATGTCCGCGACGCCATTGCGGAACGTACCCCCGCGGGACGCCTTCCGTTTTACGTATATAGGAGTGTTTCGCGTCGAGTGCCCAATTCGAAAGCTTTGGTGGAGAACAACTACCCAAAGAGAACTTCTTAATGATAAAGTGTACCTTTGAATGGTTCAGATTAAACTTCGCTAATTTTGACAGGTCATAGAGCAAGAAAAAAACGAAGGAGACTTTCTTAAGAAAATTTTATTAAAAAATGTTAACTAAAATATTCAAATTTGAAAAGTTTTGGAGCGAAAACTGGTTCTGATCTATTGATCTATTTCCGTCACATTTGGAACACAGACTGAGTACGTTTCTAAGTGGCGATTAAAGTCATTTTAAGGAATCCCGCAGGGGTCACATACTTTCACCCCCTCCTCTCGTTTAGATACAAAAAGTTGTTTTTTAGATTCCTTGTTTAATTTAGAAAATAATTGCTGCATTTTTTCTTCATTTACATGTTATAACATTATATTCAAAGTTATGTTTAACAGACGTTATGGGAGGCTTATAATAAAACTTCTTTTGTTTCACATTTTTGGTCGTATCTCTTGCTAATGTTTATTTGATAATTCTTTGGAATTATGTAGACGTACGAAAAGTTGCATAATTGCATTGAATGGGATATTGAGTCGTCAGTATCTTTTTACAGATATCTAAAAATATATAGCCCGAAGCAAGAACGGAAATAAATGGTTAAAAAGAATAAAGACAAAGATAAAAAGTGATAATGATAAATAGTAGAGATCAAGAAAATTGCTCGAAATATGTGACCTCCGTGGCAAGGTATTATTAAGAAACAGTTTTGGTACCTGTCAGTTAATTCATAGAATGCGGAAGAGTTGGTCCAGTTGGTGACTTTATTAAAAAATAGTTTTTAAGTTTCGAAATATTAACACTATAAAGAATTTAGAGGATTACAATTATCACCTTTACTATAAGCCATTACTATATTATACTCATGTTCATTTTGCCTCAAAAGGCGTTTGCCAATACCAATGATGTTTTGTTATGATATATGCTCCAGCAAAAAAATCTCTAAATCGGTAGGCAATTCTATTTTGTAATGAAAATCAACAAGTTGATCTATCTGCCGTATAACAAAGAGAAATCATTCCGTTTGGGTCTAATTTTGGATACAAAATTGGATTTTATTAACCATATTAATTTCTGCTTATAAAAATGCTATTCTATTTTTAAATCTCTTTACCATATACATATTACCTTAATATTAAGACTAAAGAGACCAAATATATGTAGTATATATAAGTATAGAAAAAGTCCAAAACTCGTGCTTCATATTTATTTTTGTAATAAGGCGGCATCAGACACTGTTTCATAAACTTCATGACTTGCAGTTGCTGAATATGTTCAACATGAGAATATAGTAGCATTTATTAAGTTTTTTTGTAAAATAATTAACAGTAAAAGACCAAAGTGCCTTCGGAAAAAATTCACATTTCTTACTCAAGTTCATCAACGACATTTACGTTTAACTCAAATGCTTAAAAATCCAGTACGTAAGAAATAATCCTGCAAGAAGATGTTTTCCTAACTGACTATAAATTTTTGATTTGCCTCAGTCGATTACTTGTTCCCTGTTATACCAATTATACTTATATGTGTGTGTAATTTTCAATATTTCAGGGGTAACAGTTTCTAGTACCTTTTGCCACATGTTTAAACAAATATCTTGAGTATGTCCATCTCTACCAACATGTCGTTAGCTTTTTGTTATTAAGTTCAATCGGTTTAAAATGACAGGTATATGGAGATAATAGTACAACTATTACATACTGTTCTACCACGTACCACATTATTCGCATTTGCAATTTTTTGTTCGATTAACCAATTATGATTGTGCTAAGCATTGTTGCTTGACAGATAGTTCACTCAAGTTCTTCGAGCTGATTTTCGAACCAGAAGAAAGTTGTCCTTCCACAGCCTACTGTAATACTATTTATTCAATTCTGGATTCCTCCATCGTCGGTTGTTGTTGAATCTAACTTGCTTAACATCCTTCAGCGCTCAATTGAAACTGAATTAAAAATCAAACTGACCCAGGAGATATCCAGAAATTTTGTAAATGGTTGCACTGCATAATCGATAACCAGCATGAAATATGATTTATCTAAAAAAAGAGTTTTATTTGTCATTGTCATTTGTAATTTGCCATCAACTCAAACTCCAACAACGGTGGCGATAATAAGTTTTAGGGATGGCGTCATCGATGACGTGATTAGTTTATTTGGTATGAGCTATATTTTTATAATCATAAGAACAGCCAGCCTTTATTTATAAATAATAATTAAAAACTAAAGTTGTCCTGCAATGAAACGAGTTTCGCCGCGTCCCGGGTTCGTTATTACACGCCAAAGCTATAGCTGGCATGCTCAAAGGGCCCGACTAACAAATAAATACATAATTTACCGAGCAAACTCGGCGCGTTTATTTTAAAAACGCACCAAACGGGGCCCATAAAGGAATCAGAGAGCGTGCGAGAATAAATTTTAAAGTAAGTCTTGTGGGAGTGGTCAGAGCCAGCTTTATTGCTAGTAAAAGTAACGAGCTTTGTCAGATCTCACACTCCCGCTGCATTATAGCCTGCGGGAGCGTAAAATCTAACCGTGTCCCGTAACGTTTTAAAGTTTCCATTGAGGATAAACGAATGGTCCTTGCCATATAATCATGATTAACAAAAATGGTAATTTGTTTTTATACTTTCATTCGACTATTTCGCCGATATGTGTTAAATGTACCACGTAAAGACGGCGTCCCTGCCCCTCCCTCTCCCTTTAGAAAAATAAAACGCGGAAATCAAAAACCGAGCTTTTCCGGCAAAACGACGACGACCGCCTTCCTTTCCAAATTGCTTCAATCAAAAGTCTCGCGTCTCAACTAGGACGACGATTGCTAGACACTCTTTCGGTCCTCGAAAAAGAAATACCTTTTGCGTACTACGTATACGACTATAATTGCTTCGAAGGATGGAGGCGACCCGGCCAGCGCTTGGATGCGGCTCGAAAGTTGTTTCGAATTAAATAATCTGTTTGAGTGACAAAGTGACTCAAAGCAAATACGAAAAATTTAAAGTGGTGATTCTTCTAAACTCAACCAACATATCGCGCTACAAATATGGCGGAAAAATAATGTGGA